>NC_055995.1:136114805-137314805 GCF_018446385.1 Zingiber officinale | reverse complement strand
CAAACTTCCCTCCGATCATATTGAATCAACCCTTCATTAGACATTAATTTCTCATTCGCTCGAGAAATTGGTTTACGATGGTTTACTCGCGAAATAGCCGTCTTATCCCTAATAGTCACCAAAACCAATTTTCTATAACAATCTTCCACATGAATAGAAATTATGGATAAGTTTTAAATCTCAAACAAGAGTTTCATCAAAAGAGTATTGCATCAAGAGATGTAGCTTATGGCTTTGAACCTTTCATAGTGGAATACGATTGGATTTACTTGGCTGCTCAATGAACTGTCTTGAATTGTTCAACCATTGGTGTAAACCAAGATAATCATATCCACATAATAGCCCCTAGCCTTTTATCAGTTCTCTATCGTATCCATTTTGGCCATGGACAAAACTTGGGATTCATAAATGTTTCATTGAAGCAACCCATCTTCACACATATATAGGTGATCTCCTATTAAGAGTATATTGCAATACCCTATTATACCCTTTATAATATAATATAGGAATCATTAAGAATTTTTGTTCATCCTTTACTCATTTTACAGATTACATCTTTTGTCTCCTAGAATGAGTTGGAGTAATTACTCCTAAGTGCCTTGAATCTTGTAGCTTAGTTGTCCCTTTTGAACCATGATCTTGGGATCTCCAGTCAATATGGTTGGGTTACCACTACTCGATTTAAATGTTGAGTTTTAGACTCATTCCCTTAGACATACAGTATAATTAATCTCTTGATAGACCTAGCGGATCCGCACAATTCTCCATATTCAATGAAGATTTTACCACTAGAGATCTACTATTTTTAATGGTATTAAGTCATTTCAAAACTTACCATTTTACACTAATGTTCTTCTCATAATTTCTTAGATACCATAATATATCATATATATATTGGCACATTGGTTAACCTCTGCATTTATAGGCTTCACTAAAAGGTTCGTGACTTTTCAACGCCTTATAGAGATTTTTCATTTCTATCTCACCGAGGCTATGGTTTATTGAGAGGACAATTTCTCCCATAATTTTCAGGATAAACCCAAAACTTATCAACATAGTTTTATCATCTTCTCAATATTTAAGCCACTATTGTTGAATTGATGTGAATGTGATATAGTCAATTATTGAATGGTGCTCTTCCTTAAGAAACATTCCTTGAGCAATATTTTGCATTCTCTCCCTCAATCACCATGGATGATCTTGCTTTGTTGATTTTTCTAGAGCTATGATCCTCTAATTAGAGTATTGACTAGGATTGACTCAAGAGGTACACATCCCTTGGTCTTCCAATCTCATCGAGCTAAACTTATGGTCATCTGATTGAAGTGCTAACCAAGATTATATTTACTCTTCGAGAGACACTCGACTCAAGAAGTATACATCCTTTTGCCATTCAATCTTATCGAGCCAAAGTTGTGATCGTCTGATTAAAGTGCTGACTAGGATTATATTACTCTTCAAGAGACATTTGACTCAAGAAGTATACTGTTAAAGTGTATAATAAAAGCCTAGCTTTTGTAAACATTTATTTTGAAATAAAGAATCACATTGGTCAAAAATATTTACATTTATATGCTAAGTGTAGTTGTTCAATTAATTTATATTGTAGATAATATGATGTGTGGTGTCACACACAGAAGATTATGTTATCGGCTCTATATAAATTATAAACAGTAGCTCACGACTAAGATGGAAAGAAACAAACCATTAGAATAATCGTAGTGTAATTAGGTATTAGTTTATCTTGACTAATAAATTACACTAGTGCACTCTGAGTGTATTGAGCAGGACCATTTAAGGTAAGTTCTTTTTATACTGACTTAATAAAAGAACAAGACCTTAGTTATTATGGAAGTGTGTGCTCTTAATCCTAATATAATAACAAGCACATATATTTAGTATTTATTTCTTTAACTTATCAAAGGGTGAGATTTAGCTTGATAAATCAAAAGGTCCGATAAGTTGGGAAATGATATTACTTATAGTGTGTGTTGTTGATTATAAAAAGAAACTGTGTCCAAGTAATCTAGGTTGATAATGTCCCCAAGAGGAGCTCATAAGGATTATCATATTAAACCCTGCAGGTGAACTTAGTCCGACATGACGATAAGGTTGAGTGGTACTACTCTTGAACTGAGATATTAATTAAAATGAGTTGTCAGTAACTCAATTAATTAGTGGGCATCCGACATCTTAAACATAGGGAATTTAACACACTCATGATAAGTAGGAGCCCAAAATATAATTTGGGATTGGTGCGGTAGTGCAATAATAGCTCTATAGTGGAATGAGTTATTATTGATAAACTTGAGTTGTGTGTTCAGGGCGAACACGGGATACTTGAGCTCATCGGGAGGCCAAAATCAATTTCTCCTCTAGGTCCCTGTCATAGCCTCAATGAAGCCTCAAATCCACTCATGAAAAGTCCATCTTGGTGTCCAAGAGGGGGCCGGCCCATGGTTTGGTGACTAAGCTATAGGGTCGGCCACTTCCTTCTCAAAGGGGTCGGCCCCTTGCTTGGTGCCCAAGCAAGAGGGGGGTCGGCCACTATAATTCAAAGTATGAGGGGTGTTTTGAATTTTTAAAATCTTCTCTTTGTAGATATCTACAAGTTTTAAAAGAGAAATTTTAAAATTATAAAACTTTCCTTATTTGAATTAGGCCACATGGTTTAAAAGAAAGTTTTTAAAAGTTTTAAAACTTTCCTTTTTAAACTATCCACATGGTTTTTAAAAAGAGAATTTTAAATTTAAAACTTTTCTTTTTGTAACCATGTTAAAAAAGGAAATTTTAAATGAGAAGTTTTAAATCTTAAAACTTGCTTTAAAATTTTCCTTTTTAAACATCCACGTTAGGAAATTAGAAGAGAGCTTGTAAAATTTTATAAGAGCTTTCTTTCTTTCCTTATAAAATTTTTACAAAATATTTCTTTCTTCTTTTAAGGGTCGGCCACCCTTGCTTGGTGCCCAAGCAAGGGGGTCGATCATTCAATCAATTAAAAGGAGAAAAGGAAATTAAAAAGGAGAAAAGGAAAACAAGAGGAAGATTTTAATTTTTGTAAAAAATCTTTCTTTATTCACCTTGGGCAAGTATTATAAAAGAATGGGAGGAGAGACCTCATAAGGTATCAATTCTTATTCTATTGCTTGTGCTCTCTCTTGTGGCCGGCCTTCTCCCTTTTCCTTTCCCCTTGCTCTCTTTTTACTTGGTGGTGGTGGTGGCCGAATATTAGAGAAGAAGGAGGAGCTTTTGGGTGGTGTTCATCTTAGAGGATCGTCACCCACACGATGTCCAAGAGGAGGCGAGGAATACGGCAGAAGATCTCGAGGTTATTAGCATACAAAGAAAAGATATAACTAATAATTATTTTCCGCATCATGCTAGTTTTTCTTTGTATGAATTCCAAACACAAGAGGCATATGATTCTAGAGTTTCGAATTTGTGATTCGAGTTTGTGTTTTTTTTTTATTTTTCGAATTTGTGATTCAATTGTTCTTTTTGGTTAAACCTAGAGTTATATAAGAAAATTAAATATTAGCTTTCCTTAAAAGGTTTTGTCTAGGCGGTGGTGGATAATCTCATACCCAAGAAGGACTAGTGCCTCGCCATGCAGTCCTGGAAGCCAATTTTGGAAATTATTGAATTGATAACATAGGTGGATTTGGATCAATAATGTTAAGCATCGTTTGCGATCCAAATCTAAACCATTAAGAACAGATAAGTTAAATTTGGAATCAATAATGTTAAGTTCCATTTGCAATTCCTAATTTAATTTCTAAAGAACACAATAGGTTATTTAGGAAAGGTTCAACACTTGTACAAAATTTTTGTACAGTGGAGCCGGTAGGATCTTCCTAGGACCAACCAACATATACATCCCTTAGTCTTCCAATCTTATCGAGTCAAAGTTGCGGTCGTCTGATTGGAGTGCAGACCAGGATTGTATTACTCTTCGAGAGGCATTTGACTCAAGAAGTATACATCTCTTAGTCTTCCAATCTTATCGAGTCAAAGTTGTAGGACCGTTACGGCCGGCTAGGAGGGGGTTGTTGGATAGTCCTGTAAACATAAAAAGAAACAACCCTTCCTCGAACTCTTTAAGCTAACACTTGTATATATAAAGTAAGCCGATAAATTAAAAGCATAAAGAAAAAGTGAGGCACAAGGATTTACTTGGTTACAACCGATGTGGTTGTTAATCCAAGGAAGATTAAGCTCACTAAAAACTCCTTCAAGCGGAGAAGCCTCGTACAGCGTTGAAGCGCAGAAAACAGAAACTCAACTCTAGACTAAAGCTTACAAGCGTTGGAATTACAATTCAGAGTTCATTGAAAAGCTTCTGGACCAAGGCTATATTTATAGCCTTGGTCGGGGCGCCCCGAAGGGGTTCCGAGCGCCCTGGGGGGATAAATTTTATCCCCCAACGATCAGATAGAGTCAAATCTCGATCCTGGTCAAAAGTCTGGTCTGGGCGCCCGGAAGGGTTCCGGGCGCCCTGGAGCCCAAAGTCAACAGATGTTGACTTTTTCGTCCGAGACCTCTTCTCTGGTTCAGTCCCGCCTCAGTCCGGTTCTTCTTCTCCGGATCCGTTCACTTGGGTGATCTTTGTCATCCGGAAAAGGGCTCACCCGAACCCAACTTCCGGTCTTCTCGAGCAGCCTTCCGCTCCTGCTTCTCGTCCCTCGGAATTGCTGCGTGTTTCCTTCTCGTCCACCAGCGTACTCATCCGCAGTCTTCGTCCCTCGGTCGCATCACGTGCCGACCTTCTCGCTAGCTGCGTCTCTTGCTCCCTGAGCAATCTTCCGCTCTAGCTTTCGTCCCTCGGAACCACCGCACGCTTCCTTCTCGTCCACCGGGGTACTCTTCCGCAGCACCTCGTCCCTCGGACGCACCGCGTGCCGTCCTTCTCACTAGCTGCGTCTTCCGCTCGAGTACCTATGCTCCTAAGCTCCTGCACACTTAGACACAAGGTTAAAACAACACAGGGTCTAACTTAACTTGTTAATCACACCAAAACAACCTTGGGGTTCCAACAACCTCCCCCTTTTTGATGTGATCAGACCAAGTTAAGCTAGGGACAAAAAATAGATATGAAAATGAAATAATTTCTATTGCAATAACTTGCAACATGATAGAAAAAATTAATTTTGAAAATTTTTAATTTCTACCTCCCCCTAGACTTATACTTTCTTCTCCCCCTTTGATCACATAAAAAAAAATGGGGTACAAAAAGAATCTAAGGGTTGACATTTAGAAAAATTATGAAAATATAATTCAGTGATTTTCAGGGAAAAATATTTCCAAGTCAAGGAAAAATTTCTAAGTCAAAAATAACTTTTGAAAAATTTCTTAGTTTTCGTCATCAAGAAACATCTTTCTAAGTCCAAAACTTTATGCAAGAAAATTTAAGAAAATTGATAACATTAAAAAAAAATTCTATGCAATTATTTATTTATTTTATTCTAATACTTTTATCAGAAAATTTTAAATTTTCATTTTAATTTATCATAATTTCTTAACTTTGAAGCAAGAAAATTTGAACATGTAGAAATTTGTACAAATTGTAACATGTCATTTTCTATTGTATTTTGAATTCCTAATTCGCAAAGATATTTCGATAATATAAACTTGATAAGGTTTTTCGACAATACTTCTGATTTGCAAACTTCGTTCAACAAAATATTTTATAATTTGCAAAAGTATTTTGACATAAATTCTAATTTGCAAAAATCTGTCGACAAAATATTTTGTAATTCACAAAAGTCTTTCAAGATAATTGGTAAACCGAAACACTCTTCCGATAATTCAATTTTTAAATCATAAAAATCTTCAGGCAACTTTTCTATTGAATTATTTGATAATTCAATTTTTAAATCACAATATTCTCCAGGCAACTTTTCTATTGAATTAACCAGTTGTTCTGAGGGTAGAGGTCATACCTTACTTACCTCATCGGCCATTGGTTCTTCCCCTGTTGAATTACTTTCTTCTGAAGACACTCCCCCTTTCTCGATGCTCATCTCGGTTGAGCTTTCTTCATCTTTAGGTGGGTCTTCTACTATGATTGTTTTTTCGGCAATTTCTTTAGTCTCGGATTTGGCTTCTTTTGATTCTTCATGAATCTTCAAGAACTTTTCCCAAAGTTCTTTTGCGCTTTTGTACTCGCCAACTCTATTGAGATATTCATTTGGTATCATGCTTAGGAGGTGAAATTTAGCTCGTCTGTTTGCCATAAACTCCTCACGTTGCTTGTGGGTCCAGAGACGTTTATCGATTTCTTCTCCGTACGCGTTCTTCGGTTCTTCATAACCAAATTTCATTATTGAAAAAATACCCGAATCAAAGTTTAGATATACCTCCATTTGTTGCTTCCATAAGGGAAACTCCCCCTCGAATGCTGGTGGGTAGTCGCTAGCTCCGGGCATCGTTTTGTTGCTTCAGACAGTGGTTAGTCCTTCTGAGGTGTCTCGGCTCTGATACCACTTGTAGGACCGTTGCGGCCGGCTAGGAGGGGGTTGTTGGATAGTCCTGTAAACATAAAAAGAAACAACCCTTCCTCGAACTCTTTAAGCTAACACTTGTATATATAAAGTAAGCCGATAAATTAAAAGCATAAAGAAAAAGCGAGGCACAAGGATTTACTTGGTTACAACCGATGTGGTTGTTAATCCAAGGAAGATTAAGCTCACTAAAAACTCCTTCAGGCGGAGAAGCCTCGTACAGCGTTGAAGCGCAGAAAACAGAAGCTCAACTCTAGACTAAAGCTTACAAGTGTTGGAATTACAATTCAGAGTTCATTGAAAAGCTTCTGGACCAAGGCTATATTTATAGCCTTGGTCGGGGCGCCCCGAAGGGGTTCCGGGCGCCCTGGGGGGATAAACTTTATCCCCCAACGATCAGATTGAGTCAAATCTCGATCCTGGTCAAAAGTCTGGTTCGAGCGCCCGAAAGGGTTCCGGGCGCCCCGGAGGGCTCCGGGCGCCCCGGACTACTCCGCGCGCCCCGGAGCCCAAATTCAACAGATGTTGACTTTTTCGTCCGGGACCTCTTCTCTGGTTCAGTCCCGCCTCGGTCCGGTTCTTCTTCTCCGGATCCGTTCACTTGGGTGATCTCTACCATCCGGAAAAGGGCTCACCCGAACCCAACTTCCGGTCTTCTCGAGCAGCCTTCTGCTCCGGCTTCTCGTCCCTCGGAATTACTGTGTGTTTCCTTCTCGTCCACTAGATTTCTCGTCCACTAACTTTGTAACTTTAGTCAAATGACCCCCACAACGCCTTAACCATCATTGTTACATTATACTATGGTATAATTTTGTTATCCATTCTTTTAAGGCATGGTTCTTACATAGGAAAATTTTATTCTTTCTTGCGAGTAACTCTCACATTACTTGAGGTTTACTTTTAAATGCGCTAGGATAGTAACCTTAAAAGATACATTTTCTTCAACTAATACAGTGTTTTTTACTGTCATCGCTTGAAGACAATTACAGAGAATTTTTTCAATTTCTCACAAGTAAGAGTCGGACCCACGGTCGCCAATATCGTCTTAAGATTGTTATATATTTTTAAATATTGAGTATATGGATCTTCAGTGTTGAAATCCAACAGTTAGGCTCGGTTAGTCATCTCAACAATGAGTCGATGACTCTAACCGGTAGAGCTCGATACAGCAATGTGGACCTTGTCTCATTTATTCTCTCGACATCTCCTTTCGGTTATTGAAGCCCCCCTTCGGGTAAGAGGCATACCCTTCTTGGTATTGTTGTTACCGACCTAATCTCGTCAGTCGTCGAGTTATCCCTTCAGATATTGGTACAACCCCTTTGGGTAAACTTATTCCTAAGGATAAGAGTATTAAGATTGAGGTGAAGGCTAGACCTTCTTTCCTTAAGACGATATTGCTCCGCCCAGGTGCTTACGGTTTATTGACAATCGTCTTCCAAGGTACAACGACTTGCGTCTCGAAATAGGAGCACTCTAAATTTCGAGCCCACCGAACTTTCAAAGCCTTGAAATTCTTAAGAGAGGAGAGAGAGGAGAGAACCCAAGAGGAGAATTCACAACTTGATAATTGAGTGAGTTGAGTAGAAAGAATGAGATTTGTTTTATAGGAATGGAGGGTTACTCCCAAGAGGTGAAAGGTTTCTTTTAAGAGGTGAAAGAATATGAGATGTGTCTTTTCCCTTAAACCTTTTTTATTATAATTAATTTAATTGATTAATTGATTAACTATTGACTTAATCTATTATAAATATTAATTAATTAATTAATATTATAATGATTAATCTTTTAATTAATTAATTATAATTTCATATCCCTCAATGGTTCCACATACTCGAGTTAGTATTTATCCATGAATCCAACCCATATGCAAGTTAAACTTTCATCTGATCATATCAAATCAATCCTTCATTAAACATTAATTTCTCATTCATTCGAGAAATTGGTTTACGGTGATTTACTCACAAAATAGCTGTCGTATCCCTAATGGTCACTAATCCTATTCGAAAATCGTGAAGAAGGTTGACTGGGGATGTGGCTCCTCTATTGACCTCGCGAAGACTCCGCTCTGATCTACAGCACGAGAAACATCAGTAGGGGGCCAGGGAAGGGGTCTCCGGCGTTGGTCCTCCGACACTCAAGTCAGTCACCAAAGCAGTAGACGAAGGTGGAGCAACGTAACAACAGTGAAAGCACAAGTGTGAATAGTAAATAACACATACCTCCGTCGATGCATGAACCCCCTTTATATAGTGTCCCAGTGGACGACGTGCATGCTCCTGAAGGTGCAGGCACGCTTGTCCAACCGTCCTATGAAAGGACATGTCATAAAGTGTCTCTGATACCATACCTTAACAAGGTATGCAAATCCCCGATAAGATAATAGAAGTTTTCGTCGTATAATTCGCATATTAACCATGCTTTGTCGTCAGCGTCATTACCTCCCAAAGGGATATTAAGAGATATAGGAGTGGTCCCACTGTTCCACCGAGCGAGGTAGCCGCTCGGTCGGGACTCCTCCGCTCGGTCGGGACTCCTCCGCTTGGTCGACCTTTGCAGTTTTTCCCCGCAGTGACTTGGTTCAGTAGATTGTTTCTATCCGATCGGACAAGCACTCCGATCAACTTAATGTTCCTTTGATCTGTAATAAACATTTGATATTTTTACCGTAGTGCTTCTCGTCAAATGGGCGTTCTACTCAAACAAATCATCAGGCCGATCAATAGATGATGTCAATTTCTACTCGACCATTTTTGATGGAGCTGTTGGTCATCATTGTCACCTTAACTTTAACTTTCATTTTACGTTAATTGTTGTCTCTGCATTTGACCCATACTTCGATGAAACCCTCGCTAGTCGCCACATCAGTCACCAAAACTAATTTTCCAACCGAATACTATTTTTAAAATTTTTAAAAGATCAAAGAATAGAACATATTTATATATTGAATTAGTTAAAAAGGCATGCATGTTTATAGATGAAACAGCAAAATCATCGCCATGCAACTAGACGCCGGAAGAGAGAGAGAGATCCATCGGATCGGATGATCGATGTGTTAGCTCTGTCACGGGCACCGCGGGTTGTTGCCGGGCCCGCCGAAGTAGAAGTAGGCGCCCCACCCGTCGGCGTCGCCGGCAGAGTCGCCGGCGAAGCTCCTGATGTCGTAGCAGTCGGTGTTCTCAGCGAGCGTTGATACGCCGGAGCCGACGGACGCCAGGGTGTTGTCCGCGTCGACGACCTCGAGGTTTCGGAAGTAGCCGGCCCGCGAGAACCCTCCGGCGGCGAAGTGGCCCGACCCCATCTGGGTGGCGGTGTGCGAGCCGTCGGGGCGCGTGTCCACAACCTCACCGCCCCACTCCACCATGGTGGCGTGCTCCGACAGGTGGCTGAACAGCTCCGCCGGCCAGTACCCCACCAGCGCGCCGCCGTCCCCGAAGCTCATCCACCAGTTCCCCAGCTTCGGGTCCTAATTTACACAATACACAAAGTACAGGGGCTAAATTGATTAATTGTTTTAAAAAAATAAAAAATTAAATGGGCCGGAATAGTTAGGCCCTATCTGTCCCGGGCCCATTAAATTTTTTTCACCTTCCAAATGAGAACTGTGATATCGTACTGGCCGCCTTCGAAGGAAGAGACCGGTGAAATGGCAGCTCCAATGGCGATCCTTCTGTTGGTCTGCACAAATCCTGAACACAGAAGATTGTAGCACCCAGTCGCTTCATATGCATCGCTCTGTTTTATACAAATAATAATAATAATAAATATTATTTATTTAATTTTTAAAATTAACTTTTAAATTATTTTTTTTAAATTATATATATTTTTTTTAAATCTCACCGTCCAGTAAGTGAACAGCCTCGGCCTGCTGTCCCCGTACAGCTCAGGGCTGACCTGACTAAAACAACAAAATTTCAGCATTTTCAAATTAACAAAACTTGAGGGGGCATTTTGATATTAGCGAATTTAAAATTCAATTTTTAAAAAAGATTAATAAATAAACAATTTCTGGCATTTATTTGTCCCGGCTTGTAAATGTGTGCTGTGGGATTTAGAGAAGGGCTCCATTAATGCCCATCAAATTTTGTAATTAATTAATGATTTAATTAATTACCTGCCAGCCCGCCTCGATGCTGTTGAGATCCGAGCCGTCGAATGATCCCGAGAGGATCCAGATCTGAGAGAGGCTGAACTCGCTGTTTACTTGGACGGATGGATCCCACACGTTGATGGTGGCCTTTGCCCCGTAGAACTCGCCACCGTTTATTGTGTAAGCAATTGCATGCTGCAAAAATTCAAACGAATAAGATTAATTAATTAATTAATTAATTAATTCAAAACCTGTACCAAACTAATAAATTAGTTCATGTCATGTTTACTAGGCTGGATATTCATCCTATGAACTAAGATCCTATTTTCTAATTCCCTTGTTGGCGCATATCTCCTTTCCTCATCAAGAACAATATCATTCTATAAAAGGTAAACATGCATTTTTTCGATCGAACAATATCATTATAGTCTTCCCATAATAAAAAATGTCCCTGCCTCAATGAAGATTATTTTCGATTTGAAGGGTAGATAAAAAGAAGTGATGATGGCTTCCTCCACTAACCCTAATCAAAGCCCTAGCTCTCTTAGTTCACTCACTGCATGCGTGCTTTGATTTCTCTTCACTCATCAGCAAACCCTAAATATATAGTCAAAATATTGCACAACAAACCTTATTATTATTATTATTATTAAAATGGAAATTTGAAATTATGACAAACTGCAGGGTTATATTGATATATATACCTCATGGCCATTGCCGCTGACCACATCAGGCGCGTCGGAGCTCCTCGCCGGAGGCCTCAACAAGGTCTTCTTCCCGAAGTGGAACAGTGACTTGGCTCGCAGAACGTCGTCGACGGAGCTCCGGCGTATGGGGACGGTCCCCCTGGGGCAGTGCCCGGCGTGGTGCCACGCCCTGCGCGATGCACTCTTGCTGACGTTTCTACCCGCCGCCGCCGCCGCTGCCGCCTTCTTCGGCCTCTCCGCAGCTCTCTGAAACAAAAACAAACAGAGCAAAATAAAAAAAAAATACATGAAGAAATTGTGAGCTAGGAGCAATCGGCGATGGAGCTATGTGAAAGAAGAACCTGGATCTTATGGTCCTTCAGCAGCGGGTGATCGAGCGCCGGCTGCCGGTGCCGCGGGACGCAGTCGATGATGTCTCCGCCGTCCGGACTCTATCAGCCGTCGATCAAAGATCGAGTAGTTCATCAAAAATCAATCCAAAGCCCAGAAACGAACTGGTCTCTCCGATCGCAACGATCACCTACCTCGATGGTTCTGACTGCGGGTTTGTTGATCCTGGCCAAGTGGCGCTGAATCCTCGCGATCCTGAGCGACGTGATCCCTCGCCTCGCCGTGCGGTTGCCCGGCGACGCCAGAGCGCCCTTAACGCCAAAAAAGACGAGGAAGAGGAGGAGCAGAAGCAGCAGAAGAAGAAGAGTATGCTTCATGGTCATCATCCTCGTCGTGGCCCTAGCTCCTCCTCGTTTGTTTTAGTGCTAAAGCGACGGCGATCGCCTTGAAGGAGGAAGGTGTGAGATCGAGAGAGATGAAAAGAGAGAAGATGGAGTTTGTGTAAAGGCTTGACCTACCAATTTAATGACACTCCTTCAATAGCCTAACTGCCACGACACTAATAAAAAAAAAATCTAATTATTACTTTTATTTTAATTTTTATTCATAACATTAATAATTTAAATAAATTATACTCTTAAATTTGTTTATTTTATTTAAGTATTTATTTATTTAATCTTATATATATTAAACAAATACAAAATAAATTCGAACATTAAAAATTTATTCACAAATGTTCAGTTCATATGTTTGGAGGGGCAAAATGAAAATATGGCAGCCGCGTTGATCTCCCCACTCCCCAGGCGGTACATGCGTAATTATTCAGATAGTTAAGGCTGCGATCTGGTGTCGGGCACAGGACAGCAGACAGGCTTTCAATTGAATGGGCACCGGCTATTTAATTTTCCTCTCTGAATTAATTAAAGCCGACTCTGCTCCACCATTAATATCATGCTAACTAATATAATTGTTATTATAATCCTTTGGAAATAATACTTGTTATTATAAAATCATCAGATTAAATGCAATATATCTGAAAAAAAACGCAGGCAGAATAAATACTTAAATAACAGAGGAGTCGAATCATCGTAATTAAATACTATTTCCTTATTATTTTATTTCGATATTACCAATATTATTGAAAGTTTTAATAAATAAATAAATATGATGGAAAGACAGTAGGTTGCGTAGTTGCGCCTCTGCATTCCCTTCCACGGCAAGAAAAAGTTTTAGTGTATATAAATATTAATAAAAATAGTGTTTTTATGTTTTTTTTTAAAAAAAAACATTTCGGCCGGTTCAAGAACAGCACAAAGGTGAGAGCCCTCACTGTAGCTACTACAAAGTCAAAGTCAAACTCAACTGAGTTAAATCATTCCTTTATGCCCCCATCAAAATCTAAATTAAACAAAACTAGAAAGCTCTGTCCGGCCAATTTACATTTTTATTAGAAATTACTAAAATTAACTCAAGAGTAGACTTGAGTACAAAATCAAACGTGTGGCTCATTCACAAAGTTCATTGACCCAACAATGAAAGTAACCTTTTACAACTTCATTAAGTAGACTATCTTCATCCTTGATTCATTTGTTCTGACCTCCAAGAAATCTGCAGAGTTGTCTATTCAAAACAAAACAGTCAAAATCATCATAACAATTTTCTTAGGATCACAAAATTCATGTGAAACTTTATCCCTCCTAGAACACCATGCTGTTTAATGCTGATAAATAAATATATTCTTCCCTCTACAGAATGAACCACCAGAACAGAAGCATTCTACTATATAGAAAAAAAAAGCATCAATTGGGATAGAAACAAATCTATGCTTTACTCTACGTGGATAAGTGAATTAGAATAGATATATTTCCTAGCTATTGACTATAGATGTTAGACGATCGTTAGATTTTTATTATTATTATTTTTTAATAATTTTTTACCTTTAGGGTATTTAAGGTTTTTTTAATATTTTAAAATTTTTTGATAATTTTTATCTTTTAGATTTTTAGCTTTTAAATTCGTTTAGTGATTTTAGGATTACTAGTTTATTAAAATATTTGTCTTTCATTTATAGTTCTTTCCTTTCTTTACAAGATAGGAATTATAGTTTATATATCGGTATTTATTTATTTTTTATGTCTTAAGGTTTGGAGTCTAAATAAGAGTTTGTTTAGTTGATGTGAAGGAGAAAGTTTTCAGCTTAATAATATTATCGACAATGTCATTATTTCTTTATTTTCTTGTATTCCTCTTAGAAACAATAAGTTTTAGAAGATTATTTTCTGTATTCACTATTGAATCAACGGATATTCACCTCCAATTTACTTGATATCCACCTTTTTAAGATGACTAATCCAAATCTATACAGTGGACATATCTCCACTATGAACAAATTCCTTCTTGGAAATACTTTGGAGATGAAGAAACCTCGTACAACCTCAAATATAAGAATTACACAAGAAATGTAAATTAAGTTACAAAGAAATTGAAAATGATTACAACACATAACCTTGCTTTGCTTACTCTTTTCTTGCTTTGATTTAGTCTCTCGCTGACTCGAAAATGCAGCAGCACTTCACTCTGAATCGTCCAAGAACTAATGGTGAAAACCCTAGATGAACTCCCCTTTATATCAAAGTTGTTCGAACCTTTTTTTGCCTCCTAATCGATTAAGGTTTTCCTTAATTGATTGTCATGTAAGCCAACCGTCAACAACCTGCAAAATGGCTCTTTTTCAAATCCTTAGTCGATTGTTGAGTCATCCCAATTGATTCAGAAGGAGTTAATTGATTCCCAACCTTTCTGTTCTCTCGCGAAAAATCTTAATCGATTAGCCCAATAAATTAAGAAGTTTGAATCAATTGCCTCAATTTATTCAATATCTTCGCGATAAACCACTGGCTAATCAATCAACCCAATTGATTGTCAATCGATTTAGCACCTGTTCTCGCAAATTCTATGTGAAGCTCCCAATCAATTGGTGTTGGACCCTGTGGTTATTTTGGTGTAATCAACCAAGTTAAGTTAGGTCCTATTTTATTTTGATCCTTGTGTTTAAGTGTGCAAAAGCTTAGGAGCACAAGAAGTCGAGCGAAAGACGTAGGTAGCGAGAAGAATAACACGGGAAGGAAGCCGACATGCTCGGTGCATCGGAGGGACGAGATGCTGCTGAAAAGTACACCCGTGGACTAGAAGAACGTACATGACATTCGAGGGACGAGTGTTGGTGCAGGGAGCATCAGACGATCGAACCTGAGTTTTGATTATGTCAAAGGGTTTAAAGTTACGTTGTCTTATGATCTAACATGTTTGAATGAGTTTGCAGGAAAGTCCTAAGTGTACTTAGGCAAAAGTCCTAGTTGCGGTTAGGTAGGTGGAAACCGCTAGGGGGTGGTAACCCTAGGTCCAAGGGGATAACCCTAGGTGAGGAAAAGTCTTAGCTGCGGTTAGGCAAAGGGAAAACCCTAGAGGGTGGTAACCCTAGGTCCTAGGGGTGGTAACCCTAGGCGGAAAGTCTTGACAGGTCGAGGGCTTCGGGCAAAAACCCTAGAGTCGGGGACTCTAGGTGGAAAGTCCTGGTGTCGCGAACCGGGTGGAAGACTAAACGGGTCGTGGAGCGAATGTCCAGCAGAAAGTCCTAGAGCCTCGGGCGCTGAGCAAAAGTCTAGTCGATCTAGAGGACCGGTCTGGCAACAGGTAAACTCTCCTGAGTGGAGTAGGTGAGGACGCGTTCCCCGATGAAGGAACAGTAGACATCAGTTCGACCTAGGGTTTTCGGATGAAAATCCGAAGTCAGAACCGGACAGTCTGGATATGTTTTATATTTTGGACTAACACATCTTACAGAGAGTGAAAAAAAACCTTAAAATCTCGGATGAACAGTACTCGAGACACCCTCTATGGAACTTGGAGGCGCCTCGGGCGCAATGCTTGAAGACTCTCTGCAGCAGAGCAGGAGGCGCCCTCCATGGAGCTGGAGGCGTCCTAGACGTTGGGTGGAGGGCGCCCTCCATGGGCTTGGAGGCGCCCTCAAGCGGATATGCTGTGGGCGAAGCAGAGCTTATCCACGCTGCGGATCCGATGGGTTTTGAGGGTGCCCTCCGTGCTGTTGGAGGTGCCCTCAACAGGCTATATAAGCCTGTCTCGAGCAGCAGCAAAGAACAACACTTAAAATCGTAATCAGTCTTCCTTGTGCTGCTCAAAGAACGATCCGACAAAGTTGTAACAAGACTCCGACAACCAGAAGCTTCAAATTCTCTGTATTTGCTGTCGGTATAATTTTGTTACTGTTCTAAATTGTACTTCAAAGTTGTATTTTCTAAACTTATAGTGATTGCCAAAGCAAACGGTCAACGAGCGTGGGCCTTGGAGTAGGAGTCACCACAGGCTTTGAACCAAGTAATTCCTTGGTGTACTCGTGTGTTGTTTTATTCCGCTGCGTAACATTTACTCTGATCGATTGTTTTAAAACGACATAAAAGCCACGAGAGCTATTCACCCCCCTCTAGCGCTTTCGATCCTACAATTGGTACCAGAGCGGGATCGCTTCGAATTGGTGAAACCACCATTCAAGTAATTTTTTTCTCGTGGTAATTTTTAAGTTTTTGGAGTCAATCGGAATCAATAAAATTGCCATCTTCCGATCTGTTTTTATCGCAATCGAAATTTTCCCTCAAAGCTGATGCAACACCACTCGAGTCCACACATTTATTTTTAATCCCGCACTACTAATCCAAGACTAAGTCTTGGAACAAAGTTTCTTATTTTTGTTTGTGCGAGACGTTACTTCTACAATGGCCCACCAAGAAGGCTACAGCACAGTCCGCTCGCCTCTCTTCTTCGGCGAGGACTTCAGCCACTGGAAGGGCCGAATAGAGTCCTACCTCCAAACCCAGTTCGAGATGTGGATGATCATCAAAATCGGCATCTCACTCCCACTCGACGGCATGGGAAAATTAGTATAATATGAGAATTGGGACGCAAATATAATAAATAAGGTCGAGGCCAACGCCAAAGCAACGTGTACTCTTCAATGTGGTCTAACAAAGGAAGAGTTGAACCAAATTGGTCAATTTTCAAGCGCGAAAGAACTATGGGAGAAGCTAATCTAGCTGCACGAAGGCACCTCCTATATGAAAGTAAGTAAACACGATTTAATTTTGAATAAGTTATATAACATAAAAATGCAGGAAGATGGGACAGCCAGCCAACTTCACGCGTAGATACAAGATCTACTGAACAGACTCCATGGGATCAGACAAAAGAAAAAGTTTTCCTAACCTACTATCATCCAAAACTTCTCCAGTACCGTTTATCAAGTTAAACTTTTGTCCCTATTTAACTTAGTCCTAATTACCCAGCCGGATAAGCTATTATTTTGAAGGTGTCAGCTAAATTGGAGCCTCTCCTGAATTATTTGGCTAGGTTTAAGTTTAAGATTTGTGTCAATTTTTATAATTATAATAAACTTGGTTATAGTTGGAGTTTAGGTTAATTTTGGTTCTACTTAGTTTAGGTTGATTTAATTTTATTTGATTCCTTTGGTTTGAATTTATTGAAGGTTCAATTTTGGAGGTTGAGAGTGAGTTATTTGATTTATTTTGATTACTTTATTTTTGGGACATAATATTAATTGAGTCCTACTTGCGTGGTTAGGCACGCTTTTGGAACTCAGGACTTGGTTTGATTTTTATTTTGATTTACCAGAGATATAAAGGTTTCGTTGGTTGAGCTGGACTTATATCCGAGTCCGGATTTGTTGTACACAGCTCTTTGTGATCCAAGTATCATGTCAAGGTACTTGGATCTAGTAGTGAATTTCTTGAGTAGTTCTTTTAGTTCAACTACTTCGCCTTTCAATCTAGAATTGTCCTATTCAAGTTTTGCAACTTGAATTGGGATTTCAGCTTGAATTGACTCAGTTGTTGAATCTGAATTTAATTGATTATTATGTATTTTATTTTTTTAATTAGTTCATTTATTTGATCTTCAGATGCAATCAATTTCTTATGTAAGCAAGCAATAATTTTAAAAAATCTTTTTCTTAAAGTAAATTTACCTCATTGGAATCTTCAGAAATGAGTGCAGACTCGTGGTTTGATTTGGGTTTGGACCCGTCTTTTGATTCACTTTCTGATTTTGGTCTGTATGCCATCAGTACCAGGTAGTTGGTGTGTCTTAGTTCGTCGTTGTCTGATTCCTCTGCGAATGATTCATGCCAAGTTACCTTAAGGGCTTTCTTCCTTTTGAGATTTAGGCAATCGATCTTGTAGTGTCCCTTCTTGTTGCATCCAAAGTATGTGATGTTTGACTTATTGTTAGAGTTAGAAGTGGAGTTGATCTTCTGCAATTCCTTTTTGGTGAAGTTCTTCTTTCTCCTGGTGAACATCTTCCTTACTAGGTTTATCAGGTATTCTTCATCATCTGAGTCTTGGTCAGACTCAACTTTAGGTTCTAGTTTGGTTCTAAACTTTTCTTTCGATGCTCCTGCAATAAAAGCAACACATTTCTTAGGTTTGTCATTAGTTTGTTCGTGTAACTCTAATTCACAAAAAAAGTTCATCTAACTTTAACTTGAAATTTCCTCGAAATTTTATAGGCATCCACGATGAATGCTCACAGTGCATTTCGAGGAAATGCGTTTAGAGCATACCTTATAAGATCAGAGTTATCCATCTGGTGGCTGATCATATGAAGTCCGTTGAGGATGTCCTTTATCCTCACATGTAGCTGAGGGCAGTCTCACCTTCCTGCATTTTTATATTAAATAATTTATTTAAATATAGATCTCTTTTCTTTACATTTGCATTGTTGGTTCTCTCGTGTAGTTTTATGAGTTTGTCCCATAGCTCTTTGGTGTTTTCGTGTGGGCCGACGCGGTTCAGCTCCTCCTTTGTTAACCCGCACTGGATTATGTTGGGGGTCTTGAAGTCAATCTAGGTCTTCTTCTTCATTTCTGGATTCTAATTTTCCGGGTCCATTGGAATTCCAGGGTTGTCAATTGGCGCCTTGTACCCTTTGGCGATGATGAACCATTGGTCGAAGTTAGTTTTCAAGTGCACCTCCATCCGCCTCTTCAAGTATGGAAAATCGTCCCCGTTGAAGAGTGGGGGATGAACGGTATTGTACCCTTCGTTTTGAGCCATTTAGAGTTGTAGATAGAAAACTAAAAAAACGTATCAAGACTTGGTCTTGGATTAGCAGAGTTTAAGAAGAAGAATAAGAAATTTCGAAGAACTTGAGTGGTGTTGCACCAACTTCGAGTTAAAAACTGAACGAGAAATCATTATTTGAAAGGGTAAGTGTTGGGACCTTGATGTTCGCTAGAGGGGGGGTGAATAGCGTCTCATCCTAAATCGATTGCTTCCTACACTATTGTTAGCTTGCCAGCGGAATACAAACAAAAACAAACAAGCTAAACTAAAAGCAAGACAAAGAAAGGAAATGCAAACCAAACTACACGTTCGTTTAACGTGGTTCAGAGATTAGGACTCCTACTCCACGATTGTCCGTAAGGTGGACGATCCCTATCCGTCGATGGATTAGCCCCCGGTGAACTCCGGCTATCTCAAGTAGCTCCTTGTGGGTGGAGAAACCTCACCACAACACCAACCAAGACTCTTGAGACTAGTAGACTACTAATTAGGGTTTACTACCACTAATTTCGTCAGAGATAACCAAGCTTCCAAGCCTTGGTTATATAGGCCGCGGGTTGAAAACCCCGCCTACCAGTCGACTGCCAAAACATGCAGTCGACTGTCCTCTGTGGAAATTCGACCGTTACATCCCAACGGCTCGATACCAGTCGACTGCTAAAACTAGCAGTCGACTGCTCCACACTAACCGAACGAACAGAATCATTCTGATCGCACCCAGTCGATTGCCCCAGTCGACTACCCCAGTCGACTGCACCAGTCGACTGCTAAAACATGCAGTCGGCTACTACAGTAACGTTACAGTAAAACCCTAAAACTAGGATTTTACTCCGAGTACAATCTCTCATGCACTCGTACCCTCACCCTTACGACTCATTTGACACTTCCTTTGCAGCTTTGACCTCTTGTCTTCAAGCCTACTTCCTTTGGCTCTCGTCCCTCGAATGCATGCAAGCCCGCGGCTCGTCCCCAATGCCATCCTTCGCGTATGCCTCGAAGTCGCTTCCCTCGGCCCTTGTCCTCGCTGCCTTGTCCACAGTCCCTCGGATGCTCCATCCTTCACCGGACCCGAAGCCATCAACCTGAGTCACATGTGTATCCTGCATACCTGCACACTCACATACACATATCAAATAACAAGGGTGAATCTAACTTAAACCCTTTGCCCAAACACCAAAACACATGGTCCCACGGACCATTGGGATTGCTCCAACAATCTCCCCCTTTTGATGTTTGGCAATACGTTTAAGTTAGGGAAAACAATAGCAAATAAATATGCTAAAACAAATGGACTTACATTGCCAAGGCTACACACTTAGACTTACACCGCCAAATGAACTTACGATGCCAAGGCTACACACTTGGACTTACAACGCCGAATGGACTTACGATGCCAAGACTACACACTTGGACTTACTCCGCCGAAACAATGCATCATGCATTGGAACCTATCATAAGGCTCCCCCTACACCTATGCTCCCCAGAGCTAGGATTTTATCACAGGTAGCTTTTTAAGGACCTATTCCAAGGCTCCCCCTTTACCTAAGCTCCCAATTGAGCTAGGATTTTACCACAGGACTTTTTAAGAACCTACAAGGCTCCCCCTACGCAAAGGCATTAAGGTTTTCCCAGCTTAACCTTACTTCTCCCCCTTTGCCTAACATTTAAAAAGTTCTCCAACAATATCCCAACTGTTGAAAACTTATCATCCAAATTTACCCTAAACTCATATATTAATCCCTCATGGATTTCATACACCTGTATGAGTTGACTTGGTGAAAATCCTATGCTGGAAACAATTTCAGACTGGTATCAGTCGACTGCAAGAAGTACCAGTCGACTGCCCTTATCGAAACAACACACAGAAGCATTCTGTGCTCAATTTTCATTCCTGCCAGTTGACTGCTAAAACATGCAGTCGACTGGTGCAGTCGATTGCTAAAACTAGCAGTCGACTGACATAGTTTTTCAGCCTTTTTCAGCATTTCTGACCCAATTTCAGAAATGCACCAATAATTCCACAGACCTCTAAAAATCTCCAAATTTTGTGGAGAGGTCTGTTTTACCCATGTCTACTTGGGAAAAATACATTCAAAAATATATCTATCACCAATCCCAATATTGACATAAAATCCAAAACTAGCTTAAATGGTTCAATAGAACCTTGACCTAAAGTCCTAGTTTTGGCTTCCTCTTGATGTATTTGTCCATGTCAACCCACAATGCATCCCAAGAATTGGTTTATATGGCATCTATACATCCAAAACTAATTATCATGCAATATGACCCTAATGTCATATTTCTTGCATGAAACACAATCCAATTGTGCCAAATCCCTAGGTTTGAGACTCAAGTCCGTCTCCAAATCACTTGACACAGTCCATGACCCAACCTAAACTCCCAAGTAAAATTCACCTGAAATCAATTGGCCATGGGTCCCAAATTGACTCTTAGAGCTCTCCCTAGAGCTCTTAGCCTTAGCCACCTCCCTAGGTGACTCATCCACAATGGCTAGGCCACTTCGGTGCACCTCGGGTGACACTTGGCCTACAAAACTCACCTTTTTAACCTTAGACACATTGTCTTTGGTTAATTTCTTCTTGTCCTTAACCTCGGACATCCCATCCTTGCCATAATTATATGTCACCCTAGCATATTCCTTCTTATTGGCTTTGGATGACTCTCCCTTGTCCTTGGTCACACCTCCCTTACCAATGTCATGTGTTACCTTAGCACTTGACCTCCTTTTGGTCTTGGAGGGACCTAATTTGACATTTTTGGATCTTTGACCACCCAAATACATGTCAAGTCCTTTAGGTCCAATAATGAACCTCTTTAGGACTTTCTCCATTTCCTCAAGCTTTGTCTTCAAGGCTTGATTTTCCAATTCTAGGGTTCTAACCCTAGAATCTGTTGGAACCCCAAGGTGTTTTAATGTGATCAAACAAGCTAAGTTAGGTCCTGCGTTTGTTTAACCCTTGTGTCTAAGTGTGCAGGAGCTTAGGAACACAGGAAGTCGAGCGGAAGACGCGGCTAGCGAGAAGGACGGCACGGGAGAGAGCCGACGGGCTCGGTGCGTCCGAGGGACGAGATGACCGCGGAAGAGTACACCGGTGGACGAGAAGAACGTGCGCTGCGTTCGAGGGACGAGAAACCGGGAAGGAAGGCTGCTCGAGGAGAAGGCCGGAACATGGGTTCGGGTGAGCCCTATTCCGGATGGCCGAGATCACCCAAGCTAGTGGAGCCGGAACAGAAGACCCAGATCGAGATGAGCTGAACCGAAGCGGAGCGACCAGACGGAAAAAGTCAACCAGAGTTGACTTTTGGGGTCCGGGGCGCCCGAAACGAGGTTTTTGACCAGATCGAGTCAAACTCGATCTGAACGTTGGGGGATAAAGTTTTATCCCCCCAGAGCGCCCGGAACCCCTTCGGGGCGCCCCGACCAGTGCTATAAATATAGCACTGGTTTGCACAGATCATTAGAACTCACTTTAATCAATTCCTTCTGTGCTTTCAATTCTGTTCTTTTCATTTGTGTTGTCAACGTTGTAAAGAGGTTACTCCGCCCAGAGGAGAATCAGATAGTGCGCTTACATTCCTTGGATTAGCAATCCCCTGATTGCAAACCAAGTAAAACTCTGGTGTCTGCTTTTCTTTACTTAGTCTCTTTTATTTACTTATTACAAGTGTTCATTATATAGTTGAAATCCGAGAAAGGTTCGAGTTTTATCTTGTAGGGCAATTCACCCCTCCCCTCTTGCCGGCCTCTAAAGGGACCAACAAGTGGTATCAGAGTCAGGCGCGCTTCAGGAGGACTAACCGCCGATCGAAGCAACAAGATGGCCGGACCATGCATCGTCCCACCAAAATTCGAGGGGAACTTCGCAGACTGGAAGCGTCGTATGGAGGTATTCCTAAAAATAGATTTTGAAATTCGGTTTATTATGAAATATGATTTTTTAGCTCCAATAGATAAAGATGGAAAAGAAAAAGAAGAGAGCGATTGGATAAAGAAGGAGCAGAATGAGTCGGTAGAAAACAGCCGTGCGGAACATCACCTACTGAGCTTGTTACCGCCTCAAGAGGTCAACCGCATCAGAAACTATTTATCTGCTAAAGAACTTTGGGAGAAGTTCTTGGAACTCCACGAAGGCACGTCCGAAGCAAAGCTCGCTAGAAGGGACATCCTCCGCAACAAACTGATGAATATCCGTCTGGAGAAAGGTGAGAAAGTAGCCGGTCTACATGCAAAGGTAAAAGAACTAGTTACTGGTCTTGAAAACCTTGGTGAAACGGTAACAAACCGAGACACTATACGCTACGCGCTCAACGCATTTCCAAGAACTCCGGAGTGGACATCAATCGTCGATGCTTACTACATCTCAAAAGACCTGGAGGTAAGTACTTTAGAAGAGTTGTTTTCTACCCTTGAATTACACGAAACTAGATATGCAGAGATATCAAAGGACACAACCCAGACTATGGCGCTGAACGCAACCAACAAGGATGAACCCGAGTCAGACTCCGAAGACGATCAAGAAGCGTACATGGTAAGAAACTTTAAAAAGTTTTTTAGATCTAATAAATTTAAAATGCAGAATAAAAAGAATCAAAAAGGTAGAAGAAAGGTACGGTGCTACCAGTGTCAGAAGGAGGGACACCTAAGGGAAGACTGCCCAGAACTCAAGAAGGTCAAAATGAAGGCACCTAAGAAACACAACCTAAAAGCAACTTGGGATGACACTTCTTCATCTGAATCAGA
The DNA here is from genome assembly GCF_018446385.1 of Zingiber officinale. NCBI lineage: Eukaryota > Viridiplantae > Streptophyta > Magnoliopsida > Zingiberales > Zingiberaceae > Zingiber > Zingiber officinale. The sequence continues at coordinate 137,291,265 of NC_055995.1, read as the reverse complement.
AGCTCAAGAATATGCGGGGATTGCACTGATGGCAAGCCACGAAGGACAAAGTACATCAGAACCCAGCATCGATGAAGGGGGAGCGACCTCAGATGGAAGTAGCGAAGCAGGGGGAGATTCAGGCTTCAAGTCTGATATGGTAAGTGAGGTATGCCTCTTACCCCCTGATGAACTTTACTTTGGTATCAAAGCTATGACTAAATCCATGTATAAATTAGAAAATAAAAATGCCAAATTAGAAAATGAAATTTTAGAAACAAAGAGAATTTTGGCAAAATCATGTCTTATAGAGGATTTTGAAAAATTGAAAATTGAAAATGAAAAACTAAAAGAAGAAATAGAAAGATTGAAAAAATCTAATTGTTCAAATATTTCTACTTTTAGAAATTATAAATGTTTAAATTGGTATTATAGATTTCATCAAAGTCAAATTAGAAATATATCAAAAATCTATATACCTAGGAAATACTTGGTCAATCCTGTAGGTAGGAACCTCTATTGGGTTCCAAAAACCTATTTAATTTAAAATTAAAATTAGACTTAGCATTTTCAGCAAGGAAATTAAACAACTAATTTCTTTATGAGGATTTGTCTAAGGAAGTGGTTGTTGCTCCAATAACCAAGAAGGCCTAGTGCCTCGCCACGACCTGGAAGCCAAGTATCGAAATGAAAAGTTTAATTGATTAACTGAAAAAGTATTAATTTAAATTACTTAATGCTTTAAAAGAGTTATTCAATTTGTGTTAGAAAATATTTTAAAAATTTTTTTAACTTAACTTAGAAATTTTTTATTATCTTAGAATTTTTTATGAAAATTGATTTAGATGTTTTTTTTATAATATTGCCTTATCATTTTTTTTAAAAATTGACTTAGAATTGTTTCTTATGAATATTCACTTAGAATTTTTTTTTTTTGGGGAATGCTGAGATAAATTTTAAAACTTCAATATTTTTAACACTTATGACTGTTCTTATCTGAAAAATATTTTTTTCGAACAAAAAATTCTGAAGAGTGTATTTCCTTAAGACATTATTTTACACTTGAAAGTTCATGTTTGAAATAACCCCAAATTTTATGTGATCAAAGGGGGAGAAGTATGTTAAGTCTAGGGGGAGGTACTATAATTTTTTAATTGAAAAATATTTGGACTTATTTGAATATAAATTATTTTTATTGCATATGGTTACCCTAACTTAACTTGGGTTGCTCACATCAAAAAGGGGGAGATTGTTGGAACCCCAAGGTGTTTTGATGTGATCAAACAAGCTAAGTTAGGTCCTGCGTTTGTTTAACCCTTGTGTCTAAGTGTGCAGGAGCTTAGGAACACAGGAAGTCGAGCGAAAGACGCGGCTAGCGAGAAGGACGACACGGGAGAGAGCCGACGGGCTCGGTGCGTCCGAGGGACGAGGTTACCGCGAAAGAGTACACCGGTGGACGAGAAGAACGTGCACGGCGTTCGAGGGACGAGAAACCGGGAAGGAAGGCTGCTCGAGGAGAAGGCCAGAACATAGGTTCGGGTGAGCCCTATTCCGGATGGCCGAGATCATCCAAGCTAGTGGAGCCGGAACAGAAGACCCGGACCGAGACGAGCTGAACTGAAGCAGAGCGACCGGACGGAAAAAGTCAACCAGAGTTGACTTTTGGGGTCCGGGGCGCCCGGAACCCTCCGGGGCGCCCGGAACGAGGTTTTTTACCAGATCGAGTCAAACTCGATCTGAACGTTGGGGGATAAAGTTTTATCCCCCCAGGGCGCCCCGACCAGTGCTATAAATATAGCACTGGTTTGCACAGATCATTAGAACTCACTTGTAATCAATTCCTTCTGTGCTTTCAATTCTGTTCTTTTCATTTGTGCTGTCAACGTTGTAAAGAGGCTACTCCGCCCAGAGGAGAATCAGATAGTGTGCTTACATTCCTTGGATTAGCAATCCCCTGATTGCAAACCAAGTAAAACTCTGGTGTCTGCTTTTCTTTACTTAGTCTCTTTTATTTACTTATTACAAGTGTTCATTATATAGTTAAAATCTGAGAAATGTTCGAGTTTTATCTTGTAGGGCAATTCACCCCTCCCCTCTTGCCGGCCTCCAAAGGGACCAACAGAATCAACATGCCCATCATATACATTCCTAGACCTACCCTTCCTAGGCATGTGTCTCCCCTTCTTGGGAGTAATGCTTAGGTTTTCACCCACTTTCCTTCCCTTAGACAAAGTGGTTTGGGTCTTATTAGGTCTACCCTTAGTGTATGATTTCTTAGGGTTATCTACCATGTTAACCCTATTTCTATCATTATACCTAAATCCATGATTATGCTTAGGTAAATAATCTACATTATTTCTAACAAGCATATAAGAATTGGAGATTGGATTAAACTTCAAAATAGGGATTACCTTCCCTTTTACCTTTGAAGCTCCCCCTTGACTTGTGCTCCTCTTCTTTTCCTATTTCTTCAAGTGTGCCAATTTCTTGTGTTCTCCTCTCCTTGGGCACTTTGTGTGGTAGTGACCCCACTCACCACATGTAAAGCACCTAATGTGCTTCTTCTCCTTCTTCTTCCTACAACTCACATTAGTTTCTAAATTAACTTTAGTGAGTTTAGGGTTTACCTCCTTCTTACCCATAGGACATCTACTCTTGTAGTGTCCCTTCTCATTGCACCCGAAACATATTATGTGGTCACTTGACTTTACTTCGGTGGAGGTGCTCACAAGGTTGACTTCTTCCAAGATTTCTTCTTCATTAGTCTTGGACTCTTCTTCAACCCTTGAGGATGTAGATGTTACCTCTTCTTCCTCATCCACACTTGTGGATGACCTATTTTCATCCTTCTCCTCCTCGGATGTTGACCTTATGTCAACATCGGATTGGTCCTTCTCTTCTTGGACCAATGAGCCCTTCTCCTTGGACTCCTCTACTCCTTGGAATTGTGACGGGTCTTCATGATAGGCAATGATCTTTTTCCAAAGATAATATGCACTTGTGCATTCACCTACACTCACAATGATATTAGAAGGTAATAGATTTAACAAAAATTTTATTACCTCCTTATTCGCCTCCGCTTGCTCCCTTTGTTTCTCGGTCCAATGTCGAGGTCGGAGGGGCTTCCCCTTTTTGTCCGTAGGAACTTCAAATGGGTCACTCAAGACAACCCATTGGTTCCAATCCATTTGGAACTATGTCTCCAACCGCTTCCTCCAATAATTGAAGTCTTCTTTGTCGTACGGAGGTGGAATTCGGATATCCCATCCGAGCGGTCCTTCGGACTCCATCTTCTTCTTCCTCTAGCTTCTTGCTCTCTTGGCGGTTAGTCCGTAGAAGAGCGCCCTCGCTCTGATACCACTTGTTGGGACCTTGATGTTCGCTAGAGGGGGAGTGAATAGCATCTCACCCTAAATTGATTGCTTCCTACAATATTGTTAGCTTGTGCAGCGGAATACAAACAAAAACAAACAAGCTAAACTAAAAGCAAGACAAAGAAAGGAAATGCAAACCAAACTACACGTTCGTTTAACGTGGTTCGGAGATTAGAGCTCCTACTCCACGGCTGTCCGTAAGGTGGACGATCCCTATCCGTCGGTGGATTAGCCCCCGGTGAACTCCGGCTATCTCAAGTAGCTCCTTGTGGGTGGAGAAACCTCACCACAACACCAACCAAGACTCTTGAGACTAGTAGACTACTAATTAGGGTTTACTATCACTAATTTTGTCAGAGATAACCAAGCTTCTAAGCCTTGGTTATATAGGTCGCGGGTTGAAAATCCCGCCTACCAGTCGACTGCCAAAACATGCAGTCGACTGTCCTCTGTGGAAATTCGACCGTTACATCCCAACGGCTCGATACCAGTCGACTGCTAAAACTAGCAGTCGACTGCTCCACACTAACCGAACGAACAGAATCATTCTGTTCGCACCCAGTCGACTGCCCCAGTCGACTGCTAAAACATGCAGTCGACTGCTACAGTAACGCTACAGAGCTGCTACAGTAACGTTACAGTAAAACCCTAAAACTAGGATTTTACTCTGAGTACAATCTCTCATGCACTCGTACCCTTACCCTTGCAACTCATTTGACACTTCCTTTGCAGCTTTGACCTCTTGCCTTCAAGCCTACTTCCTTTGGCTCTCGTCCCTCGAATGCATGCAAGCCCGCGGCTCGTCCCCAATGTGTTGGTGCGGGAAGCATCCGACGATCGAACTCGTGTTTTGATAACGGCAAAGAATTCGAAGTTAAGATGTTTTTTAGTCTAACAAGCCTACTTGAGGATTTCAGGAAAGTCCTAGCTGCGGTTAGGCAAAGGGAAAACCCTAGGGGGCGGTAACCCTAGGTCATAGGGGGTGGTAACCCTATGCGGAAAGTCTTGGCAGGTCGATGGCTTCAGGCAAAAGTCCTAGGGGGTGGTAACCCTAGGTGAAAAGTCCTGGTGTCGCGAACCAGGTGAAAGATTGGACTAGCCGGGGAAGCGGATGTCCAGCAGAAAGTCCGGAAGCATCGAGTGCTGAGCAAAAGTCCAGTCGATCTGGAGGATCGACTGGCAACAGGTAAATCTCCTGAGTGGAGTAGGTGAGGACGCGTTCCCCGCAGAGGGAACAGTAGGCGTCAGGTCGACCTAGGGCTTCCGGCTGGAAATCCAAAGTCAGATTCGGACAGTCCGAAGACTGTCAATTATTACTTACTGTGTTTTATCAGATTCTAACATTGTCTTGCAGGGTATTTTGCTCGGACTAACCTTTGTTTGCAGGTGAGGAACCTGCTGGAGAAAGGTTGTCCGGGCGCCCGGGACCAAACTTTATCCCTGCCGCGACTTTGCCACGTGGAGCATCCTGGTTGGTTGTGTTGGTTGCTACTCGGAAAACCTATAGGTTCCACTGTACAAAAATTTTGTACAAAGGTCTGAACCTTTTCCTAGCTACCATGTGTTCTTTTAAATTAAATTTTGGATCGCCTGCGGAACTTAACACGTTTGATCCAAAACTTAATCTATTTGTTCTTTTCGGTTTTGACATGGATCTCCTGCGGAACTTAACACGTTCGACCCAAGTCTCCTTAAGTTATTAATTCCATTAAATATTAATTTCCATAAAAGGTTCCCAGTACTGACGTGGCGAGGCACATGGCCTTCTTGGATATGGGAGCAACCACCACCGACTAGACAAAACCTTTAATAGAAAGCTAATATTTAATTTCCTAAAATAACTTTAGGTTAACCAAAGAGAACAATCAAATCACAAGGAAAAGAAAGAAACAAAAGAACACAACTTCGAAAAAAACATATTCGAAATTCTAGAACGTAAGCCTCTTGTATTTGGTATTATTTCCATAAATAACTAGCATGATGCGGAAATAAAATTTACTAGTTATACCTTGTAGAAAAACCTCTTGATCTTCTACCGTATTCCTCTTCTAACCTCGGACGTTGTGTGGGCAACGATCTTCCGAGACGAGAAACCACCAATCACCTTCTTCTCCTCCTAGCTAGGTTCGGCCAACAAAGAGGAAGCTTCACCAAGGAAGAAAAACAAAATACTAACCAAGCTCCAAGAGATGCTAGCTTTCTCTCCTTCTTCTTCTTCTTCTCCGAGTAGTATCCGCCACCACAAGAGCTCCAATAGAAGGGTAGGGTTCGCCACCACAAGAGGAAGAGAGGGAGAGGTTGGCCGCCACACCAAGGAAAAAAGAGGGAGAGGAATAATAGATGTTGTTTCTTGTGAAGGCACCCTCACCCCTTCTTTTATATTCTTTGGCCTAGGCAAATTAGGAAATTTAATTACAATAAAATTTCCTTAATTTCCTTGACATGATTTAATTGAGAAAAATTAAATAAAATTTCCCAATTTAATCTCTAATGGCCGGCCACTTCTAGAGGAAATAAATTAGACAAGTTTTAATCAACAAATTAAAACTTCCTAATTTGTTTTCGGAAATTTTAAAAATAAAATTTCTCTTTAAAAATCTCTTCATGGTTGATAAAGGAAATTTCTATAATTTTAATTTTATCAACATGTGGATAATTTTTAAAGAGAAAATAAAATAACTCATCAATCTACAAATAAGGAAAGAGATCTAATCTCTTTCTTTAATCTTTTGTAGATCTTTTACAAGAGAGATATTTTAATTTTAATTCTCTTTAAAAAATTATTTCTTCCACATAATAAAAACTAAAATTAAAATCCCTTTTTAATTTAATTTGGCCGGCCCCACTAGCTTGGGTTCAAGCTAGGGCCGACCACCCAATAATATACCTAGGCCGGCCCTAGCTTGGTTCCCAAGCTAGCTTGGCCGGCCCCTTATTAGTGGGTATAGAAGGTGGGTATAGGTGGGTATAAAACTTCTACAAATAAGAGGCTACGATAGGGACCGAGAGGAAGAATTGGTTTTGGTCTCCCGATAAAATTAAGCATCCCGTGTTCGCCCCGAACACACAACTTAATTTTATCAATGATAATTCATTCCACTAGAGAACTATCATTGAACTACCGCACTAATCCCAAATTACATTTTTGGGCTCCTTCTTATTATGAGTGTGTTAGTCTCCCTGTGTTTAAGATATCAAATGTCCACTAATTAAGTAAGTTACTGACAACTCACTTAATTAATATCTGGCTCCAAGAGTAGTACCACTCAACTTCATCGTCATGTCGGACTAAGTCCACCTGCAGGGTTTAACATGACAATCCTTATGAGCTCTTCTTGGGGACATTCTCAACCTAGATCACTAGGACACAGTTTCCTTCTATAGTCAACAACACACACTATAAGTGGTATCATTTCCCAACTTATCGGGTTTATTGATTCATCGAACTAAATCTCACCCATTGATAAATTAAAGAAATAAATATCAAATATATGTGCTTGTTATTATATTAGGATTAAGAGCACACACTTCCATAATAACTGAGGTCTTTGTTTCTTTATAAAGTCAGTATACAAGAAACGACCTCTAATGGTCCTACTCAATACACTCTAAGTGTACTAGTGTAATTATATAGTTAAGATAAACTAATACCTAATTACACTACGACCTTCCAATGGTTTGTTCCTTTCCATTATGGTCGTGAGCTACTGATTATAATTTATAAGGTACTGATAACATGATTCTCTGTGTGTGACACCACACACCATGTTATCTACAATATAAATTAATTGAACAACTACATTTATCATAAATGTAGATATTTGACCAATGTGATTCTTATTTCTAGATCAATGTTTATACCAAAAGCTAGGCTTTTAGTATACACTCTAACAGGTTGGCCACGTCACACTCCAAGCGCCCGGAAGGGATCCAGGCGCCCGGAACCGCATATAAAAGGAGGGTTGAGGTGCAGCTTCAAGGAACAACGAATTCTAAGTGATCTTTCATCAACACGCTGCTCCAAAAGACGCTCCGAAGTGCTACTACAAGTGCCCGACGACCCGAAGCTTCAGGATTAGCATTTCTTGTTGTCGGTATAATTTTTGATAGCTTTTATTTGTATTCATAATTATAATATTTTAACGAGCTTATAGTTGTTGCCCACCGGAAGTGATCAAGGATCGCGGGCCTTTGAGTAGGAGTCGACTTAGGCTCCGAACGAAGTAAAATCGACCTGTCTCTTTGTGTTGTCTCTTTATTTTATTTTTGCTTATTCCGCTGCACGTTTTAACTCCGATAGTTTTCCGATAATCGAACGAAATAGCCACGAGCGCTATTCACCCCCCCCCCCCTCTAGCGCTTCTCGATCCAACAATTGGTATCAGAGCGAGGTTGTCTTGAATCAGTGCAACCACTATTCGAGACAAGTTTTTCGATGTTTTGTTCGGAGTCGATTAGAATTTAGCCTCATAGCTATATTCTAATCTCTTTTTACGAATCGATTTTCTGCTCAAAGCTGGTCAATACCACTTGAGCCTGTTATTTTTTCCTTCCTCCCGCACTACTAATCCAAGACTTAGTCTTGGAATAGATCTTGTTGTTTCTGTTTTTTTAGATCTAAATGGCCCAACAAGAAGGATTTAGCACCGTTCGTCCCCCATTATTTTCCGGAGAAGACTTCGGATATTGGAAGGGGTGAATGGAAATTTATCTAAAGATCCAGTTCGACACCTAGATGATCGTCAAAACAGGACTGCAACTACCAACTGGTACAGACGGTAAGCCTACATCCTGTGAGAACTGGGAGCCAGCATTTATCAAAAAGGTGGAAGCCGACGCCAAAGCCACCTGCACAATCCAGTGCGGCCTTACCAAAGAAGAGCTCAACAGAGTCGGTTCATTCTCCTCCGCAAAGGAACTATGGGAGAAACTGATCGAACTACACGAGGGCACCTCAGAAACCAAGGTAAGTAAACGTGATTTGTTACTAAATAAACTATATAATTTGAAAATGCAGGAAGGCGAGACGGCAAGCTCTTTGCACGCCCGAATTCAAGATATCCTGAATTCTCTACATGGAATCGGGCAGAAGGTAGAAAACAGAGATATGATAAGGTATGCCCTTAACTCATTCCCTAGGAGTACACTATGGGCATCAATGGTAGATGCCTATAAAGTCTCTAAGGATTTGTCCTCCTTGAAATTAGACGAATTATTTAGTGAATTCGAACTCCATGAACAAACTAATGCACAGCCATCCGAGAAAGGGATTGCTTTGATTGCAGGAACGAGTCGAACACGGGAATCAAGAGGACGACGAAAAATTGAATCGGAATCAGAAGACGACTCGGAAGATTCAGATGATGACCAGTGAACTTGTGAATCTTGTAAAGAAGCTCTACAAGAAGAAGAAGGCTTCAAGAAAGATCTAAAGAAGGCAGTCAATCCAGGAGGCCCAACAAAACTCAAAGGTAAAGTTCAAGTCACATGTTACGGTGCAACCAGAAAGGGCATATCAAGGCCAATTGTCCCAACCAAAAGGAGGCCAAAAGCAAAGAAGAAAGAAGGCCCTAAAGGCAACTCGGACGAATCTTCTTGGAGGACGAAGATTACGAACTCGACCAAACGAGTTTACTCGCATTGATGGCCCGGAACCGGATCATCGAATCCGAGTCGAGGCCGAGTCAGAGCAAAGCCACGGATCCGCATCCGCTTTCGAAGGCAGACTCATTGTAAGTATTCCTAGGCTTAATAATTTAGTCAATTATTTACTTCGCAAATTAGCCAAGTCAAATTTGAAAATTAAGTCACTTTTAAAAGAAGTAACCATTCTTAAAGGAGTAACTAACTCAAAATCTTTAACTGAAGATTCAACTCAAGTACAACAACTTGAGAAAGAAAATTCAAATCTGAAAAATCAGTTAAATGATTTAAAAATTACTTTAGAAAAGTTCTCTCTGGGCTCCAAGAATTTGGATCTAATTCTTGGGACACAAAGAGCCGTCTACAATAGAACTGGGCTAGGATATAAAAGTAAAAAAAAATATAAATCTTATTTATCCTTAATAAACAAACAAAGTAGTAAATCAATCCAAGCATGGGTCCCCAAGTCCAAATTGATAAATCAAATTGGACTTGGCCAATACTGGGTTCCGAAGGATCAAATATACTTCCTCGACAGACCATATCGAGGTCGTGATCCAGGGAAAGCTAAAATGAAAACGATCGTAAGTTAAAATTCGAAATTAAATTAAAAATCTAAAATCAAAATTCAAAATTCGAAATTAAATTAAAAATCTAAAATCAAATTCAAAATTTGAAATTAAATTAAAAATCTAAAATCAAATTCAAAATTCAAAATTTAAAATTAAATTAAAAATCTAAAATCAAATTCAAAATTCAAAATTCGAAATTAAATTAACAAAATTCGAAATTAAATTAAAAATTTAAAATCTAAAATCAAATTCAAAATTTGAAATTAAATTAAAAATTAAAAAATTAAACAAATCAAAATTATAAATGAAAAATAGAAGGAGGGTCCAAACTAGCTGGCACCTCCAACTGAACTACCCGACAGGGTAATTGAACCTAATTTACCCGAAATGGGTAAAACAAGAATGGATTACCCGGCAGGGTAGTTAAGGTTAGATTAAAACGGGATAAGTTTAACTTGAACCACAGTACTGGTGAAGTTTTTGGATGATAGTACGTTAGGGAAACTTGGGCATCGCATGTCTAGGAAGATATGGCTTCGACCTAGTGCATTTGGCCAAGTGGAACTGACCGAAGCTACCCTTAAATGGATCCTAACTAGTTAGACCAAGTTTTAGTATTAAGTTCAATGGGTAGGACTATTTGGAAAACCTCGAAGGCATGGTTACTTTAATGAGCTCCTTGTGACTCACCATAGCCCAGAAGTTTATCCAAAGAATGCTTACTTGTTGAATCCAAAGCTAAACCTGAATCTAACACAAGACTAAACAAAACCCTTAAATTGAACCTCAATTCATCTCACAAAAAATTATAGGATTCCCTGATTGAGAAATTAGATCGGGTGAGATGACTAAGTAATTTAAAAACTTAAATTTCAAAATTATTTTAAAAACTTAAATTTCAAAATTATTTTAAACTTAAATTTTAAAGTTATTTTAAAAACTTAAATTTCAAAATTACTTTAAAAACTTAAATTTCAAAATTATTTTAAAAACTTAAATTTCAAAAATATTTTAAAAACTTAAATTTCAAAATTACTTTAAAAACTTAAATTTCAAAATTACTTTAAAAACTTAAATTTCAAAATTATTTTAAAAACTTAAATTTCAAAATTAGTTTTAATTTCAAAATTATTTTAAACTTAAATTTCAAAATTATTTTAAAAACTTAAATTTCAAAATTATTTTAAAAAACTTAAATTTCAAAATTATTTTAAAAACCTAAATTTCAAAATTATTTTAAAAACTTAAATTTCAAAATTATTTTAAAAACTTAAATTTCAAAATTATTTTAAAAACTTAAAATTATTTTAAAAAACTTAAATTTCAAAATTATTTTAAAAACTTAAATTTCAAAATTATTTAAAAATAATAATAATTATTATTATTATTATTATTATATAAATACCAAGGTCAAAAACCAGGGGCAGGCGCCCCCGGTATTCAGACCCCGGGCGCCCGCAGCGATCCCGGGCGCCCCGCCTCACACGACCCCGGGCGCCCAGAACACGTCCGGGCGCCCGGACTCCCTTATATATAGGGGGCAGGAGGCGCCCCCTACCCTTGCACACAAGTCTTCGTTAAGCTTCTTCTCAGCTTCCGTGCGAAGACTTTCAAAATTAAAATTTTTTCCGTGGTTGATACGAAGTCGTGACTCAACCGAGGTCGTCAGTTCTAAAATTTCTAACAATGGCTCCTCGGTAAAATTTCTATCCCCTCCAAAAATTCATTTTTATAATTTTTTCTGGCTTTTCTTCTTCCTTAGTATAATATTAGTTTCAAATTTAGGAAGCGTACTAAATCTGGTGCTGGGCCCTCTACCCCTAGCATTGACCCTAGGTTTCCCACCGACGAACTTAGGATTAAGTTTATGTCAACAAATTACATGGCCATTAGAACCAAATGTATAGACAGATCGTTCTTTTTACGCTCTTGTATTCCAGTCTCCGAGACTATAAACCACTATAGGTTGCGAAACCTAGTTGAGTGCACCAGCGCAGTAAACATAAGTTTATGTGCCGAATTTTACAACAACCTAGTGAAAGTAGACGACTACTCCTATACCACTAGGGCAGCTGGCACGGATATCACATTATCTCCCACCACCATTCGTGAGTTTCTAGGATTACGAGAGTCACCGTGCACCTTTCTATGCTATCCTCCTAGGGAGCTACCTTTTGGAGATCTCTACTCACATATTACCCTCGATACGATCTATTCGTTCTTCTTTTAGGACCAGCGTGATCCCACTGAGACCCAGTTTAGGTCACTTAACCTTAGAATTCAGGACTACGCCCTTTATAGGGTTCTAATACTTTGTATTCTACCGCTAACCACTCATGACATTGCGGTGATGCGTCCATTCCACTCCTTCCTGCTCTATGCCCTGTGTCAGAGGTTAGATATAGACATCAGTCTTCACATCTTTTCCACTATCATTTATGCAGCTGGATACGTGACCAGCAGACGAGTACATATGCCTTATTGTCATATTCTGACAGCGTACATGTCCTCATTACACATTGATGTCACCAGAGGTGACATCCGTCACTGACCGAGTTTGACATCATAGGAGCTAGGAACTTTTCCCTAGCAAATATCCATATAGACGATGAGGGTACCATGTCCTGGCGTAGGGGGGCACAGCACCAGCAGGCAGAGGAGGCAGAGCATGATGAGTTCATGTTGGCACTATTTCCTGAGGAGGCTGCTTCTGCCCCACCACCACCTCGAGCACCACATCCAGCTCCCCGCACTCTTGCTGATCGAGTTTCCGGACTAGAGAGAGCTATGTCGAGTCTCCAGCACGAGAACTCCGAGTTTCATCAGTCCATGCGACGAGAGGTCTCCGATCTTCGACGAGAGGTTCGACAGGAGGTCTCCGACTTACGACGAGACGTATGACAGGAGCTCTCCGACTTGCGCCGAGATCTACGAGAGGACGATCGAGCTCGTCACACTGAGATCCTGACACTACTCCGGTCGTTGGGTTCCGGACCACCTCCCTCACCCTCTCAGTAGCTCCTACTGTTGCTCTATTATGACTCTAGTACAACTTGTAGTAGCTCTATTATGACTCTTTTATCTATGCCGACTTTTTAGTCTAATGGAACGTTTCACTTCAGGCTTGATTGACTATATCTAATAAATTAGTCTTTTAGTCACATTTTTTTCAAATTCTAGGAAAAACAGTTTTCAAAAATCCAATTTTACTAGACTTTCAAAAGTTGGGTTTAGTCTAGGACTTCCCCCTAGATATCATGTTCCCCTAGAATTAAGCCAGAGCATCTCACAAAACACCTAGGTTTACCTTGATTGTGGTTGAAAAACATAGAATGGCGTGAGATGCATAGGGTATAGCCTGGACTCAAGAATGCTTATATCTGTGCATCAATATGAGTCTGGGCGTTAAATATGCAATAAACATTAATCAAGTTAAAGTTCTCCAGCTCTAGTCAAGTCTATCAGGACCTAAATAACTTAACTTGACTAACTTGGTAAAAGCTATTGTCCTATAGACAATCAGCAAGTAGCTAAAGGTTAGACAATTGGCAAAGGATACTCAATTTCTTTTTAAGAATGCTTTGTTCTCTATGGCTCTAATACCTAATATATAAACATGACATGTGCTTGGACCAACTGAACTTAAAAGAATAATCTTGTCCTAAAAACTTAAATTCCAATTGACCTTAAACTTCCAAACTCTGTTGAATATTGCTAACTTTAATCATGTACAACTCTTTATACATTGCCCATTTTTTAAATTATGGCAAAGGGGGAGAGTAGCAAAAATGTAAACATAAAATTCAAGTTAAAAATTAAGGGGGAGCAAAAATTAAGGGTGAGCCAAAGTTAAGGGGGAGTATATAGGGCAAAATTTACTTTAGTTACTTTGTTCATCTATACTTAGCAAAATTTTGCCTGTGTTTAAAATGACTATCTATTCGCTTGTTTACTTAACTTCGAATTTGTGTTGCCATAATAAAAAAGGGGGAGATTGTTGGTGCGGGAAACATCCGACGATCGAACTCGTGTTTTGATAACGGCAAAGAATTCGAAGTTAAGATATTTTTTAGTCTAACAAGCCTACTTGAGGATTTCAGGAAAGTCCTAGCTGCGGTTAGGCAAAGGGAAAACCCTAGGGGGCGGTAACCCTAGGTCATAGGGGGTGGTAACCCTATGCGGAAAGTCTTGGCAGGTCGATGGCTTCAGGCAAAAGTCCTAGGGGGTGGTAACCCTAGGTGGAAAGTCCTGGTGTCGCGAACCAGGTGAAAGACTGGACTAGCCAGGGAAGCGGATGTCCAGCAGAAAGTCCGGAAGCATCGAGTGCTGAGCAAAAGTCCAGTCAATCTGGAGGATCGACTGGCAACAGGTAAATCTCCTGAGTGGAGTAGGTGAGGACGCGTTCCCCGCAGAGGGAACAGTAGGCGTCGGGTCGACCTAGGGCTTCCGGCTGGAAATCCAAAGTCAGACTCGGACAGTCCGAAGACTGTCAATTATTACTTACTGTGTTTTATCATATTCTAACATTGTCTTGTAGGGTATTTTGCTCGGACTAACCTTTGTTTGCAGGTGAGGAACCTGCTGGAGAAAGGTTGTCCGGGCGCCCGGAACAGGTATGGGCGCCCGGGACCAAACTTTATCCCTGCGGCGACTTCGCCACGTGGAGCATCCTGGTTGGTTGGCCACGTCACACTCCAGGCGCCCGGAAGGGATCCAGGCACCCGGAACCGCATATAAAAGGAGGGTTGAGGTGCAGCTTCAAGGAACAACGAATTCTAAGTGATCTTTCATCAACACGCTGCTCCAAAAGACGCTCCGAAGTGCTACTACAAGTGCCCGACGACCCGAAGCTTCAGGATTAGCATTTCTTGTTGTCGGTATAATTTTTGATAGCTTTTATTTGTACTCATAATTGTAATCTTTTAACGAGCTTATAGTTGTTGCCCACCGGAAGCGATCAAGGATAGCGGGCCTTCGAGTAGGAGTCGACTTAGGCTCCGAACTAAGTAAAATCGACCTGTCTCTTTGTGTTGTCTCTTTATTTTATTTCTGCTTATTCCGCTGCACGTTTTAACTCCGATAGTTTTTTGATAATCGAACGAAATAGCCACGAGCGCTATTCACCCCCCCCCCCTCTAGCGCTTCTCGATCCAACACAATGCCATCCTTCGCGTATGCCTCGAAGTCGCTTCCCTCGGCCCTTGTCCTCGCTGCCTTGTCCACGGTCCCTCGGATGCTCCATCCTTCACCGGACCCGAAGCCATCAACCTGAGTCACATGTGTATCATGCATACCTGCACACTCACATACACATATCAAATAACAAGGGTGAACCTAACTTAAACCCTTTGCCCAAACACCAAAACACATGGTCCTACGGACCATTGAGATTGCTCCAACAGTAAGTTCTACCAATTCAAATTGAATACGAAAAATTATAATTCAAAAAGAAAATAAAAGAATTCCCCAATATAGCTTGATTAGTGGTTACACCAATTTAGAGCAAAACCTGGCTCTGATACCACATGTTGGATCAAGTCACACGTGAGAGAGGGGGGTTGAATCATGTGATTTTGAAAATCTCATTCTTTTCAGATTTTAAAAGACAAGTACACAGCGGAAATTAAGTAAGAAAAAGAACACCAGAAAACATGGTCAGTTTTACTTGGTTCAGAACCTTCGGTGATTCCTACTTCAAGACCCAGGTCCCGCGGACCTATCGATGGATAATCCATTAAAATATCTCTTCCGGTATCTTTAGAAGAGGGAATCGAGTATAAAGAATGTAGGACAAGTGTAACAAACTACACTTCCCTTTTTCAGTAATTAAATACAAAAAATAACTTTGTTACCGACACATAAGGATCAAAGTGAATGTACTCGTGTGTCGGTGTCGGTTTGCCGGCCGCGATCGAAAGTCTTTGGAGAAGTTGTGGGGAGCAGAAGCTTTGCAATAGAGTCACAACGGGGAGTTGGAGTAGTTGGAACCTCAAATGGACGCGCAGAAGCTCGTATATCAATTGTTGTGAGAAGCTTAGTCGAGACAGGCTTATAAAGGCCATAGAAGGCGCCTTCCATAGGCATTAAAGACACCTTCGACTAAGAAATATGATCTCAACTTCGTCGCACCTTATCTGCGACGATGTCCAAACTTTATCCCTTGGAAGGCACCTTCAAGCCATTGAAGGCACCTTCTATGAGCAGTGTGAAGGCGTCTTCGGGTATTGTTCATCCGAAGACTTTTTGCTTCTTTTGCCCTACAAGTTGTGTTAGCCCAAAACTAAAACATCTAACCTGCAAAATAAGATTAGCACAGTGATAATAAGTAGTATTAATTAGCTCCTGTTATCCCAGAACCATGAACTAGTCAAGGTCTCAAATTAAGAATCTAAAATGGACATAATCTGGATCGACGCCTACTGTCCCTCAATCGGGACGTGTCCTCACTCAGTTACTCTCCTCCAGTGACTTACCTTTACTTACCAATTTGTGTTGGTGCGGGAAGCATCCGACGATCGAACCTAAGTTTTGATAATGGCAAAGGATTCAAAGTTAATGTGTGTTATTATCTAACATGTTGAATGAGTGTTTCAGGAAAGTCCTAACTGCGGTTAGGCAGGTGAAAACCCTAGGGGGTGGTAACCCTAGGGGGTGGTAACCCTAGGGGGTGGTAACCCTAGGTGGAGAAAAGTCCTAGCTGCGGTTAGACAAAGGGAAAACCCTAGGGGGCGGTAACCCTAGGTCATAGAGGGTGGTAACCCTATGCGGAAAGTCTTGGCAAGTTGATGGCTTCAGGCAAAAGTCCTAGGGGGTGGTAACCCTAAGTGGAAAGTCCTGGTGTCGCGAACCAGGTGAAAGACTGGACTAGCCGGGAAGCGGATGTCCAGCAGAAAGTCCGGAAGCGTCGAGTGATGAGCAAAAGTCCAGTCGATCTGGAGGATCGCACTGGCAGCGGGTAAATCTCCTGAGTGGAGTAGGTGAGGAATCGTTCCCCGTAGAGGGAACAGTACGCGTCGGGTCGACCTAGGATTTTCGGTCGGAAATCCGAAGTCAGATCCGGATAGTCTGATGACTATCGATAATATTTTGTTACCTTATTTATGACTTTATGTGCTAACTTTGTGTTGCAGGATATTGTTTGAGATTAACATGTCTTGCAGGTACAAAATAATAAAGTCTTCCCTCGAATGAACAGTGTCCGAGGCGCCTCCATGGAGCTTGGAGGTGCCTCGGGTGCAAAGCTGGAGCTGGCTGCGAAGCACCCATGGAGGCGCCTTGAAGGAGGTATAAGGCGCCTTGGAAGGCGCCTTGAATAGGGCATAAGGCGCCTTGAAGAGATGAACTTCGACCAGTTCAAGTTTGATCCACGCGGGAGACTCGGCAGCATGGAGGCGCCTTCGGAGGCTTCTAAGGCGCCTTGAACACCCTTTATAAGGGGGTTTCGAGCAGCACCTTCATTCATGAATTTCCAAGTGATTCCCTTGCTATGTGATGCTCCAAACGACGTTTCGAAGTGCTGCTACTCGTGCCCGACGACCCGGAGCTCCGAATCTTCATTTCTTAATTGTCGTCGGTATAATTAATTATTGTCAATTATTGTACTTCAGTTTGTAATTATTTCAAACTTATAGTTGTTGCCCACCGAAAGCGATCAAGGATCGCGGGCCTTCGAGTAGGAGTCGCCTTAGGCTCCGAACGAAGTAAATCCTTCGTGTATGTGTTTTCTCTATTTCATTTCCGCTGCTTTAATTACTCGACGATTGTTTTACGATTCCGATAATCGAACGAAATAGCCGCGAGCGCTATTCACCCCCCCCCCCTCTAGCGCTTCTCGATCCAACAATTGGTATCAGAGCGGGTAGCGTTGATCTGGTGCAACCACCAATCACACAATTTTGCGGTTTTTTTCGGAGTCAACTGAAATTAGTATTCTTGCTATATTCCAGTTTTGTTATTATCGTATCGATTTCACTCGAAGTTGGTGCAACACCACTCGAGTTAGTTTTGTTATATACTTTACTCCCGCACTACTAATCCAAGATGTAGTCTTGGGACATATTTTCCTTTTTCTCTGCATATTCTATTAATGGCCCATCAAGAAGGCTTTAGCACTTCTCTCCCCCCGCTCTTCTCCGGCGAAGACTTTGCTTATTGGAAGAACCGGATGATCTATCATCTCAAGACACAAGTCGAGATGTGGATCATCATCCAGACCGGTCTTGAGCTACCACTTGACGGCGCTGGAGAACTCGTTTCATGCACTAACTGGGATACCAGCATAAGAAAGAAGGTCGAAGCTGATGCTAAAGCAACCTGTATGCTGCAATGCGGGTTGACAAAAGAAGAACTGAATAGAGTCAGACCATTTTCAAGTGCGAAGGAGCTGTGGAACAAACTAATCGAGCTGCACGAGGGCACGTCAGACGCTAAAGTAAGTAAGCGTGATTTAATTTTAAATAAATTGTATAATATTAAAATGCAGGAAGGTGAGATGGCGAGCCAGCTTCACGCACGCATCCGGGACCTACTCAACGGGCTTCATGCGATCGGCCAAAAGGTGGAAAACCGCGACGTAATAAGGTACGCGCTAAGCGCTTTTCCGAGGAACACTTTGTGGGCATCCATGATTGATGCCTACAAAGTTCCCAAAGATTTATCTTCAATAAAATTAGATGAATTGTTTTCTGAATTAGAATTGCATGAGCAGACTAATGCACGTCCGGTCGAGAAAGGTGTCGCTTTGGTTGCAGGTACTAGCAGGATGTGCGAACCAACGTCAAGGCGCAAATCCAAAATCGAGTCCAAAGACGAATCAGACACAGAGGACGAAGATGATGATGAGGCTATTTCCGAACTGGTAAAGCTTGTACGGAAGATATGCAAGCTAAAAAAGGTGACCCAAACGAAGACGAAGGACAAGACTGGAGTCACGTGCTACAGCTGTAATCAGAAGGGGCACTACAAGCCAGATTGTCCAAACAAGAAGAGAAGAAAGAAAGCATTGAAGGCAACCTGGTCCGAGTCATCAGACGAATCCGAATCGGATGAAGAAGAGCAAGCGAGCCTTCTCGCTCTACCAGTACTAGCGAACATTATCGACACCGAGTCTGAGTTCGAATCCGAAACGGAGAGTGAGTCAGAAACAGAGTCTGAGTGAAGCCACAAATCTGCATTCGTTTCCGAAGGACCTAACCCCACTGTAAGTGCCTTACTCGCCGAAACTCAATTAGACGATTTAAAAAATATAGTCCCTTACTTGCTAAAAAAGTTGGCTAAATCCAACGTCCGAGTTAAGTCGCTCCAAAAGGAGGTAACAGCCCTTAAGGAAGCGACTGACTCGAGTTCTTTAACTGAGCCAACTCAAATTGGAAGTTCAACTCAAGTCCAACAACTTGAGGAAGAAAATTCCAATTTGAAAACTCAAATTAAAGAACTCAAGGACACGTTGGAACTGTTTACCATGGGTTCCAAAAATCTGGATCTGATTCTTGGAAAACAGCGAGCTGTTTACAACAAAGCCGGACTTGGATTTAAGACCAAAACAAAATATAAATCATATCTGTCTCTAGTTAATAGAAATAATAGAAACATAATTCAAGCATGGGTCCCCAAGTCCAAATTGATCAATCAAGTTGGACTTGGTCAATACTAGGTCCCAAAGGATCAAATGCACTACCTCGATAGACCATATCGAGGCTATGATCCAGGGGGAGTTAAAAGAAAAATGATCTTAAAAAAATTCAAATTTCAAAATTCAAAATTCAAATTCAAATTAAAAATTCAAAATTAAATTATAAATTCAAAATTAAAAATCAAATTAAAAATTAGAAATTAAATTCTAAATTCTAAATTCAAAATCAAATTAAAAATTTGAAATTAAATTATAAATTCAAAATTCAAAATCAAATTAAAAATTTGAAATTAAATTATAAATTCAAAATTCAAAATCAATAATTCGAATTAAATAAAATATAGATGGAGGATCCAGAATAGCTGGCACCCCCAACTGAACTACCCGAAATGGGTAAAACAAGAGTAGATTACCCGGCAAGGTAATTAAGGTTAGATTAAAGCGGGCTAGGTTTAACTTGACCCACAGTACTGGTGAAATTTTTGGATGATAGTATGTTAGGGAAGCTTGGGCATCGCATGTCTAGGAAGATATGGCTTCGACCTGGTGCATTTGGCCAAGTGGAACTGACCGAAGCTACCCTTAAATGGATCCTAACTAGTTAGACCAAGGTTTAATATTAAGTTCAATGGGTAGGACTATTTGGAAAATCTCGAAGGCATGGTTACTTTAATGAGTTCCTTGTGACTCACCATAGCCCAGAAGTTTATCCAAAGAATGCTTACTTGTTAAACTCAAAGCTAAACCTGAATCTAACACAAAGTTAAATCTTACCCTAAAATTCAACACTAATTCATCTCACAACAATTATAGGGTTCCCTGATTGAAAATTTAGATCGGGTGAAATGACTAAGAAATTAAAAATTAAAATTAACTTAATTTCAAAACTATTTTCAAAATTATTTTAAAAATCTTTAAAACTTAATTTCAAAATTCTTTTAAAAAATCTTTTCAAAATTATTTTAAAAATCTTTAAAACTTAATTTCAAAATTATTTTAAAAATCTTTAAAACTTAATTTCAAAATTCTTTTAAAAAATCTTTTCAAAATTATTTTTAAAACTCAATTTCAAAATTATTTTAAAAACTTAATTTCAAAATTATTTTAAAAAACTCAATTTCAAAATTATTTTAAAAAATCAATTTCAAAATTATTTTAAAAACTCAATTTCAAAATTATTTTAAAAAATTAATTTCAAAATTATTTTAAAAATTCAATTTCAAAATTATTTTAAAAATCTTTAAAACTTATTTCAAAATTCTTTTAAAAAATCTTTTCAAAATTATTTTAAAAATATTTAAAACTTAATTTCAAAATTCTTTTAAAAAATCTTTTCAAAATTATTTTAAAAATCTTTAAAACTTATTTTAAAATTCTTTTAAAAAATCTTTTAAAAATCATTTTAAAAATCTTTAAAACTTATTTAAAAAATCTTTTCAAAATTATTTTAAAAATCTTTAAAACTTATTTCAAAATTCTTTTAAAAAATCTTTTCAAAATTATTTAAAAATCTTTAAAACTTAAATTTCAAAAATCATTTTAAAATCTTTTTAAAACTTAATTTCAAAATTATTTGAAATTCAAAACTTATGTTTTATATCAACTGTAAAGACAACTTCATCTCATGCTCACTCATAAGCTAAACATGTCTGAAAACCTAGAATGAGTGAGAGGGAAAATTAGGCAATAAGCAAGTAGCTAAAGGTTAAACAGTTGGTGAAGGAAATGGGGATATTAAGGTTAAGCATGTTGGGGTTGCAAGGTTGCAAACATAGTCTCATATTGAAAACACATGGAAAAGATCATGAATTTATAAGAGAAAATATATCATTGGCGTGAGGCCTTTTGGGAAGAGCCCAAGAGCAAAACCATGAGGGCTTAAGCCCAAAGTGGATAATATCATGTCATTGTGGAGATATCTAAATTCTTTTTTATCATACAATTGGTATCAGAGTCCGGACTGCCAGAAGGTTTAACCGTCGATTGTGCACAAGAGCTATGGTCTGATTGAGCCATGTGGGTATAATATTAACCTCGAACAAAGAAAGTGGGGGCTCCTATGTTCGGATCAAGAGGACCAGACACCAGACAGAAAGTCCTAGTTGTGGCTAGGCAAGGAAGTCATAGTAGGTCGGGTGGACCGAGGGGCAGGAAGACCTGGTGGGTCGATGATCGGACGTGGGAAGTCTATGGTCCTTTGTTTGAGGGGGGGATTGTTGGGGTTGCAAGGTTGCAAACATAGTCCCATATTGAAAACACATGGAAAAGATCATGAATTTATAAGAGAAAAAATATCTCCATTGGCGTGAGGCCTTTTGGGAAGAGCCCAAGAGCAAAACCATGAGGGCTTAGGCCCAAAGTGGATAATATCATGTCATTGTGGAGATATCTAAATTCTTTTTGATCATACAATTGGTATCAGAGCCCGGACTGCCAGAAGGTTTAACCGCCGACTGTGCACAAGAGCTATGGTCTGATTGAGCCATGTGGGTACAATATTAACCTCGAACAAAGAAAGTGGGGGCTCCTATGTTCGGATCAAGAGGACCAGACACCAGGCAGGAAGTCCTAGTTGTGGCTAGGCAAGGAAGTCCTAGTAGGTCGGGTGGACCGAGGGGCAGGAAGACCTGGTGAGTCGATGATCGGACGTGGGAAGTCTATGGTCCTTTGTTTGAGGGGGGATTGTTGGGGTTGCAAGGTTGCAAACATAGTCCCATATTGAAAACACATGGAAAAGATCATGAATTTATAAGAGAAAAAATATCTCCATTGGCGTGAGGCCTTTTGGGAAGAGCCCAAGAGCAAAACCATGAGGGCTTAGGCCCAAAGTGGATAATATAATGTCATTGTGGAGATATCTAAATTCTTTTTGATCATACAAAGCATGCTTATACTTTAGGGCTCTGATACCTGATCAAGACAAGTTAGATAATTTGAATGCTATTTATCTTGACTCATGCTTGGACTTAAGTACCAACTGAATAAATAACCTAAATTAAATTTTTAGCTACTCCCTCTTCGTCCTAAAAATTAACAAGATCTTACTCCTATTTTTCAAAATTAAGCCTTTAAGCTAAGTACCTTTTTAAACTAAACCTACTTTTTCAAAATTCAATGTTTGCAAAAGGCTTATCTAAGTAACTCATTTATCAACTTTCTAACTTTCTCAAACTTAGCCACCTTTATAAATTTTGGCTAAAATACTTTTCTAAGTTACCTCTTAGATTCATTCTATACTTAGCTAAAAGTATTAAAAGCATATTTCTTTACTTGCAAAATTTAACTCATGGCTTTCAAAAGATTTTTGCTAAGTATAATGAGACTTCAAATTTCTTTAAACATAATCTGGTTTCAAAAATCCTTTAAAATCTAGCTAAGTTTTTTTTCTAAATTTAATTAATTAAGTATTTTTTCATAAAACAACTAAGTTTAAAAAGAGTCTAAAGTCATCCTTCAAAGTCAACCATACATTAGCCTTTTTAACTTAGGAGAAAAATATTCCTTTTTAAGTCCTCTTTCTCCCTTAACTAACAACTTTTCAGTAAAATTTTATTATAAGTGTTACACAAGCATTTTTTTTCAAAGACTAAATTTTTTTTAAAAAAAACTTAAAACTTGCTTTCAACTGGCTTATTTTTTGATATATGGCAAAGGGGGAGAGTAGGAAATTCAAAAGTAAAAAATGTTGTTTTTATTAAGGGGGAGAGTAGAAAATTCAAAAGTAAAAAATTCAAAAAGGAAGGGAGAGCTTCACAAAAATTTAAGTGTTAGCTTAAGTTAGGCGTTCATTTGAATTTATATACTTAAGCTTGTTCACTTAAAATATTTTAATATATTCATGCATCTGGTTTACTTAACTTTGAATTTGGGTTGCCATAATCAAAAAGGGGGAGATTGTTGGTGCGGGAAGCATCCGACGATCGAACCTAAGTTTTGATAATGGCAAAGGATTCAAAGTTAAGGTGTGTTATTATCTAACATGTTGAATGAGTGTTTCAGGAAAGTCCTAATTGCGGTTAGACAGGTGAAAACCCTAGGGGGTGGTAACCCTAGGTCCTAGGGGGTGGTAACCCTAGGTGGAGAAAAGTCCTAGCTGCGGTTAGGCAAAGGGAAAACCCTAGGGGGCGGTAACCCTAGGTCATAGGGGGTGGTAACCCTATGCGGAAAGTCTTGGCAGGTCGATGGCTTCAGGCAAAAGTCCTAGGGGGTGGTAACCCTAGGTGGAAAGTCCTGGTGTCGCGAACCAGGTGAAAGACTGGACTAGCCGGGAAGCGGATGTCCAGCAGAAAGTCCGGAAGCGTCGAGTGCTGAGCAAAAGTCCAGTCGATCTGGAGGATCGCACTGACAGCAGGTAAATCTCCTGAGTTGAGTAGGTGAGGACGCGTTCCCCGTAGAGGGAACAGTAGGCATCGGGTCGACCTAGGATTTCCGGTCGAAAATCCGAAGTCAGACCCGGATAGTCTGATGACTATCGATAATATTTTGTTACCTTATTTATGACTTTATGTGCTAACTTTGTGTTGCAGGATATTGTTTGGGACTAACATGTCTTGCAGGTACAAAATAATAAAGTCTTCCCTCGGATGCAAAGCCGGAGCTGGCTGCGAAGCACCCATGGAGGCACCTTGAAGGAGGTATAAGGCGCCTTGGAAGGCGCCTTGAATAGGGCATAAGGTGCCTTGAAGAGATGAACTTCGACCAGTTCAAGTTTGATCCACGTGGGAGACTCGGCAGCATGGAGGCGCCTTCGGAGGCTTCTAAGGCGCCTTGAACACCCTTTATAAGGGGGTTTCGAGCAGCACCTTCATTCATGAATTTCCAAGTGATTCCCTTGCTACGTGCTGCTCCAAACGACGTTTCGAAGTGCTGCTACTCGTGCCCGACGACCCGGAGCTCCGAATCTTCATTTCTTAATTGTCGTTGGTATAATTAATTATTGTCAATTATTGTACTTCAGTTTGTAATTATTTCGAACTTATAGTTGTTGCCCACCGAAAGCGATCAAGGATCGCGGGCCTTCGAGTAGGAGTCGCCTTAGGATCCGAACGAAGTAAATCCTTCGTGTTTGTGTTTTCTCTATTTCATTTCCGCTGCTTTAATTACTCGACGATTGTTTTACGATTCCGATAATCGAACGAAATAGTCGCGAGCGCTATTCCCCCCCCCCCCCCCCTCTAGCGCTTCTCGATCCAATAATTTGTTGTTAGTTGACTAGCCTCTTGACCCACCAGGTCTGCATGCCAGTTGTCCGGTCTGCAAACCCAACTGGACTTCTGTCGGTTGTCTGGTCCCACGGACCCAACCAGACTTCCTGCCAGATATCTGGTCGGCTTGTTGACCTTTCTGGACTTTGCACCAGCTATCTGGTCCTGTGGACCTAGCTGGATTTCAGCCTGGTGTTCGATTCGTCAGACCCGTTAATTTCTGCACACTTGGTAATACAATTAAATCACAAAATATTCAACTTAACTCACTTGTCATTCATCAAAACCTGAGTTAGACCGTTAGTGCAAAATGCACCAATAGTTAGTCCTTCTGAAATTCTGAATCGATCTAGCTCTAATACCAATTGTAGGTCTAGATAGGTCGGTTAGAGGCGATGAATAGCCTTGAAATAAAAGTTAGCATTTCTTTTGCTTCTAGCTTAATAAGGGGCACACATTAATTAATTAACAAAAATTATTAGCATAAAAAGAAAGTAAGAATATACTCTGATTTTACTTAGTTTACAACCGAGGAAATTGATAATCTAAGACAATGAAAACTCACTAAAATCTCCCTTAAAGAAGGCGAAATAACCTCTTACAAGCGTTGAAAGCACATAACAAAATTATAGAATTTAGAAGTTAAGAACAAGTGTGTTATAAACTTCGAGCACTAACTCTCTATTTATAGCCTACTAGTAGAAACTAGTCATTTGCTGACGTGGAACTTCCCAGGCGCCTGGACTTAATCAAGTCGATTCACTCTGCAACAGCTTTTCTCCAACGGCTCTAGACTTCTCGGGCGCCTAGACTCGGTTCAGATGCTTGAGTCTGCTGACGTGGACTCCGTACTATCCTCTTTGGCAATAGCTCTGGCTGACGTGGTAGAACGATCCAAGTACTTGGACCTGGTCTGAACACTTGGACCCGGTCCAGGCGACTGGATATGGTCCAAACGCCTGGAATGGTCAACTTCCAGGTTGACCATTCTTTGACCTTCGTTCGCTTGGATGATATTCCAGCCGTCCAGAGTTGAGCCCACCTGAATCGATCTTCGATCTTCTCCTCGAGCAAACTTCGTCCCGACTTCTCATCCCTCGAATGTGTCGCACACATCCTCTCGCTCCACCTGAATACTCTTCTGCAGCTCCTCGTCACTCAGATGCACTGAACCCGTTGATTCTCTTACAATGTCATCCTTTTCACTTGCAGTGTCTTCCGCTAAACTTCTTATATTCTTAAGTCCTTGCACACTTAGACACAAGACATCAAATCCACAGAACCTAACTTAATTCGATTGATCACATTAAGATTAACCCAGAGTACTTACAATGTACCTATCAAGAATTGATTTCTTTCTCATTGTAATAAATCTATCATCTTCTAATAAACTAGGCACCCGGGGAAAAAATTATCTTAGAATGTACATTGATGGTGCTCCTTCCATACGCTTGAACCGCTCCCCTTCTTCTATTCTCGAAGTCGCAGTTGTCAATCACTCCGGTCGATTAAACCTCTTCTTCCTGCAAGTTAGCAAGTATCAGCGGACGTCGATATGACTAGCATGACTCCTCTCTGACCGTCAAATCAACACGAAGCTGAAAGGCAAAGCTCGCAGTTGTACGAGAGAAAGAAATGTGAGTGGTTGGAGATGGAGAAGATGACCAACATAATCCTTATCTTGATGTCTATGTTTAATTCAATGCCTCACTTCATGTTTAATAATTTGGTTCATCTATTTTTTCGGAATCGATGATAGGAAATGCATTAAAAAGGGAGTAATCACGAAATTAAATTTAGGAATTTAGGCTAATCGGAAAAGCAATTACTTATAAAAATAAAATAAATAAGCCCTAGGACTAGAGCTCAGTTAAATTTACACCTCCCTCCATCTCTATTTTAAAGAAAACGGATCCTCTAGATTGTACTTTGCCGTCTAAAGGATAAATCACTATATTGATTGATTAATTTGAATGAAAAATGATATGCTCAAGGAAAAAAAATTAAAGGAAAAATTCAAGGATAGACACACGAAAATGATGAGACTCACAAAAAGTGAAATGATGAGCCATGATTTTATGTGTCTATCCTTGAATTTTTTCTTAAATTTTTTTTCCCAAAAAGTGAAATGATGAGCCATGATTTTATGTGTTTATTCTTGAGTTTTTTCTTAAATTTTTTTCCCAAAAAATGAAATGATAAGACATGATTTTATGTATCTATCCTTGAATTTTTCCTTAAATTTTTTTCCTTGAACATATCATTGCTCAATTTGAATATACTCCTCCACCTGTCAAATTATACTCCTCCACCTGTTTAACAGGTAGACTTCATCTAAATTAATTAATGAATTTTTATGATCCTTCTCCTAATCCATAAAGTATGGACAAGATGATCCCACTTATGTTTTATGTTTTAGATGGCTACACGTTACGACGAATCACACCATGTAATAAAAAACATAATATCAATTTGATTTATTTTTTTAATACTCAATGCCCAGGAATGTGATTTTTATTAGATGTGATTTTTTAACAAAGGAAGTCAAATTGGTCTCCAATTATTGAGTGATAGGAAAAATAAATAATATTAATAAATTTATAATTTACAATTTAAAAAAATAATATAATAGCAATTATAAAAAAATATTAGTAAGAATCTTGATAGTTTTAAGAAATGTTTGACTTCCGTGTTGCCACTAATTACTCATTGATAAAGGACCATATGTTAGCATAAATACATCATAATTTATTTATCTATATCTAACCGAGAGCAAAAACGTGTGATATAACCTACATGAGAATCGAATCCTCGTTGTACAAAGTCAAAGTCAACCCCAACATTAGATAAATCATTCCTTTATGAGTTGTGTGCCCATCAAAATCTCAATTACACAAATCTAGAAAGTTGTCCCAAGTAAACTTTTACAACTTCAACAAGTAGACAATCTGAAGCACAATTTTTACATAATTTAAAATTGATCTAACGCACAATTTTTACAGTCTTCTAAAGCAAAAGCCCCGACCACCTAGTCTGACCTCCAAGAAATCTGCAGAGTTGTCTATTCAAAACAAAAAGGTCAAAATCACAATAACAATTTTCTTAGGAACACAAAAGTTCACATGAAACTTTATCCCTCGTAGAACACCATGCTGTTTAATGCTGAATAAATAAATCTATTCTGCCCTCTATATAATGAACCAGTAGATAGAGCAGGACACTAGAACAACAGCGTTCTATTATATATATAAAAACATCCAGTGGGATACAAACAAATCTATGCTTTACCGGATATTACAATAGAAATGGATAAGTGAATCAGAGTAGATCAGGAAACACTCATTTAACTTTTAAAAAACATTTATCAGGAGACAGGTAACAAGATGACAACAATAAGACACCGTGCTGTTTAATACTGACTAATAAATCTATGCTTCTCTCTACAGAACGACCCAATGGATAGACCAGGCCACTCTTTCAGGATAGAAGCAACGAAAACAAGAAAGATTTAACTTTTAGGGGAAAAAGAAAGAAACTTAGTCTTTGCTTCATTCTCTTCCCAAGTACAATTTCATATAAAATGTATGAAACATTAACTATTGTTGGAGATGATTGATAAATTGATGACTAAATTAAACTGGTGGAGTTAACCCTTTTGAATCATGATCTTGGGGTCTCTGATCCGTCTTGATCTAGTAAACATTGGAACGATGCTGGTTTAATTCTCTCAACAAGCACTGACTTTTAATTAGGGAATATGAACAAAAAAAGATGAATATTTGGAACATTTGCTAGAAAGGTGAAACTTATCAATAAAATTAATTTGTTCAACAAGTTAATCGCTTCACTTATTATAAAAAAATATCATCACGGTAATCTAAGACATTGACGATAAAACAACAACGAATTATTAGATGAATTGTTGAAACATAATAAGAATCAATTAACATTCTTTACCAAACTGAGGCCACCAAAACATCGCCAACAGAGTCAGAAAGGAAGCCAATAGGGTGCCTGGGCGAGTCTTTGATTAATTACAAAGCACTTTGTTTGGAAGATCCAGTGTAATTCGAAACTCCCTCCCCTCCCTATACATTTAGAAGAAACGAAGCGTCGACCACAAATCACTGCTTAGTAAGGGAACGAACCCCTACGTCAAATATCAATCAGATCGAAACACAAAAAAGTATTCTTTTACGAGGACAAATAATGAACGAATCTAATCGGCAATTCGAGATCATTAGAAGGCATCGAACGAGGAACGAAATATCAGATCGAAACACAAAAAAATATTCTTTTACGAGGATATATAGTGAACGAATCTGATTAGCGATTCCAGATCATTAGAAGGCATCGAACGAGGAATTCCCATCGAGAAGATCGATGATGACTCAAGATTTGCAATGGCAACTCAAACACTAACGAATATGAGGAAGAGAGTACCTCGAAGTTTGACGACGCAGCGGCCGAGTCCTCAGTCATGAACTCTGCGACGTCGTGGCGAGAAGAGAATGTGAGCGTCAATTTATTGAGTAGCATCTAGGGCTTCCGGGACGTGTCCTTCGTCTAAACCGGCCGGATCGGTTGGGTTTGGGCTTTGCAAACATGGGCCGAAACATGTAGGTCCCTTCAAAGCTCTCTCTCCACATATACACACACAAAATATTAAATTAAAAAAAAATCAAAATGCCATTTTTTTTTTTTGTAAAAGGCATCGTGTTCATACTACCGGCGAACTAAGGGGGTGTTTGGTTTAGGGAAATATGAGTGAGGAATGAGAATGAGAATGAGAATGAGAATCATTGATTGTCATTGTTAATATTTGGATTATAAGAATAGGAATACAAATAAGGGAATGAATCCTTGAAATTGGGTAAGACTCATTTCTACCTCTCCTTCAATGAGCTATTTCCCTATTTTCATCAATCAAAATATTTCCTTATTCCAAAAATACCCTTTACCTAAAATTAAAATTTTCTCCCTTAATATCAAATATCAAAATATATTTATTTATTATTTCTTTCCTATCACTTCTCTCTCCTTGGTCTCTCTCATCATATTTTCTTTTTCATCATTTTATCACACACTTTCTCTCTCCTTAATCTCTCCTATCACACTCTATTTCTTTTTTTTTCTTATTATATTTTATCTCTCATCATACTTTCTCTCTTCTCAATCTCTTTCATCGCACTCACTTCTTTCTTTTTTTCTCATCATACTTTCTTTCTCATCATACTCTCTCTCTCCCCAATCTCTCCCATCACACTCTCTGTTCTCTTTTTTCTCATCACACTTTCTCTCTCCTCAATCTCTTTTGTCACACTCCCTCCTTTTTTCTCTCAACACACTTTCTCTCTTATCATACTTTCTCTCTCCTCAATCTCTCTCATCACACTCTCTCTCCTCATTTTTTTCATTGCATTTTCTCTCTCTTCATCTTCTCTCATCGTATTCGTCTTTTGCCACCAATACTTTCTCTTATATCATATTTTTTCTCTATCTTCTCTCATCATGCTCTCTCTCCTATATATCACACTCTCTTTTTTCATTTTCTCTCATCACACTCTCTCTTCATTCTTTCTCATCACACTTTCTCTCATCATACTTTCTCTCTCATCATTCTCTTTCATCATATTTTTCTCTCGCATTCATCTTTCTCTCACATCTAATTTTTTCTCTTATTTTCCTTTAAGGGTAAAAAAGGAAATTTTGATTTATTCCGATAGAAAATATACAATTAATCAAACATTATTTTTAAGAGTGATATCCATACTCTTAGCCATTCTCATTCCACAATACAATGATTCTCATTCCGATTCCTATTCTTAGAAAAGAATCAAACACCCCCTAAAATTATTAGAAGACTCCAATAAAAGATCTACACGATATTTTTTTAATTTGAAATCTATTACTAGTTTCACCCCATAATTAATTATAAATTTTTAAACGAATTTTAATTTAATATATTTTGTGTCCTATATTTCTATTTGAGTTAAAAGTTATAATATCTCGTACCCTCTAAAATTTTGAAATGTTCGATTCAAATTGACATCTAATCATTTAAGACGTAGTGTGACTCGATTGGGTAGGGTCGCATTTAAGTGGCTCTATGGGTTCGCACAATTAATTTTTACATGGATGTTATTATAATATATCAAAAATATAGACAGTAAATGATTAGGATTTGGTCCGATAGAGTTGTCTTTTCATGTCATTATTAAGGATGTTTAAGTAATATTATATTTTATGAGTTAATTATACTCTTTTCTATCTATTTTTATATTTAAGTTTTAAAAATTATCTCTATATATATCAATGATTAATTATATTTTTAAAATGTCATATTTTGACCATTTATCATTTTTAATTCAATTCCCCACTCAAAATTCAATTCCTCTCTAACTCCTAAATCCGTCCTTAATACAAGCTATGAAACTATTGAATCATCAACAACTCTATGCTACTTATTTTATAACTTATAGACCGACATGGTTACAAACCTGAAAGTAATCGAGCATAATCCAACGAACTTGTCTACATTAAGTCATCCATTATAACTTATACCAAATGCACATTCCCTGAGACGTGCACGCTCCTCAACACATATCTGTAATGGCCCTGTCAGAAAAGCGTGTCTGACGCCATACCTCAATAGCCCCGGCATATCCCTGACGTGACAATGGAAACGTCCACCGTACAATTCTCTGTCTGACCATGCCACCCGCCACGCAGCTTGTCGATGACACTAATCCCTAGAAAGATACTCCCAGCTGCTCCTTTTGTCTGTTATCGGGTCAAGCAGGGTAGCCGCTCGGCCAATCAACTACTATCATGGGCGGGTCAAGCGGGGTAGCCGCTCGGCCAATCATCCAACTGTCCTGCCTCCGTCTCGCTGAGTGAAGAAACAATGCCCGCTGGGCCGGGGTTGCAGTCCCCATTCGGCCGAGCGAGGGTCCGCTCGACCCACCTTCGTCCACTCGGTCGGATACTACCGTTGACCGCTGACTTTGACCTCCCACTTGCCCCGCCTTATTACTACCGGATCACATGTCTCCCTTCAAGTCTAATCGAATGAGGCTGAAAGTCCGACTGACTAGACGAAACTAGTCTAGTGCTGCGTCGGCCGCTCGGTCGTGCTGATGAAGAGGGTCCGATTGGCTCCCCGTCGTCGCTCGGCGAAGCGTATGCCGATACTTAAAATGCAAAATTCACCGCTCCGGGTCCTGGTCCACGGGCGGTCAAAGCTAATATCGTCTGAATCTCCTCGGAATTCGCACAAATCACCGTCATTACACTGAGCATGCGGCCATGCTAGGTAATGGAGCTTATTAAATGCGACCCTGTAGGTGAATGTCGCGTGGCGCCACCGCCGTCACCACGCAATCGGTGCATTAGAGGTGATGTGACATGTGGCGGTTCAAATGCGATGGTTGGATGCGTGCGTCGATTCTCGTGACCTAGATCGGACGGCTCCGCTCGGTCGAGCCCGATCTTTATAAAGCAGCTACGCCGACTTCTATTTCATTGTTGCTGCCTTCGTATTCGTGTGCTCCGGCGACTGTCCGCATCCAGTGCTCCGGCGATCCCCGACTTTCTACTCCGGTGCTTCCTTTTCCTGTAAGCTTCCATTTCTGTTCCTTCCTCTTCTTTTCTCGTCCTTTAGCGTTTTCCGGTGTTCCGCCATTTTGTGCGGCGAACCTCCTGTCGATCCTGCTCTATTTTTCCGGCGATCTCTTTAGTGAATCCTTTTGCTCCTTTGTTTTCCAATCATGGCCAGTTCCTCCCAGCCAGTCGACCCCTCCCCTGGTCTCTGATATACCGCCATGGAGACCAGGTTTGATGCGGGCGACGCGACGCACCTTATTAACGCTTTCGACATCCCGCCCGACCATGAGATTATCTTGGCCGGTCTGTCTGATCGGCCACACAATCCGTCGACCGACACTATTTGCTTCTTCCGAGACCAGTTCGTGGTCGGTCTCCAGTTTCTCATCCATCCGTTCATCACCGAGGTTTGTAACTATTTCCAAGTCTCACTCGCCTAGCTTGTTCCCAACTCTTTTCGCCTGTTATGTGGTGTTGTCGTGCTATTCAAAGTGCACAGCATCCCCCTTAAGCCTTAGATTTTCCATTACTTTTACTACCCCAAACAGTCCGAGTTGGGCACCTTTCTTTTTCAGTCTTGAATTGGTTTAGTCTTTTTTTGATAAGATGTTTTCCTCCAACAAGCACTAGAATGATTATTTTTTCTACTTGCGTCTTCCCAAGCTGCCACACTTCCGAGCCCAATGGCAGACCGCCCTGCCACCTCCGCCCGAGTTGAAAAGGTATAAGACCCGGTCGGAGTATCTTCATGCGGCCAACATGGTTGCCGGCCTGAAATTCGACATCCACAGGTTGTTGCCAGATGACGTCCTGTACACGTTCGGGTTGAGCCTGATCCGAACTAGTCTCTCGAGCGGCATTGGTAAGGAATTTCCCCTTGTTTTTTTTTCTTTGGGTCTAACTGATTTTCCTTTTTTCTTTTGCAACTGACACTATGATGAAATCGGTAGCGCTCGGCCTGATGAAGCTCAAGGTTGCCGAGGTCGAGGCAGCTGCAACTAAGGAGATGGATCAGCTCGACCTTACGTCGGTCGGCTCGCATGAGGGTGAGAGCGAAGCAGCTCCAACTGCTGGCGGGAGCGAAGCAGCTCTAACTGCTGGTGAGATGAAGGAGTTTCTGATTAGGAGTTGCAAAGAAGACAGAGGAATATGTCAGGGATATGTTGCTGGAGGAATTTCCTCTGTCGAAGACGTATGAGCTGTTTTTAGAAGGTGTGAAAGAAGAAGCTGCTCGTAAACCTGTCTCTGTGATTGTGGTTTCCGATAGCTTTTCTGTGCAGTGATTTTATTTTGGGTTTACATTATGGTGTTGCTATGTTCTTCTACGCTATGAATAAAAATATGTTTTATGCTATAATCCAACTCGTATTATTTATTTCGAAATTGTGCTTTAAGATATATATCAATCTGACTAAAAATTCAAAGTTAATATTCGACTCAAAGTGAACAATCAAACTGATCATATCCAATGAATTGTTATTTATGAGAAAAATATTACAAGTACAGATTTTGAATTTGCTCAGATACAAATAAGGATCGATTTTATTCAATAATCTGTATAAAATTTATATAAAATAATAACATTTCAAAAATAAAGATAAAAAATAATATTTATTGGCAAAGGTAAGGAAATGATGGAGGTGGTCCTATCAAATACTCAAACTGTAATAAATCTAACACGATAGAATATTGAGGATTAGACTATTGAGAGAATGAACTTTTTAGAATTTGCACCCAAGATGAGTTTCTTAACAGTAGCATGGTCTCCCGTGTATTTTGGTTTACCATTGCAAATCATATAGAAGAATAATTGAGATTTTTCATTTTCAGTCCATTAAGAATAGAGCATGTGCAATAAAAAAAGAACATTTCATATTCTTGAAAAATTTTAAGATTCTTGAAAATTTTTAATGAAAATGTGTACTTATAAAGGATTCCTTTAGGTGGCGTTTGGTTTAGGGATTTAGGAATGAGAGAATGAATTCATTCTCAAATATTATGTTTGGTTAATGGAAATAGAATCAGATTTGGAATGAAATCCAAAAATTTGGGTATGGATGAAACACACCCCCTCTCTTGGGTTTTGATGGAATAAGAATGTAAATTAAGTTTATAAAAAAATACCCTTAGTATATTTGTTCAATTTTTCTTTTCTCTTTCCTCAATCTCTTATTTTATACCGTCTTACGCATTTTTTTTCAAAAGATTATTTCCAAAATTCGAACTCATGACTTTTTAATCACAAAGTAGCAATTTTATTATTGCTCACGGCTCCCCTTCATCTTAGAAATGTAATTAATTATTAATATAGAGACATAATTTGCATGTCTCTTTAGACATGCATGTCAATTGGAAATGCAATTAATCATTAGAGATAATTTTTAAAAGTTAAATAATTAAAATAAGTGGAAAGGGTATAATTGATTTATAAAATATGATATTACTTGCATACCCTTAATAATAACTTTAAAAATGATTAAAAAGTCCATTCTAACCGATCATATATATATATATGACTCAAATTAAAACAATTTAATAGAGCTCGACCACTTAAGGAGCATAGTTTCACCAACCTCGCTCTAGCGAGTTTTAATTTCATTAAATGAAGCAAGTAGAAGCCTTTCGATCAGGTGTCTTTATAACATCGTGGGACTTGATGAATTTAATTGATGCTCGATATTTATTACGATTGTGCGTTTAATTAAAGTTAGAGATCCTTTATGTACCCTAATCGATGAACCATTTACACGTTTAATTAAATTCACATTAAATGCTCTTTTATGAATTTTAGGTGGGCATCTTACCTCTCTTTTTTTTTCCCCTATTTGTCTTTTTTTTTCTAAAAAAAAAAAAAAGTACAGACACAATACTCAACCATCACTTTCATTCGCTTGATCGAGTCCCTTAAATAAACAAGACAATTTGGTCCCCAATCATGGCAGGATGTATAATCGGTTAAATACTTTTAGAATAGAAAAGTTTTATGGAGCCCCATCCATCTTTCCCAAGGTTAGTATGTATGAAAAATGGGATATTTGATACTTAAAAAAAAATAGACATTGTTAAATAGTCAGAATCTGACCAGCTAAAATATATACATACATGTATATATATGAGCATTTTAGTAATATTATATGTATATATTAATTACATATATGTACATGTATATATTATAATTGGAAAGATAAAGATTTCTTGCTGGCCAAATTCTAGTCAACAAGATTTACCTTAAAAAAATTACTGTTCGATCTCTACTGTAAACGTAATCAATAATTATAATCATTGCAATCTCTTCCTTATTAGCAAATTCAATTCTAAACACCAAAAAAGCTTTAGAAACATTTAAAGCTAGAGATAGTCCAAAGAAAAAGAGCTCATTGACTCCCCTCGTCGTGGTTGGGCAACACGTGCCAGAAGAATCTTAGGCATCTTCAATCATTAAAACTTTAATTAATTTTTTTTTATGATTTTAATATGTTACATGAATATTATAAAATTTCGTTGAAAAATCTCCAATGATTAAACCTCTATGTGAATTTTTTTATGATATAATTCATAATATATAGTTGCATGATTTTATACATATATATCAATTTTAATATAAAAGAATATGTTTGAGTTTTCACTACTACTCTTCAACTACTAAACCTTAAACTTATCTATAATAGTTTAAATTTTTTTATTCAATTTTTTTAATTTTAAAAATCTCTCACGTACTTTACATTGGTGATGCTCTTAGCAAATCTCTTCTTTAAGAAGAGAAGGTCAGGGAAAATATTATCCATCTGCAATCAAAGTTAGTAATACAGTTAATGAATTAAATGTGGTAAAATATATTTATATTCATTCAATATCTAGTTATCAATTAAATAAATAAATTTAAATAATTATTAAATTAAATAAATAAACTCGAATAGATATGTTGTGTTGGTTAATATCCATAAATTGAGATTATAAATTATTGATAAATAATATTAATGAATAAAATTTATAAGTTATTTTTCACAATAAACTCTCTTGTTATCTTGGTTAATAAATAAAAAAACTTAAAAAACAATTAAATTTATATTATCAAATTCAAATCAAATAAGATTTTAAAAAATAAAAGTTACCTTCTAATGAGAAGAAGATGAGTTTCGCTTTCGCTTCCCGATTTATCCTGATGGGCGGTAAAAAACTTCTTTAGGACTAAGACATTTATCCCATCATTAGTCAATTTGAAGAGATGAATATTTACCCTTAATTTGGATGGGGCAAGCGAAGATTCATTAACAGAAGGAGAAGAGAGAGAAATGGAGAGGAAATAAAATATTTATATATTTTTTTTGTTTGGGAGGGAGGGGAAGTTCATTAATGTAACATGTGTTACCTGTGTTTGGAAGGAAAATGAGGATAATGAAGATTAAAATTATAAAATTACTCTTATTTTATTGAAGACTTACGTGTTCAAGAACCTAGTACATCTTACATACATTTATTGGTTAAGACTTATGTATTCAAACAATTGTAACTTATTTATTAAAGTCGGTGTCAGTGTCGAAGTCGGTGTCGACGTCAAAGTCGAAGTCGGTGTCGACGTCAAAGTCGAAGTCGATGTCGAAATCGATGTCGGCGTTGAAATCGATGTCTGCGTCGAAGTCGACACCGACGCCAAAGTCGACGTCAGTGTCGACGAAATACAAGCGCTACCTAAAATAATAATTTTTAGAATTAATATAATAAAATAACGATAAAATTAAAATATATTTTTTTTTAGTTCTTTTTACCCTTCCTTACCTCCTAAATAGGAGTGTAAAATTTTTTTTTGTTTCATTAATAAGGAAGATTAAAACTTACTCTTACCTTTTCATTCTACAGCTCACTTCCTTCTCAACAAGGTTTCAAATTTCCCTTTCCTCCTTTTTTTTTTTTTTTTTTTTTTTTTTTTTTTTTTTTTTTACCACCAATCCCTCACCTCCTCTCAAATAGTCCGTTAGTATCAACTAAAAAATAATCAAATAATTAATAAGTTTAAATTAAGAGATTTATAACATTTAAACAAATTCAACTCAAACTAAATTTAAATCAAGCTTAAATTTATATAAAAAAAATTAAGCTAAATTTGAACCGCCATTTTCATGACTTGACTTGTTTTAGGTTTGACTCAAATTTAGTTCGATTACCTTAAGGAATAAATATTAGCGGTGCGAAGGAATCTTTTATGGGTGCTTGACTCAACCGTCGAATCCAACCTCAATTGATCCCGGCCTTTCACACGTGGAGAGTCCGTATTGTCCATTGCGCAAAGGACCCCCCTTCGTCTAGGGTTTTCTCAATCCAAGCTGATCGGTCGAGTTCGCGCCAGCTAGCTAGATCCTGGTCCACAGCTGCAAAAATCTCTGTAAGGCCGTAAGGGTGGGTAAATGATCGCATTAAATGTGAGAAATTACTTTTTTTATTTTTATTTTTATTTTTATTTTATATTTGTAGTTTATGCAGACGGCAGAGGAGAGTCTTCTCATGGAGTTGTTGTCAATGGCGTCCGCCTTCATCCTCTTCTACTGCTTCTTAAACATTCTATGGGTTCTTTTCCGGCGGTGGCGCGACCGGCAGTGCTACCTGGTTGACTATGTGTGTTTCAAGCCCTCCGACGAC
Organism: Zingiber officinale; assembly: GCF_018446385.1. Classification (NCBI taxonomy): domain Eukaryota; kingdom Viridiplantae; phylum Streptophyta; class Magnoliopsida; order Zingiberales; family Zingiberaceae; genus Zingiber; species Zingiber officinale. The sequence goes on along the minus strand of NC_055995.1, from coordinate 137,253,623 downwards.
CGGAAAATATCGACGGAGTTCAGCGGGGACATCGTGATGAGGAACCCGCGGCTGGGGTTCCCGGAGTACAAGTTCCTGCTCAAGGTCATCGTCAACTCCGGCATCGGCGAGGAGACGTACGGCCCGAGCAACATTTTGGAGGGGCGGGAGGACGAGTGCACCCACGGCGACGGCATGGCGGAGATGGACGACTGCATGGACGCGGCGCTGGACGAGCTGTTCCGGCGGTCGGCGGCGTTGCGCGTGTCGCCGCTCGACGTGGACGTGCTGGTGGTGAACGTGTCGATGTTCGCGCCGGCGCCGTCGCTGGCGTCGCGGATCGTGCGGCGGTACGGCATGCGGGAGGACGTGAAGGCGTTCAACCTCGGCGGGATGGGGTGCAGCGGCAGCCTCATCTCGCTGGACCTCGTCGGGAACGTGTTCCGGGGGAGGGGGAGGACGACGGCGGTGGTGCTGTCGTCGGAGTCGATCGGGCCCAACTGGTACCGCGGCAGCGATAAGTCGATGATGATGGGGAACTGCCTCTTCCGCTCCGGCGGATGCGCCATGCTGCTGAGCAACGACCCAGCGATGCGGCGGCGGGCGAAGATGAGCCTCCGATGCCTCGTGCGCACCCACATTGGCGCCAACGACGACGCTCACCAGTGCGCCGCCCAGAAGGAGGACGACCGAGGCCTCGTCGGCTTCTTCCTCGGCAAAGACCTCCCAAAGGTCGGTAGTACTTTTTCAAATTACCTCCTAGTTTTGTAAGTATTTTACTTTTACCCCGAATCTTAGAAAATGAATTTAACTCCTGTAGTTTTTAAAGCCACCAATACATTTCACCCTTTTTCTTCTATCAAGTACTGCATCACATAACAATAAATTGCAACCCCACATGCAGATGTTTTCGTATAATTGGGGACGGGTATAACTGTGTTGTTAAGACTGAAATGAGATAATTTAAACTTACAAGGATTTATAAGTAATTAACTAACCGTTAAGGTGTGGAAACCAAATTTGCTCTGGTTCTTACTCTGTTTTCGGAACAAAGAAGAAAACAGAGCCAACTGTTCTTGACCGAAAGATGCTCGATCGTTCGATCGATTCTAAGCTGTTCATGAACAGGCTGCAGTCCGATCGTTAACGGAGAATCTCCAACGCCTTCTCCCCAAAGTGCTTCCCACCCGAGAGCTGCTCCTCTTCGCCGCCCGGACGGCGAGGCAGCGGCTGTGGTGGCTGAACAAGGCCGGGGCACCTCTGGCGGTGGCGGCGCGAGTCAACTTCAAGTCCGGCATCGACCACTTCTGCCTACACCCCGGCGGCGCCGCCGTGATCGAGGCCGTGGGGCGAAGCATGGCGCTCTCCACCCACGACCTCGAGCCGTCGCGCATGACCCTCCACCGGTGGGGCAACACCTCCGCCAGCAGCCTCTGGTACGTCCTCGCCTACATGGAGGCCAAGCGCCGCCTTCGGAGGAACCACCGCGTGCTCATGGTCACCTTCGGCGCCGGCTTCAAGTGCAACAGCTGCGTGTGGCAGGTGGAGCGCGACCTCGACGACGATGGAGCTTGGGCGGACTGCATCCATGGCTACCCTCCCATGACCTCGACCAATCCCTTCCTCGAAAAGTACGGCTGGGTCAACGATGAGTGATCGCCATTGCCATCCAACAAAACTACTATGAAAGCACCTTCACAACTCTCTTCACAGCCATTAAGAATTTAAGATCAGAGCAGAATTCCCTTTCAATGTAGTTTTCTTCTTCTTCTTCTTCTTCGTCTTGTTGCTGTTTTCCTGTGATTAAACTCGATTATGATGATTAGTTCTTAGCCGCCACTAATTAATCAACATGAGCTTAATTAATTGTATTTGGATGCATTATGCTGTTGAAAAAAGAAAGAAGTTTGTTTGTTGATTCTTTCATGCCTCATGAATGCAACAAGAGCTTTCTTCCAGCTTCATTAATGGCGGCAATTAAGGGCTAGAACTGCCCTTCTCCAACGGGGCATGTGCCTTACCAACATTTTCGCCGGTCTCTTTCCCATGAATTGATTGTCGTCTCCCCATTTTTAAATCTCGCAGCCTAAATAAGTTTAGCCACGATCCCGTCCGGAATTTGAGTCAGATGGAGACCGGACGAGCGGTCAGTGATGTTGACTGATCCCATCCGGAAGCTGAGTCAGATGGACCATCGGGTGAGGTGGCGAGAATGTTGACGGAGTCTCGACATCCCGGAGGAGGGGTGTGCTGAGTCTTCAGAAGTCTTCTGGTCAACGTTACTTGCAGCCAGCGACCGAGTTGACCCAGCCCCTGGTACCCCGATGCTCAAGCCGGATCCAACAAATATATGAGTACAAGATTAAGCCATAAAATAATGAAACATGCATAGAATATGAACGAAGAACGTACCCTGACCCAGGGGGCGCCCTCGGATGGGACGCGGTGTGAGTTGTTGGGGCCCGGAAGAGTAGACAATGCCCGATCAGGATGGAGAGCTGGATCTAACGACGAGCAGCTGAACGAGGCACGGACTCGGAAGACGGGCTGCAGGTGATCGGTATATAATATCGGCACGCAGACCGAGATAAAGCACCGGCACACAGGCCGGGAGGTACTAACGGCAGGCAGGTTGGGACACGAAATCGACACGCAGGCCGGGATACAGCGGACACGCCCACGTAAGACAACGATGCGAGGATCAAAATGTAGCATTGGCTCGAAGGCCGGAACGCAGTTTAGACGGAGCACAATCAGATCGGAATCCACTAGCGGTGGAGGCCCGGAAGCCCGACCCACAGCTAAGGCGCAGGACAATGCGAATGGTGTGGAGATGTCCTACAGTGAGGCGATACGAGAGATAGCGCTGCGACGTCCTGGAGGAGACCACTGGCGAGACAGTGCTTGGTTGTTCGACGGTCTGAAGGGCGGTGACCGACAACAGAAGCGCCGACCGATCGTAGGGGAAGGAGACGAGGGCTGTCGGCACGTGGCAGCGTCCGCGCGGAGAGGGATGCGCTTGCTGTTCGCCTCGTTGGTAGTATGGGAAAGGAGGCGCCGATTGCTGGCGTCGCCGGCAGCGGCATCAGAGGAGGGGAAGAGGTGGCTGCGGCCTCGCACGAGGAAGCGGTGGAGGCATTTGAGGCCGGCTCGCGTGGGTGAGGAGAAGGGACGACCAAAGACAGAGAAGGAGCAGTCGGCGACCGACGTCGTCGTCGGCGAGAAGCATGAGGAGGAAGAAAAGTCCTCCTCCTTGTTACTGTTGGTGCGGAAGCAACCTCTCCAAACTCCCTTTTCTGGCGGCAGAATAGAACCAGGGAATAGGGAGAGAAGAGAGGAGGTGGAGGCCGGCAGCCGGTGTCGGCGTCGGCGAGGAGTGTGAGAGGACGAGGAAAAAGACGCTCCTCCCTCTTCTCGGTGGTGGCGGCAGTAAGGAGGAGAGGGGGCGACACAGTGAGGAGAGGGAGAGGAGAAGAAGTGGTGGTCGGTGCCGGCTCCTCACGACGTCAACGCGAGGAGAAGGAGAAACCAGGTGGGCTGGCGGCGGCACCTCCACGAACCAAAAACCCCCCTCCTTGCATGCTACAGTGTTTGCCTCTTAAAACCCTATCCCCCCTTTTTCCCAAACTGCCCCTCCCTTTTCTCTTATCCCCCCCCCATAAACCATATCCACATCATTGACGAAGGATGACTGAGCTCCTTGGAAGTACTATTGAGGACGGCTGACGAGGGGCGATGACAAAGAGGGTGATACATAAATCCTGCGCACATTCAGACAAGCACTTTGTACATTAGGGATTAAGAACCAGAGAAAAAGTTCCCGGAGCAAACTCTCTGATGCTCAAGTCAAGTACTTTTTTCCCCAGAAACACAATAAAACGCCAAAGGAACAAAGTATAAGACAGATGCGAAAAAAATCGTGAGCGTACCTACGTAAGGGAGAGGACCCTCTTTTTTATACAACAGTGCGTACTTCTAGCCTCTGCCAGGTATCATGGAATGTCGGATGTCAGACCTTGTCCGACGGTAAATGACGCGTGACATCCTCTTATAGGTCGGAGGAAGGTTCTGTTAGCAACGAGCCACAGACCGTTAGAATATACCCTGACATGCAGCAGTTATTTCTTGACAGGTGGTTACGATTTTCTGACTCAGTTGTTGTTTTTGTTGATCGGGTCTGGATAGAAAAACTCTTGACGACCAGCAGTCGAAGACCCTGGCCTCGATATATCCGAGTAGTCCGCCATATCCTGGTCGGGTGTGCCAGGCTCTTATATGTAGCTCTGCTTGAGAAAACCCGACCGGTAGAGATAGTCTCTGCTCTTCTTTTACTGTTCCTCATTCTGTCAGTCTGAATCCCCGATCTGTTCATCCCGACTGGGCATTAACTAATTAGTTGCCTCTAGCAGTTATATCCCTTCTACTGAATGATACGCCCTTTTGACCCCTGATTACCACGTGTTGGTCCCTTTGGAGGCCGGCAAGAGGGGAGGGGTGAATTGCCCTACAAAATTAAACTCGAACCTTTCTCGGATTTCAACTATATAACATAAACACTTGTAATAAAAAGTAGAGACTAAGTAAAGAAATCATACACCAGAGATTTACTTGGTTTGCAATCAGAGGATTGCTAATCCAAGGAAAGTAAGCGCACTATGATCTCCTCTAGGCGGAGAAGCCTCTTTACAACGTTGACAGCACAAATGAAAAGAACACAACTGAAAGCACAGAAAGAATTGATTACAAGTGAGTTAAACTGAATGTGCAGACCAGTACTATATTTATAGTACTGGTCCGGGCGCCTGGAAGGAGTTCCGGGCGCCCTGGAGGGGATTAAATTCTATCCCCAACGATCAGATCGCGTTTGACGCGATCCTGGTCAAAAAGTCAGCTCCGGGCGCCCGGACCCTCATTAGTGCCCGGGGCGCCCGGAATGATTCCGGGCGCCCGGACCCCTTAAGTCAACTTTGTTGACTTTTTGTGGTCCAATTCTACTACTCCGGTTTAGCTCGTTTCGGTCCGGGTCTGTTCGCTTCGGCTCCGTTAGCTTGGGTGATCTCGGCCTTCCGGAATAGGGCTCACCCGAACCCATGTTCCGGCCTTCTCCTCGAGCAGCCTTCCTTCCCGGTTTCTCGTCCCTCGAGCGCCGCGCACGCTCTTCTCGTCCACCGGTGTACTCTTCCGCGGACACCTCGTCCCTCAGACGCACCGAGCCCGTCGGCTCTCTCCCGTGCCGCGTCTTCCGCTCGACTTCCTGTGTTCCTAAGCTCCTGCACACTTAGACACAAGGGTTAAACAAACGCAGGACCTAATTTAGCTTGTTTGATCACATCAAAACACCTTGGGGTTCCAACACCACGTCCTCTAGACTTTTGACCGCCATGTTCTCTTGACTTCTGACTGTCACGTCCCTTTGACTTCTGACCGCCACGTCCTCTTGACTCCTTCCTGATTGGCTCTCCTGACCCCCACATCATACGCCGTATCAAGCCATATTAAACATATTTTGATAACCCGAATGACAAAGATAGACAATTTGATCTAACAAACCTCTTTTCCTCATTCCAGTCACAATCCTTCATTCTCTATAGGGAGCACGAGCCTCTCCTCTGCCACCGGTGCCCTTGCAATCTCTTCGTCGAAAAGAAAACCTTTGTTCCACAACTGTAATAACTTTAACTAGTCGGGATCCTCTGGACCGCAACCCTTGGTCCGCTCCTGGAGTAAGGGTTGCTAATATGTGAGATCCCATGGACCTGCCTGTATAGTAGGTGGAGTCCATGAAATCCCACCTACGAATGAAATTGTGCATCCTTTGAATTGTACTTTGAGATTCAGAGGATCCGACCTCTTAACACCGCAAGGATTAGCAGAATAGTTATAGAAACCGATATTATTTACCTTCACAACTCACACTATTTTCATTTTGGCTGATGTGGATTAACTGATATCATTTATAGAAACCGAAAAACTATGTATATCGTGTCTGCCTTCAATTATCAACCTTAAGATTATAAAATTAAACCAAAACAAAATCGAAAGGATTTCATTTGTTTGATTCTGTAACCAAACCAATTCAATTGGCTTTAACTGATTAACGCGTAACAAAATCTAGTTAGTTGTCAGCTAGATTGTCTGTAAATCTTAACCAAATTGACAAAAATCTGGTGTGTTAGTCGTCAAAAATATTTACATCTTAGCATAACTAACTAATTTGCAAACTATATTAATAATGGGCTACAAAGCAAATCCAAATTCTTCAATGATCCCGTCTGAAAACTACAGGGATGACACGCTGAGTACGATGAACATATGGTTGACTAGCAGAAGACCTTTAACTCCTAGGAGTAGCTTTTTTTCGATCCTATGCACAAGGAGATGAGCCAATAAAACATCAATGTCTAAAAACCAGGGGGAGGCTTTAGTGTAGGCCCTTCGACGCTCAAGTCAGTCCTAGTTCGAGTGAGTAGATGAAAAACAATAAGAATGTATGCGCGAGAGTAAAATTACAGATGTCAGAGAGCGTACCTTCGTCACTGAGAGGACTCCCCTTTTATATATCACCTCACATAACCTCCTTTATCATGAGGTAATAAAATATGTCAAAGTTTGTTAAACAATTTGTCATAATCATCCGAGGAATGTTTCTTTTACTTACATATATACCTCTTTTATCATTTATAGCTTGTGTTATTACCAAGGTTGTTAAAGAGATATGCTGTTATTATTGGTCGGCTGATGGGAGTCACGATAGTTCCTGAAGAAGTTTTCAGAAGAATATTCTTTGACACAAAGTTATTATTATAACAAGTTATCAGGATATTGTCTGCTGAGCATAATTCAGTAGATCCTTAAGTCGACTGTCATGTTAGGATGATGTTGTTGGCTGAACATAATTTGACAGGTTCTTAAGTCGGGCACCCTATTAAGATGATGTTGTTGGATGAGTATAATTCGATCGGTCCTTAAGTTGACCGCTTCGCTAGGATGATGTTGTCGACTGAGCATAATTCGGTCGATTCTTAAGCCGACCGCTTTTATAGAGATATTTGGTTGCATTCTATATATTCCACTGTAATGCATCCTATTAAACTACTCAATTACGTTATGCGAAACATTGAGATATTCGTTCGGAAAATGGTAAAGTGCGTCATGCTTCCTAGAAATCACTTTGATAGTGCATGTTTTGTTATAATTCTATTCGAGCGGTAATATGAGGATAAGTGCCATAGGCTTGGTCATCCTTTTTCTCGACCAGTCATATAATTGGCCCCTCAGAGAAACCCCATTTCATGCTGAGAGATTTGATCAATATATTAGGATGGACTATATTTGTCCTGACCAACTTTTTATATGGGCGGGGCATATAAATTTATCTGACTTTATTACCAGATGGGTTACCTACATATTGTCCCCTTGGTTGGTTTGTTGTGGAGTGAGTCAATCCTTCTGGTCAACCCGTAAGACTAAGATTAAGGGTCGACCTTTTAGGAATCGTTTAACCGGCGGTTCCAAACTATCAAATCGTCGATTTCAAACCATGGTCAGGTCTAGTGGGCAGGGGCAGCTCAATGTATAGGCCATTAAGGCCTATGCCTAGGGCCCCAATATTACTGGGGCCCATTGATTGAATAATTAAGTGGACATTAAAAAAAATTAAATTGAGTCATTAATATTAATTAATAATAGCATACACATTAATAAATATCATGCTAACTCATTAATTACATCTTATAAATTAATTCATTATTCCTATTTATACTTACACATGTATCCTTATTTCCTGTCATTACAATTAGTAAGATTTTATTTTATTTTATCTTATTTCCTCATAATTGCACTTGCCAATATTTTATTCTATTTAATTATATATCTTATAAAACTGATAAACTCTTTTCTTCTTAATATTTCTAAAAAAATATCTCTCTTGCTGGTGATACTCTCAGAGACTCTTTTCTTTCTCATTTTTTTTTCCTCGATAATAACATGAATCAGAGATTTTTTTTATTCAGATAACGTAAAGTAAAATACTTCATAAAAAAAAAATTTAAAATTAAAATTAATAAAGTTTTATTTACGTTTAACAATGTCTCAAAAAGATTAAATAATTTAACAATGTTAAAAAAAAATTATCTAAATATTAGTGAGAAAACTAAATTTTATATAAAAATAATATTTTATTTTTTTAAAAATAAATCAATTTTTTTAAAACCGGTTATTCTTAATTCCAAATTCAAATAAAAAAACTCGAGTAAAAATTTTTAAAATATATTAAAGGGCTTTTATTATTATTACCTAGGGTCTCGGAGAATTTTGAGACGGCCCTGGGTGAACGAGTAACACACATTTTGCGGAAGCGCGGAGGATGTACAGTGAAATCTTTTCTCATTCTCCCTTAATAAAGGTATAAAAGAATGTTCGTATAGGTTAGGTCAACGCCGGCGATACTTTTTCCACTAGCTAACTATGCTAATTGTTGAGTTTTTTTCTATGTTTGGCTTGAGGGCGGAGGAGGTTTCGCCCAGATTTGCCTTGACCCCTTCTAATTTTCCTCTGTGGTCGCAGTCCAACCTAACAAGGAGTTCAGGTCGGGTCCTCAAATCCCAAGGCGGAGTTGAGTAACGTAACTACGGTCTAACATGAACTGAACACGAAGGAAGGGTTCAATCGGGTGGATGGGTAAGTGGGAGAGTGAGTAAGGCACATTATGAGGAGGTGCACAGAGAGGTCTTTTCCTACTCTCCCTGAGTCAAGGATAACCGGAGGCGGGTGAATAGGTGATAAAAGAATTTCCTAAAAAAAAGGATATTAAAAATCGCCTTGAAGGTTGGCCCCGCTGTGGGACCAACCTGGGTACAATTTCCAGCAGGTAATTAACGGGTCTGTCTGGTCGAGTATTTCTAGTAATGATTTTACAGAAACCCAACCCGTTATTCACGCGTTAAATATCGAAACCCCCTAAAGCCCTAACGCCTAGTCGTTCGTCTCTTACTAATCGCCGCCGCTAGCTCCTTCCTCCACCGGCCACCGTCTCCCTCCGCAGGTTTGCTTCTACTCCTGTCTCACTCGATCACGAACCAGATACTAGTGTCGTTCGATTAGGATTGTTATTATTTTGGTTACTGCTTCCTGACGATGTAAATTGTGTAAATTCGAAGGTTGAGGTAATCATCGAAGATGTACCTCCAGTTCTACATCAATGAGAACGGAGACAAGGTTTACACCACCAAGGTACCTATTTTATTTCCTTTGTATTTCGCGGATGGTTTTATGCGGAATCAGAAAGGAGGTGATTTGCTTTTCTTCTATTCGATTTCGTCGTTCCCCCCTTTTATATCTCTCTGATGATTTATTCGGAATGAAAAAAGAGATGATTTTGTTTTTCTACTTTCTGAACTCTTAAAATGAAAAGGGATTATCTATTAGTTGTTTGCAATTTGTTTCTTTAGCTTGAATTCAATAACTTCATGTTGATTTACTGCTGGGAAATTTGTTTTTTTTTTAAACATGGATCTTTAACAACTTCGTGTTGAGTACTGCTGGGGAATTTGTTTTTCTTATTTGGCATTTAGTAGCTTACTGATTGAAGTTTTTTCTCGCGTCTGCAGAAAGAGACTCCAGTGGGGTTGCCAACACAATCTGCACATCCAGGTATGCTTTACGCTCAATATAGTCTCATTTGTATTTATTCTCCTTTCATTTTTGCTATTGTTCTCTATTTCGGTATCTTTCTAGCATTTGCAAAAAAAAAAAAATTAACATATGGGAGGCAAAATGCCTAACAATATGGTAATCGAAAACAAATTTAAATAAAGATAGTCACCGGTGTACTAAGTTCCTAAGTATACATTTACCGTTGTATATATATTAGCAAGCTCTAGAATAGTTTGATTGACCTCTCGTGAATTCGATAGCATTATTGCCTATCGACGTGTCCATAGGGGATTGTTGTCTTTGTAATCAACAAAGTTTTTTACATACCATGATCTATAACACAAAGATTGAATGGATATTGGCTATTTAATTTCATTTAGAATTAAAATATAATGAAAAACATGTTAATGTGTATTACTTTTTACATAGGACTACCATCGATGATGTAGGAAATGAACGCCCCCTGTTAACGACAGTTAAATAAACGACACACCAAATCACTTAAAGCTCACATAAAGCACAAAAACAAAGATAATAATAATATTAGTAGTGTGTGTGCTCATATGTGTTCAGTTGATTGTGTCAAGCATATATGCAATGGAAATAAAAAGGAAAACTAAAACATGACGTTAGCAAGATCATCTAATGTGGTTCGGAGACCTTCTTGTATTACACAACCTATGATATGTCAATCCATTTCTTCACAAGAGGTTATAAGGTAAAGAGCTTTACAAGCAAGGATGGTTCCTTGATCCAAACAATGAGATTTCAAAGCTTGAGCTTATCTCACACAGATTCAACCTTACTCTGCTAAGTAATGTAATGAATGCAACGGGGAAGAAGAATTACCAAGAGCTTGACGAGGATGGAGCCTTTACTTCATCCAAATCGTTGGAGATTTTTAAACACTTATCCACTTAAGCAGGAGGAGAAAATGATATGAAATGAAGAGCTCATTGTGCCCAAATGCTCTTGATGCATATATCAAACCCACAGAAAACACCGACCTCAAACTATGGTACATCAAAATAATGTGGTTAAGTGCAACCACAAATGATTTTGTTCAGGTTACATTATACTAATATTTTATATATCTAGGCATTATATGATTGTTAAATCTGTTCATGGTTGATTTAAAATCCGAAAACTCTATCTGAACTTGAATTTGAACAAATGCAAAACTCAAAACCCATATAATTTATTTCTTTTCTGGTCTGATTGTTTGATTTTCGGATAAGAACTATGCCATTTATTTTTTGTGCACCTCCATTGAAGAATAATGTCATTTCAGGCATAAAACTGGTTAAGTCATTGGTCAAAACCGATAGTGAAGTAATACATTTTTTTGCTTTGCATTTGAGAGCTCAGTTTCTAACACTCAAGAAAGCTTGCTTTTGCTTACATTTTTTTCCCCCACGGTGATGCAGCTCGTTTCTCTCCGGATGACAAGTATTCCAGGCAACGGGTGCTTCTGAAGAAGCGGTTTGGTCTACTTCCAACCCAACAGTCGCCCCTGAAGTACTAAACCATTCCACGATGAGCTGAGCTGGTGAACCATATCCATCCATTCGCTGTAAGAGAGACTCATAAGAACATTGTGGGCATGGTGTTCTTCATCTTCTTGAAGTACTTTTTGCCTGGCCAAGTATTTGTAGATTTATGATATTTCTGTTCATGTGTGTTCGTGTGCGTTCAGTTGGTTGCGTCAAGCATTCGTTCTTCGATTCTAAAGCGTGTTTGGATGGGCCACCTTCTGATTTTGCCCAAGTTTTGAAGAAAATGGACTCAAATCAATTCATTGTACCACTACCTTTTTGCTATGTTGCTTTTCTTGCTATTGGTCAAAAAGTTGGAAAAATTAAATCCTCTTGATCTTGCTCTTTTTTTTGTTTTTTTTATTGTTCTGCGAGGGTATGAATCCATAAACATACAATTATTTGTGAAACGACAAGTTAGGTAGGGTGCAATTGTAGGTGGGAAACAATGACAAATTGCATGGTGATCAATGACCCTACTTTATTCTTTTGGTTGTAGAGGTATATTTATTACTTTTAATGTTTTTTTATAATTAATTATGCTCATCTGTTAAAAATTTCTGCATTATTTTTTAAAAAATTTTAAAGCTTAATTAAATTTTAGTTAAATTTAGATCATGGACATTTGAGGGTATTTATTTAATATATAAAATTTATATTATTATTTTTAAATATTATGAATAATTTAAAATTATAAAATTTATAAATTATTGTATTTTATGTTTTTAATAAAAATTTATAATTATATTTTATCTAATTTAAAAAAATAGATAAAATGATAGGTATTCATGTTGAAACAAGAATATTATAAAATTTTTTAATTCGATTCGAATATGAACTCAACTTGAAAATCTTAACCGAATCCATTCGAATTATCTAACCAATCTATTTTTTTTTTAATTTTTTCTCTTAATATTTTATCATTATATACTAACATTCTTTTATTCATGTACATAAAACATCCCAATTTAAAAATTTCTAATTCGAATTTCCAAATACCTAATCTTCATCTAATATTTCAAGTCAATTCGAATTGGCAGGTCAGATTTATTTTTGACACTTCTAAACTATACGGATTATATTATTTATGTTGCATCTTTAATGTGCAAAATACCAATTAATTAATAGACAAATCAAGAAGCACTCCGATATTTGGAATCATCACATAAGCATTTCTCTTGTTTTTTTTTTTTTTTTTTTTTTTTTTTTGGTGTTTTCATAACAAACGAGCTCCACTCCACCCGTCTCAATAATATAAGTTGTCTTCAAGTATATTATTTGATGTTATTATCTTTTACCACAAGTATTAAATTCTAAACTAATCAATTAGCTGTAAGTTTGAATTAATAAGAATGACAGTTTTATAATTACTACAACATACATAAATATTAGATGAATGAGTCCAATCTACATTATAGTAGTCTAGAAATCATAACTACTATAATATAAATATTTTTAATAAGTAAAAAAAGTATTGTAATAATTACATAATATTTATAACAGGTACAATTTTGTAGCTATAACAATACAGATTTATCCTATTATACAATTACCTGATTTAAGATTTATCCTATTATGCAATTACCTGATTTAGGATTTAATATGTGTGACAAAAAATAATAATATCAAATAATATACTTGAGGGTAGTTGTGTAATTTTAAGAAGAGGTCTTTTTATATAAAAAAAACAAAACAAGAAAGTCCTTTTTATGAATAAAAAGGGATTTCCTTTTTATTATTACCCTTAATTAATTGCAAGACCATAGTGAATGCAAGTGGTCCTGTTTGAGCAAACATTAATTAATTGATATGTTAAATTGCAAACAAAAAGAAAATTGCCAGATTAATTACACCAAATAATTATCCATTGTTAATTAAGTGTTTTGAACATAAGACGAGAATTTCCCTTACAACATATCTATCTATACACGGAACAATGCCAAACCTATACTCCATCTACATAAACAGTCACTCATGCATATCTCCATTACACTTGATTAACTAACACGCAATCTAAAACTAAATAAGTGAGTCAATGCTGAGTAATTAACAGCTAAGTACATTAATATTATTATTAATAATAATCAACAATCAGAATAAAATTTGATCCTTTTCTTCCAGATTCGTGATCAAATCTTGGTCTTCGATAAATTCCACATCCAGCATTAGTCCATATTGGTCCATGGCCCCACCAATTCCCCTAGACCCCACCTCCTCCTCCATCTCCATGAAGTTGTAGTGCAATGGCGTTAAGTCAGGGAAGAATGTGTTATTCGAGGTGCTTCCCTCTTCACCCAGGGCATACAACTTGTGGGAGGATGATTTTGATGGCATCATCATCATCATCGCTGCCGTGCAGCATTCGTGTTGGAGGGGCATTTGACGAGGAGGAGACACTTCCAAGTACGACGAGGAGTTATTGTTGTTGTTGTTGTTGTACTCTTGTTCATTATTCTCGACTCCCTTCTTCTTGTGGAAAACCCTGCATAGCACCCAGTCTTCCTGTCGGAGTCGTATAGTTTTTGAAAGTTAGTTGTTTCCTTATCTCTGCTCAGGGTTAAAGAGGTTTGCTATTGGTCAATTAATACCTTCACAGGCGGTGCGAGTGGTGATTCGAGTCGGAACTCATGCATGACCCAATTGGTCTTGGTGCCGTTGGGCGCTCGTCCCATGTAGAAGACGAGCGTCTTCCTCATCCCGACCACCGTTGCATGGGTCGCAGGGTCATATATTGTTCGATCCTTCCCTGTGGCCTTCCAATACCCCGATCTAGTTGCGCGGTTCGCACGCGACCCCGTGGCATACTTGCGGTCGCGAAAGTTAAAGAAGTACCACTCATCCACACTCAACTTCGCTATGTCTAATCGAACAAATCCCAAAACACTCACATAATCAGACCTTAAAATAAAACCCAAAAAATCAAAAAAAAAATCCAATGCATGTAACGATAAACATAACTAACGGTCAAGAAGTTAACCTGGAAGCTCCCATGGCTCTTGAGTGTGCAGATCCACCTCCACCAAAGTCCCCGTGGACACTCTATCGCATGCAACCTTCTTCTGCAAGTAGTAGCAAACCAGCTCTTCATCGCTAGGGTAGAACTTGAACCCCGGTGGGAGAGTCGACCCAATGTCCCTAAGCTCCATTTCTTTGATCCACCTCTCACCAACAACTCGATCAGTATATATATAAATATATAAATATATATGTGTGTGTGTTACTCAAACCCTAGTTCCTACATAGAGAGAGTTTATATTCATGAAGAGAAGAAGGAAAAAAAGAAGACGAAGTTGAAATGGCTTCACTTGGTTGATGAAAATCCATACTTATAGAGAGAATTAAGTCGTCATGAAAACAACATCGACTATTCCATATCAAAATCAATTTAAATAATAAATAAAATTCTAAATATTTAAACATATATAGTCCCTGTCAAATCATGATCAAGAAGGCGTGCAAAGAGGTCGTAATCTTTCTGGAAAATGCTTAAGTATCAGTCCTCATGCGTCTGCGGCGAGAACACAAGGAAAAGAAAGCCATGCCCACAAGAAATCTCCATTTTAATTAACATGCTAATTAATTAAAGAAACATTTCATATATCAAAATATCAATTATTTGTTCCTAGTTCTTCTCATGTATAATTATATATATTAAAGTTAGTTAAATTGTAGATGATGGTAGGAATAACAAATTAATATTTAAATAAATAAAAAATTAATATTAGGGTTTCTTGTGGTTTAAGGTAGGAAATTGAAGGATGTACCAAGAATTGGAGTCATCAACTAGCTTGTCAACTTGTGTGAGTAGTAATGTATTATATTATTTGATGTCAATTAATATTTATGTAGATGATAATAGATTGAACATTAAGTAGATGGGGACGAAAAGCACCAATCAAATAATGGAGACCACTTGTGAAATGTACAAATTGCCCATCACTTTCCAAGCTAGAAATACACTCTGTCCTACTCATTATCTACGTCAAAGTTAAGTGATAAGTAATGTCGCTAATAGAGATGTATTAAACCTTGTATGACGACCATCTTCACCATTAACAAGTCAAATTGTAAGTCTTAATTCAAACTCTATATGATTATCAATAATAATAGAATCTTATCTCTTCACCCATATTGAACTCCACGCATAATTAAGGTGAGTGCAAAGAAGGCCCATCCCACCCAATGCGTGGTTAATCTTTCTTCTCAAACACCTAATCTAAGGTTGCCACATCAGTGGCATGTTGAGGTTTGTATAGGTGCATTCTCTTGTAGTGTCGATCGAGTTTCTCATATACGTAAAACTAGTGCATATATTTGATATATGTTTATAAGGATTATGCCTAGTTATTTGCTTGCTTCAAGCCCTAAGAAATGGCAACTACAAAGGGAACATGGAATTAATGAGCACTAATTAAACCTAAGTACTAGGCACCTTTGTTTCCTTATCCTAAGGTGTTGTAGTCCCATGTGTACTCTTAATTGTGTTTAATTGTGTGGAAATAGGAATAATTTCTAGTAAACACATCATGGCTATAAAAGGACATATATTCTATAAATTATTGTAGAAACCCTAGTTTGGATTTCTTGCACAATTTGGTGAACCATGAGTTCATTTTTTTTATAATTATATATAATGATTATAAGAACAATAACTGAAAAAAAAAATATTTTTCACATGTGGTAATATGGAGCACTAACAATTATTGGAGTCTCTTAATTGACTAATTAATTATATATCAATTTGCATTCCTTGTTGATTTTGCTTTGCTAAGTACCAAGTGGCACTATCACCTTTAGTTCCCATCAACATCTTGTCTTGAAAAAGTCAAACAAATGGACTTGTAATTTGTAACTGTAATTTAATAAGACAGTAGAAAAATAAAATTTTAAAAAAGAAACAAAGAATAAAACTCCATCTTTTATCTGATCTCTATCTTTGTGACTAATAAGTGAACTAATTACCATCTTTGATCCTCTAATGATATATACAAATCATTGGAAGCTCAAATCTTTTGCCATATCACTTCCTTAAATTTTAGCTAATTAAATCCAAACACAGGGACAAGAGAATTAGTTTAACCTTTTCTGTTAATATCAACAAAACTAATAAGGACAAATATGTGAATATCGTGACTTCATTCAGGTGGTGGCCATCCATGAATATTTCCAGGTATATTAATTAATTAACACCCTAAAACACATTGTTTCAACATCATATTTAATTATTCATTTGATTCTCCATAGAGATCGTTGTGACGTTAAGCAAGCAATGTGATTTAGTTTGTAGTGTTGTAGGCTTTTGGGGAGAGTGTGCATGTCTTGATGGCTTGAGAAGGTGGGAAAGCGGTTGTCTACAAGCAAAATTTTAGGGCAGATGGCGACTAAATTCTTACAAGGGAAGCATCCCGACTTCAAGTCATAATCATAATAATAAACATTGAAAGTTGATGAAAGTTTTTGAATGTTCCATCTACTCAACCTCGCTATCTTGATGCATTGATCTATTTCCACGCAACGATGACACGAGTGTTCTTTCATCGGTTGATCACCAACTCTATTGACTTGGTCTTAGTAGATTTTGGATTAGATCTGTTGAACTGATCAACCCTCTTAGACTTTGACAAGTAGGCCATGTGCATGAGCACATGACTCTAGGAACATAGCGAGCCAAGTTTGGTTGGGTATTGCACTTCAATAGCTAATGCGAGCAATCTTGGTTGGCTTTTGCTTAAGAAAATATATATGCTATAGGAAGGATGACACTTGCTAGCTACGATTAACGCCTACTAAAGGCTAAAGAGCTAGTCGAGCATTTGAAGCCCAATAAAAATATTTGAAATAATGGGCCTATATTCGAGCCCGTTGTGATCATTTGAATGATGTGATCTTTTTCATTTCCATCCACATTTAATAGAAATTGACTCCTTTCCCTCCTCCCTATTTCCACCCAAGTAAATGCAAGCTATAAATCTTTTCTCGTTACCTTCATGTGTGGCTTACCATTTCCTCTCCGCTTTGCTCACTTTTGGCCATAGCCCATTGAGTTCCTCATTTGAGGATTTAAATTTGTGTTATGATACAAATGGTTCCTCCCAACATTAGAGCCCATCGAGATGAATCCTAACATATATAGTCAATGGCCTTTCAATCCAATTAATCCATTTACCGACTCTATCAAACATTGGGTCATTACAAATAGAGTTGTAAATGAACTAAATGTTCGTAAAAAAGCTTGGTGTTCGACTTCGTAAGAGCTTGTTTATATTCGTTCAATAAACACAAGATCAATTAAATGAACAAGCTTGACTAACTTGTTAAACTAAATGAACAATCTTGAACATATGTGTTCAGCTCGTTAATATTCGTGAACATGTTCGTAAATAATGTTCATCAATAAAACTCTTATCAATATGTTAAATAAATAAAGAAAGTTTCAAAATGAATAACCAAGTTTCTAAGCTCAATAACCAACAAAACAAGCTAAAAAAGTAAAAATTTCAAACAATCAAACAAGCTTGAATTGAGAGCTCGATAGCAACTAAACGAACCAAGCTCATGCCAAACTCGAACAATCATTTCAACGGCTTGGTTCATTTTAGGCTTGGCTTGACTTATCTCGATTACCTTATCAAACAAGCTTGAATACTATAAAGCTTGCCTCATCTTGGTTGGTTTACAACCCTAATTATGAAAACAATAGCTTAAACCATGTCACTTCTTTGAGACACTTAAACTACTCAATTGCAACATGATGTCATTTATATACAAGATCTAGTGTTTCAATTCTTAGAATCAATATAAGAAATGAAAGATTTTCCATACATCCTTTATTCATGTTGTTGACTATTAATTACAACAAATGAATTATAAGAATCAAGACAAGGAGAGCTAAAGGTCTCTTCTTTTTATCTTGTTGTTTGCTAGTCGGAATGAATTAGACATTGTCATACCTTGAAGCCACTCGAACTACTTAAGTTGTAACACTGCGACATGATATCACTTATAGATCACATCAATTAGTTTACTAACAAAAATCCGTATGTGTGATCAAGTCTTAACCATCGATGACCTCTCTTCGTCATTGCAATTTGATACAATTGGATATAAAGGGGCCTCCATAGGAAATCCTATGAAGGGCCCCTCTGTAGGATTTGCTTCCTACAGTGGGCCTCTCGAAACGATTCACATTCTTGCCTTATGCTCTCTCCCCACATTCTAATAGCTATCAAACCCAAAGATCTCCAACCATGCGGACCCATAACACAAATAAAATAACCTGATTGTGATTTGGACCAACCATGTAGCATTTGCTGTGGGACAACACTTTCTATTGTTCAGTTTGTGGTCTTTTATTTAATTATCTCTATAATTTCTAGGAAAATGGAAAAGTATTCCTCATTCTTCCATAACTTGGAACTAAGCAGCAATTTCTAAGAACAAATAGTTCAGAATTTCATGGGAAAGAAACTATAAGACTTATACCTTGTTTCAGCTCTCCATCTGAACTCTGCTTGCATTGTGGCAAATCCTTGCACTGGGGGACGAACAGAAGTGGAAGAGAAATCTAAGCCATGGCTGGTGATTCATTGTGAAACCCATTCCCCTTCCACATGCAACAAACTGACAAGTATTATAAATTAGTAAACAAAACAAAATAAACAAATAAATAAAACCTAAAAGCAATAATACATATTTCAGTTTTTATTTTGGCAGTATCTTTCAGACAGCAGAGTACAGACTCCATCATTTGTAGTTTATTTGGTCAGATGTGGATATGCAATTACTTTGCACACTTGTAAATAAAAATATTTAGGCAAAAATTACAGTTCATCTCTATCTTAACCATATCATTCCTCACTGGTATTGTTCTTCCCAAGTAACAACTAGAGAGTCTGAAGTTTTTCTAGTTGAATCAGCTCAACAAACAACTAAACCACAATTTCCTCACTGATTCAGTTGCATCGACATCCTAGCCTTACTTTCTCAGCTTAACTGATTGAATCAGATGCCATAATATCATTGTAAAAACACTTTTACAACTGAAGAAATATGGTGAAGCTGAGGCCATACTCAGATCAGTTTCATCACTTATATCTGTTTCTTGTCTCCATACCGCCTTTAAAACCATGTCAACTATCACAGTAGCTCAGAATATGAGCTATACCTCTCTATATATGTATGTTTCTTCCTCACCCTCCCAGTTTAATTCAACCACAGAGTTCAAAGATGCTCCACTTGAAACTCTGCAAGACATTTCTCAGGAGGTGGAGAGAGCTAATCAAAGAGACAATGACATATGTGCATCCTGCAAGATACAGCAGACACTGTGTCAAAGAAGAAGGTGAAGAAGATAAAGTTCCTAAGGATGTACCCAAAGGCCATTTGGTGGTCTATGTTGGAGAGCACTGCAGGCGCTTCATCATTGATCTTGCCTTCCTGCAACACCCTCTGTTCAGGGGGCTGCTCGAGCTAGCTCAGGAAGAGTTTGACTACCTAAGCCCTGGTGGCAAGCTCTGCATCCCATGTGACGAAGCCATCTTTCTTGGCATTCTACAGCATGTTAGATCATGGCAACGCATGAGGGTGTGCACACCGTGCTGCCTGTAAGCTAAAGCATGTTCTTGATTTTTTTTTTCTTCCTCTACTTTCATGTGGTTACTATTGTATAAAGTTCTGTTTATCATAATGAATAAGCAACAACTCCTTCCATTGACCGTGTCATTTATACGCACACAAGACATACCTCTTCGACAAAACAAGTGTGCCATTTTAGCTCTACAATTTTTCTGGTCCACAGCATTCGAAGTTTCGAACAAAGATTTTTCACAAGGATAATGAAGTTAATTTGTAAATTGCATTACGTGCACACATACAGAAGATCCAACACGGCAAGACAAAAAAAATGCTTTCACCCTAAAAATGAGAAAGTCTGATACCACCAAACAAGTAAATGTACTGAACTTGTTATTGAAAAATTCAGAACAGGAGATGAACAATGACATCAACTGCAAAGTAAAAGAACTCACCTAAGTTGAAGAGAAAGCATAGGTGAAGAATCTGAAGTACGTTAATAACTTTCACTGCATTGACTCTACCTGCCTGCAAACTCGTGCCAGAACCAATAGATGAATCAAGGTTCAAACAGCAAGGCTCGCGATCAAACTGTTAAGAAGTACTTCAGAAGGCACTCATGGCAGCTCCTTGGCCTTGATTTAGCTCGAGAAGCTTATGTCATGGCCTTTCTCCAACGAATGGCATTATGAGGCACATCCTTGCAGAGACATGGCACGGGAGCTGCAAATATCCTCTCACTTAGCCTCAGGCCTTTCTCGCCCATATCTCAGGCCGTTCTCCACCCGACTAGATGAGGCATAACCTTTTGATCCTCAAGTTGTAGGATATCGAATTAGGCTGACATTTCGCCAAACACCTTCTCTGCGACATCCATCTTCTTTGCTCATGCCAAATCATTGAGAACGCTGTTGTTGTGAATAGCGATATTCGGGCGATTCGCCTCGGCTCATGCCATCCTAGAATCATTAGGTCGTCTCCATCTTGGCGGAGAGGCAAAAGTCCCAAAGGAGGGTATTGAAGGTGGAGAGATCCGTAAAGACGCCCTCCTCGAGCATGGCATTGGAGAACCGCTTGGCCATGGCGACACGACCAGATCGCGTGATGACAACCTCGGGGAATCAACGACGAGGAGCACGTCCTCGATCTTCGTCCATCAGGAGGAGGCAGCGGGCGTGGTTGGCGAATCTGGCCTTCTCCACCCAGAGGATGAATCGGAGAGCGCGACCCGGGCGGCGGACGCCTCCTCGCTGTCGCCACCCCGCGCAAGAGGGCATTTGCAAAAAAAGCGGATCAGAGGATCTGGGCTGCCCCGCGCAATGGGACCAATTGTTTGCACTCGATCCATTGGGCCACACACAATGGGCTTTCGGCCCCGTAATCCTCCTTCCGATTGAACCGCTGACCATATTTTGAAATCGAATCGACCGGATCGGTTTTCTGGAAAGACCTAACGAGATAGTCAAGTCAACGACACGCATCTGGAAGCTTCTTCAAATTGCGAAGTTTAGTTCGACATGTGCTTTCTTATTGGTTTAATTTATAATTGTATTAGTCATGTGATTGGCCAAATCGTGTGTTCCCTGACACGGTAAAGATAGTGGATTTTCACCGCCACCCGTAGAGGACCCGGCATGATACCGATGATATCCCGGAACGTGTGGATACGGACACGTGTCGGTCAAAAATTACCTGCTCCTCCCTCTCCGTATTATTTCCTTTTTTTTTTTCATTATTCCTTTTCTTTATTTTTTCTCGGTCTCCTTCCTCCTCTTCCTCTCGAGTAGAGAATCTCTGAGGCGCTTGTTGTATCGAACCAACAGATCCACGTCTCGTTCCTTCACCGATCTCCTTCCCACGGTCGGTGGATCGGTTCCCTCCTCGCTCGCGTGAATCGGGATCGTCAAGACCGTCGCCTGCGCAGGTATTCCCTTTTCGCTTCATTTAATCGATCCATTTGTCGTTTTAATTGACTTGAAGTGTCGTTTATTGGATCTCATCTTGTTTGTGTGTTTTACGTTTCGAATTTTTTATATTTTAAATAGATTCGATATTGTTGAGGCAAAATTTTTAATTTTGTGCATAAGATAATGTAACTGCAGTTGGGTTTTCCTTCGATTTTATGTTTTTTTTTAACAATAAACGGATCTGGTGCCATCTTCGTTGAACTTGAGTTTAGAGTTGCGGATTTGATAAAATGAATCGAATCTGTTAAAGACTCGCTGATTTTGTCGGCTTCTTTTAGTTGATCATCAGGAAGAATAACCGTGATTTCATTCTCTTTTTTTTTTTTTTTTCATTTTGTTCGTTCTATTTTTTTTTTTTCTTTTAGTTGATCACCTGCCAATAAAGTACTAATTTTTTTTTCACTGTTCTGGCAGATAGTTTGTAGAGGCAGTATTGAATAAGCGTTCCTGTAAGCCTAATTGCTCTAGTCCTCTAAAGATCATGAAGAAAGCTTTTGATCAAACTGTTCGTGATCTGTAAGAATTTCTCTTGACATTGTAGAACTATTTGACATTGGCACTTCAAAATAAATTTCAGTTTCGTTAACTGTTGATTTTTACATATCTTTTAGGAAAAGAGGAGTAAATAAGAACGTTCTGAAGGTTCCTAGTATAGAGCAGAAGGTTTGTTATGCGACATAAGTGTTACATTTGAGTTCCTGTGGGTTGACAATACTGCGAGCATACCATCGTAAATAGAGGATAATGATTTAATTGAAAGAGAATGAAGTTCTTCAACTGTGAATCTGACATACATGCCTGTTTTTATGTATATTTTGTCTTTAGATTCTCGATGCAACCAGCAATGAGCCCTGGGGACCCCATGGATCACTTCTGGCAGATATTGCACAAGCATCGAGGAACTAGTATGTACTTTATCTACCCCCATCTACTGATTCGATTGATCTTCCTGGAATCTAACGTTTCATCTGAATTTAAGTCATGAATACCAGATGATCATGAATGTAATATGGAAGAGGATCAATGATACTGGAAAAAACTGGCGGCATGTTTACAAGGTATTTTAAACAATTTTTTTTATTCGATTGGATCCAGGAAACAACCTCTTGCAAAAAGCAGAGTAAGGCTGCATATAATGGATCATTTCCCGGAATCCCGCATGGAGGGAGCTTCATGCACCGGGCTGACCTTTTTTATTTTTATTCGATTGGATCTTGTGAAGTTCTTTCTTTCAATAATTTGTAGACTGTTCATGAAATGCACCATTGCTTTTTATTTTCATTTTGTTTTGATGAAATATTTTTTTAGTTAATATGCTTATTTTGATTGTGAGATTCAGGCATTGACTGTTTTGGAGTACCTAGTTGGAAATGGATCTGAGCGAGTAATTGACGACATGAGGGAGCATGCTTACCAGATATCGGTAGTGCAATATTCATAATCTTATTGTTCTTCCACAAAAATGTACATAGCCTTGATGTTAGTGTTGTACATTGTGCTAGTTTAACTGGAAATGATGCTTATCTTTCAGACTTTATCCGAGTTCCAGTACATTGATTCAAGTGGAAGAGATCAGGGAAATAATGTTAGAAGGAAATCTCAAACCCTCGTAGCTCTAATTAATGATAAAGAAAGGATACAGGAAGTTAGGCAAAAAGCAGCAGCTAACCGGGACAAGTAAGGTTACTGAAATCTAAAATAATTATGGTATGGTTCACTCTGCCTATTAACAGTTCTTCTGTTCTTGTGTAGATTTCAAAGTACACATTCAAGTAGGCCTGGTTCATATCCAAGCCCAAGGCGATATGGTGATCGTTATGATGATGATCATTATGATAGTCGTTATGCTAGTAGAGATGATGACCGGTATGGTAATTGGAAGGAACGCAATTGGGGTTACAAAGATGATGATAGAAGTGGCAGGGTTAGCGATCCATATGGTCGAGAGGAAGATCGTTATGGTAGGTACTCTGATGAACATTATGGCAGAGATGGTTATAAGGATGATGAGCATAGAGGAGGTCAGGAAGGTGATTATGGTTCAAGAAATACAGGTAGAAACCGTTCCTTTGATGATGATGACCGCAGGTTAGTTTTTTGCTCTTACTACATCTGTACTATTGCTTCTCATAAAGCAGTAAATCATCTGGATTTTAGTTGCATTGTTATGTGTTAATGAGTTGATGCTAGTTTGCTTAGTAAATATTGTATTGTCCTCTTCCATTGAGTAAAATTTCTTTAAACATGTTCATTAAAGAATGTTTTAAAAATCATGTTTGTTTATGCTATCTTTTATGTTGAAGTGTGGGTGGCAGAGTTGACCATGTTCCTCGGGATGAAAGGTGAGCAGTTTGAATTCTTTGGTATTGCAGTTGTGAATCTTATAGCTGTGCGCCTTTCTTGACTAACAAATTTTAATAAAACACCAGAGATCTGGACCGCAGACTTTCTGAGCAGAGTAGTGGTGCACCACCAAGCTATGAAGAAGCCACAAGAGATGTCCACAACCATGTGCAAGAAGATAGGTACACCTTGAATACAATCATATCCTGTTATGGAAATTCTTTTTTCTAACAACTCCACTTGTAGAAATATCAGTGGAGTTAAAGCAGCTGCACCAACAGCACCTTCTTCTGTACCAAGCACAAACTCTCCTCCACAAACTCTGAAGCAGGGTTCACCACCTGTGCCAGCAGCTAGCTCCACTGTCAAAATTGAAAACCATGGTTCAGGCAATGTTTCATCTGCTCTATCTAAACAAACAAACAGCAGTAATAGCAATGGTTTTGATGAGTTTGATCCACGAGGTTCGGCATCAGGTATTGAATTTTTTTGGTTATCCCTAGAGTTCAGGAATACTAGTCCCATTTCTAAACTTAAATGTGTGAAAAATATATGAACCAGTGATTGAAATTTGTGCACCCTACATATTGCCCAACTACATACAAGAACTGAGCACTATTCTTGCAAATCTGTGGTATGTAATTCGATGATCAAGCACATTACATTTGATCTGATTTAACCCTTTAACCTAAGATTTTATCCTACTCTTTCAAAATTGTGGGTGGAAATATAGATTCACAGTAAAGAGTACTGGTTTAGAAATTTGGGGTATTAACTTAATTAGTTAGTCATTGGTGTATGGTTTGTCCAAGCTAGTTTAAGTTGGTTGTCTGTTTCTGTTTTAGCTTAAGGTACTTTACTATTTTCAATGCTACAGGAAGTATGGAGTCTCATTTGTCCATTGTTTATATGCATACACATAAACAATATCTTTGTTTTAGACAATTAGTTTTCATTCTCATAATAATGCATTTGTTCATATCTTTCTCCTTTTTTTTTTTTATAAAATATTTATTGTACCTGTTTGCCTGGTCTTTCTATATCATCTGCTTTTCTTCTTAGTATATTAATGCTTAAGGCATTATTCTCTTTTTCAAAGTTGTGGATATTCTAATAAGCAATGACAATTACTTTGTTTCTTCTTCTACTCAGCTGCTCCACCTGCTGCAAATAATCCTGAGATGGACTTATTTGGATCATCATCAGATTCAATTTATTCGCTTGCTTTGGTACCCTTGACAACAATGAACACTGAACTTGAAACTGATGTGCCAGAAAATTCAGATTTTGGAGCAGGTTTTGCTGCCAAATCATCAGTGCCTGCTGGATTGAGTCAGGTTTTTCTCATCATCTTGATACTCGCACAAATTGCAGTTGAAAATTATCACAGAACTCCTAAAATTCACATTACAAATCTGATGAGTTATTTCTAGAAACTTCTATCAGATTATACTATCAATTTCAACTCACAAGTACTGTTGCTGTTGCAATGAATTTCAGAATCTTTTGCTTGTAAACCAATTGCGGCTTTGCTGCCTTGTTGTGTTTGTTTATATTTGCTATTCTCATATATATTTGAATTGAGCTTGATTCTTTCTTGTTTTGAGTTCTTGTACAGTCTAGTGAAGATCCCTTCGGAGGTGCTCCTTTTAGAGCTACTCAAGAAAGCTTTCCAAGTCAGCAACATAGTTTTGCTCCCGTCGCAACCATTAATTCTTCAATTTCAACTGGAGGAGCTGAAATACTCGCATCTACTAGAAGTTTTGACTTTGATGGTTCATTTGGTGGCATTGCCTATAATCATATACCAAATGATCAGCACAATGATTTTGCAAACGCCGCGAATGTGACTTCCGATGCCCTTGCACCCCAGCCAAGAAATGATATGTCAAATATGTTTGGCCCCCAAACAGGAGGAACAACCTTTGTTCCTTATATTCAGGAAGCTCAACCTGTTGCACCGATTCATATACAAGCCAACCACTTGACACAGGCTGGTGTTCCTTTTCCATCACAGGCAACTCCAGTGGCTACTGGTATTGTTCGCCCTGCTGCTCCTGTAAATATGCAGACCAACCAGTCGAATATTGTTTTACAACCGGGTTGGCATACGCCCATTACTCCAGAAGTTTCAGCTACGACTTCAGCATCTCCATCGAAGGACAAGCTTGTGAAATCAACAGTTTGGGCTGACACATTGAGTAAAGGCCTAGTCAATCTGAATATATCAGGACGTAAATGCTCTATCTTTGGATCTATTTTTCAATTATTTATGCTTTTTATTCTGCAAATGCAATAAAAAACAATAAGAAAATTTCTTTGTTGGGTCTCATTTTTATCTTTCATAATTTTGCAGCGAAAATCAATCCTCATGCCGATATTGGTGTAGATTTTGCTTCTATAAACCGAAAAGATAAATGGAAAGAAGAAAAAAAGACTAATGCTGCTCCACTAGCTACTGCAACCAGGGGTAAAGCTATGGGATCTGGTTCTGGCATTGGGCGAGCAGGTGCAGGTGCTCTCGCAGCCCCGTTGAACCCCATGGTTGGCCCGGGCATGGGTTTCGGAATGGGAATGGGTAATAGTGGTGCTATGGGAAGGGGAACAGGATTTGGAATGGGAATGGCAGGCTATGGTCAACCAATGGGGACGGCGAACATGGGAATGAATCAGGGAATTCCTCCGCATCCTGCTGCGCGAGCTCCTGGTGGAGGATACAACCCCATGACGATGAGCAATTATGGTTCTCAGCAAGCATATGGAGGAGGATACATGTAAAGAATACACCAATTCTTGAGTGTGAGTTATATATATATATCGAGTTGACTCCCTAAGTGTATTTGGGCTATTTCAATCATGGAGGTATAGAAGGATCTTGGTGCTTCAAACGTTACGAACGGTCTTGTTGTACATTGCTGATGACTCGGGATCGGATTTACCCTTGTGAATTTTTGGCTTGAGATTTGTTTTAGCACTTGTGCTTGCTTATAAAATAAAGTTTCATTGTTCTTTACACTTCTAGGGGTTTTACATTTTACTGGTGTAATCATGTGCTCAGGTGGATGACAATCTAACATGAGGTGAAACTCGGTTCGACTAGTCGGGATGTAATGTCGTCATCTTGAAGGATATTTTACGATTAGTTTCAATGCATCGAAAAAACTGAATACTTTTACTTCGTCTTTTTTTCCTTGAGTTTCTTGTACCTTATATATATTTGGTTAATTAAAATGATGGTTTATATTATAATTATACAAAATGCAATATTCTAAATATAGGGATAATCTAAGTTGGCATAGCTCAATACAGGCTTAAAATGAAATGGGAGGGCATCAACAACCAGGTGTCACCAAAGGTAGAGTACATTGCCGTCGATAGTCCTAACAATCTAGCAAATATTTGAAACTCCAAAATCGTATTAAGGGCATAAATCTCTGCTCACCTCCGGTCCCTTACATGCAAAAACTTGGCAACAAATGGTTTGACTCCAAAATCGTATCAAGTACATCTAGCTTTGTTGCAGAAGAATCTCCAAAGAGGTTTATTCCAGTTCCTTGTTCCAGACACGAAGTTCTTCTTGCTGTGCTGGTAAATTTTTGCCAAACGTCAAAGGAATCATCGGTGAAATTATTTTGAGTAGATATCTCAGATTTTGTATTGCTGCTTACCATCTGTAGCCCATATCGAACAGAAAATTCAGAGACACTGTCTCCTTTGTCAAGATGGGTTTTGTCTTTGACAGAATTTTTTTGAAGACTATCTTATCACTCTGCGTGGGCCAAAAATCATCTTGAAACTCTTTGTTAACTGATATTGATTCACCTGATTTATTTTCAAATCCTCCAAATGCCTCTATTTTTCTCAAGTTGGTCTTTAGTATCTTCAGTTATCGCAGCATGACTAAGACTGCTAACTCAAGAATCTTGAAAAAGGCCAAGTGATTTGGGACTGACAACAGAAGTGCTTGTGCTAGCAGCTTGAAATTCAGCATTCATTCCAGACACCAAATGAACCTCATATTGACAATGTTCAGTCCCCTGTCCTTAAGCATAGACAATGTTGTTGACAGCATTCATTCCAGGCGACCCCGCGGTCTGGCGAGGCGGCCAGAGGCGTCCTCGCCACCGGGGAGAGCCGCCCAAATCTACATTATGCCCTCATGTACCCCGACAGAGGGACAGCTCCGGCAGCACTATGCCCTCATCCCCTCAATCTAGAGAGTCATATTTACATCCATGAGTAACAAAACTGGACCAAATTTCAAACAAATCAGCAGACACTGTCTCTGGCACGCAGACAACAGATACTACTGCACACCAAATTCAGTCATGATCATGAAAGGGCACAATGAAGACACTCACTCTCATAAATCCAGCTACTGACACCAGTAAGCTATTCCCCCTCCAAAAGAAAGGCAACAGCACAAAAGAAAGACAACAGCACTAAACAGCAAAAATATGTTCCTCCTATTACTGAAAAGCTTGTGCCACATACACTGCACCCCCATCGAAGGAAGGGCATCACCAATACATAGAAGAGGTCCAGCCACAGTCAGTCCATGAGCTCAAACTCCAACATCACTCCAGTACCTCAACGTACACATAAGCTAGACCACCTCACTGAGGGAAACCAGGATCGAGAATGCACAACTGGAAAATCTGTTGTGGTGTTGCATCAATCTCGTTGGATTCTTATTCTATGTGATATGAATACACTTGATTTATCAAGTTGGTTGGGAAATGAAGTAATAGAATCTGATTTCTGATACCACATCTACCATCATACATACCTCATGCAAATATCAAATGCAATAATAATAATAATAATAACATAACCAATTTTTCCAACTTAATAATAATTTATAAATCATTAACTAAATATCACAACTAAATAACTAAATATAATCACTGAGTAACATTTCCAAACGCTCTTCTACATAATGGACATATCATATGCTCTCTAAACCAAAAGTCAATACAATCAACATGAAAACTATGAAGACAAGTGAGAGTACGAAATTCTTGACCATTTTGAAATTCTTCGATGCAAATTACACACTCTGATAATTCATTTGACTGATCTTCTGTGTAGATCGATACAGGAAATATCTGGATCTCATGTTCTTGTAGCCCCATTGAAGAAGGTGGATTTGCAACAGCTACATTCGGAGTTGTAGCTTGAGGTGCATTACGGGATCGAATGCACCACCAAAGTAATACTGCTAGCACACCAAGTAAAAGCACTATGCATATAGTAACTCCAATAATGAGCAATAATGAAAAATGCATAGGTTCAGTGTCCAACGGTGAACTGCCAAAAACGGTACCATTCAGTGATAAATGACGGGAAGAAACTACAAAATAAAATTAATGTATGAGGATATATAAAAATTTATAACATTTCAAAAATTACTAACATAGAACAATTAAAAATACTAACAAGATGATTAATTGTTAAGTAACATCTCACCTGAAAAGTTGGCCATCCAAATTACCTTTAAAAGTACCTGTAATTTTTAAAATGTTAAATAAAAAGATAACTAATATAAATTTATTTAAAAACTAAACTAAATAAATTTGTATTTATTGGACATAAAAAACACTATAACTAATCCCATACACAAAAACAAACTTAAAACCTAATCCTTTCCCCTTCTTCCTTCCTGTTCTCAGATCGCCGCGGCCGATCGAGGCGGCCAACTCGAGGCGCACGGGCATGAGCGAGGCGTGCGGCCGCGGGCGACCACGGTCTCCTCGCAGTCGGGCTAGGCGAGGAAACTTCGCGGCCGCCCAGATCTGGCAAATATCTGGGTGAGGCGACCTCAGCCGACCTCCGGCCGGGCGAGGGCGGCCCTCCAGCGGACGGGCGTTGCGGCCGCGGAAAACTTCGCAGCCTCCCAGATCTGGCAAATATCTTACCTGAGACTAGATCGGAGGACTGGAATGAGCTCCGCTGTCGAAGACTGGAATCTGAGAGGCTGAGCTCCGCAAGACTGGGATCTGAGAGAACTGAGCTCTTCTGTAGAAGACTGGAATCTGAGAGGAGTGAGCTCCGCTGTCGAAGACTGGAATGAGGCCTGCGCTCCGCTATGGACAACAGGAATCTGAGAGGTATGAACTTCGCACGACCTTATGGGAATGGGATATCCACAATGGGAGAAGATGGAATGGGAAAACTCCAAAAATAAATAACCCAAAGTTTGAAGAAGCGCCTCCATATGGTAAGCCTAGAAGAGGAACCCTCAGAGATAGAGAACCTCCGAGTACTTTGAACTTGATAGGTTCAATTTTGAGCTCATTGCCGCCAATGGTATTAAGATATGGATTATGCAGGATGACATTCTGTTTGACAATATTTTAGTAGCTAACTATCGAACGATGAGAAGGTTGCTGAGATGGAAAACATAAGATTTGAAGAAACGACTGCTGGGTTTGGCTTCTAAGACGAACTTTCAAGATTTCCAGGTGATGGTGCCACTCTATGTTTTAAATTTAGTTGAGCAACATGACATTCTTAATCTCTTTCATTTTTTGTTTTTTTTTTGTTGCAGAGGAGAATATTAGCTGACATTCTTTTCCTAGAGCTTTACAAGATTAAAATCCCTCGATTCAAAATTTTCAATTATTGTCAATTTCTTATTGAAATAATGCTCCCCAAATAGTCCTTTTAGTTTCTTTCTTTAGATTTCCTATTTTAATCCCTAGTCTTGAGTTAGCATTGATTTCTTTTTATGATTTGATTGATAAGGTAGACAAACAAACTACACTTACATTAATTGAGATAGCCTCAGTTAGGCTTTGGATTATTTATCTTGACTTAATGTAAATTCAGTTGCGAGCTAAATAACTTATTAACTCTTTGAACCTTATTGTATCCAGGAGTAGTAGATGAAGAGCTACAAATAGACGTTCCACCTTGTTCATCTTTTAAGGGTAAGGTTCTTAATTACTTCCTTTGTTATTATCTTAGTTAGTCCATTATATTATTGATTTAGCGTATATAAATTTTGGTTGAGAATATAAGTTAAATAAATAGTTTTTACTTATTTGGATCATGTTTATTGTTTGTTGTGGCATAACGAGTTGAACTTGCTTTCTTGTCCGCTAAGAGTTATACGGACTTATAATTATTTGAGTTGGTCCTTAGCATTACATATTTTAGTTGAGAATACATCATTTGAAAACTCTTAGTTCATAGTTTAGGACGCTTACTTAAATATTTTTTTAATATTTATTTCTTTACTAATAAAATATTCTTTATAGTATGATTATCTCTGTATTAAATATATTAATTAAATATTTGTAATATTAATGCGGAGAAAAATAATGGAGAAGATGACATCATCCATTTCATGAGAATTTGATACCGAAGTAAATGGTGTGAAGATTAGATTATTTGTGTTATTTAAAATTTTATCTAGTTACTAATGATGATAATGGTTAAGTTTACTTGGATAATATGAATATCTATTTATATTAGTGTTAATTGCATGTTATTTTTTTAATTAAGATTTGATATGGTTACTTTTGACCTATATTAGTTATATGCTAGAGCAAGTATTGCATTGAAGCTACTAATGAGATCATTCCGCAACATTTGTTAAACTTGTCCTTAATCAACTAATCACATTAGTTAGGCCCTATGTGCTCCACAACCAACAGGCATGTCATCCATATGAATGTACTTTCTTGGTGTTTGATGTTTTGATCGAAACTATAATTATGAAAATAAACTATTTGTTCCAATTAATTCAGACGATTCTAGCTATTTAGGAAATTGGCTAAGAAGATAAGATTGGGAGGAGTTCAACTCAAAAGTTGAATATAATTGTGGGTTCAATTCAATTGAATTGCTTGAACATTAATCATAGTGGATGAGGAGTCTACTCGAATTTATCAAAGTGACTAAGTTCAATTGATGTGGATAATTTGTCTAAAGTGAATGAGTTTAAGATTAGATATTATCATATTCACTTGTTAATGGCTACAATTTAAATGGGAAAACACAATTAATATTGATCTGTGTGGGGCTCTTGTTAATTCAACTCCAAGTATCTTTCAAATAACAGAATCTGAGTCTGAATACTAACAACCTTGAAAGAAACAAAACAAAGAAATTACAAGTGAGAAAGCCCTATGCTATGAATGAACATAACAACAGACATTACTAACAGGAAGCCAAATGCTCATGTCGAAGCCCTCTGAATGAAGCAAAAATTTGTGGTTTTCTGGCATCTCGCATTTCCTAATTATGCTCTACAATTGAACAATTTGCCGACGAAAAGTAATTATATTCATCTATACAGTTGTCAAAAATTTTACTGTAGTGTGATCTGCGTATGCATGACGACTATAGTGCAAGTGCTCCTACAAATAACTTCACATTGTTAATAACTTCACATTGTTGTCGGAATCAGGAATTGAAACCTTTGGCTTGGACATAACCCGTGTAAATCCATATCCAAGTAAGCTTCCGCGTGTTTCACATAACTGTAAGAAAAAGAAAAGAAAGTTGATGCGTAAAGCTCACAAACTTCCTGAAGCAAAAGAAGTGAATCTTCCTTAACAAAACTCATTGACTGTGACAGCAATCTCTGATGTTGTAATTTGGCCTGCGAGGAAGCATAAGTTCGCTGTTAATACAGAAGACAACCAGTTTTTTATTGAACCTGAATTCAAGGTTAGAATTCGATCATAATGCATTGATTCACCTGTGCAAGAACAGCAGCTGCTAACTGGAGACTTGGTTCCAAAGTCTCCGGCACAACCTTAAAATTCATAACATAGCACATGGTTAGAAAGGCAGAAGTATCTTCTTCCATGAAATATAATATATCTATTTAAAATGTAAATAATAATAATGCTGAACATATTTTGTTATTTTACCATGGCTTCAAAAGGAATGGTGTATTAAGTATTAGATCACTTACCGCACTTGCACCTGCCTTCTCTAAGTTAATACCATGATCAACATCATGAGCTCGAACAATGTCTTAACATCTGGAAAGTATTTTTTCAACGCCCAAACTGTTCTATAATTTGCACCAGGAGTATCTAAAGCTACCGCAGCAGCACAAGCTGTCCGCCCCTACTTTATGAAGAACCTATAAGTTTCATATTAAAGATGTCAACCATTATTATGTAGGCAAGTTCAAATATACATGGAGAAGCTCATAACCTCTTTGCTTTCTGCATCGCCAAAATACACAAGAAGGTCAAGTGCCCGACCAACAGCCACCCGATCACAGCAGCAGTAGTGTTAGGCAACACTACTGCTTCTCAATGCAAGCAGCAGTAGCAGCAGTGAATAGAAAAGATAAACAAAAAATAATGCTAATTCCATATAGCTATTTAATGGTACAAATGGCAAAGTACATTCAGCCTCTCAAATGATCCCATCTTGATTATTTGAAATCACAGAATGCATCAATAAGCATGTGTGACATGGAAAATCAGGTTTTAGACTTGACCCTCGATTTTGTTCACTTGCATTATCAAAATTTTGTAAGGAAGATAGGAACTGATATACTTACTGTCATGAAAAAGAGGCCTAACAGAAGGCCACGATAAGGAGTAATATCTGATTCAACCTGTAAGGAAAACTCACTCTTCGTGTGGGGTAGACCAGACAGAAAAGCTCCCAATGCCATAGAGAGTCCAGCCTGTACAGGAAATTTCATTTGTTGTCATTTCAAAATATAAAGATTAGTCAGAAATCATTAAAAGTAGTAGTGTTCCTAGGATAACAAGTAGTGTATTTGCAGAGCATATCTCAGCATTTTGGTTTTCTGCAATTTGTTTATAAATTGGCCTAAGAAGCTGCAAATTCATAATACGAAAACACAATTAGTATCTACGCTTTTGAGAACAATGGCTTAGAATAATTTTTTAATTTCAGCAGAATGAGATTGAAGAAATGATAGTATCAATAATATTGGATTTATGAACCCAACTTATTAAATTACAGATCAACAACACTGAAGAAAATTTCTGACATGCAAAACTGACACTAACGAATGTATTCAATGCAAAATTTATTAAAGCATAATAGAAATTGGTATGAACTTTCAAAATATGGGCATAGAAAAAATTGATGATCCAATGCCATGGAAGTGAACAGAAATTTAAGCTGCACGTAATTGCTCCCAGATAATAGTACTTTTTATTTAATCCTTTTTAATTAATGTCATAAATACATCTTCGCATAGTCATAACAAAATATACTCAAGTTTAAAATAAGCAAGCTAGAAAATATGATAACTTTGCTTGTCTTAAAAGGATGGTACTTAATAGAAAGGTTGTAATATGTTCGCTGGTCATCTATTGTATAATGCAATGTCAATTTGACTTTTAGAAGGTTAATTATACCAAGCGTCCTCCAGCAATTATGACAGTAATAGCAACTATTGCTCTTACAGCAGCCAACCCAAGAGCCTCTGCTATTGCTTGAAATCCCAACTATGAAAAGAAAAACAGTGATCACAAGGATTGTACAAAACTGCAAACAATCTATCCACAACAACCTGCCTTATAAGTAACATGAAAAAGAAGGCCAGTCTAAGAATCACTTGCAATGCAATATTAACTCAAGAAAACAGAAGTTAAATAAGCATGGCATGCACAAGACAAACAATGATAAGGAAATCCTTGTCATTTGCTCAAGGATGATCAGCAAGATGGTCCAAATTATGCAAAGAAAAGTTAAGCTACAGTGTGAACCAAGTTTGCTGAACGAAACAAATTGTCCACAAGGTTAGGTATGACAACACCAAGAAGATTGATTGTAATTTCTCTATGAAGTAATTGTACGAATTGCTGTTAGTCAATACATGTAGATGATGCCAATAAAGAAAAAATATAGGACCTTATGTACATTCCACCCTTCAAATACAAATATAATCAGCTTAAGACTAATGGATACTGATCTAAATAAATTCTTGCTACAATTTTCATTGGGATCAAAGAAAAGAAAAAAATGTTTGCCTTATTAAAGCAAGAAATCAAGAGTTCAAAAAGAAAATTGTAACAAGATGACAAAAGATGTCGAAGTTTTATCAGCAGACAATATGAAAGGTTGAGTTGTTAGAAAGGGACTGTTTTATAAATGTATATTCTTAACAGAAATCGCAAAACTCCCTATTTATCCTATAGCTTAAAATGTTGGCCGTGCACCTGAAAGGTAAATTCAGCAACTAAGATTTAAGAATACATAATCAGCAACAACTAGTGAGATTTGTGAAAATATGTCATAGAAGACTACCCCTCCTTTTGATGAGTTTGGTGAAATGAGAGGCATCAGAATCAAAAGAACCACCACTGCTAGGTTCTGCAAGTGAATAAACCATAGATTTACAGATCCAAAAACAGAATATAAACAGGAGCACAGCATGTAGACAATTACAAACAGCATAAACAAATTTCCTCAAGAATTGAGAATCTACTATGTGAATTTAGCACTTCAACAGCAGGACAAATGTATTCAGTATAACACAACCCAAGAGCATGATATGTTACCTCAGTGGTATTATGACCAAGGTAGTCATGCTCTTCAAGCCGAATGCAGAAGTTTAGCTTAGAGAGGAGAGGTATATCAGGACGAGCAACACATAGAAAGTAGCACGCCCATGGCGCAATGTGCTCTCCCCTCTTTCTTGCAGCACCTAGAAATATAACTTAAAATTTTAGTTGAATCATACAAAAAAATACAATAAAAAAGTATCAATAAAGAAGATACTGAAGTGAGGCAAAATAATGGCATTAAAATCATAAAATGCATAAACAGAAAAGTAAAATAATGAGGGGAGGCAAATAAAAAAAAAACTGCAACACAACTGCTGTAGATGAAAGAGTGAGACCATTGCTAATAACAATTGCAGCTGGACCTGGTTGCCCAGTGAAAAAATAAACAACCAATCCAACAACTGCAGTAGTGACTAGAACCTTCAAAATGCCAAGAAAAATCACATGTGATAACAGACTTCTTTGCAACAATCCATTACATTTCAACAGCTCAAATAACACACTTGAGAGGAACCTAACCCAAAGACATATTTTCTTCATTGAGCTTAGTCTTTCAACAGAAAGCTGCAACAAAAATAAAAAATAAGGTATATCCTTAAACAAGTATGACACAAGATCAACCATTAGCATGTTAGCTGATCCGGCGGTAAGGATCGGGGGCCCACATAGGAAGGGGTCAACGACACGGGAGAGTCAAAGCCCCGGCTGAGCGGGGAGGGAATCGCCTGGCCGACCGGCCAGATTAGATCCCGGGCCGGGGCGGAGATAACTCGACCTCGGGTCGAGCTTCCGAAGCTCACAAGCTCTTATAGAGGAACCACTATGCCGAGTGGCCTATACGCTCGGCCAAACTGCAGAACAACTAGCTTGTACCCCTGTCTGAGTATTTGACCGAGTAGCCTTCTCGCCCGGTCCGATGCGCATACATACCCGAGCGCCCTGGAGGCCAAGCGACCAGCCCGTCCGGCCCAGTAACAGACAAAAGGTTTAGAAGAGGACAAAAGGGGCAGCTAGTGATATCATTCTCGAGACACCTGCCACCGACAAACAGCATGGTTGGCGGCCAGGCCGTACCGAGGATCGTACGGTGGAAGTTTCCACCGCCGTCGCAGAGATATGCTCAGGCAATTACGGTATGGCGTCAGACACGTTTTTCTGACACAGCCATTTTGAGGTATGCTTTGAGAAACGTGCACGCCTCGGGAAGCGTGCACACGCCTCTTCGGGGTCCTATATAAGGACCTCCGGACTTCGGCGGAGGTATGTTTTTCTCCGCATCTACTGTAGCCACAGTCTCTCTATTCTGCCTCTGTTTCATCTCGCCATTGCTTGACTTGAGCGTCGGAGGGTCGTCCCCGGGAACCCCCTTCCCGGCTCGGCTTTGTTGCAGGTTCACCGGAGGCCCACGTCATCGCAGAGATCACCCGGAGGCATTAGAGAGCGCCACGTCCCCGGTTTCCATCGACTCAGCACTCGGACAGAATCAGTAGCAATTGATGAAAAATAGAATTGAGACACTACCTCGAGTCCAATATTGAACAGCAAGAAAACAACTCCAAATTCCAATGGCGACCGGACAGCGAAAGTTCTTGCTAGTGCAGTGGACTATTTTTACTAATGGATTGAAGCCGAGCTGCTGGCTAAAATAACCGAGGGGATGGTCAAAAAATTTATATGGCAGCATATCATCTGTCGGTTCGGCATCCCGCGACGGCTCATCTCCGATAATGGGAGGCAGTTCTCGGGTCAGCAACTCAGGAAATGATGTGAAGGGTACGACATCCAGCAAGCCTTCACCTCCGTAGCATATCCCCAAAGTAACGGGCAAGCCGAAATCACCAATCGGGAGATCTTACGAGTTCTTCGGGCTCGGCTCGACCATGAAGGTGGCAGTTGGGTGGACGAACTGCCCGGGGTGTTATGGGCGCTCCGAACGACGCCAAAGGAGGGAACAGGAGCGACCCCCTTTCACCTGGTGTACGGGGGAGAAGCCATTGTCCCGGTAGAAGTCGGGGTAGAATCCGATCGGATCAAAGTCTACGACAAGAACAATGCTGAGCGGAGGCATTTGGAGCTGGACCTGGTGGACGAGACGCGAGCTAAGGCCGCCGTTCGATTGATGGCGTACCGGCAGAGGATGAAGCAAAGCTACAACAGACGGGTAATTCCCAGATCTTTTCAGGTCGACGACCTCGTCTGGAAGAAAATTAAGCCGGTCGGCGATGTGACCAAGCTGGGAGCTCCTTGGGCTGGGTCGTTCAAGATTGTAGAAAAGCTCCATTCGGGCGCCTATTACCTCGAGGATGAAGATGGACGGAAGCTAGAACGACCATGGAGCGCAAATCATCTCCAGCCGTATCGAGCTGGGTGAAAGGTGTGCCATTGTAACTCATAATATTCAATCCTGCTGTATCTTTTGACCGCATGAGTAAAATCAAAGGAAACCAAGGATACGAACAATTTATGCCGAACGAAGACCGTCGAGCGGCGACGTTAAATCCTAGAGTCGGACCGGCGACTATAAATCCCCCGGCCCGAAGACCGTCGAGCTGCGACGTTAAATCTCAGAGTCAGACCGACGACTATAAATCCCTCGACCCGAAGACCGCCGAATGTCGCTCGGAAGTAATGCGTTCGGAGAAGTAAACTAGAACAGAATTGAAAGGTTATATTTGACTCGTCGCATGGCCAGTACATAGACAAGAGTAGGATAAATCAGATAAAGGCGGATAATATTAACTGGCGGAACGGCGAGCATACAGATGAAATTTCAAAATTTAAAGACACTTCTCACTCCAGAACATCGAAGATTGGTTCGGAGATGGTTTCCAGCAGTCCGACCAGATCTTTGGGGAGGATAGATGCCGTCTCCGGGAGATGACCCTTAGCCTTCAGATAAGCAGTTGTAGCCCGGATTACTTCCTCAAAGGTCAGGACTATCCGATCACTGAACTTCTCGCCAAACTCGTCCGAGCGGAAATAGTTCTGCTTCATCACCGCGAAGCGGCCTGATTCGCCGTCTTGGTACTCCTTGAGAGCAGCTCGGGCAGCTTCAAGGGCGTCCTGGAGATCCTTCTTATCTCCCTGAAATTTAACTTCGGCAGCCGAGCGGCTTTCTCGCTATTTACAGGCCAGTCAATTCTTGGACGCGTTGTTCCAGCGCTCGAGCCTGCACGTTCTTTGCTTCTAAATCAGAAACGACCCTATTCTTCCTGTTAGTCGCCAGCCTGATCTCCTAGTCGTGAGACTTAACCTGGGCTTCAAGCCCAGCTACCCTGGTTTCCAGGCCAGAAGATTAGTGCCGCTCGGCCGCTAGCAGTTTCTCTGTTTTTGTCATCTCGGACCGAAGCATGGCGTACGAGGGCCCCTGAGCGGGCGCTCCGCCAGAAATTTGAAGTTTCTTCAACTCTTCCTCCAGCGCCGCCAGGCGGTTGCTGACCGCGATGTTCTCCACCCAGTTCTATGCTCAGATGAAATAATATCAAGGATCAAGCAAAATAATTATATAAGAGTTTGAGGGGCATACCCCAGTAGCCTGCTGCAAGTGGCTGTCACCGAGCTGACCGGGAGTCATAAAGGCAACACGGGCCCTCGCATCCTCCCATATTTTGGCGAGCGGTCCGCGGATGGTGATCTGATGTTCCGGGGCAACTGGCCGATCAGCCGCTAGAAGGAATTCTTCTGTGGGGAGATGGAGGATGACCTTAATCACTCGACGGCCGCTCGGATCAGACTGGGCTGAGGCTGATCGACTGGACGACTCTCCAAGCGGAGCAGAGATTATTCCCAAGAGCCTAAGCCGAAGACGAGCCCGTGGCAGGGAACTGACGGGCTGCGCTTCAGGGGAAGCCACTGGCAGGTCGAGCTGGGAGGGAGTTCGGTCCGAGGAGATGGCTTCGTCTGAAGCGGGGGTTGGGTTGACTGCTGCAGAAGGGGCGTCGACATGCTCTATCACTGGTTCCACAGATGTAACTGAATGGGTGTGAAGGTCCGTCCGACGCCGCTTGCGTATCACCAATGGGGAGTCGTCTGCCGAGTGCCCCGCTTCCTCCGACGCAGGATGTTCGACAGACGAGATGGCATCGGCGACCGTTTCGGTTGCAGGGTTCCGAACGGCCAACTCTTCGACTGCGGGTGGAGCTTCTTCGCTCTCACCCTTGTGCGAGCCGACCGGAGCGATGCCTCGCTCGGCCATCTCCTTAGCTGTCGCCGCCTCTACCTCGGCAGCCTTCAACCTCATCCGCTCAGTGGCCTTGGCGCACCACATGATGTCGGCTGCATAACAGAAGAATAAATCAGTTAGACCAAAAGGAAGGGGGGGGGGGGGCAAAGAAAACACTTACTCATGCTACTCGAAAGCTTCGTTCGGATCGGGCTCAATCCGAATATGTACAGCACACCCTCGCAAAGCAGCTTGTGGATGTTGAATCTATGCCCGGCCAGCAGATTGGCTGCGTGGAGGTAATCTGGCTGGCTCTTGTATTTGCCAAGGTCCGGCGGGTTCGGCACGGCGGTTTGCCATTTAGTTTGGAAAGGCGGCCGCTCGGGAAGACGAAGGTAAAAGTAGTTCTCCTTCCAATGTTTGTTCGAGGTCGGCATTTTGTCGAAGAAAACAAGGCCAATCCGCGACTGGAAGAGGATGGTGCCCCACTCGGACTGTTTGGGATAGTAGAAATAGTGGAAAGTCTTGGGGACTAAGGGGATGCCGTGTAGCCTAAAGAGGACAACTACCCTGCACAATAACATGAAGGAGTTTGGGATGAGTTGGCCGAGCGGGAGGCGGAAGTAGTTGCACACCTCAAGGATGAACGGATGTATAGGAAAACGTAGACCGGTGACAAACTGGTCCCGGAAAAAGCAAATAGCGCCGATCGGAGGGTCGTGTGGCCGATCGGATGGGGTAGCTAGTATTAGTTCATGGTCAGAAGGAAGTTCGAAGGTTCGGACAAGGCTCAGCGCGTCCCTCTCGTCGAACCGGCTCTCCGTGGTAGTATACCAGAGGCGGGGGGCGGGATCGGATTGGCGAGAGGAACTGGCCATTATCGGGACAAGGGGCGAAGCAAAAGAAAGCAAGGGTTGACGAGAAGAATGGTTGGAACAGTGTCAAAAGGGGCACGAATACGGCGAGAGTGCAAAGAAAAACGCAAAAGAACCGAAAGGAGAAGGACAAAGGAGCCTTACAGAAAAGATGACCGAGGGAGGAGACGAGGGATCGTCGGAACACTGCGAGACGAGTCCGTCGGAGCACTGAACAAGATGGAACAGAAGCCTTCGGATGCACGTACACGATAACGGGAAGCGGCTGGGGAAGAGGAGATTCCTTATAAACGATGGGCTCGATCGACCGGAGCCGTCCAATCCAGGTCACGGGATCCGAGGAGCCGATCCGACCGCCGAATTCAAAAGGCCAAAGGTCACATCAGCCCTGACAGCTCGAGCAAGCGATGACGGCTGCGCGACCACATGACGCACGCTCACGAGTCGCATTTAATGAGCACCATTAAGCGGGCGTGGGCGCGTGCTCAGCCTTAATGGCGAGGATTTACACGAATTCTGAGGAGATTCTAGGGATATCATCATTGACCAATGTCGGAGCCACAGGACAACCGCTGGCAAGCAAAACTTTCCAAGTGCCAACAGGTGTCGAGCCGAGCGGCATTGCCCACTTGCGCAGTTCCCGATCGGATAGACACTAATAGCGGAAGCCGAACAGCAGACGTGTCACCAAGCCAATGGTCCAGTCAGTTGGACTTGTAGCCTCCTTCGACTAGACTTGAAGGGAAGACATGTGATCCGGCGGTAAGGATCGGGGGCCCACATAGGAAGGGGTCAACGACACGGGAGAGTCAAAGCCCCGGCTGAGCGGGGAGGGAATCGCCTGGCCGACCGGCCAGATTAGATCCCGGGCCGGGGCGGAGATAACTCGACCTCGGGTCGAGCTTCCGACGCTCACAAGCTCTTATAGAGGAACCACTATGCCGAGTGGCCTATACGCTCGGCCAAACTGCAGAACAACTAGCTTGTACCCCCGTCTGAGTATTTGACCGAGCAACCTTCTCGCCCGGTCCGATGCGCATACATACCCGAGCGCCCTAGAGGCCAAGCGACCAGCCCATCCGACCCAGTAAGAGACAAAAGGTTTAGAAGAGGACAAAAGGGACAGCTAGTGATATCATTCTTGAGACACCTGCTGCCGACAAATAGCATGGTTGGCGGCCAGGCCGTACCGAGGATCGTACGGTGGAAGTTTCCACCGCCGTGGCAGAGATATGCTCGGGCAGTTGCGGTATGGCGTCAGACACGCTTTTCTGACACAGCCATTTTGAGGTATGCTTTGAGAAGCGCATGCCTCGGGAAGCGTGCACGCGCCTCTTCGGGGTCCTATATAAGGACCTCCAGACTTCGGCGGAGGTATGT
Source organism: Zingiber officinale (assembly GCF_018446385.1). NCBI lineage: Eukaryota > Viridiplantae > Streptophyta > Magnoliopsida > Zingiberales > Zingiberaceae > Zingiber > Zingiber officinale. The sequence continues at coordinate 137,211,638 of NC_055995.1, read as the reverse complement.
TTTTCCCCGCATCTACTGTAACCACAGTCTCTCTATTCTGCCTCTGTTTCATCTCGCCATTGCTTGACTTGAGCGTCGGAGGGTCGTCGCCTGGAACCCCTTCTCGGCCCGGCTTTGTTGCAGGTTCACCGGAGGCCCACGTCATCGCGGAGATCACCCGGAGGCATCAGAGAGCGCCACGTCCCCGGTTTCCATCGACTCAGCGCTCGGACAGGATCATTACCAATTGATGAAAAATAGAATTGAGACACTACCTCGAGTCCAATATTGAACAGCAAGAAAACAACTCCAAATTCAGCAATGGCCTTTGTCCCATGAACGTTATGAGCGTGAAGGAATACAAAGAAAGTGTTTCAATCAACTTAGTTATGAAAGACCAATTTGATACAAGGCACTAATCAGAAGACATTGTTTTATCTGAGACAACCACCATTAATAAATTTATCAGAAAAATCATGTAGAAGGTCCTCACAGACTCAGCACAAACTTCAAGCATTGCGCCAACAGGACAGTGCTGGGCTTACCTCCAGGTATTTTCTGGAATGCTGGTACACAGATAACACTAGCTAGCAATAACCAAAGCATTAAAACTCTCAGATTTTTCTTTCAAGAAATAAACCCAAGTCTTCCGGCTAAAATCGTCGATGAAAAGTAAGAAATAATTACTTTTACCATAAGATGACGGCTTGATCGGTCCACAAATATCGGCATGAATTAATTCAAGCGGCTTCGTCGCTTTTGATGTTGCTTCCTTCGGAAAACTTCTTCTTGCGTGTTTGCCTAGAAGACATGCTTCACAAAGTTGATCCGGATGATTGATCAAAGGCATCCCCTTTACCATCTTCTTTCGAACATCATTTTCAGGCCACTGAAATTGAAATGTCCCATCCTAATGTGCCAACACCACGCTGGATCCTTTACAGACACTTGCAAGCAATTCAGCTCTTCGGTTTGAATAGGAATTGAGAACATCCTATTCTTCGACATCGTCACCTTCGCAATTAGGTTAGCGCTCCCGTCTCGTAGCCAAAGATTACGATCCTTCATTAGAATCTGGTAGCCCCTTTCCATGAGTTGCCCCAAACTCAAAATATTGCTCTTTAATCTAGGGACATAATACACATCGGAAATAAACCTGTGAGTACCATCCTTCAACCGAATCAAAATGGTATCTTTGCCTTCAATCTGGATTTTCGAAGCATCACCAAACGTGACATTCCCGGTTGCCTTTTCCTCAAGTTCAACAAATTTCGACTTGTTGCCACACATGTGGTTACTCGCACCGTTGTCTAGATACCATTGGCTTCCTCCTTCAACAGATTCTTGGTTGAGTGCTAACAACAACGTTGACTCTTCCACTTCTTTCTCCTCTACCAGATTGACTTCTTCTTTTGCATCCTCGGCATACCAGCAGTTACGGGCATAGTGACCCATTTTGTGACAATTGTAGCACTCAACACGTGATTTGTCGTACCCCTTTTTGTATCCGTCACTTCCTCGTCCTCGTCCTCTTTCTCTTCCTCTACTACGACCTCTTGGATTTCCTCGTGGCTTTTCATCGTTTACTCTCTTGTCTTCTTGATTTCTGCCATAACCTCGACTACCACCATGAGAATAACCACGACCTTGACCTTGACCGCGACCGCGGCCTCGTGAAATTACACTCTCCTTTTCGGCAGACAAATGCTCGGCTAGTAAGACTTGCTCCAATGGTTCTTTCTTGTGCTTGTTCATTCGCTCGTGCACCCGTAGCGATCCATTTAATTCATCAATGGACAGATTCTCCAAATCTCTGTTCTCCTCGATTGCAACCACAACATGATCAAATCTTTGATGTAGAGAACGTAAAATTTTCTCGATCACGCGAACGTCTTCTATACTTTCACCGTTTCTTTTCATCTGGTTGACGATGGACAAGACCCGCGTGAAATAGTCTGAAATAGACTCCGACGCTTCCTGACGAAGAGCTTCGAATTCTCCCCGTAAAATCTGAAGCCGCACCTTCTTTACCTTATCAACTCCTTTGTGAGAATTTTCGAGAATTCCCCATGCCTCCTTCGAAGTTGAGGCATTTGCTACTTTCTAAAAAACCGCATCGTCCAAACACTGGTGGATGATAGATAGAGCACGCTGGTCCTTCTTTTTGTCTTTCTCGAACCTTTGAATCAGGGTCAACTCCGCATCCTCGTCAAGTTCGACAAACCCATCGTTGACGATTTCCCATGCACCTTGGGAACCGAGTATCGCCTTCACTCGGATAGACCAACTATCATAGTTGTCCTTCGTAAGACGCAAATACTGGAAGCTTAAAGGCATCCTCTGCTCTGATACCAGTTTGTTGGAAACGTTGATGAGCACTCACTTTTCTTATATCTTTTTTATTCATACAATACACTATTTATAGAAGGATAAAAGACTCGGCGACTCTTGGATTTCTCCATGCAACTCTTGAACAGGACTCTTGGACATTGCGACTCTTCGACTTTCTCAACATAATTAATTTTATTTTCAACAGAATGTGGCTCTTCATTGACTAACTGGTCTTGAAAAGATTGTGATTGCTGGTCAGAAGCATCAGTAATAGATATGACTTTCTCAGCTCTCTGTAATGCCAACTCTGCATCATTAACACGTTGAGTACCCTCAACTTCAAAAGTCACTGCTTTTTCAGCAAGAAGCATAATGTTCACTACATCCTCCTCAGCCTTTAACGATGCCAACTGAGCTTTCTCAACAATCTCACGTAACCTCTCTACTTCTTTCAGCAGTTCCTCTTTCCTTATTTGAATATGTTTCAATGACTCATTGCAGCTTTCCAAGATTTCCTTACAGCTCCTGATCTCTTCTTCAGCAGACAAAAGTGCTTGTTCGTTGTTACTATTACCAGAAAGTCCTGTCGATATTCTCTGATTCAAATCAGAATCAATAGATCCTAGTGCCAGCTGAAGCCTAGGCTCAGCCATCGAAAGTGCCATGGCAGCTTCCCGCCGAACTGCTTCTTTGGCAATATCCTCTCCAGTACTTCTCCTCAAACATGGCACTGCTAAGCCTAGCAGCCTGCAACTCTTTGATAGCTTTCTGTAGCAACTCCCTCAGCTCATCCAGCTGACAGGCAACCTTTTCCTCTACCAGCGAACTAATCGACTTAGAATCATAAACAGGCTCTACTTCTGATTCCTCCATAGGAGACTTGTGTTCATCTACTAATTCACCTCTAATCACATCAGTATCCTCTCTGCTAACACCAATATATGCGATGCAATCGTTGGAGTGATTATTCAATAGCATGGGATGCTTCAAAATTTTCCTATGGTTAAAGAGATCGCTTCAAAAGTTTCTTTGATCTCCAAGAGAGGAGAATTATTAAGTTCCGACAAAGCCCAAGTGTCTCCATGCAAATCACAATGCACAAAATAGATTCTCCATGCAAATCACAATGCAAATGGAATTAAGAGAAATGAAAAAGGAAGAATAAATAATGGGCACCATCTCCTCTGAATATTTGATTACTCTTGAGTTCTCCATTGGCAAATTCATCACAGAAAAAACTACAAATTCTATCAACTATTAGTAAAACCATCAAACACTATGGAATGCGAATTCTATTTCTAGTAGTGTACATAAGATTTTAGTTTGAGAATACTAGGTAATTCATGAGATTGAAGAATTCAATAACATGATATCAAATGTATTCCTAATCTACGGGACCAAATCCAGTTTTCTGACTTACATCTCATTGTAAGGATCGGAAGTATATACTATGCAAATGGAGTCTTTTTCAAACTTGAATTGGTTCCAACCAAATCGGAGAAGACAACAATACACCTAGCCTTGCTCCAGTAACCGCCAACATCTCTAGAGGCATACGAGAAACAACAGAGGATGGACATGGAAACCAATGAGAGCAACGTCGGACAAAAGTGATAGAGGAAAAGGGAAAACTTGAAGCGGGGTGGGTTACCAGTGCCGGATCCCACGACCTTCGCCTCAGAGCAGAGCGCCATAATATTCTCGCCTTTCCAGCCAACGCATCGGAAAAAGAGCTCCAATTCCACTGCTCGCCGTCCATTTCCACTGCCGGCTCCGGCGCCGGCGAGTTCACTCGAACCCTACCCTAGCCAGACTCGCCCTGTCTCCACCGAACAAATCAATGTTACTTGAAGCGTTTGAAAATTTTGAATGTGTATTAAATGGGCCTTATGCAGAACTACAGGTCCAATTAAGTAGAATAAATTAGGAATGACAATTTCATCATCCGATATCCGGCCCGATCCGATCTGAATGGAGAAGAATATGGAGAAACTATCAATATCCGATATCTGTCCTGAATACCTGATTAAATAATATATATACATATATTAAATAAAATTTTCTTTTTCTAAAATCCACTAACCTTTTTTTTTCTTTTTTTTTTGATATTAGGAGGAAACTATATAGATATTTAATCTATTTTTTTTAATTATATATACATAATTTAATAGGATATTAATTTTAATATGTTTTTGTTTGAATGATAATAGTTTGATAAAAAGAAGAAAAATTATAAGTATTAAAAGACATTCAATCCTTTAATGGGTATAGGTATATCCATCTGATATCCTATACCCGATGGATATGAAGACGAAGGATATAAAATCCGACCTGAATCTGATCCATTGTCATCCCTAGAATAAATGGGCTATCTTTCAATGCTAATGCCCATTTTATAATTTATCCCAATTTGTTTATTTCCTATTTTCTTTTTCTTAAAAAAAAACTAATTTCCCTTCGATTTTCATTTTTTAATATATATATATATATATATATATATATATATATTAATCCGAAATTTCTTCTAGGGAAAGGAAATTAGGTTCGAAGTTGATTTTCATTTACATTTATATGCATGAATTATTTCTTTTAATTTCATAGTTGTTTTTCTAATCGCGTCTAAAAAATATAGCTAGTTGAACGATATTCTATTCCCTTATCCTCTTTTGTTTGTTCATCCTTTATGATTTCTTCATTGATTTGTAGGAGGGATTTAGCCTCTAACTAATAGAAGATAAGATGAATGGCCCACGTGGATAAGTGAATTTGATTTTTCTAATTGTATATAAGAAATATATCGATTACGGAATGTGGAAAGGTTACTCTATGATTAATCGGTGTAATCGGTGACTGCCCTCTTCAATTTCTTTCACTTTCGTTTGTTCATGTCCTATGCTTCTTTATTAGTTTGTGGTGGATTTGGTTAGGGATTTCGTCTTAACTAGTAGAAGATAAGATAGCGAGTGATTTGCCCTTCTGATATATGATGTGTGTGTTTTATGCATAATTTTTTTTATTATTTCACATGTATTTTATTTTCATGAGTTCGATATACATTCATTACTTTTACATTGTTGTCCTCCTTTCTATTTGAAGATATGCTCTTTATACATTTTGATTGATAGAACGCAAATTTAAAACTTAATTAAAGTTAAAAAAAACCTTGAAATGAGAGTCCACGGCAAGGTACATGCTCTAGTTGTTTCCCATAACACGAGTGTGTTTCTTCAACCGAAGTTAGACGTGAAACGAAGTAGCTACGAAAACCGCAACCTCTAACATGGGTTGGTCGTGCCCTCTCCTTCTAAAGAGCTCTTTTGGTCGATCGTTGACAAGCCCAAGTCGTGAACTAGCACGACCATGTTCTGCCACCACGCCCCAATAATTTAGAAAGCCGCGATGAATTTGAAATACTTTGGAGGCTATAAAAGGACCTATGAATGTCTATAAAAGGACTTATGAATGTCATACTGAGGGACCAAGGGGGGTTTCTTCGTGACAATGAACCCTAAGAGAGTCATTTCCAAGGAGTCATCAAATATTCCGTCCACCATCGAGCTTGGAGTTCATCCGCACATGATGATCGACACACAACTAAGCATTCCTTTTCATTTTCTTTTTGATTTTGAGTTGTAGAATGTCTTCTTCCTTGTCTTTGCATCATAACTTCATACTATGGAGTAATACTCTAAATTTTAGGATTAGGGAGTAGCCCGATTGACTGGTTGACATTCGTTTCATATTTATTGATCTTTCTTTTATCAAATGATGTGTTGATCCATGTTCCAACCTTATTGGCCATACATGATTATGACATGAACATGCATCTTCATATCCCACGGGACACGGGGAAGAACCAAAAGGCAAACTCAAGTCTTTGACCCATAAGGATCCTGACTTGAGGGGTTGTTCACAAAAATAATTCAAAACCTCACGAGTGCACCATTGACTATCACAGAGCTTAATAGGTTTATCCCGATTTGATGTCACAAAGTAGGGGATGGTACCTAGAGGACTGTAGGGCATTATGGCAGAAGCCTTCTTAAGAAAGCGATCACATTAGTAAGTCTACCTTGAAAGTAGACATAATGTTTGGGTAAACACACCAGTATAATTCTAAAATTCTATATCGATTATCTCAAGATAGAGCATCTTCATTCATATCAATATTGGGGTAAGAGAGTGAATAATCATTGTTGACGAGTGGCTCATATTTGGATGAAGGGATGTCATGGAAGAAAAATCTGTTAAGATTTTTCGTAATAAAATTCTGTTAAGATTTTATATAACAGAATTTTGTTATGTTTTTCATAACAAATTCTGTTACGTTTTTACCGGGTCTGGGGGGTTTAGCAGTATTTATAGGGATCATTGTAAACCCATTGTAGATCAGAAAACACAAGAATCATTAGATGTGATTCTCTTGTGTAGAAGAGAATTCTAATAAAGCTTCGGCCGTTTTGTGGAGTAGGCAAGTCGCCGAACCACGGTAACTTTTTTTCTTTCTCTTCTTCTCCTTCCACGTGTTTGCTCTCTTTTGTGCGTCTTTGTCTTGTTGTTCCATGCGATCTCTTTTCTCTCTTCCTCTTCTTCCGCGGTTGAAAGGTTGAGAGGTATTGCCCCCTCTTTGCACAACAATTGGTATCAGAGCTCCAGGTTTTTGGCAGATTTCTTCAACATGTCGGGGACGACTTCTGCGAAGTTTGATATGGTGAAGTTTGACGGAACCGGAAACTTTGGATTATGGCAGAGAAGGGTCAAGGACTTGTTGGTGCAACAAGGCATGGTGAAGGCGCTAGGAGAAAGAAAACCGGAAAGCATGGAGAAATCAGATTGGGAAGAACTTCAGGCGAAGGCAGTAGCAACAATTAGGCTTTGTCTTACGGATGACGTGATGTACCATGTCATGGACGAGGAGTCACCGGTGACAGTTTGGCAAAAGCTGGAAAGCCGGTACATGTCAAAATCATTGACAAACAAGCTGTATCTCAAGCAGAAATTATTCGGGCTGAAGATGACAGAAGGAACCGATCTGAGCCAGCACATCAACGTATTCAACCAGATTGTAAGTGATCTGAAGCGGATTGATGTGAAGATCGAAGACGAAGACAAGGCGCTGATGTTGTTGAATTCTCTACCTTCATCTCCTACGTACGAGAATTTGGTTACTACTTTGATGTGGGGTAAGGAAACTCTCAAATTATAGGAGATCACAAGTGCATTGCTAGGTTTTCACCAAAGGAAGAAAACAAGCGATGAAATTTCTCAAGGAGAAGGACTTGTGGTAAATAGCAACCAAGAGCGTGGTGTTGGTTGCTACTCGGAAAACCTATAGGTTTCACTGTACAAAAATTTTGTACAAAGGTCTGAACCTTTTCCTAGCTACCATGTGTGGATCGCCTGCGGAACTTAACACGTTTGATCCAAAACTTAATCTATTTGTTCTTTTAGGTTTTGACTTGGATCTCCTGCGGAACTTAACACGTTCGACCCAAGTCTCCTTAAGTTATTAATTCCATTAAATATTAATTTCCATAAAAGGTTCCCAGTACTGACGTGGCGAGGCACATGGCCTTCTTGGATATGGGAGCAACCACCACCGACTAGACAAAACCTTTAATAGAAAACTAATATTTAATTTCCTAAAATAACTTTAGGTTAACCAAAGAGAACAATCAAATCACAAGGAAAAGAAAGAAACAAAAGAACACAACTTCGAAAAAACATATTCGAAATTCTAGAACGTAAGCCTCTTGTATTTGGTATTATTTCCATAAATAACTAGCATGATGCGGAAATAAAATTTACTAGTTATACCTTATAGAAAAACCTCTTGATCTTCTACCGTATTCCTCTTCTAACCTCGGACGTTGTGTGGGCAACGATCTTCCGAGACGAGAAACCACCAATCACCTTCTTCTCCTCCTAGCTAGGTTCGGCCAACAAAGAGGAAGCTTCACCAAGGAAGAAAAACAAAATACTAACCAAGCTCCAAGAGATGCTAGCTTTCTCTCCTTCTTCTTCTTCTTCTCCGAGTAGTATCCGGCCACCACAAGAGCTCCAATAGAAGGGTAGGGTTCGGCCACCACAAGAGGAAGAGAGGGAGAGGTTGGCCGGCCACACCAAGGAACAAAAGAGGGAGAGGAATAATAGATGTTGTGTCTCATGAAGGCACCCTCACCCCTTCTTTTATATTCCTTGGCCTAGGCAAATTAGGAAATTTAATTACAATAAAATTTCCATAATTTTCCTTGACATGAATTAATTGAGAAAAATAAAAATAAAATTTCCCAATCAACTTGTAATGGCCGGCCACAATCAAAAAGAGCAAATTAGGAGAGTTTCAATCAACAAATTAAAACTTCCTAATTTGTTTCCGGAAATTTTAAAAAATAAAATTTCTCTTTAAAATCTCTTCATGGTTAATAAAAGGAAATTTCTATAACTTTAATTTTATTAACATGTGAATAATTTTAAAGAGAAAATAAAACATCTCTCCAATCTACAAATAAGGAAAGAGATCTAATCTCTTTCTTTAATCTTTTGTAGATCTTTTACAAGAGAGATATTTTAATTTTAAATCTCTTTAAATTATATCTTCCACATAATAATAAAAATTAAAATTAAATTTCTTTTTTAATTTAATTTGGCCGGCCCCCACTAGCTTGGGTTCAAGCTAGGGCCGGCCACCCAATCTCAAGCTAGCTTGTTCCCAAGCTAGCTTGGCCGGCCCCTATTGGGTGGGTATAGAAGGTGGGTATAGGTGGGTATAGAACTCTATAAATAAGAGGCTACGATAGGGACCGAGAGGAGGAATTGGTTTTGGTCTCCCGATAAAATTAAGCATCCCGTGTTCGCTCCGAACACACAACTTAATTTTATCAATGATAATTCATTCCACTAGAGAACTATCATTGAACTACCGCACCAATCCCAAATTACATTTTTGGGCTCCTTCTTATTATGAGTGTGTTAGTCTCCCTGTGTTTAAGATATCGAATGTCCATTAATTAAGTGAGTTACTGACAACTCATTTAATTAATATCTAAGTCCAAGAGTAGTACCACTCAACCTTATTATCATGTCGGACTAAGTCCACCTGCAGGGTTTAACATGACAATCTTTATGAGCTCCTCTTGAGGACATTATCAACCTAGTATCTCTAGGACACGCTTCCTTCTATAATCAACAACACACACTATAAGTGATACCATTTCCCAACTTATCGGGTTTATTGATTCAACGAACTAAATCTCACCCATTGATAAATTAAAGAAATAAATATCAAGTATATGTGCTTGTTATTACATTAGGATTAAGAGCACACACTTCCATAATAACCGAGGTCTTTATTTCTTTATAAAGTCAGTATAAAAGAAACGACCTCAAATGGTCCTACTCAATACACTCTGAGTGTACTAGTGTAATTATATAGTCAAGATAAACTAATACCTAATTACACTACGACCTTCCAATGGTTTGTTCCTTTCCATCATGGTCGTGAGCTACTGTTTATAATTTATAAGCTACTGATAACATGATCTTCTGTGTGTGACACCACACACCATGTCATCTACAATATAAATTAATTTGAACAACTACATTTATCATAAATGTAGACATTTGACCAATGTGATTCTTATTTCTAGATAAATGTTTATACCAAAAGCTAGGCTTTTAGTATACACTCCAACACGTGGTAGGAGCAAATCTCGACATGGATATGACAACAACAACAAGACTCGTTCTAAGTCGAGAAGGAAGAAGGTGATCACGTGCTACAAATGTGGAGGTAAAGGTCATATCAAGAGAAATTGTCCAGAGATAAAGAAATATGTTGCAGAGAACAAAAGTAGTTCGGCAAAGTCTGCAAACATAGTTGAAGAAGAAAATTCAGAAAGCGGTGATGGAGATATGCTATCAGTTATGTCAAGTTCGGAGCAGCTGACGGATGCATGGATTTTAGACTCTGCATGTTCATATCACATGACTCCAAACAAGGATTGGTTTGACACCTATAGGGCAGTGGATTCTGGTTCAGTGTTGATGGGAAACGATGCATCATGCAAGGTTATCGGCATAGGGAATGTCAGAATCAAGATGTTTGATGGTGTGATCAGAACTTTATGTGATGTCAGATATATACCAGAGCTAAGGAAGAACTTGATCTCACTAGGCACACTGGATGGTATTGGTTGTAATTATAAATCAGTGAGCGGGGTGATGAAAGTCAGCAAGGGAGCTCTGACGGTAATGAAAGGACAAAAGGTAGCAGGAAACATCTACAAGTTGATAGGGACTACAGTTGTAGGTGGAGTCGCCTCGGTGGAGTCTGAATCAGATAGTACTGTCTTGTGGCATATGCGGCTAGGGCATATGGGTGAACGTGGGATGCTAGAACTTCACAAGAGAGATTTGTTGAAGGGTGTCAAAACGTGCAAGCTTGAATTCTGTAAATTTTGTGTTCTTGGGAAACAGAGCAAAGTGCAATTTAAGACGGCAACAAACAAGACGGAGGGGATTCTGGACTACGTACATACGGATCTCTGGGGACCGGCCAGTGTAGCATCACGTGGAGGGCACTTGTATTTTGTGAGTTTTACTGATGATTTCTCACGAAAGGTATGGGTATACTTTATGCGTCACAAGTCAGAAACTTTTGCAAAGTTTAAATTGTGGAAAACTGAAGTAGAGAACCAGACCGAAAGGAAGATCAAATGCCTTAGGTCAGATAATGGGACTGAGTACACAGATTCAAAGTTTCAGGAATTCTGTGAGCAGCATGGGATAATGAGGCACTTCTCGGTTCGCAGGACACCTCAGCAGAATGGGGTAGCGGAAAGGTTGAACAGGACAATCATTGAGAAGGCAAGATGTCTCAGGCTGAATGCAGGGCTTGCAAAAAATTTCTGGGCGGAAGCAGTTAACATGGCATGTTATCTCATTAATAGATCACCAAGGGCAGCACTAGAAGGCAAAGTATCAGAGGAAGTATGGACAGGGAATCAAGTAGATTACTCTCATCTTCGAGTTTTTGGATGTCCAGCTTATATGCATATATCTAGTGAGGAAAGATCAAAGCTGGATGCAAAGTCAAAGCAATGCATTTTTCTGGGCTATCAGAAAGGAGTTAAAGGCTTCAAGCTTTGGGATCCTAAGGCAAACAAGGTGGTGATCAGCAGAGATGTGGTGTTTGACGAGAAAGCTATGTTACAACGTACTCAGGAAGAAGGAAAGGAAACACCACAAAGCAACAAAGAGAAAGATATTGTGCAAGTGGAGCTAGAGACTCATGACTTCGATGATTCTAGCTCAGAGCACATGGAGCATCGCACTATAGCTAGTGGTAGAACGAGACGAGTCGTAAAACCATCCACTAGATACGGATTCGAAGACTTGGTATCTTATGCACTTACCACTAGTAGCGGAGACCCTACATCTTTTCAGGAGGCAATACATAGCTCTGAGAAGGACAGGTGGACGGGTGCTATGGCAGAGGAGATGGAGTCGTTGCATAAAAACCAAACGTGGGATCTAGTGGAACTTCCTAAAGGAGAGAAAGCTATAGGGTGCAAGTGGATATTCAAGAAGAAAGAAGCAATGTCAGAGGGAGAAGAAGTGAAGTTTAAGGCTCGGTTGGTAGCAAAGGGGTATTCACAAAGAAAGGGGATTGACTATGAAGAAATTTTCTCTCCAGTGGTAAGACATAAGTCAATTAGAGCGGTATTAGCTTTGGTGGCACATCACGATTTGTATTTGGAGCAAATGGATGTGAAGACGGCATTTCTTCATGGAAATTTGGAGGAGCAGATTTTTATGTCACAACCTGAGGGATTTAGTCGGTCCGGACAAGAGCAGTTGGTTTGTAAGTTGAAGAAATCGCTCTATGGACTGAAACAATCTCCTAGGCAATGGTACAAACGTTTTGATTCATACATGATTCAAAACGGATATAGGAGATGCGAGTATGACTGCTGCATATATGTGAAGGGCCTTGAAGATGAATCACTGATTTTCTTACTACTATACGTAGATGACATGCTCATTGTTGCGAAGAAGATGAGAGAGGTTGACAAATTGAAGAGGCTACTGAGCAAGGAATTTGACATGAAAGATTTGGGAGAGGCCAAGAAGATTCTTGGGATGGAGATTCACAGGAATAGAGTTGCAGGGAGATTATGGTTGTCTCAACGTAGCTATGTGGAGAAGGTGTTGGATAGGTTCAACATGAAGAATGCAAAGTCGGTGAGCACACCCCTGGCGCATCACTTCAAGTTATCCAGTACACAGTGTCCAAAGACGGATGACGAGATCCAAGAGATGTCAAAGGTTCCTTATGCCAGTGCAGTTGGTTGTCTGATGTATGCCATGGTTTGCACGAGACCAGATTTGGCGCAAGCAGTTAGTATGGTAAGCAAGTTTCTCTCAAATCCTGGTCGACCACATTGGGATGCAGTGAAATGGATTTTCAGATACTTGAGAAATACAACTAATTATGGCATCATGTTCAGTAGACAACCGGAAGATCCTTTAGTTGCTGGGTACATAGATGCAGACTATGCAGGAGATTTAGATAACAGGAGGTCTACTACAGGATACGTATTCACTGTGGCAGGAGGACCTATTTGTTGGAAATCTATGATACAATCTATTGTTGCATTGTCTACTACGGAATCCGAGTACATGGCAGCAGCTGAAGCAGCGAAGGAAGCTTTATGGCTTACAGGGTTGGTCAGAGAATTGGGTGTTCAGCAAGATGGAGTCAAGTTGTTATGCGATAGTCAGAGTGCTATCTATTTGGCGAAGAATCAGGTGTATCATGCGAGAACCAAACACATTGATGTGAGGTTTCACAAGATCAGAGAGTTGATTGCTTCCGGGGAAATTCAACTTGAGAAGGTTCACACTGTAGACAATGCTGCAGATATGCTGACAAAGCCAGTGACCACAGAGAAGTTTAAGCATTGCTTGAACTTGATCCATATCTCTAGATGCTAGAGGAAGGAAGCCCAGACCCAGAGATCCAGATGGAGTTTTGTCCAGATATTCGTATTCTTCGAAGGGGTGAATATTCGCCAAGGTGGAGATTGTTGACGAGTGGCTCATATTTGGATGAAGGGATGTCATGGAAGAAAAATCTGTTAAGATTTTTCGTAATAAAATTCTGTTAAGATTTTATATAACAGAATTTTGTTATGTTTTTCATAACAAATTCTGTTACGTTTTTACCGGGTCTGGGGGTTTTAGCAGTATTTATAGGGATCATTGTAAATCCATTGTAGATCAGAAAACACAAGAATCATTAGATGTGATTCTCTTGTGTAAAAGAGAATTCTAATAAAGCTTCGGCCGTTTTGTGGAGTAGGCAAGTCGCCGAACCACGGTAACTTTTTTCTTTCTCTTCTTCTTCTCCTTCCTGGTGTTTGTTCTCTTTTGTGCGTCTTTGTCTTGTTGTTCCGCGCGATCTCTTTTCTCTCTTTCTCTTCTTCCGCGGTTCAGAAAGGTTGAGAGGTATTGCCCCCTCTTTGCACAACAATCATATTTAGGGTGACAACAGTTATCGTAACGAAATTCAAATCCTAGAATTATTTTTCAAAATTGATATTCTCCTAAGGCTTCTCTGTGCTTTCTTAATTCATGTTCTTTCTGTCACGATTCTCGTGCTTTTCAATTATCTAGATAGTCTGCTTTGTGCTTCTGACTTACTCTATTTGCAAACCCTAAATCCTTATGGAATCGATATTTTATTACTTGATGATAATCGTGCAGTTACGGATTTTCGACATCAATGTCCCCTTCCATTTCTCTCACTTTTGTTCGCTCATTTTTTTCAGCCCAAGTGTCTAAGTATTTCTACCCTTCATTTTCCTGGAGGTGGCCAACCGGCCCTATGGAAGTTTTTCATCGACAAATGAATAAATCCGAGAAATATAGATGGACCATCTACCCTTCATTCACTTAGAGATGGTCAGCCGACCCTATGAAAGTTTTCCATCGACCAACAAATTAATTTTAGAGGTGACTGGTTCGATCTTACAAAAGTTTTTCATCGATAATTAAATTGAGAAGTACTCACGGAAGCCATCATCCCACTAGAAAAAAATTTATACAAAGTATAGTTCTATGCAATTGCTTTCTGGATCAGAACCCAACTCAATTCAACATATCAATAGAAATTTATTTCAAACCAAAACTGAATTATCTACAGTGTGGATACCGTAGGGTGATTGGTCAGCGCACACGGTGGTGGCAAGGAAGTTGTTGCTGTCGTTGTCAATGAGGGAGTCACCGAACACGAAGAAGGTGCGAGCTGCCGCAGAGAGCACTGGAAGCGAAGCTAGAGCGAGGAGCAACACTCCATCGGCAATCCTTTGAGCCATGGTGGCACTAGATCAGCTCAAAATGAGGTGGGAATGTGAGACTTGTTATATATATATATATTTTACTAAGTAGGAACAATTCATATTTTTGCTCGTCGTAAATTTGATGACTTTTTATTTTTTGAAGTAAAAGTATTTTTGAAAGAATGATTTCTGATGTGGATATATCAAGGACCTAGCGGGAATTAGATGAAAAGGAGGGACATTTTACGATAGTTCCCTTTTAGGGCACTGTGCGTGAACGAGGAGGAGGGGCGCGCATTCTCTTCGTCGAGGTTCTGACTGTAACGACCATCCTTCTTACTATACTATACTACTCTCTAAGGTGACCGTTACTTAACTACTAACTCTATTTAACAGATGTGATCGAAATCACAAGGAGTCTCTACCGAAAAATTTCGGCAGAGTCTCCCCTGTACCGGTGACCTTAAACTGATATACATACAAAGTATACATCAGCCACAGGCGGCTGGAACATATATCAACAACTCACGCAGTAAATAATCCAAAATAAAAGAGAACTATATTACTCAAGATCCCAAATCATCTACTATGTCTTAATAACATCAAAATAACATATATCATCCCAATTACTAAAATGCGGAAACTTAATAATGAAATACAACTTCTTACTTCCTAATTTTCTTATCATCCTAAATAAAGAATTAATCTAGACAAATCCTTAACTAAGTCCCAAGGCTTCCATAGTCCTGGCATCACACATCCTTCGAACACCTCCTTGTCGCCTTCCTTTCTATATCTTTTCCTTTCCTGTATATGCAGTAAGAGGAAGTGCAGTCTATAAGCAAAATTTACTTAGTAAGCGCTATCTAACTCACAAAAACACGAATGTGCATGTATACGAAAAGAACTAGAAACTGAATGCCTTAAAAGAAGACATATAAAGCTGCTCATGTCAAGAGTACTGAAACTAGAAATAAAACTGCTCCTGCATAATCAATAGCAAAGCACTATAAACAGTATACTCATGATATGCAAGGATAAAACTGCATGCTAGGAATAAAGCTAAACATGTGAAAGCTGCTCATCTAATAGGTAAACATGAAAAACTACTCATCTACTAGATAAACAATAGTAGAATAAAGAACTGAACTTACTGAATTCTAAACACCTTCTGAATCTTATTTCAGTTGCTTAAAGACTTATTCTTTAATACCTATGTGAAACTTATTTTACTTGTTCAAAAACTTATACTTATAATACTTCAAAATAATAATTAACTTTCTTCTTAGGCCCGGCAACTGTACTTGCTTTTACTTTTGTAACGACCCGACCCATTTGGCGGCCCATTTGGCGGCCCATTTGGCGACCCTCGGGTTGTCAACCGTCGACCGTCGGCCGTGCCGTTACTACTAGGTTATCTAAACCTAGGGACGACTATGGGAGCCCAGCCCAAGGACAACTGAGAGTCCAATACAGTGCCACTGATAAAAGTAAAATACTTGTTATCTTTTAATACTTCTAATATATAATGCCTCGGCATTTTCTTTAGCACATTGTGTGCCAAAATCCCTAAAGTCTTGACTTTGGGATATACTTAAGGCCTTGGCCTTTTTCTTTCTTTTCTTTATCTTTCTTATACTTGTTAATACTTCTAAAAGAATGCTTCTTTAAAAAGAAACTGAAATGTTTAAACAAATTCTAACTTTGAAATGCTTAAACCAAAAATCTCCCTACTATGCTAAATAAATTCTGCAATGCAATACTTATAAAAAGATCTGCATACCATACTTATAAAAATCTGCATACTATACTTATGAAAATCTGCATACTATACTTATAAAATTCTGCATACTATACTTATAAAATCTGCATACTATACTTATGAAATTCTACATACTATACTTATAAAAATTTGCATATGAAATGCTTAATAAAATCTGCTCTAAGATTGGAGTTCTGCATATTGAGGTAACAAGGAAACTCAAATCTGTATGCTTAAATGGATGGTAGCAAAGAAGCATATCTAAACCACATGCTAGAGTAAAGAACTCACATTTGCATCCTAGAATGAGTATATCTAGAAAACATATTTAAACCTCAAATCTGTATACTTGAATGAAAGTAGCATATCTAAACCTCAAATCTGTATAC
This sequence comes from Zingiber officinale, assembly GCF_018446385.1. NCBI lineage: Eukaryota > Viridiplantae > Streptophyta > Magnoliopsida > Zingiberales > Zingiberaceae > Zingiber > Zingiber officinale. The sequence continues at coordinate 137,194,833 of NC_055995.1, read as the reverse complement.
TTGAATGAAAGTAGCACATCTAAACCTCAATTCTGTATACTTAAAATAAGGACTACAGCTTTAGTTGTTCCATAATTCCAAACCTCCTAAGCAGATAGGTGAAGCAACTACATTAAACCTCAATAGTGCAGTAACATTCAAATATCGTAAAATCAATGGATCACGACTACACAAATTCAGCTAACATGAGGTAAACTTCAACTCTACTCATTCTCCAATTTTGCTCATTTAGTCATGATAGAGAGTTATCTGAACTAACCATTACCCTATCAACTTTGGAAATTCACTAAATCTTTCCATTATACCCTTTCTGTCTCCACACCAAAATCTGCAATGCTACAATATGCAAAAATCTACACTGCTCCTAAATGCAAAGCTTAACTAAGAATCTACATAACATGCTACTCGAAATTCTGCATTCCTAGCTGATAAATTTCTGCACATAAACCCTAGCAAAAATCTGCACACAAGCTAAGTACAAATCCACATACAACTTAACCATATATGAAACCTTAACTCACGGCAGCAAACAACAACTAAAACTGCAAAGCTAATTGTAATCCACAACTCCAAATCCATTCAATGAGACATAAACAGAATCGAACAAGATCTGGCATAGTTAAAAGATCAAAACCTTATAGCCTAAAATCATGCTTCATTCAATCCTTGTAGAATTTAACAAAACAACTTCGAGATCATTACAACTACAACAGATTCCGAAATCTACAAAGTCCTAGATGAACCGATCATGCCTACTAAGGTAACAAACAGCAAGGGTTTGAGTCAAAACCTGGAAATACTAATTACAAGGCTTTGAAGGAAATCTAATCCACCTGCTTGAACTAAACTAACCCTTCCCTTTCTTCTTTAGGGTCGTGCCCTTTCTTCTTTAGGGTTCACGACAGCAAGCATCAAAACAAAAACTCCTTAAAACATGCTTCGAAATCCAAACAAGAAGCTAACTTGAATCCGAAAATAGAGAAAGCAAGGAAACTCATGCAAAGCTTCGGGAACAAGGAGAGGATCAAGAATTAAACCTCGGAGCTATCCTACTGCAGGTGAGTAGCGACTTACCTTTGCTTTTGGGACTTACAACCGAAGAGAAGGACTTTCTAGGGTTTGGGTGAGCTTGAGATCGTGGCCCCTTCCTCGCTCACGGCTTCCTTCTTGACGAGACACCTCGGATTGATGAAGAACTCCCGGAGTTCACCCCAAGCCGGCCGCCGGAGAGATGCCCTAGATCCCCTGCGACGTTTTCACCCGAGAAGGAGTCGCGCTGACGATGCGTGAGGAGAGGAGAGGAATCGAGAGAAATTAATTCCTCTCTTAACTTAACCTCTTTTTATAACGCAGGGTTATTTCTAGGTTCGGTTATTGCTTAAAGTAATTTTCCTACCTTTCCTAAACAGAATCGACGGCTGGATCACTTGGTTAGCTGGGTTTTGACCAGATCAGAGGTTGTTGGTTCGAACCTCGGCTTGGACATTTTTTGTCAAAACTTCCTTCGTTTAGTAAAAATACCAAACGACCTCCAAAAATTACATAAAAATACTCTAAAAATTCCTAAAAATCTCTAGAATTTTTCTAACCATTTCTAAACATTTTAAATTACTATTAAGACTCCAATTGAGGAAATTTGGGGGGTTACACTGACGTCGTGGCCTCCCGTTAGGGGGATCAGGGACGCCCCTCCTCTTCATCGTCTCCGGCGCCAGCCACTTCCGATGAGGTAGACCGCCTCTGCCCTCCTCTACCTCTCTCTCTCTCTCTCTCCATCTTCTCCTCACACAACGCCCCAGCACCCAAGGACACACATCGTCACCGCCTCCTTTCTTCTTCATGCCTGGCCACCATCCTCTCGCGGATGGCTATACCTTCTCTCCCCGGAGCCGCCTTCTTCCTTCAATCCGTCACCAACAGAAGAAGGAAGGTCTTCTTCTTTGCAAGGGGTCGCTGCCTCTTAGGAGGAGAGAGGGCTTCGGGTTCTTCCGTGGCTGGGAAAGCCCCACATGACATGATGTCGGCATCGCCTCGGCCTCACCCACGACGCCGTCCTTGCCGCCTCCTACCTCTTCTCTCTCTCTTGCGGGCGTACGCCACCATCTCACGAGATCGCTGTCGCCACCACAGCGATGAGGAGTCCTCACAGCCGCTTCCCTAGCACTGGCGCCTCCTTCCCTGCTGTCTGTATCATTGGTGTCATTACGGTATAGGCTAGCAGCCCCTTCGCTGCGAGGCCTCTGTGAATAGCATCGAGTTGTCGGCCCGACACTATAGCTCTATCCCCCGACTACTGTCTCTCGATCCGTCACCTCCGACGTAGCCCTCGGCTGCCACTCTCTAGGACGCCATAGCACTGTCTCTCTTGCCATTGTCGATCTGACCACTCGACACCCTCATCTCTCGGAGTCTTAGTCACTATTTTGTTTTGGGCATCGAGTCATTGTTGTGCTTCTGCCTTCGTGCCTATGTGTTGTTTCAACTTGTACACCGATGTTACTATCCAGCCTTTGAGTCGATGCTGGTCTCGACCTTCGTGTCATTGTCCTATTCGGGCCTATGTGTCGTGGTTCAGCTTGCGTGCCGATATCACATCCTGGCCTGCGTGCCGATGTCATATCCCGGCCTGCATGCCAATGTTATATCCCGGTCTACGTGTCGTTGCTAGGTCCTGACCTGCATGTCATCTTACGGAGGATCCAGGTTACGTTCGACTTCGTGCCATCGAATCTAACTCCTCATTCGACTTGCATGCATTTACTCTTTTGGGTCACGACAACTCGAGCAGCATCCCGACCAGCTCACCGATCCACCAGAAAGTGGCCCCTTGGGCCAGGGTATGTTATCGTACTCACTCTCCATTCATTTTATTATTCTAGTATTAGTCTGTTACTTACATATTCATTGGATCTGCCTCGAGTGTCGGGGTAACAGGGACTGGGGTGACCTAGTCCCTGGCTGCAGGTAGTGTTGACCAGAGGACTTCTAACGACTCGGTCAATATAGAAGTCATCTCAGCATACCCCCCTCCGGGACATCACGATTTGGTTAACATTTCATCCACCTCACCCGACGGTCCGTCTGACTCAAATTCCTGATAAGATCAAATTAGGCGCCGTCTATGGGAATCTTCTCTACCTATTTTGAAACGTGAAGATGGGCAACGTCGAAAGGTTCTCGGCCATTATCACAGTCCCGGAGGATCCTAACGAGCATATTATCTTCTCCCCTCGCTCCACGGGTATTCGAGAGTCGAGGGATTGACTTGGAGCTTCAGCTGTCGACAGATTAGTTTTTCTATTATATTTTTTTCCCGATTCCATGGGCATTTGGGAGTCGAGAGATCGAGACAGATCCTCAGCCAATTAGCATGACTTCTTGATCAGGTACGTTATGGGCTCTACTCCCTTTTTACGGTTATAGGATCTGCTATATCTCCTTGATAAGAGAGTAAGATCCTAGTCCCTTGATAAAAAACTAGGGCCCTAGATATTTGATCGAACACTAGGGACACAACTTCCCGATCAGACATTAGGGGCACAGCTCCCCGATCAGACACTATGAACACAACTCCCCGATCAGAGGCTCGAGTTATAGCTTCCCGATTAGGATTTAGGGGCCTCGCTCTTTGATTACAGGCTAGGGGTCTTACTCTCTAATAAGGGACTAGGGGCCCAGCTCCCCAATCAGAAACTCGCGGTACAGCTTCCTGATCAGGATTTAGGGGCCTCGTTCTTTGATTATAGGCTAGGGGCATTACTCTCCGATCAGGGACTAAGGGCCCAACTCCCCGATCAGATGTGTTATAGGTTCTGCACCCTTCACCATGGGGCTCTACATCCTCTTACTGTTATAGGCTCTGCACCCTTCATCCATGGGGCTCTGCACCCTATTACTACTATATGCTCTGCACCCTCCACCTATGGGGTTTTGCATCCTTTTACATCTACAGGCTCTATACCCTCCACCCACGACACTCTGCTTTCTTCTATTGCTACGGGCTATGCTCCCTTATATTGCTATGAGCTTCACTCCCTTTGACGGTCAGGGCTCAGATTATTATCTTCTCCCCTCGCTTCACGGGTATTTGGGAGTCGAGGGATTTGTTGGATCGAGACCGCGCTAGAGGGGGGGGGTGAATAGCGCTCGTGGCTATTTCGTTCGATTATCGGAAAATTATCGGAGTAATTAAAATGCAGCGAAATAAAATAAAGACAAAGACACAAAGGGATTTACTTTGTTCGGAGCCTGAGGCGACTCCTACTCGAAGGCCCGCGATCCTTGATCGCTTCCGGTGGGCAACAACTATAAGCTCGATAAGAATTACAAATTACAAATGTAACAGAAATTAGAATAACTTTGTACCGACAACTTAAAGAAGAGAAAAACGAAGCTCCGGGTCGTCGGAATGTTGCAGCAGCACTTCGGAATGACTTTGTTAGCAGCACGTTGAAGAAGGAAAGCTCAGAACTTGATCCTTTGAAGTGCTGGTCGAAACCCCCTTATAAAGGGTGTTCAAGGCGCCTCCATGCTGCCTGGTCTTCCGCGTGGATAACATCTGATCTGGTCGAACTTCATCCTCTCAAGGCGCCTTATAGCCCTCTCAAGGCTCCTTCCAAGGCGCCTTCTGCCTGCTTCAAGGCGCCTCCAGTGGTGCTTCGCAGCCAGCTCAGCTTTTGCACCCGAGGCGCCTCCAAGCTCCATGGAGGCGCCTCGGACACTGTTCATCCGAGGCTTTAGGTTGCTCCTTTGCACCTGCAAGATACGTTAGTCCCAAACACTATCCTGTAACACAAAGTTAGCACAATAAACATGATAAATGAAGTATAGACAGTCTCCGGACTGTCCGAGTCTGACTTCGGGTTTCCAACCGGAAACCCTAGGTCGACCCGACGCCTACTGTTTCCTCTACGGGGAACGTGTCCTCACCTACTCCACTCAGGAGATTTACCTGTTGCCAGTGCGATCCTCCAGATCGACTGGACTTTTGCTCAGCACTCGATGCTTCCGGACTTTCTGCTGGACATCCGCTTCCCCGGCTAGTCCAGTCTTTCACCTGGTTCGCGACACCAGGACTTTCCACCTAGGGTTACCACTGTAGGACCGTTAGATTCGATAGAGGGGGGGTGAATATCGATTTGAAAAATAAGAGTATAAATACGCAGCGGAAAAGTAAATGAACACAGTTGTTTTTTACTTCGTTCGGAACCTGTGACGACTCCTACTCGAAGGCCCGTGGTCCTTGACCACTTTCGTTGGGCAATCACTATCAATTCGAATATTACAGAGTTAAGTACAAGAATTGACAGATAAAGAAAATATCGACAATAGAATTAAAACAAAACCAGCACTGAGTCGGAGAGCTTTTCGTAGCGTCGCAAGAGCACAGAGCAGCAGATCTTGGATTCTTAGTTGATATTAAGCTCCACCCTTGCCCCTTATTTTATATGAAGCTCAGGGCGCCCCGGATCCCTTCCAGGTGCCCTGGTGAGACGTGGCAGGTCCAACCAGTGAGCTCCACGTGGCGACGCGCAATCAGGATAAAGTTTGCCTCCCGGGCGCCCGGACCCTGTTTTCCCGCAGAATCCGTCCTGCAAGACAAACGTTAGTCCGGAGGCAAATATATATCCTGTAAAACAGATTGTTAGCACAATTAAAGTTCAACAAAGTAATAGCAAAGAGTATGACTTAGATTCCGTCTTTCCGAGACCGGAATCTAGTCACGATCTCGACTTAAATATCCGAAATGGATCTAAGCCGGATCGACGCCTAATGTTCCCTTCCCGGGAACGCGTCCTCGCAGTCACTCCCCTCCAGTGACTTACCTTACTTACCTGCCAGATGTCCGGTCAGCCGTTTGGACTTCTCGCCAGCTATCCGGTCAGCCCGTCGACCTAGCTGGACTTCTCGCCAAGCGTCCGGTCAGCCCGTCGACCCGCTTGGACTTCTCGCCAGCTATCCGGTCAGCCCGTCGACCTAGCTGGACTTCTCGCCAAGCGTCCGGTCAGCCCGTCGACCCGCTTGGACTTCTTGCCAGCTATCCGGTCAGCCCGTCGACCTAGCTGGACTTCGTGCCAGACATCCGGTCAGCCCGTCGACCTGTCTGGACTTTTCCTGCACACTTGATCAAAGTGTCAGACAACAACACAACTAACTTAACCTATTTATCATTCATCAAAACCTGGGTTAGACCGTTAGTGCTACCCGCACCAACAACCACCCCCTAGGACTTTTGCCTGAAGACATCGACCTACCAAGACTTTCCGCATAGGGTTACCACCCCCTATGACCTAGGGTTACCATCCCCTAGGGTTTTACCCTTTGCCTAACCGCAGCTAGGACTTTCCTGAAATCCTCAAGTAGACTTGTTAGACTACAAAACATCTTAACTTTGAATTCTTTGCCATTATCAAAACACGAGTTCGATCGTCGGATGCTTCCCGCACCAACAATCTCCCCCTTTTTGATTATGACAACTCAAATTCAAAGTTAAGTAAACAAACGAATAGATAGACATTTTTTAACACAGGCAAATCTGCTAAGTATAGATGTACAAAGTAACTAAAGCAAATTTGCCTTATATGCTCCCCCTTAACTTTTGCTTCCCCCTTAACTTTTTGTTTACATTTTTACTACTCTCCCCCTTTGCCATATATCAAAAATGGGCAATAATAGATAATGATTGAGTTGTACATGATTTTACTAAGGTCAATAGGTTAGCTAAGTTCAACAGGGTTTGAAAGTTAATGTCAATTTAGTTTCAATAATATTTTAAGTTTTAGGACAAGGTTATTCATTCAAGTTCAGTTGATCCTTAATTCCAAGCACAAGTCATGTTCACTAGATTGATTTACTAGGTATCAGAGCCCTAAAGATCAAAACCTTCTTAACTAGAAACTTGAGTATCCTTTACCAAATGTCTAACCTTTAGTTACTTGCTCATTGTCTACAGGACAATAGCTTTCACTTGGTTAGTCAAGTTAAGTTATTTTGGTCCAGTTAGACTTGGCTAGAGCTGGAGGACTTAACTTGATTAATGTGTATTGCGTATTTAACGCCCAGACTCATATTGATGCACAGATATAAGAATTCTTGAGTCCAGGTTATACCCTATGCATCTCACGTCGTTCTATGTTTTTCAATCACAATCAAAGTAAACCTAGGTGTTTGTGAGATGCTCTGGCTTAATTCTAGGGGAACATGATTTCTAGGGGAAAACCTAGGCTATTTCAATTTTTGAACAATCTAACAAAAATTGGAGTTTTGAAAACCATTTTTCCTAGAATTTGAAACACAGTAAGAGAAATAATGGTAAGATACCTACTCTACCCAACACATTCCTATTTGCCTTCTAAGTCCACTGAACTCAAGTTCAGGTAAGGGTTTTGTAAAGATGTCAGCTAGGTTTGATTTAGACTCAACATGGTTGAGTGCAATTTCACCTTTAGCTACATGGTCCCTTACAAAGTGGTGTTTTACCACTATGTGTTTAGTCCTAGAATGGTGAATAGGATTTTTGGTCAGATTAATCGAGCTGATATTATCAATAAAGATTTTAGTATTTTTATAGTCTAGTTGATAGTCTTTTAGTGTATGCATCATCCATAGTAGTTGAGATGCACATTCTCCTAGAGCTATGTATTCAGCTTCTGTAGTGGATAAAGCAACACAATGTTGCTTTCTGCTTGACCAACTTACTAAGCACTGACCTAGAATTTGGCAGCTACCACTTGTACTTTTCCTATCTAGCTTGCACCCAGCATAGTCTGAATCAGAGTAGCCATAAAGGTCAAGGGTGCAAGTTCTTGGATACCAAAGTCCTACATTTAAAGTTCCTTTAATATACCTCAGTATTCTTTTAACATATGTTAGGTGCGACTCTTTTGCACAGGATTGATATCTTGCACACATACCTACTGCAAACAGTATGTCAGGTCGACTTCCAGTTAGATAAAGTAAACTACCTATGACACTCCTATAGTATTTTGGGTCAACTGGTTTTCCTTCAGGGTCAGAGTCAATGTTTATGTTGGTTGCCATTGGGGTATTTATAATTTTTGAATTTTCCATACAGAATTTTTTAATTAATTCTTTAGCATATTTAATTTGATAAATGTAGATTCCATCTTTAGTTTGTTTAATTTGTAAGCCTAAGAAGAAATTAAGTTCTCCCACCATGCTCATTTCAAATTCACTTTTCATTAATTTGACAAATTCTTTTAAGAATTTTGAATTAGTTGAGCCAAAGATTATGTCGTCAACATAGATTTGGGCTATAAAGATGTCTTTTCCTATAGTTTTTACGAACAAAGTCGGATCGATTTGTCCTTGGTTAAATTCTTTGGATATTAAGTAATTAGATAATCTTTCATACCATGCTCTAGGGGCTTGTTTTAGTCCATATAGTGCCTTTTTTAATTTAAATACGTGATTAGGGTAGTCTATGTCTTCAAACCCTGGAGGTTGGCTTACGTAGACCTCTTCCTTGATAAAACCATTTAAAAAGGCTGACTTAACGTCCATTTGGTACAATTTGAATCCTTTATTTGCTGCGTAGGCTAATAACATCCTAATGGACTCGAGTCTAGCTACTGGAGCATAGGTTTCATCATAGTCTAAGCCTTCGACTTGACTAAACCCTTTGGCTACTAACCTTGCTTTGTTTCTTATTATATCACCGTGATCATCCAACTTGTTCCTAAAAACCCATTTGGTGTCTATTATTGATTTATCTATGGGTTTAGGTACAAGGTCCCAGACTTGGTTTCTCTCAAATTGTGCTAATTCTTCTTGCATTGCAATGATCCAGTCCGGGTCAGGAAGAGCTTCATCTATAGTTTTAGGTTCAATTTTGGAAATTAGGGCAATCTGACTAAGGTTTCTATGGGATGATCTAGTTCTGACTCCTAGGTTTGGGTCACCCAGAATTTGGTCAGGTGGGTGAGAAGTACTTACTCTAGTTGGTCTTGGTTGTGGTTCAGGTACTGGTTCTTCCGCCTCATTAAGATTAGGTTGTATTTCATCATCTTCTATAGCTCTTCGATGAATGTCGACATTGTCAGTTATATAAGGTAAATTGTTTTCTTCATCGAATATTACATTAGTTGTTTCTTCAACTTTCAAGGTGTTTTGATTATATACTCTAAAGGCTCTACTGGTTGAAGAGTATCCTAAAAATATACCTTGGTTAGACTTGGGTGTAAATTTTCCTAAGTAATCTTTAGTATTCAAAATGTGGACTTTACAACCAAATACTTTTAAATAGTTTAGGTTAGGAATTTTGTGATAGTAGAGTTCATACGGTGTTTTATTATGAGATTTGTTTATTAGAATTCTGTTTTGAATATGATTTGCTGTATTTATTGCTTCAGCCCAAAATTGATGACTTAACTTATATTCGTTTAACATTGTCCTAGCGGCTTCTTGTAGTGTTCTATTTTTTCGTTCTACTAGTCCGTTTTGTTGGGGGGTTCTAGGACATGAAAATTCATGTTGTTATCCATTTATTTTACAAAATTCGGTAAACCTATGATTTTCAAATTCTCCCCCGTGATCACTTCTTATTCTTTTAATTTTAGTATCTTTTTCATTTTCCGTTAATTTGCAAAAGTTACTAAATATTTCATAGGTTTCATCTTTTATTTTTAGGAATTTTACCCATGTGTACCTAGAGTAGTCATCAATTATTAATAAGCAATATTGATTCTTGCTTAGTGACTTGGCTCCATGTGAGTCAAATAAATCAATATGAAGGAGCTCGAGTATGGTGTTAGTTCTTTCTAGGTTGGTTGATTTGTGGATTGACTTGGTTTGTTTTCCTTTTTGACACGCATCACAGATTGAGTGTTCAATGAATTTTAATTTGGGCAAACCTCTAACTAGACCATTGTGACTCATTTTTGAAATGAGTCTGGTGTGAGTGTGACCCAGCCTTCTGTGCCACAGTTGAGTTTCCTCTTGTTGTGTCAATAGACACTTTATTGAGGATAATGACAAGTCTATTGTGTAGATGTTATTCTTCCTAAGTCCCTTAAACCTAATTTCAGGGTTTTCGATGTTTTTAACTAGACATCCAGATTTGTCAAAATTGACTAGATATCCACTGTCACATAATTGACTTATACTTAGTAAATTAAAGTTAAAAATTTTAACCAATAAGACATTTCGAATAATGAAATAGGAACTAAGTTCAATATTACCTTTCCCGATTACTTTAAGTTTACCGTCGTTGCCGAATGCAACTGATCCTAACTTCTTGTACTTGAGTTTAGTAAACTTCAACTTATCTCCAGTCATATGTCTAGAGCATCCACTATCCAACATCCATTGTTCCAATTCCTACACATGAAGTAGTTTGAATTGGTTCTTAATGGATTTAAAGATAGCTTAATTGAAGTAGACTCCTTAGATTTTCTAAGTAATTCAGCAATTTTGATCAGGATAAAGATAATTTTAAAATTTAAGTTTTTCAAATAATTTTGAAATTTAAGTTTTTAAAGTAATTTTGAAATTTAAGTTTTTCAAATAATTTTGAAATTTAAGTTTTTCAAATAATTTTGAAATTTAAGTTTTTCAAATAATTTTGAAAATTAAGTTTTTCAAATAATTTTGAAAATTAAGTTTTTAAAATAATTTTGAAATTTAAGTTTTTCAAATAATTTTGAAAGTTAAGTTTTTAAAGTAATTTTGAAATTTAAGTTTTTAAAATAATTTTGAAATTTAAGTTTTTCAAATAATTTTGAAAGTTAAGTTTTTAAAGTAATTTTGAAATTTAATAAATTTTGAAATTTAAGTTTTCCAAATAATTTTGAAATTTAAGTTTTTTAAATAATTTTGAAATTTAAGTTTTTCAAATAATTTTAAAAGTTAAGTTTTTAATGTAATTTTGAAATTTAATAAATTTTGAAATTTAAGTTTTTCAAATAATTTTGAAATTTAAGTTTTTCAAATAATTTTGAAATTTAAGTTTTTCAAATAATTTTGAAATTTAAGTTTTTCAAATAATTTTGAAATTTAATTTTTTCAAATAATTTTGAAAATTAAGTTTTTCAAATAATTTTGAAAATTAAGTTTTTAAAATAATTTTGAAATTTAAGTTTTTCAAATAATTTTGAAAGTTAAGTTTTTAAAGTAATTTTGAAATTTAAGTTTTTCAAATAATTTTGAAATTTAAGTTTTTCAAATAATTTTGAAATTTAAGTTTTTCAAATAATTTTGAAATTTAATAATTTTGAAATTTAAGTTTTTCAAATAATTTTGAAAGTTAAGTTTTTAAAGTAATTTTGAAATTTAAGTTTTTCAAATAATTTTGAAATTTAAGTTTTTCAAATAATTTTGAAATTTAAGTTTTTCAAATAATTTTGAAATTTAATAATTTTGAAATTTAAGTTTTTCAAATAATTTTGAAAGTTAAGTTTTTAAAGTAATTTTGAAATTTAATAAATTTTGAAATTTAAGTTTTTCAAATAATTTTGAAATTTAAGTTTTTCAAATAATTTTGAAATTTAATAATTTTGAAATTTAAGTTTTTCAAATTTAAGTAATTTTTAAATTAATTTTGAAAAGATTTTTAAATAATTTTTAAATAATTTTTAAATTAATTTTCAAATGATTTTTAAATAAATTTTCAGTTTGATTTTAATTACTTAGTCATCTCACCCGATCTAAATTTTCAATCAGGGAATCCTATAATTTTTGTGAGATGAATTGAGGTTTAATTTAAGGGTTTGGTTTAACTTTGTGTTAGATTCAGGTTTAGCTTTGGGTTCAACAAGTAAGCATTTTTTGGATAAACTTCTGGGCTATGGTGAGTCACAAGGAACTCATTAAAGTAACCATGCCTTCGAGGTTTTCCAAATAGTCCTACCCATTGAACTTAATACTAAACCTTTGTCTAACTAGTTAGGATCCATTTAAGGGTAGCTTCGGTCAGTTCCACTTGGACAAATGCACCAGGTCGAAGTCATATCTTCCTAGACATGCGATGCCCAAGCTTCCCTAACGTACTATCATCCAAAAACTTCACCAGTACCGTGGGTCAAGTTAAACCTAGCCCATTTTATCTAACCTTAATTACCCTGCCGGGAAGTCTACTCTTGTTTACCCATTTCAGGTAGATTAAGTTCGGCGGTGCTAGTTATTCTGGATCCTCCATCTATATTTGATTTGAATTCGAATTATTAATTTGATTTTGAATTTTGAATTGTATTTTTTGAATTTTAATTTAATTTCAAATTTTGAATTTATAATTTATAATTTGAATTTTGAATTTTTTGAATTTTAATTTAATTTCGAATTTTGAATTTGTAATTTGAATTTTGAATTTTTGAATTTTGAATTTTTTGAATTTTAATTTATTTTCGAATTTTGAATTTTGAATTTTTGAATTTTGAATTTTTTGAATTTTAATTTAATTTCGAATTTTGAATTTGTAATTTGAATTTTGAATTTTTTAATTTTAATTTAATTTCGAATTTAGATTTATAATTTAATTTTGGATTTTTAAGATCGTTTTCAATTTAGTTTTCCCTGGATCACGACCTTGATATGGTCTGTCGAGGTAGTATATTTAATCCTTCGGAACCCAGTATTAGCCAAGTCCAACTTGATTGATCAATTTGGACTTGGGGACCCATGCTTGAACTGTTTTACTACTCTGTTTGTTTATTAGGGATAAATAAGATTTATATTTCTTTTTACTTTTGTATCCCAGCCCAGTTTTGTTGTAGACGGCTCTTTGTGTTCCAAGAATTAGGTCCAAATTCTTGGATCCCAGAGAAAACCGTTCTAAAGTATTTTTTAAATCTTTTACCTGATTTCTCAAACTAGAGTTTTCTTCCTCAAGTTTTTGAACTTGAGTAGAATTTCCAGTTTGAGTTTGGCTAGGTAAAGAATTAGTGTTTGTTACTCCTTTAAGGACGGCTACTTCCTTTAGAAGTGATTTTATTTTAAGATTTGACTTGGCTAATTTGCGAAGTAAATAATTGACTAAATTATTGAGCCTCGGAATACTTACAGCGGAGTCTGGACCTTCGAAAATGGATGTGGATCCGTGGCTTTGCTCAGAGTCGGCTTCTGACTCGCTCTCGGATTCGATGATTTGGTCCCGGGCCATCAATGCGAGTAAACTCGTTTGGTCGAGTTCGTCGTCTTCGTCCTCCGAAGAAGATTCGTCCCAGGTTGCCTTTAGGGCCTTCTTTCTTCTTTGCTTCTTGGCTTCCTTTTGGTTGGGGCAGTTGGCTTTTATATGCCCCTTCTGGTTGCACCCGTAGCAAGTGACTTCGAATTTTACCTTTGAGTTCTGTTGGGCCTCCTTGGATTGGACTGCCTTCTTTAGATCTTTCTTGTTGAAGCCCTTTTTCTTTTTGTAGAGCTTCTTCACGAGATTCACTAGTTCGCTGGTCAGTGTTAGGACCAAAAGTAGCTAGAGGGGGGGGGGGGGGGTGAATAGCTCGTCGCGTTCGCTCGGTGCGCTTGGTTGCTTGGCGTTGCTTGTTTCTTCTTGGATGTGCAGCGGAAAATACAGAAACAAACACGAAACGCTAACACTAGGATTTTACTTGGTATCCACCTCACAAGAGGTGACTAATCCAAGGATCCACACCAACGCACACACCCTCCACTATGAGTAACACTCCTTTATGGTAACTACCAAAGGCGGAGAAGCCCTACAACACTCTCAATACAAGAAGAAGAAAGGGAAATACAAGTTAAGCAAAAGCTTACAAGATGTGCAGTAAAAACCCTAACCCTAACTTCTTCCTCTTGCAATAGATCCGCCTCTTGACTTGGAAAGCCTCCAAGAACCTTCAAGAACTGGCGATCACGTGCTTGTAGAGAGCTGTGGAGGAGCTGGAATGAATCTGAGAAGAGCTCGTGAAGAGATGCCGAAGACCACGCTCGCCTGCGGCTTTAAACGGTCGGATCCCGATCGATTCAAATGTTCCGAATCGATCGGGGCGCTGGATCGATCACGGATCGATCCAGAGCGCCTGCTCGAAAGCGCTGGATCGATCCACGGATCGATCCGGCGCTTATCGCGCGAAGCAGCCCCGTCGATCGGCCGATCGATCGGGACCTCTGATCGATCCACGGATCGATCCGAGCTTCTGCTATTGGAAGAATCGGATCGATCCACCGATCGATCCACTGGATCGATCCACGGATCGATCCGACGCAATTTTGCCCAAAACCAAGTCCCAAACCTCTAACCAACATCCGGTCAACCTTGACTGTTGGTACATCATGCCTCGCATCTGGTCACTCCCTTGATCTGCCAGACTCCCCACCAAGTGTCCGGTCAATCCTTTGACCCACTTGGACTTTTACTCGTCGTGCCAAGTATCCGGTCACTCCATTGACCTACTTGGACTTCCACGGATGTCGGTCAACCTTGACCCATCCGGACTTCCTTCCTTGCCAAGTATCCAACAATCCCTTTGACCTACTTGGACTTCCCAACATCGGATGTCCGATCATCCTTGATCCATCTGGATTTCCTTCCTTGCCGGCTTCACTCACGGGACTTTCACCTAGCTTCACTCACTAGGGTTTTCCATCCGCCTAGCTTCACTCACTAGGACTTTCACCGGCTTCACTCACCAGGATTTCCTTCCGCCTAGCTTCACTCACTAGGACTTTCACCGGCTTCACTCACCAGGATTCCTTCGCCTAGCTTCACTCACTAGGACTTTCACCGGCTTCTCCCAGGATTTCCTTCCGCCTAGCTTCACTCACTAGGACTTCCATACGCCTAACTTCCAGTTAGGACTTATCAAGTATCCAGTCAACCTTGACCTACTTGACTCTTCTTCAATCAATATCTTATTGTCAAACATCTAAACCCTAACCAAGACTCAGCTTGGTTAACCAGGTCACCCTTGACCTGAGGGATATTGCACCAACAATCTCCCCCTTTTTGATGTTTGACAATACCACAATAACACTTACAATCCCACATGTAAGTTAGGCTAATCCTATAGCCTCCTTCTTCATGCCACTAGGTAATGAACCCATAAATTAAGCTTTTCATTCTCCCCCTAAGAGGGCAAACTCCCTCTAGGTAATGAAAACCTAACTTACTTCCTTTCATTCTCCCCCTATTGGCACACATCAACCCCCAAAAAAAACATCAACCCGTCTTTGGACACACATCAACCTATGCTCCAATTTTGGGCACACTTCAACAACTCCATTTGTTGAAGACTCTCCCCCTGAAGAGTTGCTCATCGTGATCACAATTTCACTCATTGTGATCAACTCAATATTGAAGGTCCCATACCCTTCATTATCCTTAACTTCTCCCTCAATGTTGACAAATACCCAACCTTGAGCATTTTCAACCACTTGAGTTGCCACTTGAAATGATGAGGATATCCACTCCCCATTTATCCCCATTTCAAGTTTAAATGCTCAACCTTGAGCAAGTTCACAACAGAAGGTTAACCACCTTCCAAGGTTCATGAAAAATAATTTTCATGTCTTTAAAGAGTCCCTCCCCCTAAAGACATGGTGGTAACTTCTGTCATTGCACCAACAATGACTTGGAATCCCTAAACCTTTAGGAAACCCAGATTTAGAAGTTTTGAGGTTCAAATGTTCAAAATTTGAAACAAACCTCAACCTAAACTTCAATGAAGTCTTCCTTAACCATTCCATCCTTGTTTTCAACACGAAAATACCCTTTTTATGTATACAAATGTATTTTAAGGGTTTGGAATGGTTACCTAGACTAAAATAGGTTCAAAGTGCTGAAATCAGGCTTTCCCAGCCAAAGCAACTTGGATCGATTGGAGTTGGGTTCCAATCGATTGAACCTTTCGAATCGATCCACCGATCGATTCAGACTACCGAATCGATCGGCTGATCGATCCAATGATCTCCACAGATTGGCTTCCGAATCGATCCATGGATCGATTCGAGCACTCAATCGATCCATGGATCGATCGAGACTCGATAGTTGCTGAAATTCCATTTCACTCAAGAAACCCTAGAAAATTCTACAAAATCCAAAATTATGAAATTTCGTGTAGACATTGTTTAGGCATATATTATCAAGGAAAAATAGTTTTCTATGAAAATACATCATATTTTCAAAGATTGACACAAACTTGAAAACTTGCAAAAACTTTAGTGTTTTCTTCAAGTTTGTGTCTAACTATTCAATGGTGATTACTATCAAAAGATAGCCTTCACCAAGGTTTTCCAAAAACATTTTAAAAACATTTTCAAAACCAATATCCCATCATGTTCCTTGGGCATAATGCACATGACTTGTACATTAGCTTTCCCAATGATGGGAAAACACATAACTATGTGTTTTGATGAACCTAAAACTCAAAAGAATGCACTAAATCAACATTTTGAGTTTTGTTCATCTTCCTAACATCTCACTTGTATCTAATGTGCACTAAAACACATACAAGTCATCTTATAGTCCTTGTGAGATGTAAGATTTTGGTTTTGCCCTATTCTAGGGATCATGCATATCTATCTAGGCATTTTAGATATATACTAGACATCCACCAAGGATGTCACTTGTTAATAATTGTTGTTAAATGCCTTTTGTCCTTAATTACAAGGAATTAAACTAATGCATGATAATGTTATGGCATACATCAAAATAAAATAACTTTCAAAAGAAAATATCCTATAATTACATGATGTATGAATGTCATGACATGGTATTTTTGGATTTTTCATAATAAAACATGAACGCAAAAATAGACATGATGTCATGACACATGATGGGCAAACAATCATGGCAAGATTTAGCATAAATAAAATATACCTAGATTAACTATCTAAGTATCCTTAAAACCTTAGCTAAACTTACAACTTAAACCTAGATTGCCCTAAAGTGCTTCAAGAAAATGTCAAAGCCTAAATTGGCATTTCTAATTCCCTTGATTAATTTATGCCAGTCGAAATTAAGCATATCCTCAAATGTTGGCATATTTCATTTTTCCACAAGAGTAGCACTTTTAAATTTAAGGCCCGGATTGCCTTAAATTTCCTAAGAACATACCAAAATCCCAACTTGGTAGCTCTTATGAATTTCCCAATATGTGCCTTTTAAGATTAAAATCAAATTTTCACCACTAGGCACATTTTACTCTTTCAAGGAGTAAATAATAGTTCCATTTCATTTTCAAAGGTTAACAAAAACCTTGAAAATGCTCCTTGAGTGTCAATTTCCTCAAAGTTGGGTTAACTACCCTTCTAATTGGAGTTGACACTCTCTAACCCATTTATGGGGTAGAGAAGATGCTCCTAGGAACCCAACACCTATTGGTGCTCCTTGGATGCTCTAGGTACTCACTAGGGATAACTTCCCTAGATACCTTCCTAGTGACCTTGTTGGGCTTCTTAGAAGCCTTGGTCACATTTTCTAGGTCAACCCTAGGGATAGCCTCCCTTGTGACCTTGTTAGTGACTTTCTTAGACTTCTTAGAAGTCTTAGTCACTTTGGTTGCAAAAATACTCTTAGGGATGACTTCCCTAGTATTCTTGACTTGACCACTAAACCTAGGGTTTGTTCCATAACTATATGGAACCCTATGATAACTAGGCACATCCTTCTTAGCCTTTGGTTTGTATCCCAAACCTCTATGGCTATTCGATGGCTTTGACTTTCCTAGCCCTAGGTTTTGCTCATTTTGCCCTTTTAGGATATTTTCCATCCTTTTTAGGGTCTTTTCCATTTTATCAAGTCTTGATCTCAAGACTTGATTTTCTATCATTAAATCCTTAGAATTTGGTTTTTCATTAAGTCCATGAGCCTTTTGGTTTCTAGGCTTGTATCTAAAATCCTTAGAGTTATTGCCTAGACTATTACCTACATTCCTAACCCTAGGAGTGATAGTCTTAGCATGTAGGGCCACATGCTTTTCCTTAAAGCCCTCATGCTTTCTATTCTTATGGTAAATTGCATTAAAATGATAAAAATTTGAACTATCATGCTTTTTACCATAATGTAAAGGGATAGGCTCAATGAATGTTACCTTCTTCTTTACCTTAGAGGCTCCCCCTTGACTAGAGCTTCCTCCATGAGCCTTGAACACCTTCTTCCCCTTAGGGCATTGACTTCGGTAATGCCCCTTTTGATTGCAAGAGAAGCACACAATGTGCTCCTTGCTCTTCTTTGTCCCGGGGGTGGTCTCCTTGGGCTTCTCCTTGCCCTTTTGTGCCACTTGGCCCTTCTTCTTGGCCAATTTAGGGCATTTGCTCTTGTAGTGCCCACTTTCCCTACACTCAAAACATATTATATGATTTTTATTTTTAATTGAAACATTTATACCTTCTTGTATAGGGATGTCACTTGCTCCTCCATTTGATATTTCTTGAATTGTGGAGGTAGAAGCTTCTTCCTCCTCTTCTTCTCTTGACCCGGATGTAGAAGTTTCTCCTTCTTCTTGATCCGGTGTCACCAAGGATTGCTCCCCCTCAATCCTAGAGGTGGAGGCGATCTCTTCATGAAGCTTGGTCAATTTGCTCCAAAGCTCCTTGGCATCTTCGAATTCTCCAACTTGAGCCAAGATGTGGCTAGGCAATAAGTTGACCAAAAGCTTGGTCACTTTGTCATTTGCCTCGCCCCTTTGAATTTGCTCCGAGCTCCATCTGCTTTTCTTTAGAAGCTTGCCCTTGGAGTTCGTTGGAGCTTTGAAGCCTTCCATTAGAGCAAACCATTGCTCTATCTCCATCATAAGAAAGTTTTCGATTCTTGATCTCCAAGAATCAAAACTCGTAGAAGTGTATGGTGGAGCCACCCTTGTGTCAAATCCAAGTCCATCTTGGAATTGCATCTTGAAGTTGAGCTTGATGAAGTCTTGAACTTGAAGAATTTGCTCCAACTTCTTCACCCTCTAGCTTTTCTTGATATGCTTGACCCTTCCGGCGATGATTCCGGTGAAGAGCGGCCTTGCTCTGATACCACTTGTTAGGACCAAAAGTAGCTAGAGGGGGGGGGGGGGTGAATAGCTCGTCGCGTTCGCTCGGTGCGCTTGGTTGCTTGGCGTTGCTTGTTTCTTCTTGGATGTGCAGCGGAAAATACAGAAACAAACACGAAACGCTAACACTAGGATTTTACTTGGTATCCACCTCACAAGAGGTGACTAATCCAAGGATCCACACCAACGCACACACCCTCCACTATGAGTAACACTCCTTTATGGTAACTACCAAAGGCGGAGAAGCCCTACAACACTCTCAATACAAGAAGAAGAAAGGGAAATACAAGTTAAGCAAAAGCTTACAAGATGTGCAGTAAAAACCCTAACCCTAACTTCTTCCTCTTGCAATAGATCCGCCTCTTGACTTGGAAAGCCTCCAAGAACCTTCAAGAACTGGCGATCACGTGCTTGGAGAGCCGTGGAGGAGCTGGAATGAATCGAGAAGAGCTCGTGAAGAGATGCCGAAGACCACGCTCGCTGCGGCTTTAAACCCGATAACGGTCGGATCCCGATCGATTCAAATGTTCCGAATCGATCGGGGCGCTGGATCGATCCACGGATCGATCCGGCGCCTCGTGCTCTGAAGCGCGCTGGATCGATCCACGGATCGATCCAGGCGCTTATCGCGCGGGGATCGTCCGATCGATCGGCCGATCGATCGGGACCTCGGATCGATCCACGGATCGATCCGAGCTTCCAGAAGAATCCGGATCGATCCACCGATCGATCCACGCAGTCGATCCAGACTTGGTTTTGCCCAAACCAAGTCCCAAACCTCCCTAACCAACATCCGGTCAACCTTGACTGTTGGTACATCATGCCTCGCATCTGGTCACTCCCTTGACTGCCAGACTCCCCACCAAGTGTCCGGTCAATCCTTTGACCCACTTGGACTTTTACTCGTCGTGCAAGTATCCGGTCACTCCATTGACCTACTTGGACTTCCACGGATGTCTGGTCAACCTTGACCCATCTGGACTTCCTTCCTTGCCAAGTATCCAGTCAATCCCTTTGACCTACTTGGACTTCCCAACACCAGATGTCCGATCATCCTTGATCCATCTGGATTTCCTTCCTTGCCTGGCTTCACTCACCAGGACTTTCACCTAGCTTCACTCACTAGGGTTTTCCATCTGCCTAGCTTCACTCACTAGGACTTTCACCTGGCTTCACTCACCAGGATTTCCTTCTGCCTAGCTTCACTCACTAGGACTTTCACCTGGCTTCACTCACCAGGATTTCCTTCTGCCTAGCTTCACTCACTAGGACTTTCACCTGGCTTCTCTCACCAGGATTTCCTTCTGCCTAGCTTCACTCACTAGGACTTCCTTCTGCCTAACTTGCCAGTTAGGACTTCCCAGTCAAGTATCCAGTCAACCTTGACCTACTTGACTCTTCTTCAATCAATATCTTATTGTCAAACATCTAAACCCTAACCAAGACTCAGCTTGGTTAACCAGGTCACCCTTGACCTGAGGGATATTGCACCAACAGTCAGTTCATCTTCTGAGTCGGGTTCGTCTTCTGATTCCGATTCAATTTTTCGCCGTACTCTTGATTCCCGTGTTCGACTCGTACCTGCAACCAAAGCAATACCCTTCTCGGAAGGCTGTGCATTAGTTTGTTCATGGAGTTTAAATTCATAAATAATTCATCTAATTTTAAAGAAGATAAGTCTTTGGAGACCTTGTAGGCATCTACCATTGATGCCCACAACGTACTCCTTGGAAACGAGTTAAGAGCATACCTTATTATGTCTCTGTTTTCTACCTTCTGCCCGATTCCATGAAGGGAATTCAGAATATCTTGAATTCGAGCGTGTAAAGAACTTGCCGTCTCGCCTTCCTGCATTTTCAAATTGTATAGTTTATTAAGTAACAAATCACGCTTACTTACCTTGGTTTCCGAGGTGCCCTCGTGAAGTTCGATCAGTTTCTCCCATAGTTCCTTTGCGGGGGAGAATGAACTGACTCTGTTGAGCTCTTCTTTGGTAAGCCCGCACTGGATGGTGCAGGTAGCTTTGGCGTCGGCTTCCACCTTTTTGATGAAGGCTGGCTCCCAGTTCTCACAGGATGTAGGCTTACCATCCGTATCAGTTGGTAGTTGCAGTCCTGTCTTGACGATCATCCAGGTGTCGAACTGGATCTTCAGATATATTTCCATTCGCCCCTTCCAATATCCGAAGTCTTCTCCGGAAAATAGTGGGGGACGAACGGTGCTATATCCTTCTTGTTGGGCTATTTAGATCTAAAAAAATAGAAACAACAAGATCTATTCCAAGACTGAGTTTTGGATTAGTAGTGCGGGAAAAAGTAGAAAAAATGAGAAGCTCAAGTGGTATTGACCAACTTTGAGCAGAAAGTTGATTCGAAAAAAAAGAGAATATAGCTATGAGGCTAAATTCTAATCGACTTCGAACAAAATCACGAAAAAATTATCTTGAATAGTGGTTGCACTGATTCAAGACGACCCCGCTCTGATACCAATTGTTGGATCGAGACCACGCTAGAGGGGGGGGGGGGGGGTGAATTACGCTCGTGGCTATTTCGTTCGATTATCGGAAAATTATCGGAGTAATTAAAATGCAGCAGAATAAAATAAAGACAAAGACACAAAGGGATTTACTTCGTTCAGAGCCTGAGGTGACTCCTACTCGAAGGCCCGCGATCCTTGATCGCTTCAGGTGGGCAACAACTATAAGCTCGATAAGAATTACAAATTACAAATGTAACAGAAATTAGAATAACTTTGTACCGACAACTTAAAGAAGAGAAAAACGAAGCTCCGGGTCGTCGGAATGTTGCAGCAGCACTTCAGAATGACTTTGTTAGCAGCACGTTGAAGAAGGAAAGCTCAGAATTTGATCCTTTGAAGTGCTGGTCGAAACCCCCTTATAAAGGGTGTTCAAGGCGCCTTGAAGGCTGTTCAAGGCGCCTCCATGCTGCCTGGTCTTCCGCGTGGATAACATCTGATCTGGTCGAACTTCATCCTCTCAAGGCGCCTTATAGCCCTCTCAAGGCGCCTTCCAAGGCGCCTTCTGCCTGCTTCAAGGCGCCTCTAGTGGTGCTTCGCAGCCAGCTCAGCTTTTGCACCCGAGGCGCCTCCAAGCTCCATGGAGGCGCCTCGGACACTGTTCATCCGAGGCTTTAGGTTGCTCCTTTGCACCTGCAAGATACGTTAGTCCCAAACACTATCCTGCAACACAAAGTTAGCACAATAAACATGATAAATGAAGTATAGACAGTCTCCGGACTGTCCGAGTCTGACTTCGGGTTTCCAACCGGAAACCCTAGGTCGACCCGACGCCTACTGTTCCCGTCCTCACCTACTCCACTCAGGAGATTTTACCTGTTGCCAGTGCGATCCTCCAGATCGACTGGACTTTTGCTCAGCACTCGATGCTTCTGGACTTTCTGCTGGACATCCGCTTCCCCGGCTAGTCCAGTCTTTCACCTGGTTCGCGACACCAGGACTTTCCACCTAGGGTTACCACCCCCTAGGACTTTTGCCTGAAGACATCGACCTACCAAGACTTTCCGCATAGGGTTACCACCCCCTATGACCTAGGGTTACCATCCCCTAGGGTTTTACCCTTTGCCTAACCGCAGCTAGGACTTTCCTGAAATCCTCAAGTAGACTTGTTAGACTACAAAACATCTTAACTTTGAATTCTTTGCCATTATCAAAACACGAGTTCGATCGTCGGATGCTTCCCGCACCAACAGGATTGACTTGGAACTTCATCTGCTGACAGGTTAGTTTTTCCATTATTTTTTTTCCCTGACTGCAGGGGTATTCGGGAGTTGAGGGACCGAGACAGATCCTCAGTCGGTTGGCATGACTCCTCGATCAGACACTGCTATGGTCTTTGCATTCACTAATATTAGGGCTCCACCTCCCCTGCTAGGGGTCGAGCTGTCTCCACTGGTCTCGGACCAGAGTATGACCACCAGTCTCTGACCAGACTATCTCCATTGGTCTCAGACCAAACTATCGCCACTGGTATCGGACCAGAGTATCGCCACTGGTATCAGATTAGAGTATCGCCACCGGTCTCAGACTGGATTATTACCATTGGTCTCGGACCAGAGTATTGCCACCGGTCTTAGACTGGACTATCGCCACTGATTTCGGACCAGAGTATTGCCACCGGTCTTAGACTGGACTATGGCCACTGATTTCGAACTAGAGTATTGCCACCGGTCTTAGACTGGACTATCACCACTAGTCTCAGACCAAAGTATCTCCACTGGGCTCGGACTAGAGTATCATCACCGATCTCGAACCGGAGTATCTCCATTGGTCTCGGACCAGAATATTACCACCGGTCTTAGACCGGAGTATCGCTAATGACCTCTCGGTCGGCATTCCAGACTCTCACCTTAGTGCGAGTTATAAGCGAGTCTACTCTCATGACCAACAACCTCTCGGTCAGGTTCCAGACTCTCACCCCAGTGAGAGTTATAAGCAAGCTTGCTCTCGCGACCAACGACCTCTTGGTCGGTGTTCCAGACTCTCACCCCAATGTGAGTTATAAGCGAGCCTACTCTCATGACCAATGACCTCTCGGTCAGGTTCCAGACTCTCGCCATAGTGAGAGTTATAAGTTAGCATACTCTCACGACCAATGACCTCTTGGTCGGTGTTCCAGACTCTCGCCCCAGCGCGAGCAATAAACGAGCATGCTCTCGCGGCCAACAACCTCTCGATCGGTGTTCTAGACTCTCGACCCAGCGCAAGTTATAAGAGAGCATGCTCTTGCGACCAACGACCTCTCGGTCGGCGTTCCAGACTCTCGCCCCAACGCGAGTTAGAAGCGAGCATGCTCTCATAACCAACGACCTCTCAGTCGGTGTTCCAGACTCTCACCCCAGCACGAGTTATAAGCGAGCATGCTCTCGCGACCAACGACCTCTCGATCGATGTTCCAGACTCTCGCCCCAATGCGAGTTATAAGCGAGCATGCTCTCATAACCAACGACCTCTTAGTCGGTGTTCCAAACTCTCACCTCAGCGCGAGTTATAAGCGAGCATGCTCTCGCGACCAATGACCTCTCGGTCGGTGTTCCATACTCTAGCCCTACTGCGAGTTATAAGCTAGCGTGCTCTTGCGATCAACGACCTCCCGATCGGCGTTCCAGACTCTTGCCCTAGTGCGAGTTATAAGCGAGCATGCTCTCACGACCGACGACCTCTCGATCGGCGTTCTAGACTCTCGCCCCAATGCGAGTTATAAGCGAGTATGCTCTCGCGACTAACGACCTCCAGTCGGCTTTCCAAACTCTCACCCTAGTGCGAGTTATAGGCGCGCACTGCCCACGTGCACATTGACTAGTCGGTCAGGTTTCCTCCCTAGCCGGGGTACTCAACTCATTCTCCACTCGGTCGACACTCATCTCACTTGCCGCTCTGCTTGACACTTGCGTCTCACTCGCTGCTCGGCTCACAGGCTTCATGCCCACTTGGATCCCCGGCTTTGTCCCCTCTTGCATTAGCCTTCGATGGGCTTCATGCCTATTTGGAGCATCGATGTTGTGACTTTCAATCTCTCGGGATTCGTTCTCGCTCGATTCATGAGCTTTGTGCCTGCTTGGCTCAAGGGCTTGGCTCTCGTTCGCCTTCAATCTCGTGGGATCCATGCCCGCTTTGTTCACGGGATTCGCTCCCGCTCAGCTCATGAGTTTCTCTCCCTTTCACCAACAACCTCTTGGTTCAGCTCGATATTATCTCTATTGCCTGGTAGGCATTTTTTGGTCGCCTGGTTGCATTTTATGATCACTCAGTGAACATTTTTCGGTCTCCCAGTCGCAGTTTACTGTTGCTCGGTCAACATTTCTTGGTCGCACGCTCGTCTCCGCTCGCCTGCTCTCTTTCCACCAGCTCCACATGGTCTCAGTTGCCTGGTCAGCATTTTCTTGGTCGCGCGCTTGGCTCCGCTTGCCTGTTCTCTTTCCTCCCGCTCTGCATGGTCTCAGTTGCCTAGTCAGCATTTTCTCGGTCGCGCGCTCAGCTCAGCTCGCCTGTTCTCTTTCCACCCGCTCCACATGGTCTTAGTTGCCTGGTAGACATTTTTCTCAGTCGTGCGCTCGGCCTCGCTCGCTAGTCCTCTTTCCACCTGATTGGTACTGTCCCTGTTGCCCAGTTGACACTCTTTCGGTCGTTCGGTCGGCTTCTTCGTAGCCACCTGATCAATATCGGCCGACCATTCGCTCGGTCACTCACTAGTACCACTCGGCTGCTCGCTCAGTATTCTCTCGGACGCTTGATCGACATTTTCTCGGATGCCTGGTCGACATTCTTTTAGTCATCCTGTCGGCATCTTTGTAGCCACCCGATTAGTATTGCTCGGTCGTTCGCTCGGACACTCGCTTTATTCCGTTTGGCCTATCACTCAATGTTTCTCTCGGTTGCCTGCTCGATGGTACTTGTCCGTGCGTTTGGCATTCACTCGGCACCGCTCGACTGTTTGCTTTGTCCCATTTGGCCTATCGGTCAACATTTTCTCGGTCGTGTGCTTTGCACCGTTCTCTCGTCGTCTTTCCACCCGCTCGGCGTTCTCTCGATGGTCTGATCGGCATTCTCTCGGTTGCGCGCTCTGCACCACTTGCCAGTCGTCTTTCCACCTGCTCGACATTCTCCTGATCATCCGGTCGGCATTCTCTCGACCGCTCGGTCGGCACTGCTTGGTCGTTCGCTTTACATCGCTCGACATTTGTCGGTCGCTCAATCGACATTTCTTCGATTGCCCGGTCGACACTTCTCTGTAGGATTGAAAGCGCCAAAGGGGGGGGGGTGAATAGTGCTTGTGGCTAATTCGTACGTTTCAGAAATATGCAGCGGAATACTAAAAACACAAATGCAAACACCAAGATTTTTACTTGGTTCGAAGCCTGTGACGACTTCTACTCCAAGGCCCACACGTAAGAGTACTTTCGATGGGCAATCACTATAGCTTCGGAAATATTACAACTTGAAGTACAATATTAATGCAAAAAGTATACTTACACGTAAGAAAGGAAAATTGAATGTTTCTGGTTGTTGGATCGAGTTACGACGTTGTCGGATCGTTCTTTGAGCAACACACAGGAGAAGGTTTGCAAGTTGGAAGTTGTACTTGGCTGCTGCTCGAACCGGCCTTATAAAGGTTGTTGAAGGCGCCTTCAGCCTCCATAGAAGGCACCTCCAGCCCGCCGAATCCACTGCGTCGATAAGCTCCTGCGTCTTCACTGCTTATCCGCCCGAAGGCACCTTCAAGCTCCATGGAAGGCACCTTCCATCAGCTGTCCAAGGCGCCTTCTATCTCCTTGGAAGGCGCCTTCGCGCCTTGCTGCGTGCGGCTTCGACTAATGCACCCGAGGCGCCTCCAAGCTCCATGGAGGGCACCTCGGGTATTGTTCATCCGAGGCTTCTCTTGCGTAACTCCTTTCCTGCAAAGCATATTAGTCTACAAACAAAGTACACCTTGCAAAACAAAGTTAGAACAATAAAATAATATAAATCTAGTTATTTGACAATCACCAGACTGTCCGGTTCTGACTTTGGATTTCCTGAAAAACCTAGGTTGAACCGACGCCTACTGTTCTCTCACCGGGGAATGCATCATCACCTACTCATCTCAGGAGAGTTTACCTATTGTCAGATTGATCCTCTAGACCAACTGGACTTTTGCTCAGCGTCCGAAGCTTCCGGTTTTCATGTTGGACGTCCGCTCCATGACCCGTCCAGTCTTCCACCCGGTTCGCGACACCAGGATTTCAACCTAGAGTCTCCGACTCTAGGATTTTTGCCTGAAGCCTCTGACCCACCAAGACTTTGCGCCTAGGGTTACTGCCCCCTAAGACCTAGGGTTACCACCCCCTAGGGTTTTCCACCTGCTTAACTGCAGCTAGGACTTTTGCCTAAGTACACTTAATTGCGCCTAGGGTTACCACCCCCAGACTTTACGCCTAGGGTTACCACCCCCAGACCTCATTGTGGCAACACCTCATGTGCTAGCTATTAGACTCATCCGAGGGGACAACAGATAATTGCAACTATGAGCCTAGTTCAAATGGATGCATATGCCCTAGTTAATATTGGAGTATAATTAATCCATAGATGCGAATACATAATATAAGAATCCATTTTGGGCCGAATGATTCCATTGAAAAATTTAGATTGAAATTTAATAAAATTTTCTCGAACAAGATGGAACGCAAGTAAAAGAAAGCTGATATATGTATTAATGATCCTAATACAATTTATTCCACAAAGAGATTGATATTACTTTGTGAAACCTCCAGCTCCTCCGTAAGCAAAAACATATTTATCAGCATCATATGTATAATGATCATCAGCGGTGCTATAATAGTCACTAATATCAAACCTAAACTCAAGATACTCATCATCGAAAATGATCAACTTATTCGACGAATCCACTGACTAAACTTGAATGAAATAAGCAGCTTTATTAGGTCCTTCGGTACTTGGATGTCCACTACCCATAGGAGGACTCGGTACATTCAAGGGAGAGTAAACATGCCCACCCATTTGAAGAGCGGATGCATATTCATTCATCTTCGGAAGCAATTCCTTAGGGAAATACCCAAGAGGTAGCTGATCATTATAGGTAACCCACCAATTCCCTGTGTTAGAATCCTATAAATGAAAATACATAAAATTTATTAATAAGGATTAAACTTCAATAAAAATAAAATAACACATATGGGAAAAAAGAGACAAAGAAATTACCCTAGCTATTAGTATAGGTAGATATTTTTGTTCACCACCGCCATAAGTAGAAAATTCAAGAATAAAACTTCCCGGTCCATAAATATTAGTGGTGCTAATAAAACCAGCACATAGTAAATTCTTGCATCCCATTTTATCATATCCATCTCTCTGAAAACAAGGAATGGAATATTTTATATAAGAATATAAGAATATATATATATATATATATATATATATATATATATATATATATATATATATATATATATATATAAAAGATTTATACTTACCATCCAATAAGTAAAGAATCGAGGATAACTAGTCTTGTACAAGACTGTTGTAACCTGTGAAATTGGATATTAGTGACGATATAAAACAGGCTGAAGAAGATATAAAACAAGCTGAAGAAGATCTTATGTAAAAGAACTATAAGAAAACCAAATGCCCCGGCTATGTAGGATGATGGCTATTTTTAGCCTTCTGAGCCAGCACAGGTCTTATTTTGGTTTACTTTCTTTTACAGTTACTGTTCACCTTTGAGTTACTGAGATAAGGACTGAAGAAGATCTGGAAGAGAGAAATGAAATAAGAGTACATTTTATTAAACTAGGTATTTTACAGATGCATACATGGTTTAAGCAGCAGAACTATCTTACAGATTGATAAGCAAACTTAAGCAAACATAAGCAAACTCTTACATGCTAAGCAAACTCTTACATACTGAAACAGAAATAGTTAAAAGACATTACATAATACTGAAATTGACTTATTTTACATACTTACAGACAGAAAGGAAGGGCTTTGAGAGGGAGTTGGAGAGGGAGGTTGAGAGAGTGTGAGGAGGCAAAGAGGGAGAGAAAGTTGCTCGTAGTGGATGCCTTGAAAGGCAGAGGAATATGGCCTTTTATAGGAAAGAGTGGAGAGATGTCTTCGGGAGGAAGGAAACATTTGCTTGGGAGAGAAGGAAAGCATCTTGGAAAGTAAGACATGTGGAAGGAAGGTGTTGTTTAGGGTGAAAGGAAGGCATCTGCAAAAG
The DNA here is from genome assembly GCF_018446385.1 of Zingiber officinale. Lineage (NCBI taxonomy): Eukaryota > Viridiplantae > Streptophyta > Magnoliopsida > Zingiberales > Zingiberaceae > Zingiber > Zingiber officinale. Next base: position 137,166,135 of record NC_055995.1, on the reverse strand, counting down.
AGACAGGTGGAAAGTAGTATTGGTTTTAGCGGAGACATTGGTGAGTGGTGGCATTGTTGAGTAGTGGTGGCACTGTTGAGTACTGTTGTTGTAGTAGTGGTGACATTGTTGAGTACGGTGGTTGTCATTCTTAGCTGTCCATCATATTATCAATGTTGTCTTCTCCGGTTGAGTCTAAAGATGATGCTTGTGAGCTAGAAGCTTGGTTTGGTGCTCTGTGTCTGGCTAAGGCAGCTCGATAGACTCTAGTTGAAAGGGCGGAACTTGCTAACCTCTTGTTACTCATTCTTTCTGTCTTCTTCTGGTAATGTTGAAACAGGGTAGTATGCTGTGTAGTAAAGTGAAAAGGGAAAAACCTGGTACCCATATCTTTTGGCCAATAAATCTTTTCAGTGAATGATTCTCCAACCAGGATATAAGTTTCAGGATCTTCAAGTCTATCCCAGCCCCAATGTGTCCCTTGGAGTGAAGCTCTCTAGTGTTTGAGTTGGTCGGAGGAGGGAGGAGCTTCCCAATCACAGTCTGGGTCTGTAGGATAGTCTTGTAGCTCGGCTTGGTAATCGCCAACTTCATTTATGTCAATTTTAAATAAATGTCGGGCTGGCTTGATTTTGAGGTCCAGCCATTCTGGAGAAGTACTGTCAAATGTACATACTACAAACGTTTCTTCTTCTTCCAAAGCAGTAGAAATAACAGTACCAAGTTTCTTTGGGAAATCTTTAACTGAATCTAGGTCATGAATCCATAATTTATATAAGAGGCCAAAGTCCAGAAGAGTAAAAGGGGTAATTTGTCTCCCTTTGTAAGCCGTAGTAATGTAAGATTCATAATCCATGTTAGCTCTTCTGAAAGCATAGAGAAGCTGACATTGACATTCATATTTATTTGATTCTATACAAGGTGATCCTTTCTTTTGGCATTTAAGCTTTGGGCTGAACTCAGCTTCATATACAATAGTCATTCCTTTAGGAGGTGTTTTGTGAAAAGCTTTTAGGGCTTCACATAATTCTATAAACGTTTGTAAAGTAGATTTTTCAGCCAGACTGCGAACATAAGTATGAATATCCTCAAGAATAGTATTTGGGAAGCCTGCCAGGCATATCTCAGATGCTCTTTGTAAAGCTGTAGTCTTATTTTGTTCTTTAAGTTGAGCCAAAGTTAGGTACTCTGGTCTGATAGGAGTATTGGTGCGTTATGTTGAAGGTTCTGCCAGGTTATTCTCAGGAGTATGTTGCACAACTTGAGCATAAGTAAAAGTATTTGTATCAGGACTAGTAGCTTGTATTGGTGTTATTTGTAGAATTGTACTCACAAAGAAATGTGGTCCTAGATGGGCTCTGGCTGCTATAAAAGCCTCTTCAAGTGAATAATAGCCTTTAAAGTATGGATGCTCTAGGTTTTGAATGGCTAAGTTTGTTTCTTCCCATGTAGAGTATACCCCTGCCTGGGGTCCTGAAAAGACTACGTAATAGGAAAATTTCTTTCCTGTTGGTTTCTGGATAGTAGTAAGAAAGTAGTTGGAAAGAGCGTTTATTACTGCAATTTTATGTCCAGAGCTTCCTGGAAGTGTAGGGATATGCCAAATATTATCAATAAGATAATTTTGGATGTGGTCCAGTCTGTCTCTGCCAACAAAGCGAAAATGATCTTCTGGTTGTGTGAAAAGTTATAAATCTTGAGTGCCAAAACGCATGATTTTGGTGGAAAAAGTACGAACTTTCCTTGGTCTGTCCATCCTATAAGGACTAAAAATTAAAATGTTAATGTAACAATCTTGATAATATATCTGCTAAAGAATTATTAACTCCTTTAATATGTTCCCATTGTATCCTAAGTCCTTTATTGATTATGGTATATGTGAATTTTAACCAACGCTTTGTACTGAGGCCTTTTCTGACTGTTTTAGTTTGTTAACCATATTTGACTATGGCTTCGCAGTCTGTTCTAATAAGGATTTCTGGTTTGTTACAAATAAATAATCTAAAAGCTTCTAAGCTGTAAATAACAACTAAAATTTCATAATCTAATGATGTTAATTAAGTGTCCTTTTTCGTGGTATTTCCTATAGGCATAACGACATAAGGCTTCTGTTGATTTAGGTTCATATTTGGAAGTTTTGTGATATAAGATGTTGGATCAAGAAGCGCTAGAGGGGGGGGGTGAATAACGCTCGTGGCTATTTCGTTCGATTCGTAAAACTATCGGAGTTAAAACACGCAGCGGATTAAGAAAAGCAAACACACAAGAACACGGTCGTTTACTTCGTTCGGAGCCTAGATCGACTCCTACTCGAAGGCCCGCGATCCTTGATCGCTTTCCGTGGGCAACAACTATAAGTTCGGAATAATTACAAGCTGAAGTACAATGATTGCAAGAATTAATTATATCGACGACAATTAAGAAATGAAGATTCGGAGCTCCGGGTCGTCGGGTGGTCGTTGCAGCACTTCGGGATCGTGTCGTTAGCAGCTAGTCGCAGAAGGATTGCTTGGAGTGAGTTGTGAAGAGCTACTGGTCGAAACCCTCTTATAAAGGGTGTTCAAGGCACCTTGAAGGCCATCCAAGTCGCCTTAAACAAGCCGAGTCACCCACGTGGATCAAGCTTGAACTGGTCGAACTTATCTGCTTCAAGGCGCCTTCAACCTTCGGTCCAAGGCGCCTTGAGCTTCATTCAAGGCACCTCCAGTCTGCTGCGCTGACTTTTCCTGGCTCGCACCCGAGGCACCCCCAAGCTCCATGGAGGCGCCTCGGTACTGTTCATCCGAGGCCAATTTTACACTTTGGTCCCTGTAAGATATGTTAATCCCAAAAATACCCTACAACACAAAGTTAGCACATAAAGATAGTATGAATATGAAAGTTTGACAGCCTTCAGACTGTCCGGGTCTGACTTCGGATTTCCATCCGGAAACCCTAGGTCGACCCGACACCTACTGTTCCCTCTTCCTGGGAACGCGTCCTCACCTACTCCTCTCAGGAGATTTACCTGTTGCTAGTATGATCCTCCAGATCGACTGGACTTTTGCTCAGCGTCCGATGCTTCCGGTCTTCATGCTGGATGTCCGGTCCTCGACCCATCTAGACTTCTGCCCGGTTCGCGACACCAGGATTTTAACCTAGGGTTACCGCCCCCTAGGATTTTTGCCCGAAGCACCGACCCGCCAAGACTTCCCTCATAGGGTTATCACCCCCTATGACCTAGGGTTACCACCCCCTAGGGTTTTCACTTTGCCTAACCGCAGCTAGGACTTTCCTTCACCTAGGGTTACCGCCCCCTAGGACCTAGGGTTACCACCCCCTAGGATTTTTCACCTGCCTAACCACAGTTAGGACTTTCCTACAAGCTCCATGAACTTGTTAGATAACAAACAACTTAACTTTGAATCCTTTGACATAATCAAAACACAGGTTTGATCGTCGGATGCTTTCCACACCAACAATCTCCCCCTTTTTGATTATGGCAACATGATTCAAAGTTAAGTAAAAAAATATATAAAAAATATGACAGTAAGTGCAAAACTTAAACATGAGCAGAAATGAAATAATTTTAAAACAACACCTTATGCTCCCCCTTTCATTCATTATGTTTAAGTTCTTAATTCTTAACTTTGATTTTTCTCTCCCCCTTTGACAGAAATCAAAAAGAGCACTTAAGAAGAGAGAAAAAAATATGTATACTATTTAATTTTAAGCTCCCCCTAAAGGGTAGCACTTAGCAGAAAGAAGTTATAGATATGTAGCTAAGTTTTTGAAAATAATAGTTTTGTCAAGTATTTAGCTTTTGTAAAGAATTGTTTAAAAGAAATTATTTAGCTAAATATTAAAGAATTTTTGGGCCAAATAATTTTTTTTAATTCTATTTTATTTTTAAAATAATTTTGAAATTAATTTTCAAAGGATTTTTCAAATAATTTTGAAATTAATTTTCAAAGGATTTCAAAATGATTTTGAAAGAATTTTTAAAATAATTTTGAAATGATTTTTCAAAGTATTTTTTTTAAAATAATTTTGAAATTAATTTTCAAAGGATTTTCCAAATAATTTTGAAATTGATTTTCAAAGGGTTTTTTAAAAATAATTTTGAAATTAATTTTCAAAGGCTTTTTAAAATAATTTTGAAATTAATTTACAAATGATTTTTCAATTAATTTTGAAATAGTTTTCAAAGGATTTTCCAAATAATTTTGAAATGATTTTTCAAAGTATTTTTTAAATAATTTTGAAATTAATTTTCAAAGGATTGTTTAAAATAATTTTGAAATTAATTTTCAAAGGATTTTTAAAATAATTTTGAAATTAATTTTTAAAGTATTTTTCAAATAATTTGGAAAGAATTTTTAAAGTAATTTTTAAATAATTTTGAAATAATTTTTAAAGGATTTTTCAAATGATTTTTTAAAATAATTTTTAAAGGATTTTTAAAATGATTTTTCAAAAAAAATTTTAAAGGATTTTTAAAATGATTTTTCAAAATAATTTTTAATGGATTTTTAAAATGATTTTTCAAAATAATTTTTAAAGGATTTTAAAATGATTTTTCAAAATAATTTTTTAAAGGATTTTAAAATGATTTTTCAAAATAATTTTGAAATAGTTTTCAAAGGATTTTCCAAAAAAAATTTGAAATGATTTGTCAAAGTATTTTTTAAAATAATTTTGAAATTAATTTTCAAAGGATTTTTAAAATAATTTTGAAAATAATTTACAAATGATTTTTCAAATAATTTTGAAATAGTTTTCAAAGGATTTTCCAAATAATTTTGAAATAAATTTTCAAGGTATTTTTTTAAAAAATATTTTTAAAGTAATTTTTAAAGGAAAATAATTTTGAAATTAGTTTTCAAAGGATTTTTAAAATAATTTTGAAATTAATTTTTATAGTATTTTTCAAATAATTTGGAAATAATTTTTAAAGTATTTTTTAAATAATCTTGAAATAATTTTTAAAGGTTTTTTCAGATGATTTTTAAAATAATTTTTAAAGGATTTTTAAAATGATTTTTTTTAAAAAAAATTTTAAAGGATTTTTAAAATGATTTTTCAAAATAATTTTTAATGGATTTTTAAAATAATTTTTAAAGGATTTTAAAATGATTTTTCAAAATAATTTTTAAAGGATTTTTAAAATGATTTTTCAAAATAATTTTTAAATGATTTTTAAAATGTTTTTTCAAAATAATTTTGAAATAGTTTTCAAAGGATTTTCCAAATAATTTTGAAATGATTTTTCAAAGTATTTTTTTAAATAATTTTGAAATTAATTTTCAAATGATTTTTAAAAATAATTTTGAAATTAATTTTTAAAGTATTTTTCAAATAATTTGGAAAGAATTTTTAAAATAATTTTAGTTAATTAAGTCGATTCATTTGATTAAATTTGATTTATTTGATTAAATTGAATTTATTTGATACCAAGTTGAGCTTAGATCCTTCTCACCCAATTCTAAGTTATCAATCAGATAATCTTATATAATTTTGTGAGATGACTATCTTTAGTTTAGGTTATTTCTAAGGATTAATTTACATTTGAGTTAAAATTTGGTTTTTTAATTAGTCAATTAAATATTTATTTCAATGATTGATTCCCAGGTCAGGGCGAGGCTCTAGGCCTTCTTGGGTATGGGATCATCCACCCCTTCCTATTCAGAACCGTTCAAAGAAAATATATATTTAATTTACTTTTTGAAACCCCTAAATTTAACTAACAAGTGTAAATTATGCCTATGTCCTTAAACTATCCTAAATCTAAACATACATAAAAATAAATAAATCAACACGCATCAGATTTATCTACGAGTGAAGATGGTCTTTCTATTGGCTTCCCCTGGATCATAGCCTCGATAGAGTCTATCAAGGAAATGGATATGATCCTTGGGGACCCAATAGTGGCCAGGTCCCACTTGATTAACCAAGTTTTGTTGGAGGATCGGTGGCCGGCTTGAAGGGGGGTTGGATAGACGGCACCCCCAAATCGTTAGCTTCCTACACTATTGTTAGCTTGCGCAGCGGAATGCAAATAAAAACAAACAAGCTAAACTAAATACAAGACAAAGAAAGGAAATGCAAACCAAAACGCTAACACGTTCGATGTAACGTGGTTCGGAGATTAGGGCTCCTACTCCACGGCTGTCCGTAAGGTGGACGATCCCAATCCTTCGGTGGATTACTCTCCGGAAAACTTCCGGCTAGCTCAAACCTCCTTGTGGGTGGAGAAACCTCACCACAACCCTCACAAGAGCTCCTTTGACGCTAGGGCACAGGTAGACTACTAATAGAGATTAACCACCTCTATTTCGTCGCCTTGGCCGGCCATACCAAACTCCTTCTTATAGAGCTTGGGGAAATCAGCCTTGCTGATTTGCCCGTTACCAGTCGACTGGTCCATGCACCACCCACCGGCTCGATACCAGTCGACTGGTAAAAGTACCAGTCGATTGGTGACAGTACCAGTCGACTGATCCACACTGATCAAGCGCATAGAAACATTCTGATCGCTCCCAATCGACTGTCATTTCCATTAGTCGACTAGTACCCGAGTACAATCTTTCAGCACTCAGACCCTCACCCTCACCACTCACTTGACTCTTCTTTGCAGCCTTGACCTCTTGCCTTCAAGCCTACTTCCTTTGGCTCTCGTCCCTCGGATGCATCCAAGCCCGTGGCTTGTCTCCAATGCCATCCTTCGCGTATGCCTCGAAGTCGCTTCCCTCGGCCCTTGTCCTTGTTGCCTTGTCCACGATCCCTCAGATGCATTCAAGCCCGCGGCTTGTCCTCAATGCCATCCTTCATCGGACCCGAAGCCGTCAACCTAAGTCACATGTGTCACCTGCAGTCCTGCACAACTCAAGTACACATATCAAATAGCGAGGGTAAACCTAACTTAAACCCTTTGCCCAAACACCAAAACACATGATCCCACGAATCATTGGGATTGCTCCAACAATCTCCCCCTTTTTGGTGTTTGGCAATACATTTAAGTTAGGGAAAACAAATAGCAAATAAACATGCTAATACAATGGACTTACGATGCCAAGGCTACACACTTGGACTTATTCCGCCGAATGGACTTACGTTGCCAAGGCTACACACTTGACAACCGCCGAATGGACTTACGTTGCTAAGGCTACACACTTGACAACCGCCGAATCAAAATGCAAACATGTATTGAAACCTATCACAAGGCTCCCCCTACACCTAAACTCCCCAATGAGCTAGGATTTTACCACGGGCTTTTTAAGAACCTATCCCAAGGCTCCCCCTACACCTAAACTCCCCAATGAGCTAGGATTTTACCACGGGCTTTTTAAGAACCTATCCCAAGGCTCCCCCTATGCAAAGGCACTTAAGGTTTTCCCAATTTAAACCTTACTTCTCCCCCTTTGCCTAACATCCAAAAAGTTCTCCAACAATATCCCAATTGTTGAAAACTTATCATCTAACTGACCCTAAACTCATGTATTAATCCCCCTTGGATCCCATACATCTAACCGAGTTGACATGGTCACATACCAATGCTGAAAACAGTTTCAGACTGGTATCAGTCGACTGCCCCAAGTGCCAGTCGACTGGCCCCCTTCGACAGAACCTTACAGAAACATTCTGTGGTCGAAAAACACTGTTACCAGTCGACTGGTATCTGCACCAGTCGATTGGTACCCTTTTTCTGAAAAAATCAGCCTTTTCAGGCCAACTTTAGAAATGCACCAGTAATTCCCTAGACCTCCAAAAATTCCTAAATTTTGTGGAGAGGTCTATTGTACCAGTGTCTACTTGGGAAAAATACATTACAAAATGTATCTATCACCAATCCCAAGATTGACACAAAATCCAAAACTAGCTAAATGGTTCAATTGAACATTGACCTAAAGTCCTAGTTTTGCCTTCCTCTTGATGTATTTGCCCATACCAACCCACAATGCATCCCTAGCATTGGTTTATATGGCATCTATACATCCAAAACCAATTATCATACTATATGACCCCAAATGTCATATTTCTTGCATGAAACACAAACCATGTGTGCCAAATCCCTAGGTTTGAGACTCAAGTCCGTCTCTAAACCACTTGGCACACTCCATGGCTCCTCTAGACCCCCAAGTAGAACCCACCTGAGATCCATTGGCCATGGGTCCCAATTTGACTCTTGGAGCTCCCCCTAGAGCTCTTTACCTTAGTCACCTCCCTAGGTGACTCATCTATTGTGACCAAACCACAATGATGTCCCTTAGAAAATCTCCTTATCTTCTTGACCTTGGACACATCATCCTTGCCATAATCATATGCAACCCTAGCATATTTCTTTTTATTGGCCTTGGATGACTCTCCCTTGCCCTTATCATGTGCCACCCTAGCACATGGTCTTCTTTTAACCTTGGAGACACTAGATCGGTATCCCAAGCCCGATCTATCATTGTTGGGTTTTTGGCTACCCAACACCATACTTAATCCCTTAGATCCAATAGTGAATCTCTTAAGGAATTTCTCTAAACCATCAAGCTTTGCCTTCAAAGCTTGATTCTCCCTTTCTAGGTTCCTAACCCTAGAGTCAACATGTCCACCTTGGACATTCCTAGACCTACCCTTTCTAGGCATATGTCTCTCCTTCTTGGGATTAATGCCTTGGGTCTCCTTAGGTCTACCATTTCTAAATTTATCATGCATAGATTTCCTAGGGTTATGATCCACATTTACCCTATTCTGATCATGATATCTGAAACCAAAATTTTGCATGGGTAAATAATAAGAATTATTCTTCCTAGCATGCATGGAGGAGTTTAAATTTGAATTAACCTTCAAGTTAGGGTATACCTCCCTTACCCTTGAAGCTCCCCCTTGATTTGAGCTCCTCTTCTTCTTCTCCCATTTCTTTAAATGTGCAAGCTTCTTAAGCTCCTTCTTCTTTGGGCATTTGGTGTGGAAGTGACCCTTCATTCCACATGTGAAGCATACAATGTGCATCCTCTTCTTTTGGGTTTCTTCATTCCTACCACCCATTTTAGCATTTAAATTAACTTGATTGGGTTTAGGAAACCTTCTTCTTACCCATAGGACATCTACTCTTGTAGTGTCCCTTTTCATTACACCCGAAGCACACGATGTGATCTTTTGACTTTGCTTCGGTGGAGGTACTCACTAGGTTGACTTCCAAGACTTCTTCTTCACTTGTCTTGGATTCTTCCTCAACCTTTGAGGATGTCTCCTCATCCACACTAATGGATGACATTTCTTCATCCTTCTCCTCTTTCTCCTCGGAAGTTATGCAGCGGAAAGAACAAGAAACAAAAAAACAACACTAACACGAGTATTTACTTGGTATCCACCTCAAGAAGAGGTGACTAATCCAAGGATACACATGCGACACACACTCCACTAGTAAAACACTCCTTCTTGGTCACAGTCGGAGGTGGAGAAGCCTCGTATAAACTCACACAACAAACAAGAATAAAAGAGGAAGCAAATACAAGTAAATCTTACAAGATTTTATACATGAACCCTAGCTAGCTTCTCCTTCTTGTTTGGAATGCCTCTTCACCTTGGAATTGCAACAACACCTTGCTCCAAGAAGCTTTAAGAATTGGCAGTGAGTGGTGGAGAAAGTGTTGGTGCAACATCCCTAAGGTCAAGTGTAATGCCCGAAAATTCTCAAAACTATTTTAGAAATATTCTGTTATTTTTCTGGAATTTTTAGATATTTTTCCGGAAATTTCCAAGTAACGGAAGTAGCAAAAATAATTAGAACCGCAAAATAGCTTAGGCGGGAATCGAACCCGAGACCTATGGCTTAGGGATAATGTTGGGAACCAGTTGAACCCAGCAGGGCCGTGATGAAAGGAAAGGGAACCAATAAAATTTATATTGGAGTTGGGCGAATTAAGTCTTTAGTATAAATAGAAAGGTTAAGTGGGAGTTGGGTTATTTTTGTTTTGGTTCGGCACATTCTTTTTCACCGTGACCTATCCCTCTTCCCAAAAAACCTCACCGCCGCCCACACCTCTTCCTCCAACTCTCTCCTCTAATAGGGAGATCACCTCTAGGCACCCGACAACGTCTAGAATCTCCAACTAAAGGAGACCAACGTGTCCGGCCCGTCTAGAGGTGCTCAACTAGATCCCTAATCCTCGAGGAGGGTTTAAACACACCCTATGTGCCGAAAAAACCTGCATATAGCTAAAACTAATGCGTAGAAAACCAAACGGAGCTATTATACTACAGGTGAGGGGTTTCTTACCTCGTACGCTAAATTCCTTACAATTCTATTCGCTAGAATTCCGGTGGAGATGACCTTCTCGACGACCCGCTCACGTCTTCGCGTTCCTCTCGCGGAGAAGAACCTCTTTCGTGTTGGAGTCGTCGCCGGAAGATGAGCCGAGAGTCCTTGGGTTTGGGCGCCGAGAGAGGAGGAGGAAGAGGTGTGGGTTTTTGGAAGAGGGATAGGTCACGGTGAAAAAGAATGTGCCGAACCAAAACAAAAATAACCCAACTCCCACTTAACCTTTCTATTTATACTAAAGACTTAATTTGCCCAACTCCAATATAAATTTTATTGGTTCCCTTTCCTTTCAGCACGGCCCTGCTAGGTTCAACTGGTTCCCAACATTATCCCTAAGCCATAGGTCTCGGGTTCGATTCCCGCCTAAGCTATTTTCCGTTACTTGGAAAATTCCGGAAAAATATCTAAAAATTCCAGAAAAATAACAGAATATTTCTAAAATAGTTTTGAGAATTTTCAGGCGTTACACCTAAACCTTATAATTTGTCCTGAACATAGAACATTCTGTCTGCCTCATGCGGCTTCTGCCTCCCAAGTTGCCTCTTCTGTGGTGCGCCAAATGACTTTGACTAATGGTACTTCCTTGTTCCGCATTTCTTAACCGCTCGGTCTATTATCCGAATAGGCCGACTATCATAACTGAGGTCTTCGGACTCTGTACAAAATTGCACAGTGGCATCTAGGTTTTCACGAGTAGCAACCAACCGACATTTCCTGGGGTAGCTCTAGCTCATATGCTACCTTGCCCACTCTTCTGCTAATAAGGTATGGTCCCACATATCTGGGACTAAGCTTGCCCTTCTTCCCAAAACGCATCACTCCCTTCATGGGAGCTACTCTGAGGAACACTGTATCCCCGACTGAGAACTCTAAGGGTCTGCGCCGTGTATCAGCATAGCTTTTCTGGCGGCTCTGAGCTGTCTCTATCCTCTGGCGGATCTGCTGTATAGCTGCTGTGGTATCTGCTACTAGATCTGTCTGAAGCTCTAGTTCCTTCTGTTCACCACTCTCATACCAGCAGATTGGAGATCTACACCTCCGCCCATAGAGAGCCTCGTAAGGTGTCATGCCGATAGTGGCCTGATAGTTGTTGTTGTATGCAAATTCTGCTAGACTCAGATATTTGCACCAACTTCCTTTGAAATCTAGGGCACATGCTCGGAGCATATCTTCGAGTACCTGATTTACTCGCTCTGTCTGACCATCTGTCTGAGGATGGAATGCTGTGCTGAACTTTAACTTCGTGCCCAATGCTGACTGTACACACTCCCAGAAGTGTGATGTAAATCTGCTGTCTCTGTCTGAAATGATGGTTCGTGGGACTCCATGTAGTCTGACGATCTCCTGGAGATACAACTGAGCTAGCTTCTCCATGGAGTAGGATATCTTGATAGCTAAAAAGTGGGCTGATTTAGTCAACCTGTCGACTATTACCCAGATGGCATCAAAACCATTCGTGGTTCTGGGTAGTCCCACTATGAAATCCATGGAGATATCCTCCCACTTCCATTCTGGAATCTGTATAGGCTGCAGAACTCCTCCTGGTCGCTGATGTTCTGCCTTGACCCTCTGACAGGTGAGGCAGATGCTAACATATCTGGCGATGTCTCGCTTCATCCCGGACCACCAAACGGTTCTTCGTGTCTTGATACATTTTGGTGGAACCTCGATGCATCGCGTATAGAGTCCTGTGAGCCTCATCCAAAATCTGTCTCCGTAGTTCCTCCCGATCCGAACACGTAGTCTCACCACAAGACACTATCCCACCGCGACACTCAACTCTCCATTTTCCGATTCTCGCTAACCTTGCTTGATTTTCTCGATTTCAGGATCCCGCCTGAGCCGTCCGGATATCATCAAGCAAGGTAGATGCTAAGGACATAGTGGAAAGTCGTCCGACTATAAGCTCGAGAATAAAGGCTGTAATCTCCTTCCTTAGGGGTGGTGACATAGTTGCTAAAGATAATAAGGTAGCACTGACTTCCTCCTAAGTCCGCTACCTTATTAGCTTTCCCTGATGGTAGAGGATATCTATATATGTCATAATCCTTGACCAGCTCTAACTATCACTGTCGCATATTCGGATCCTTCCGAGTAAAGAAATACTTCGACTTTGATGATCTGTATATACTCTGACCGAGCTCCGGACAAATAATGTCTCCAAATCTTGAGAGCGAACACCATCTGCCGCAAGCTCAAGGTCGTGAGTAGGATAGTTCCTCTCATAATCCTTGAGTTGTCTGGAGGCATAGGCGATCACCTTGCCTGCTGCATCAGTATCGCTCCTAATCCCAATTTAGAGGCGCCACCGAGATGTCAAGCTGTGTTTTCTCGTATAGCTACAAGGAGCACCGTCAATCTCCGCTTCAGTCAAGTCGCTCGCAGCCTCCGTCCACCGAAATTTCTTGTTCTTCCCGGTGAGAGCCACACCGGGAGGCTATTCGAGAAGTCCTCACGAACTTCCCGTAGTAGCCCGCTAATCCCGTAAAGCTTCGATTTCACCATGGCCTCGGGTCTCTTCCAGCTACTTATCGCTTCTATCTTGTTGGGATCTACCATAACACCATCCTGGAGATGATGTGACCTAGGAAGGCTACTGTCAACCAAAATTCACATTTCGTGAATTTGGCATGCAGCTGGTTCTGCTGAAGGATCTGCAAAACTGTCTTCGGATGCTCTGCATGGTCCTCCCGAGTGCCCGAATAGATAAGAATGTCATCGATGAACACGATGACAAACTTGTCTAAGTATTCTCTGAATACTCTGCTCATGAGGTCCATGAAAGTAGCTGGAGCATTTGTCACGCCGAAAGGCATGACTACGAACTCGTAATGTCCGTATTTGGTCCTGAAAGTTGTTTTAGGTATATCACCTTTCTTGACTCTAACCCGGTGATATCCTGATCTGAGGTCAATTTTAGAGAACACTGTGGCTCCCTTTAGCTGGTCAAACAGCATCATTCTGGGGAGAGGGTACTGTTTTAATTGTGACCAGTTCAAGGCACGGTAGTCTATGCATAGACGCATGCTTCCATCCTTCTTCTTCACGAACAACACAGGTGCTCCCATGGTGAGTGACTAGGCGTATGAAACCCTTGTCAAGAAGCTCCTGAATTGCTCCTCAAGTTCCTTCATTCTGCTGGAGCCATGCGGTATGGTGCCTTGGAAATTGGATTTGTGCCGGAATGAGCTCTATCTCAAATTTAATCTCCCTGTTGGTGCTAAGCCCGGTAGCTCTTCAGGGAAATGCTGGGTAGTCACAAACGACACGAACCTCTGATAGCCGTTGGTTCTTGTCCTGGCCGGTGTTGACTACATTTGCTAAAAATCCCATGCATCCCGAATCCATTAACTGCTGTGCTTTCAATGCTGAGAGAAACTTCGGCTTTTCTCTTTGGTTTTCCTATGAACTCAAATTGTACTCCTGGTTAGAATATGACCTTCTATTTACGGCACTCTATAGAAGCGCCGTATCCGATCAGAAAATCCATTCCAAAGATGACATCGTAGTCCGTCATTTCTAGCACTATCGGATCACCAAAAGTTCTCTGTCTGCTATAATGGCACCGCTCTGAGCCAGGTGTAGATGCCATAATGTCTCCCGAGGGTAGTGTTGTCGAAACCGACTATTGAGTACCGAGGCGCTACAATTTCTGTAAATGCCCGGATACATAAGAGTGGGTTGCCCAAGATCGAATAAGACAGTTGCATTATGATGTAAAATATTGATCCGACCTGTGACAACTGCCGAGGCATTTGCTACGCCCTCTCCGGTCGCTGAGAAAATCTCGCATTTGTGTTAGCCGGGGGCTTCTAATCTGCCTCGACCGATCCGTGGACCATCTAAGGTCGATACATCCGTGTAGCTACCGGCCGAGCTCCATATCGACGTACCGAGGCCGAGGAAGATCGTTCTTGTTCGGGCACTACTTAGCCATGTGCCCTTCCCGTCCACATTCAAAACAACCTCGAGCCTTTGCGGCAAACTCCTGGATGATGTTTCCACAAGTAGTACATTTGGGATGTCTGGAATGTTTTCCACTGGTCCTCCTTTTGGGTCACTTCCTTTTCCCCTTCCATTGGAGCTATGTCCCTATTGTTTCTGCTGAGTACCCGAGCTAGCTTGTCCCTTGGGCTGTGGAAACCCGTCACGGGTGATATCAGGCCGATAGTGCTCGTGATCGAGCACTACCACTAGCTCCTCCGTGGTTTGTGGCCTATGAACGCCACCACCACATTCATCGCGATCTCGGTCCGAGCATCTTCAAAGATCAAGCGTACTCGCCTTCTCCGAATGACTAGTTCGACACGACGGGTCAACTGTTGAATTTCTTCACGCCTCCGAATCGATAGGTTGCCCCGACGAAATTCAGAACTCGTCATAGTGTTTGTTCATGACTGCATGTGAAAGAATTCCTCAAGAATTCTTTCTCGAAGTTGGCCCATGTCATCTGGTTTATCGCCACTTCGATTTAATCCGCCCCACCACATGCGTGCATCTCCTGTTAAGTAGGCACACTTCACCTTTTCGTGCTCGCCGCCTAGAAGCTCCATCGTGCTTTCCAATGTTTTAAACCATGCCCGAGCATCCCATGGTTCACCGGTGCCCGAGAAGTTCTCGCTTAATTCTCCGCCATGGATAAGGTAAGCTTCTCTTAGCCCCGCCATCGGGCCACCGGAACCTGCATCAGAGGCTGTCGGTACTACCTCTGTGATTACTGGAGTCGTGAGGTTCGGTACTGGAGTGACTGGGGGAGTAGTCTGCTGGTTAGCCTTTAAGGAGGCTATCTCCTGTTGCTGATCAGCTAACTGCTGTTGTAGCTGAGCCACTAGTGGTGTAAGGTCTGGGGGAGGCACTGAACTGCCTGCCTCATGCTGGGGCTCAGCCGCTGATGCTTTCTTAGCTGGACATCCTCGTACCATTTTCTAAATAGCAGAGAACACATATATATAACTAGGCTATCATGTTATAGTTAACTACTGGTAACATGTTAAATACTATCACTGTAAACATGAATTAATTAACTACCAACATGAGAGCAAACATGAAAGCACTTATCACTGATATGAAAGCTGAAAACAAAATTGAGTGAGAGATGTTCTTACTTGGAAGCTGTAGGCACAATGCTGATGTGTGTGTAGGAAGTAAGGAACTTGCTCTGATACCACTCTGTAACGACCCAACTCCTGGGTACTAATCTGTGAGCCGGATCGCTACATTAACTACTGAAGCTACTGACGTTGTCGGGTGCCTAGAGGTGATCTCCCTATTAGAGGAGAGAGTTGGAGCACACCAAGTGTTCGGTAAAAGGTTAGTATAGCTAAATACCACCTCAGTTATGTTTAATAGCTCAGTTAAATGCATTAGGAACATTTAAAACAGCACATTAGTTTAGTTCAGTTTATGGGACTACGGTCCAATGGGTGGGCTCCCACTCCCTCTAGTTTCTAGTAACCTAGATTCAAGATTTTTTAGCTATATTCAAGATTTTATTTTCTTGGAATGGTCTAGTTGTTAACGTACGAAATATTATCATCGTAAAATTTAGGATTCAAATCTCAATAAAATCAAGGTAATATCTCCCGTATATGTTAGTCATTATTCTAAAGGCTATTAGCCAACCGTGATTTACCTATTCCTATTAGTCTTAACCTTAATCATTGATTATATTTGCGTTCAGTTTCAGTTCAGTATCATGCTCCAGTTTAGTTTTTCCCTGTGAATATGCGTGATAACTTTATGTGCAGTTGTTATACATGCTTTTATGTTCAGGTTTAGATATGCCATGATTGTATGCTTATATGCCATGCCATGTAGTGTATTCAGTATATCCAGCATATGTTTTAAACAGCATGATTTAAAATCATATTTGCATCGTTGCATGTTTTTGTGAGGTAGATGGTTTCTTACTAAGTTTAAAGCTTACAGATACTATTTTTCCTTATACTGCAGATAAAGGTAAAGGAAAGATAGACTAGCAGAGGGAGCTGGAGGACAATGCAAAGGATGGTGTGTGTGGCAGGAACTGGAATAAAAGACCTTGGAGAGTTTAGCAAATTAGAAACTAGTTCTTCCTTAAGACATTTTCTTATACTTTGCTTTTTATGCATTTCTAGTAGTTAAAGGTTATGAGTTGATGAACCTTGCTTTAGCTTAAGTTTAGAATTGTTACTACATGTTATTAGAATAGTTTATCATGTAATGGATAGTTGTTATGCAGTATTTTGGCACGCCAGAGTGCTGAAATCAGAGTTCCCAGGCGAAATCAGAACTCTGATCGGTCTCCAGACCGATCAGAGCCTGGGCAGTGTCACTGGATCGGTCAGCCGACCGATCCAGACAGATACAGTATGCTACTGTATCCTCCTGGATCGGTCAGCCGACCGATCCAGACATACCTGGATCGGTCAGCCGACCGATCCAGACATACCTGGATCGGTCTGCCGACCGATCAGTGTACTCCTGGATCGGTCGGGAGACCGATCCAGCAGCATAGAAGCGATGCAGCTTCTGGATCGGTCAGCTGACCGATCCAGGGTGTTCATCCGTGCCAGTAGAAGCCTGGATCGATCCGTGGATTGATCCAACGGGAAAGTAATCGATCCAGTTCAGTTTGGATCGATTGGGAAGCTCAGTTTCGACCAAGAAACTCAGTAGATCAACTTCTAGTCCATGGGGGATGTAGGATACGCTTTGGGTTCCTCAGATTGCATCCTTTAGCACATGTAGAACCAAGAACAGTCATCAATTAGTAGATAAATTTAAATTAGATCAGTTTTCCGCACAGTCAGTACAGTACAACTGTAGCGATTCGCCTTACAGCCTAGTAGTTAGAAGGCGGGTCGTTACATCAAGGCTGACCTGTTTGACCAAGCTTAAGTCTTGGTTTGGGTTTCGATGTTTGACAATACAAGGTTGATTAAAGAAGAGTCAAGAAGGTCAAGGTTGACCAGATACTTGACTGGGAAGTCCTAACTGGGATGTTAGGCAGAAGGAAAATCCTGGTGAGTGAAGCCAGGTGAAAGACCTAGTGAGTGAAGCTAGGCAGTAAGGAAAGTCCTGGTGAGTGAAGTCAGGTGAAAGACCTAGTGAGTGAAGCTAGACAGTATGAAAGTCCTGGTGAGTGAAGGCAGGCAGGTGAAAATCCTGGTGAGTGAAGCCAGGTGAAAATCCTAGTGAGTGAAGCTAGGTGAAAGACCTGGTGAGTGAAACCAGGCAGAAGAGAAGTCCTAGTGAGTAAAGCTAGGCAGAAGGGAAGTACAAGTAGGTCAAAGGATTGACTGGATACTTGGCACGAGGAAATCCAGATGGGTCAAGGTTGACCAGACATCTGGTGAAAGTCCAAGTAGGTCAAGGAAGTGACCGGATACTTGGCATGATGAAGAAAAGTCCAAGTAGGTCAAAGGGATTGACCGAATACTTGGCACGAAGAAAAGTCCAAGTGGGTCAAAGGGATTGACCGGACACTTGGTGAGGGAGTCCTAGCAGGTCAAGGGTGACCGTATGCTAGGCATGATGAACCAACAGGTCAAGGTTGACCGGATGTTGGTTTGGGGGGCTTGGGACTTGGTTTTGGGCAAAAACCAACTGCTGGATCGATCAGCCGATCGATTGGCTGGAGCCCAATCGATCGGTCGATCGATTGGGGAGTCCCTGTAGAAGCCTTCGTCCCAATCGATCAGTGGATCGATTGGGAGGCAGTCGCGAGCACACAGTAGTCTGCTGGATCGATCAGCTGATCGATCCAGAGGTCCCAATCGATCAGTGGATCGATTGGGAAGCTACGAATTATCGCGATAAGCTTGGATCGATCAGCCGATCGATCCAGGCAAATTTCCCAGAGCACAGAGGCACTCTAGATCGATCCGTGGATCGATCTAAAGCCTCTCCGATCGATTGGGAGCAACTCCACAGAGCTTTCGTCTTCTTCGACCGTTGGCGCAAATAAAGGTCGTGGGCGTGCGTCTTCTTCGATAGAGCTTTCGCAGAACTTCACGATTGATCTCAGATCTTCACCAGCGACTCCACAGAGCTCTCCACGCCAGTTCTTGAAGGTTCTTGGAAGTTTTCCAAGTCAAGAGGCGGATCAAAAGTTACAACAAGAAGTTAGGGTTAGGGTTTTCTTGTACTTATTGTAAGCTTTGTGCTTGTCTTTTGTATTCTTTCCCTTTCTCCTTGTAGTGTGATCTTGTAGGGCTTCTCCGTCTTTGGTGGTTACCATAAAGGAGTGTTTTATTAGTGGAGGGTGCGTCAGTAGGTGTGGATCCTTGGACTAGTCACCTCTTGTGAGATGGATACCAAGTAAACCCTCCTTGTTAGCGTTGTGTGTTTTTGTTTCTTGTATTTCCGCTGCATATCTCTGAAGAAACAAGCAATGACGAGCAGCTAGCACGCGATGAGCTATTCACCCCCCCTCTAGCTACTTTTCGGTCCCTACAAGTGGTATCAGAGCGAGGTCGCTCTTCACCGGAATCATCGCCGGAAGGGGCAAACAAAACAAGCAAAGCTAGAGGGTGAAGAAGTTGGAGCAAAATTATCAAAGTCGAAGACTTCATCAAAATGCTCAACTTCAAGATGCAATTCCAAGATGAACTTGGATTTGACACAAGGGTGGCTCCACCATACACATCTACAAGTTTCAATCTTTGGAGATCAAGAATCGAGAATTTCTTGATGGTGGAGATAGAACAATGGTTTGCTCTCATGGAAGGATTTGAAGTGCCAAAGAACTCCAAGGGCAAAGCTCTCAAGAAAAGAAAATGGAGTCAAGAGCAAGTTCAAAGGAGCAAGGCAAACGACAAGGTGACCAAGCTTTTGGTCAATTTATTGCCAAGCAACATTTTGGCTCAAATTGGAGAGTTTGAAGATGCCAAGGAGCTTTGGAGCAAGTTGGCAAAGATACATGAGATCCCCTCCACTGTACCAAATCAAGGAGAATCCAAAGAGGGCGACTCAATGGATCTAGACTAAGAGGAGGACTCCGAAGTGGAGAGATGCTTAACTTCCGAAGAAGAAGGCCAAGAAGAAGCTTCATCTTCGAGGGAATGCAATGAAGGGAACAAGGAGGGAGCATACTCCTTGTTCCATGTACAAGATGATGAAGCCTCCACCTCTAGGATTGAGGGGGAGCAATCCTTAGTGGCACCGGATCAAGAAGAAGGAGAATCTTCCACATCCGGGTCAAATGGAGAAGAAGCTTCCACCTCTACAAGACAAGCAAAATCAAATGGAGGAGTATCAAGTTCGGATCAAGAGGAAGCCTCTACATCCACATCACATGGAGAAGATGCCACCCCTACACAAGAAGGTATAAATAGTTCAATTAATAATAAAAATCATATCATTTGTTTTGAGTGTAGGGAAAAAGGGCATTACAAAAGTAAATGCCCTAAATTGGCCAAGAAGAAGGGCCAAGTGGCACAAAAGGGCAAGGAGAAGCCCGAGGAGACCATCCCCGGAACAAAGAAGAGCAAGGAGCACATTGTGTGCTTCTCTTGCAACCAAAAGGGGCATTACCGAAGTCAATGCTGTAACGACCCAAATTTTCTCATTTTGAGCCCCAAAAATAATTCAAAAATATTTAGAAATGCTATAGAAAAATTCTAGAGATTTTTAAAAATTTTTAGAGTATTTTTATGTAATTTTTGGAGTTCGTTTGGTATTTTTACCAAGGAGAATAAGTTTTAAAAATAAACTAAAATAAAAAAAAATAAAAAAAAAGGGTTGTAGAAGCTGGGTTTCGAACCCAGCACCCCGGACCCAAGCAAAACCAGCCCAACCAACCGAGCTGCGCTCAATTTGTTAATCATATATGGAGCGATATATATTTAAGT
The DNA here is from genome assembly GCF_018446385.1 of Zingiber officinale. Taxonomy (NCBI): domain Eukaryota; kingdom Viridiplantae; phylum Streptophyta; class Magnoliopsida; order Zingiberales; family Zingiberaceae; genus Zingiber; species Zingiber officinale. The sequence goes on along the minus strand of NC_055995.1, from coordinate 137,146,032 downwards.
AGTAGTTAGCAACAGTAAAATAAATTGGAAATAAAAGTGCGCGGCTGAGGAATCGAAGCCAAGATCTCTGACTTGGATAAAATCTGGCTAACCAAGTGTGCTGCGGGCGGTTTTGTTTAAGAATAGATAGTAAAATTATTTAAAGAAGTTAACCGAATATTAAGTTATAAGAGAGAACTTAGGGATTAATTTTTCCTGAGACCTAATTTTCTTCCCCCTCCCTTATCTCGCGCGGCGTCGTCCTCTGCTCGGGCGGAAGACGAAGAGAAGCTAGGGCTTCTTTCGACGGCCGACCAAGGTTCTCCAAGGGATTTTCTTCACTATCACAATCCCCTCGTCGAGGAGATTTCGTGGACACGAAGAGGAGCCGAGATCTTCACTTCTCCGGAAACTCTAGAGCCTTCCCCTTCGGCTGTGAGTCCAAGAAACCGCTGTAAGTTGCTACTCACCTGCAGTAGGATAGCTCCGAGATTTATTGCTTGTTCCTCTCCTTGTTCCTGAAGCTTTGCATGAGTTTCCAGTAGAAATTCCCTTTTTGTTTCTACCGTGGAGTTCATTAGGTAGTTGTTTAGGAGAAGTAGATATGTTGGTTTATGTGGATTGCTGGGTAGATTTGAGAGAGGATCAATTGATTTTGGTCGTACAGTGTTTGTAGCTTCTCTTAGTTGAAATTCGGAGACAGAATTACATGGGACATGAGATGATTGTTGAAGTTCAGGTTTCGTTAGTGGCTGCTCTTCCTTGATAACTCATGATGCCAAATTTTTACGCACCGTTAGGATCTTAAGGCAGTTTCTCTTATGAAAATAGGTTAAGTGTTAAGCATGTTCTTGTGAAATAGGGTAGGAATAGACTTATCCTCAAGTAATGAGATCTTATTGCTTCCACAAAGTCTGATCATGTAGTATACATAGATAAGTGTGCACACATTTCTTGATGAATTGAAATGATGATGTGTATTAAGTAGTAGCTTTTCCTTAAATTCTTTTAAAGATGCTTGAGCACAGATTGTCCATTCTTTTATAATACGTTAAGCCTGGGTTCAGAATGATCATAGTAAGGTTCTTAATGTAGTGTTCCCATTCAAGTTTTGTTCATTTACAATTTTAGAGTGCGATAAGTGATGATTATGTTTATGGCATGGGGATAATAAATGGAAATATGCTATTGGAATAAGTATTAGTGTGCAGATTTTATTAAGTATCAATGCAGATTTTTGATAAGCTTAGTATGCAGATCTTAGATAAGCTTAGTATGCAGATTTTAGATAAGCTTAGTATGCAGATTTTAGTTAAGCTTAATATGCAGATATCTGTTTAAACTTATATGCAGATTTTGTTTAAGCATTTCAATGTTAGAATTTGTTTAAACATTTCAGTTTTGTAAGAAGCATTCTTTTATAAGAAAAGTATAAGAAAGATTAAGAAAAGAAAGAAAAAAGGCCAAGGCCTTAAGTAAATCCCAAAGTCAAGACTTTAGGGATTTTGGCACACAAGGTGCTTATTAAAATGCCAAGGCATTATATATTAGAAGTATTAAAAGATAACAAGTATTTTACTTTTATCAGTGGCACTGTACTGGACTTTCAGTAGTTCTTGGGCTGGGCTCCCATAGTCGGTCCCTAGGTTTAGATAACCTAGTATGCAGGACTCTCAGTAGTCCTTGGGCTGGGCTCCCATAGTCGGTCCCTAGGTTTAGATAACCTAGTAAACCCTACTAGATTCGGGACCAGCTATCTCGGGTCTAGTTAGGGATGCGTTGCCGGGCCCAAGAAGAAGTTGATTATTATTTTGAAGTATTATAAGTATAAGTTTTTGAACAAGTAAAGCAAGTTTTACATAACTATAAAGTATTAAAGGATAAGTTTAGAACAGATGAATTAAGTTTCACTTTGTTTTAAAATCAGTAAGTTGAGTTTACTTTTATGCTAGCATGTTATTTAGATTAGTTCATTGTTCTTTGTTATTAGAAGAGCATGAGTAGCTTTACATGTTTAGCCCTTCAGTATGTTTGTTTATTTACTAGCAGATGAGCATGAGTAGTTTTCCTTTTGAGCATCTGCTTTAGTTTTCAAGATATTCACACGATATCGAGTTTTCATGAGTTGGATAGATATTACTAAGCAAATTTTCTTATAGATGCACTTCCTCACCGCAGATACAGGAAAGGAAAAGATATCGAAAGGAAGACGACAAGGAGGTGTTCAAGGATGTGTGAGACTATGGAAGCCTCGGGACTAGGAAAGAAGTTTTAATTTTAGTTTCGCGATTTTAGTTATCAGAAACATTTGAGTCAGATTTTAAGTTCACGCCATTCGAGGTTATTCTGCTTAGATCGCACGTAGGATGAGTTCATTTTAGTAAGTAGACATTGTGTGTTTGATACTTATTTAACTGCGTGGTGATTCTAGCCGCTTGTGGCTGAGTATATATTGCATGTATTGTTGAGTATGGTCACCGGTACAGGGGAGATTCTGCCGAAATTTTTCGGTAGGGTTTCCATGTGATTTTTAATCATACCGGTTAAGTAGAGTTAGTAGTCAAGTAACGGTCATCCTTAGAGTGTAGTAGTAGTAGTAAGAAGGGTGGTCGTTACAAATGCCCTAAGGGGAAGAAGGTGGTCAAGGCTCATGGAGGAAACTCAAGTCAAGGAGGAGCTTCCAAGGTAAAAATAAAGGTAACTTTCATTGAGCCTATCCCTTTAAATTATGGTAAAAAGCATGATAGTTCTAACTTATATTATTTTAATGCTATTTACCATGAAAATAGGAAGCATGATAGCGTTAAGGAAAAACATATAGCTTTTCATGCTAAAACTACCATACCTAGGGTTAGGAAGGTAGATGAAAATCTAGGCAAGAAAACTAAGGGTTTTAGCTACAAGCCTAGAAACAAAAATGCTCATGGATTTAATGGAAAACTAAAAACTAAGGACTTAGTAATAGAAAATCAAGTCTTGAGGTCAAGACTTGACAAACTAGAAAAGACCCTAAAAAGGATGGAAAATATCCTTAAAGGGGAAAATGAGCAAAATCTAGGTTTAGGACAACAAGGGTCATCCAAGGGCCATAGAGGTTTGGGATACAAACCTAAAATCAAAAAGGATGTACCTACTTATCATAGGATTCCATATAGTTATGGAACCAACCCTAAGTCTAGAGGTCAAGCCAAAAATACTAGGGATGTCACCCCTAAGAGTATTTTTACAATAAATGTGACTAAGGCTTTTAAGAAGTCTAAGAAAGTCACAAACAAGGTCACAAGGGAAGCAATCCCTAGAGTTGACCTAGAAAAAGTGACCAAGGCTTCTAAGAAGCCAAACAAGGTCACTAGGAAGGTATCTAGGGAAGTTATCCCTAGTGAATACCTAGAGCATCCAAGGAGCACCAATAGGTTTTGGGTTCCTAGGAGCATCTTCTCTACCCCATAGATGGGTTAGAGAGTGTCAACTCTAAGAAGAAGGGTAGTTAACCCAACTTTGAAGAAATTGACACTCAGGGAGCATTTTTAAGGTTATTATTAACCTTTGAAAATGAGATAGATTTATTGTTTACTCTTTAAAAGAGTAAAATGTGCCAAAATTTGAGAAGTATTGATTTTAATCTTAATTGACACAATTTGGGAAAACATAATAAATACCAAGTTGGGACATTGGTATTTTCTTAGTCATTTAAGGCAAATCTAAGTCTTAATTTAAAGTGCTACTCTTGTGGAAAAATGAAATATGCCAACATTTGTGGAATAAGCTTAATTTCAATTGGCATAAGTTAATCAAGAGAACTAGAAATGCCAATTTAGGTTTTGACATTTTCTTGAAGCACTTTTGGGCAAATCTAGGTTTAAATTTTAAGGTTAGCTAAGGTTTAAGGATACTTAGATAGATAATCTAGGTATATTTTATTTATGCTAAACCTTGCCATGTTTTGTTTGCCCATTATATGCCATGACATCATATTTATTTATTTGTATTTTGCATTCATACCTTATTATGAAAAATATAAAAATACCATGTCATGACATACATACATCATGTAGTTATAGCAAACTTTCTTTTGAAAGCTATTTCATTTTGATGTATGCCATAACATTATCATGCATTATGTTCATTTCCTTAAAATTAAGGACCAATGACATTTATCAATAAGTGTTATCAACAAGTGTTGTCAACAAGTGATATTAACAAGTAACATCCTAGGTGGATGTTCAATATCCACAAAATACCTAGATAGATATGCATGATCCCTAGATTAGGGAAAAACCAATTATACATCTCACAAAGACCTATAAGATGACTTGTATGTGGTTGAGTACACATTAGATACAAGTGAGATGCTAGAATGATGAACAAAACTCATGATGTTGATTTAGTGTATTCTTTTGAGTTTTAGGTTCATCAAAACACATAGTTATGTGTTTTCCCATCATTGGGAAAGCTAATGTACAAGTCATGTGCATTAAGCCCAAGGAATATGGTGGGATATTGGTTTTGAAAATGTTTTTAAAATGCTTTTGGAAAACATTGGTGAAGGCTATCTTTTGATAGTAATCACCATTGAATAGTTAGACACAAACTTGAAGAAAACACTAAGGTTTTTGTAAGTTTTTGAGTTTGTGTCAATCTTTGAAAATATGAAGTATTTTCTTAGAAAACTATTTTTTCATTATAAAGTATACCCTAAATAATGTCTACACAAATTTTTACGATTTTTGGAATTTTGTATAATTTTCTAGGGCTTTCTGAAGTTGACTGAAATGAAATTTCAGCAACTATCAGACCTCAATCGATCACCCGATCGATTGAAGGGTCTCAATCGATCGGGCGATCGATTGAGAGCAGGCTTCTCGCGAACAGAAGCCATCTGGATAGATCCACCAATCGATCCAGCCCTCCTGAATCGATCAGTGGATCGATTCAGCCTGGTCCAATCGATTGGGACCCAACTCCAATCGATCAAAATTGCTGATTTCAGCTGGGAAAGCTGATTTTCAGTGGTTTGACCCTTGTTTAGTCTAGGTAACCACTCCAAACCCCTAAAAATACATTTGTATACATAAAAAGGGTATTTTCATGTTGAAAACAAGGATGGATTGGTTAAGGGGGACTGAATTGAAGTTTAGGTTGAGGTTTGCTTAAAATTTTGAACATCTGAACCTCTAAACTTCTAACTTTGGGTTTCCTAAAGATTTAGGGATTCCAAGTCATTGTTGGTGCAATGACAGAAGTTACCACCATGTCTTTAGGGGGAGGGACTCTTTAAAGACATGAAAACTAAATTTTCATGAACCTTGGAAGGTGGTTAACCTTCCGTTAAGAACATGCTCAAGGTTGAGCGTTTGAACTTTAATGGGGAGTGGATATCCTCATTGTTCAAGTGGTTACAAGTGGATAATGTTCAAGGATGGGCATTTGCCTACATTGGAGGAGAATGTAGGGTTAAGGATAATAAAGGGTATGGGACCTTCCTTATCGTGTTGATCACAACGAGTCAAGTTGTGAACAACGATGAGCAACTCTTCAGGGGGAGAGTTTTCAACAAGTGAATTTGTTGTTGTGTACCCAAAAATGGGGTATGGGATGATGTGTGCCAATAGGGGGAGAATGAAAGGGAGTAAGTTAGACTTTCATTATCTAAGAGGGAGTTTGCCCTCTTAGGGGGAGAATGAAGAGTTTAACTTATGTATTCATTATCTAGTGGCATGAAGAAGGTTTAGGCTATGGGATTAGCCTAACTTACATATGGTATTGTAAGTGGAAGTGTTGGTATTGTCAAACATCAAAAAGGGAGAGATTGTTGGTGCAACATCCCTAAGGTCAAGGCTGACCTGTTTGACCAAGCTTAAGTCTTGGTTTGGGTTTCGATGTTTGACAATACAAGGTTGATTGAAGAAGAGTCAAGTAGGTCAAGGTTGGACGGATACTTAACTGGGAAGTCCTAACTGGGATGTTAGGCAGAAGGAAAATCCTGGTGAGTGAAGCCAGGTGAAAGACCTAGTGAGTGAAGCTAGGCAGTAAGGAAAGTCCTGGTGAGTGAAGCCAGGTGAAAGACCTAGTGAGTGAAGCTAGGCATTATGAAAGTCATGGTGAGTGAAGCTAGGCAGAAGAAAATCCTGGTGAGTGAAGCCAGGTGAAAATCCTAGTGAGTGAAGTTAGGTGAAAAACCTGGTGAGTGAAGCCAGGCAGAAGAGAAGTCCTAGTGAGTAAAGCTAGGCAGAAGGGAAGTCCAAGTAGGTCAAAGGATTGACTGGATACTTGGCACGAGGAAATCCAGATGGGTCAAGGTTGACCAGACATCTGGTGAAAGTCAAGTAGGTCAAGGGAGTGACCGGATACTTGGCATGATCAAGAAAAGTTCAAGTAGGTCAAAGGGATTGACCAGATACTTGGCACGAAGAAAAGTCCAAGTGGGTCAAAGGAATTGACCGGACACTTGGTGATGGAGTCCTAGCAGGTCAAGGGTGACCGGATGCTAGGCATGATGAACCAACAGGTCAAGGTTGACCGGATGTTGGTTTGGGGGGCTTGGGACTTGGTTTTGGGCAAAAACCAACTGTTGGATCGATCAGCCGATCGATTGGCTGGAGCCCAATCGATCGGCCGATCGATTGGGAAGTCCCTGCAGAAGCTTTGTCCCAATCGATCAGTGGATCGATTGGGAGGCAGTCGCGAGCACACAGTAGCCTGCTGGATCGATCAGCTGATCGATCCAGAGGTCCCAATCGATCAGTGGATCGATTGGAAAGCTGCGAGTTATCGCGATAGGCTTGGATCGATCAACCGATCGATCCAGGCAAATTTCCCAGAGCACAGAGGCGCTCTGGATCGATCTGTGGATCAATCCAAAGCCTCCCCGATCGATTGGGAGAAACTCCAATCGATCGGGATCCTACCGTTGGCGCAAATAAAGGTCGTGGGCGTGCGTCTTCTTCGATAGAGCTTTCGCAGAACTTCACGATTGATCTCAGATCTTCACCAGCGACTCCACAGAGCTCTCCACGCCAGTTCTTGAAGGTTCTTGGAAGTTTTCCAAGTCAAGAGGCGGATCAAAAGTTACAACAAGAAGTTAGGGTTAGAGTTTTCTTGTACTTATTGTAAGCTTTGTGCTTGTCTTTTGTATTCTTTCCCTTTCTCCTTATAGTGTGATCTTGTAGGGCTTCTCTGTCTTTGGTAGTTACCATAAAGGAGTGTTTTATTAGTGGAGGGTGCGTGAGTAGGTGTGGATCCTTGGACTAGTCACCTCTTGTGAGGTGGATACCAAGTAAACTCTCCTTGTTAGCGTTGTATATTTTTGTTTCTTGTATTTTCGCTGCATATCTCTGAAGAAACAAGCAACGACGAGCACCTAGCACGCGACGAGCTATTCACCCCCCTCTAGCTACTTTTCAGTCCCTACAAAAAGTGCTCTCAATAATCGCTGAAGTTGCGTGGAGAAGAAAGCCGAAGAGTTCTTGCAGAAAATCGCTCGAAAACGGCTATAACCTGCACAACGGTCGGATCCCAATCGATTGAATGACTCTCAATCAATTTGGGAGGCTTTGAATTGATCGGTTGATCGATTCAAAGCTTTGTGCTCTTTGGAAATCACCTGAATCGATTGTCCGATCGATTCAGAGCCTATCGTGCGATTTCTAGCGCTCCAATCGATCGCCCGATAGATTGGAGGTTTCAATCGATCGATTGGAGGTTTCAATCGATCAACTGATCGATTCAGAAGCTTAATGTTCACTCAAAAACTCTCCCAATCGATTGATCAATTGATTGAAAAAGTTTTGATCGATTACCCAATCGATCCAGACCATTTATGCATAAAATTATGTCAACCAATCAATTGGATGATCCATTGAACCCCCCAATTGATTGGCCAATCGATTAACAAGTATAAAATTGTGTAGAGCTTCAAATGAGTTTCATTTTACATCTGAGATCACCTCATTCTGATATCCGAGTCAAAAGTTATGGCCTTCGGAAGTTTACTACGTGAGAACTTCCTAGTTTCATGCCAACTCCCTATTGGACTTACGACCGCTAAGGGTTCGATCAACTTTTGACTCATCTGGACTTTCTCTTTGCTAAATTCTCGTTGGACTTCTAATCACCAAGTGTGGTCCTCCTTGACCCACTTAGATTTACCGTCTCGTGCCAAGTGTCTGGTCCTCTATGACCCACTTGGACTTTCACGTGTATGACTTCACTCACAAGGACTTTAACTTCTGCCTAGCTTCACTCACTAGGACTTTCCATCTGCCTGGCTTCACTCACCAGGACTCTTACCTAGCTTCACTCACTAGGATTTTCATACTGCCTAGCTTCACTCACCAGGATTTCATGTTGCCTAGCTTCACTCACTAGGTCTTTCACCTGACTTCACTCACGAGGAGTTTTCCCACTGCCCAGCTGTTAGGATGTATACTAAAAGCATAGCATTTTATATAGAAATAAGAATCAGATTGGTCAAAAGTCTATATTTATACTAAGTGTAGTTGTTCAATTAATTTATATTGTAGATATTATGTGTTGGACCCCGTGGGTATTTTGATGTGATCAACCAAGTTAGGTTAGGTCCTGTTATTATTTGATCCCTGTGTCTAAGTGTGCAGAAACTTAGGAGCACAGGAAGTCGAGCAGAAGACGCAGCTAGCGAGAAGGACGACACGAGAAGGGACCCGACGGGCTCGGTGCGTCCGAAGGATTAGAGAGCTGCGAAAGAGTACACCGGTGGGCGAGAAGAACGTGTGCGACGTTCGAGGGACATAAAGCCGGGACAGAAGACTTCTCGAGGAAAAGGCCGGGAATAAGGTTCGGGTGAGCCCTATTCCGGTTGGCCGCTATCACCCAAACAATCGGAGCATCGGAAGCGAAATAAAGTCAAAAGGAGCTAAAGAGCCAGCTGTAGGCGCCTTAAACACTGTTTGAGGAGCCTCCAAGCTGGTCAAAATGACCGTTCGACCGCGGATAGAGTTTTATCCGCTTGATTTGGTTGGAGGTGCCTTGGACCCTCGGGATAAACTTTCCAGGAGCTATATAAAGGCCCCTGGAGCTAGAAAATATTAATTCATTCAAGCATTCAACTTTGTAATCAATTCCTAGCAATTAAGTGAGTGTTCTAAGTGTAAAAAGGCTTCTTCGCCAACAGTGAAGGAGACTCTGCTAGTGGAGTTGTTCAATCGCCTTGGATTAACAACCGTCTTGGTTGTAACCAAGTTAAATTCTGTCTCCCTTTTCTTTTTCTATTTTATTCTTATTATAGTGGCTTTTATTTTGAGTTGAAAGCTTTGAGGAGGGTATATTTTATTTTACAGGCAATTCACCCCCCTCTTGCCGGCCCCCTGTACCAACAATATGGTGTGTGGTGTCACACACAGAAGATCATGTTATCAGTTCCTTATAAATTATAAATAGTAGCTCACGACCAAGATGGATAGGGACAAACCATTGGAATGAGCGTAGCATAATTTGATATTAGTTTATCTTAACTATAAAATTGCACTAGTACACTCTGAGTGTATTGAGCATGACCATTTGAGGTAGTTTTTTTTATACTGACTACATAAAATAACAAGACCTCTGTTATTATGGAAGTGTGTGTTCTTAATGCTAATATAATAACAAGCACTTGTATTTAATACTTATTTCTTTAATTTATCAATGGGTGAGATTTAGTTCGATAAATTAATAGGCTCGATAGGTTGGAAAATAATATTACTTATAGTGTGTATTGTTGATTATAGAAGGAAACTGTGTCCTAGTGATCTAGGTTGATAATGTCCCAAGAAGAGCTCATAAGGATTGTCATGTAAACCTTGCAGGTGGACTTAGTCCGACATGACGATAAGATTGAGTGGTACTACTCTTGGAGCTAGATATTAATTAAGTGAGTTGTTAGTAACTCATTTAATTAATGAGCATTCGATATCTTAAACACAGGGAAAATAACACACTCATGATAAGAAGGAGCCCAAAATATAATTTGGAATTAGTGCGGTAGTTCAATAATAATTCTTTAGTGGTATGAATTATTATTGATAAAATTAAGTTGGGTGTTCGGGGCGAATGCGGGAAGCTTAATTTCATCGGGAGACCAAAACCAATTCCTCCTCTCGGTCCCTATCGTAGCCTCTTATTTATGAAGCCTTATATCCACTAAATACCCACTTCCTACCCACCTTAAGGTGGCCAGCCAAGCTAGCTTGGAGCCCAAGCTAGGGCCGGCTAAAACCAGGCTCATGGGTGCAAGTTAGTGGCCGACCCAAGCTTGGAGCCTAAGCTTGGTGTGGCCGGCCATATAAAATAAAAGGGTTTTTATTTTTTTTAAAATCTTTCATTATGTGGAAGCCATAGTTTTGAAAGAGAGTTTAAAATTTAAATCATTCATTTTATAGTTTTCTACAAAAGATTAAGAGAAAGATTAGATATCTTTCCTTATTTGTAGTTGAAAGGAAGATTTTAATTTTGGCAAAAACTTTCCTTTTTTGTAATCATTCACATATTTTAAAAGAGAAATTTTAATTTATAAAATTTCCTTTTATATTCAACCATGAAGGGAATTTAAAATAAAAATTTTTATTTTAAAAATTTCCGGAAACAAATAAGATAGTTTTAATTTTGTGTTTAAAACTTGTCTTATTTGGAGCTCTTGTAGGGGCCAGCCATAAGAAGGGTTTAAAGGAATTTTAATTAAATTTTCCTTATTAACCAATGGCAAGGAAAATAAGGAAGTTTTAATTATAATTAAATTTACTTATTTGCCATGACCAAGGATTATAAAAGAAAGGGAGGGGTTGCCCCATGAAAAGGGGCATCCTCTATTCCTCTCCTCTCTTCCTTGGTGTGGCCGACCTTCTTACTCTTCCTCTTCCTTTTTCTTTCTTCGCCTTGGCCGAACCTCATCATCTCTTGGAACTTGAAAGGTGGCCAGATCTTGCTTGGAGAAGAAGGAGAGAAAGGAAGCATCCCTTGGAGCTTAGTTAGTGGCCGAAATGTGCAAGGAAAATGAGGCTTGGTGGTTCTCATCTCGGTAGATCGTCGCCCACACGACGTCCGAGATAAGAAGAGGAATACGATAGAAGATCAAGAGGTTGTTGGTTACAAAGAAAGGTATAACTAGTCATTCTATTCCGCATCATACTAGTTTTCTTTGTATGAATTCCAAACACAAGAGGCTAATGATTCTAGGTTTCGAATTTACGATTCATTTTTGTGTTTCTTTTCTTTTTTTGATCTTGTGATTTGATTGTTCTTAGTGATTAAACCTAGGGTTACTATAAAGAGATTAAATATTGAATTTCTTAGAAAGGCTTTACCTAGGCAGTGGTGGATGCTCCCATACCCAAGAAGGCCTAGTGCCTCGCCACGTTTTATCCTGGAAGCCAATCTTAGAAATATATATTTAATCAACTTTGTATCATGGGTGGACTTGGATTAATAATGTTAAGCATCGTTTGCGATCCAAGTCTAAACCTTTAAGAACAGATAAGTTGAACTTAGAATCAATAATGTTAAGTTCCGTTTGCGATCCAAGTTTAACTTCTAAAGAACACAATAGGCTGTTAGGAAAGGTTTGACACTTGTATAAAATTTTTGTACAATGGAACCGGTACGATATTCTGAGTAGCAACCAACAATTGGTATCAGAGCTAGGTTTTGCCTCTGTGTGTTTGGTTTTCAGTTTAATTATGCACATGTCATACATAATTTAGGCAAGATAATAGTAGGATTGCAAATAAATTAACTCTGTGGTTACAGGCTCCAACTATTATGGCTTATGGTTATTGTGTGTGATTGGACCCTTGGACATGACAAGGGCATATATATGTGTGCATGATTGTATTATTAAATACAACAGGAGCTGTATTAGAACTAGGGTTTTTACATTTTGTTCGATCTAGATTTCATGTGCATTCCCTTGTGGAATATAGGATCGATATATGTAAAATCTTTTTTTTTTTTATCGCGGACCGTATCCTTACGAGGCGTGGTACTATTGGAGCACCAGAGGCGCAGCAGAAAAGGAAGCTCGATCGACATGACGAGATGAGCCCTAGGGCTGGCAGCTAATGTTGACGACTGCTAGGGCTGGCAGCACATGGAAGACAGTGATGGAAGAAGCCATAATAGTTGAAAAATTAATTTCCATATTTATTGCTTTTATTTGCTGTGATGTGTGTGATGTATGCTTGCATGTTAAAATTTCTCACCTTAAATAACTAAGTGGGAGATGGATTTTTAAATAAATTCCACGGTCTCCATTACTGGTTTGTAAGTGATGCAAACAAACTTGCGCGTTGGCTCTGAGTGCCTTCCTCCACATCGGATGAGTTTGTTTGCGGATCACTAGATCAAACTTCCTTTATGGATGATTATAGAAAATTATTTAGGAGTGTGTGATCTTCTCCATCTGAAGGGGCACAATCCTATTTAATGGACTAAGTATCAAGTAATGGTATGTACTTAGGCGCATATAATAGTATCCTCCCCATCGGAGTCACTGTTATTATTTGCGTGACCGAAGGAAAACCAACTATTAATTTTATTTGTCATAAAGTTAGGATGACAAGTAATAAAATTAATGGGTAAAACCTCCTCTTACAAATGATTGAATTTTGTATACGTCCACACTATCGTGGCATGCAAAATTCACGGTGCTTGAGGTGTTGGTGAATTTAAATAATATTGTTTGAGGAATTAATATTATTTTAAATTCTAAAGATTTGACCAAACTAACCAACTATTAATTTTATTTGTCATAAAATTAGGTTGACAAGATAAAATTAATGGGTAAATCCTCCTCTTACAAATGTTTGATTTTGTATACGTCCACATTAACGTGGCATGCAAAATTCACGGTGTTTGAGGTGGTGATGAATTTAAATGATATTGAGGAATCAATATTATTTTAAATTCTAAAGATTTGACCAAACTAACCAACTATTGATTTTATTTGTCATAAAGTTAGGTTGACAAGATAAAATTAATGGGTAAATCCTCTTCTTATAAATGTTTGATTTTGTATACGTCCATACCTCCCTTATGTGCTAGTCACTATTCCAAAGGCTAGTAGCCGCCCGTGATTTACCTCCTCCGTGTTGGCCTTGGAACGGGTTGGCGGAGGCGCTGGGGGTGAGCGTATTTGCCTTTTGCCATAATGATTTTGTATACGTCAACACTAACGTAACATGCAAAATTCACGGTGTTTGAGGTGTTGGTGAATTTAAATGATATTGAGGAATCAATATTATTTTAAATTCTTAAGTTTTGATCAAACTTAGGATTTAGTGATTCTCAGGATAACCTTCAATCCCCTTGCTATTATAGACAACAAACTTATTAGTCCCAATTACATAGATTGGAAACAAAACCTGGATATTGTCCTAACTGCTGAAGGCTATATGCTCGTTCTTTTAAGACCTGTTCTAGTATGCCTAATAGTGATTCTAGTGAAGAGGAGATTGAGTATCATAAGAAATAGGTCAGGGCAGATGAGATGATGCAGTGTTACATTTGGCATATATGTCAAACGTGCTGCAACATCAGCATCAGGTCATGCCTACTACTTATGATATAATGCACAATCTCAAGAAACTCTTCGGACACCAGAATCGGGTTGCTAGGCAAGAGGCTATGAGAAACTTAATGACGACCATCATGACTGAGGGGACACCCGTGAGGGATCATATCCTCAAGATGATGGCTCATTTAAATGAGATAGAAATCCTAGGAGCTGAAATCGATGGGGAACCCAGGTCGATATCATTCTCTAAACACTACTTAATAAAAAAAAAATTTGAGCAGTTCCGCCTGAACTACAATATGAACAAGAGGGTTTATATGTTGGCAGAACTTCTGACAGAACTTCAAATAGTAGTAGGGTTATTTCATCAGAGTTCTCAAATTCATTTTGCTAAAAAATGTTTCTGCTTCTAAACCGAAAAAGGCAAGTAGAAGAAGAAACAAGCAAAAAGATGTGAATCGATCTCTAAAAACTGAACCGAAAGCATGTGTGAAGAAGTCAAAGGGCAAGTGCTTCACATGAAAGCAGTCTGGATATTGGAAGGTGGATTGCCCTCTTAGAAAGTAGAGCAATATAGGTGTATCCTATTCATTAGCTGTTAAAACATGTTTAGTGGTGTTATCTACCCATACCTAGAGTGTAGATATGCGAACTACTGATCATGTCTGCAATTCATTGCAGGGGTTCCAGGAAACCCGACAATTATATGAAGGGAAAATACCATTTACATGGGCAATGCTATGAAAGTGGCGGCTATTGCAGTGGGAGATGTTTATCTATCCTGTGATAGGAATTAAACATTGGTTTTGAGAAATTATGTACCAAATTTTAGAAAGAAATTTATTTCATTTTCTAAAATTTTATGAATAGATATTCTGTTTATTATGATGACAAAGGTGTTATCAAGAAAAATAGAGAAGTTATCTATTCTGGTACATTGGTTGACAATTTATAAAACCAATAACTCCCATAATGCAACAAATGATAATAATTCATCTTCTAAGTCTAATAAGATAAAGTAGCATTCGAAAATAAACCAAACATATCATTGACATCTAAGGCTAGGTCATATTAACTTAAGTAGGATTCAAAGGTTTATAGCTGATGAACCTTTGGGTTCATTAGTGGTGGAAAATTTTTCCAACTTGCGAAACCTGCTTGGAAGGAAAAATGACTAAGAGACCTTTTAAGACCAAAGATGTGTTGGAAATAGTTCATTCTGATTTGTGTGACCTAGGACTATCCGAATAAGAAGTGGTTTCGAATAGACAACTATTCGAGATACGGATACATTTGCGCCGCAAGTCTAAGTGCTTTGATAAGTTCAAAGAGTACAAGGCTGATGTGGATAAACATCATGGTAAAAGTATCAAGACACTACGGTCTGATCGTGGTGGCGAGTACCTCTTAGGATAGTTTAGGAGTTACTTATCAGAGGCTGGGATTCTATCCTAACTGTCTGCACTTGGTGTAGCAGAATGAAGGAATATGACTCTTATGGAAATGATTAGATTAATGATGAGTTATTTAGAATTACTAAATTCATTTTAGGGATATACTGAGGAAACGACAGTATACATTCTGAATATGGTACCTTCTAAGTCAGTACTCTCTATTCCAATTGAATTGTGAAATAAGCGTAAGCTTAAAACATATTCAGATTTGGGATAGTTCAACGCATGTGCTGAAGGAAGACACTGACAAGTTGGAATCACGTACAGAAGTTCGGCTGTTTGTGGGATATCCTAAAGGAACGAAAGATGGTTTGTCCTAAAGATCAGAAGATCATTGTTGATATCAATGACTGATTTTTAGAAAAGGACTAAGAACCACTAGCCCATGAATTAAATTGTTCTAGAAAAGATAAGAGAAGACATGTCTACTTTAATACCAACGGTACAAGATGAGATACCACAAGAAACTGCAACACATGTCACGAATAATATACAGTTACAGGTAGTGCCTCGTTGTAGTGGGAGGGTTGTTCGACAATCTGAAAGATTCATGTTTTGGGAAAGTCTTCAGACTTGATCCCTGGTGGACATGAACCTGATCCCTGGACATATAACGAAGTACTCCAAGATAAAGATGCAACATCTTGGCAAAGTGCAATGAAGCAACCAGAGGGTTCATTGCAAAGGGCAAAGAGCATCTTATTTGTAAGCTCAGTCAGTCCATTTATGAATTGAAGCAAGCTTCAAGATCTTGGAACATCCGATTTGATGAAGTAATCCAATCTTATGGATTTATTCAGTGTTCAGATAAGTCTTGTGTATACAAGAAGTATGACGGAAACATGGTGATATTTCTTGTACTATACGTAGATGACATTTTGATAGTTGGCAACAATGTCAAATTGTTATCAGACGTAAGGGTATGGTTGTCCAAGCGGTTTGATATGAAGGACTTGGGAAAATGTGGACATATCCTTGGGATCAAAGTTATAAAGGATCGCAATAAAAGGATGTTGTGCTTATCCCAAGCTTCATATATAGATACAATCCTTGATCATTTTAGCATGCAAAACTCCAAGAAAGGTTTCTTACCTTTTTAGCATGGAGTATCTTTATCTAAAGAGATATCTCCGAAGACATCAAAGGAGATAGAGGAGATGAAGGCAGTTCCTTATGCTTCGGCTGTAGGAAGCCTAATGTATGCAATGTTGTGTACAAGACCGTATATCTATTTTGCCGTGGGCATGGTTAGTAGATATCAAAGTAATCCAGGATAGGGACATTGGACTACCGTAAAGCATATATAAAAGTACCTTAGAAGGACTAGAAATTATATGCGAGTTAACTAGGCAGATGAATTACTCCCAGTGGATTACAAGGATTAGGACTTCCAATCAGATAGGGATAATAGTAAGTCGACCTCAGGGTTTTGTGTTTACTTTAGGAGGTAAAGTTATAACAATGGAGAAGAGGAAAGCAGAAATACGTTTCGGACTCCACCATAGAAGCTGAGTATGTGGTAGCTTCTGAAGCAGCCATAGAAACTATATGGCTTAGAAACTTCATGATGGACATAGATGTGATTCCTGGTTTGTCCAAAATTATCACAGTCTATTGTGAATAATAATGGTGCAGTAGCAAAGCCGAAGGAACCACAAGTCAAGTAAATACATAGAGCGCAAGTGCCACCCGATACGAGACATCGTAAAACAAGATGAAGATGTTGTCGCCTAGATTGCATCAGTAGATAAACCGGTAGATCTTTTCACTAAGGCCCTTCTGGCGAGAGCTTATGAATGGACATGTTGAGGGAATGGGAATCAGATGTATGGCAGTATAAATGGCAGCATAGTCTTTTAGTATAAGTGAAAGATTATTAGAATGTATACTAAAAGCCTAGCTTTTGTATAAAAATAAGAATCACATTGGTCAAAAGTCTACATTTATGCTAAGTATAGTTGTTCAATTAATTTATATTGTAGATAATATGGTGTGTGATGTCACACACAGAAGATCATGTTATCAGTTCCTTATAAATTATAAATAGTAGCTCACGACCAAGATGGATAGGGACAAACCATTGGAATGAGCGTAGCATAATTTGGTATTAGTTTATCTTAACTATAAAATTGCACTAGTACACTCTGAGTGTATTGAGCATGACCATTTGAGGTAGTTTTTTTTATACTGACTACATAGAAGAACAAGACCTCTGTTATTATGGAAGTGTGTGTTCTTAATCCTAATATAATAACAAGCACTTGTATTTAATACTTATTTCTTTAATTTATCAATGGGTGAGATTTAGTTCGATAAATCAATAGACTCGATAGGTTGGAAAATAATATTACTTATAGTGTGTATTGTTGATTATAGAAGGAAACTGTGTCCTAGTGATCTAGGTTGATAATGTCCCCAAGAAGAGCTCATAAGGATTGTCATGTAAACCTTGCAGGTGGACTTAGTTCGATATGACGATAAGATTGAGTGGTACTACTCTTAGAGCTAGATATTAATTAACTGAGTTGTCAGTAATTCATTTAATTAATGGACATTCGATATCTTAAACACAGGGAGAATAACACACTCATGATAAGAAGGAGCCCAAAATGTAATTTGGGATTGGTGTGGTAGTTCAATAATAATTCTTTAGTGGTATGTATTATTATTGATGAAATTAAGTTGGGTGTTTAGGGCGAACACGGGAAGCTTAATTTCATCGGGAGACCAAAATCAATTCCTCCTTTCGGTCCCTATCGTAGCCTCTTATTTATAAAACCTTATATCCACCAAATACCCATTTCCTACCCACCTTAAGGTTGCCAGCCAAGCTAGCTTGGAACCCAAGCTAGGGCCAACCAAAACAAGGCTCATGGGTGCAAGTTAGTGGCCGACCCTAGCTTGGAGCCCAAGCTTGGTGTGGCCAGCCATATAAAATAAAAGGATTTTTATTTTTTTTAAATCTTTCATTATGTGGAAGCCACGATTTTAAAAGAGAGTTTAAAATTTAAATCTTTCCTTTTATAGCTTTCTACAAAAGATTAAGAGAAAGATTAGATATCTTTCCTTATTTGTAGTTGAAAGGAAGATTTTAATTTTGGTAAAAACTTTTCTTTTTTGTAATCATCCACATATTTTAAAAAAGATATTTTAATTTATAAAATTTCCTTTTATATTCAACCATGAAGGGATTTTAAAAGAAAAATTTTTATTTTAAAAATTTCTGGAAATAAATAAGGTAGTTTTAATTTTGTGTTTAAAACTTGCCTTATTTGGAGCTCTTGTAGGGGTCGGCCATAAGAAGGGTTTAAAGGAATTTTAATTAAATTTTCTTTATTAACCAATAACAAAGAAAATAAGGAAGTTTTAATTATAATTAAATTTTCTTATTTTCCATGACCAAGGATTATAAAAGAAAGGGAGGGGTTGCCCCATGAAAAGGGACATCCTCTATTCCTCTCCTCTCTTCCTTGGTGTGACCGACCTTCTTACTCTTCCTCTTCCTTTTTCTTTCTTCTCCTTGGCCGAACCTCATCATCTCTTGGAGTTTGGAAGGTGGCCGGATCTTGCTTGGAGAAGAAGGAGAGAAAGGAAGCATCCCTTGGAGCTTGGTTAGTGGCCGAAATTTGCAAGGAAAAGGAGGCTTGGTGGTTCTCATCTCGGTAGATCGTCGCCTACACGACATCCGAGATAAGAAGAGGAATACAATAGAAGATCAAGAGGTTGTTGCTTACAAAGAAAGGTATAATTAGTCATTCTATTCCGCATCATACTAGTTTTCTTTGTATGAATTCCAAACACAAAAGGCTAATGATTCTAGGTTTCGAATTTACGATTCATTTTTGTGTTTCTTTTCTTTTTTGATCTTGTGATTTGATTGTTCTTAGTGGTTAAACCTAGGGTTACTATAAAGAGATTAAATATTGAATTTCTTAGAAAGGCTTTACCTAGGCAGTGGTGGATGCTCCAATACCCAAGAAGGCCTAGTGCCTCGCCACGTTTTATCCTGGAAGCCAATCTTAGAAATATATATTTAATCAACTTTGTATCATGGGTGGACTTGGATCAATAATGTTAAGCATCGTTTGCGATCCAAGTCTAAATCTATAAGAACAGATAAGTTGAACTTGGAATCAATAATGTTAAGTTCCATTTGCGATCCAAGTTTAACTTCTAAAGAACACAATAAGTTGTTAGGAAAGGTTTGACACTTGTATAAAATTTTTGTACAATGGAACCGGTAAGATGTTCCGAGTAGCAACCAACACCATCTTCACTCACCGGGACTTCCACCTGCCTGGCTTCACTCACCATAACTTTCAACTACCTAACCTCTAATTAGGACTTTCCCAGTTAAGTATCCGGTCAACCCTTCGACCTACTTGACTCTTCTTCACTTCTAACTGGTCAACTATGACCAAAGGGGAATTGTAACAACAATCTCCCCAACCGGACGATTGCACCTGTAATCTCCACATATTATTAGTCTCCATGTATTGTCAAACATCGAAACTCAAACATCAAGACTCAAGCTTGAGCCAACTCAAGCTTAGTCAACCTGGTCAACCTGACCCTGGGGATATTGCACCAACATTTTGCTTAGTGCCCGATGCTCCAGGACTTTCTACTGGACGTCTGCTCCACAACCAGCCCAGTCTTTCACCTGTTTCACGAATCCAGAACTTTCCACCTAGAGTCCCCGACTTTAGGACTTTTGCCCCAAGCCCTCGACCGTTAAGACTTTCTGCCTAGGGTTACCATCTCTTAGGACCTAGGGTTACTACCCTCTAGGGTTTTCTGTTGGGATGTATACTAAAAGCCTAACTTTTTGTATGAACTTTTATTTTGAAATGAGAATCACATTGGTTAAATGTCTGTATTTATATGCAGTTGTTCATTTAATTTATATTGTAGATAACATAGTGTGTGGTGTCACACAGAAAATCATGTTATCGGTTCCTTATAAATTATAAATAGTAGCTCACAACCAAAGATAGAATGGGACAAACTATTGGAACGGTTGTAGTGTGATTTGGTATTAGTCTATCTTGACTATAAAATCACACTAATACACTATGTGTGTATTGAGCAGGACCATTTGAGATAGTTCCTTTTATACTGACTACATAAAAGGACAGAGCCTCTGATATTATGGATGTACGTACTCTTAATCCCGATATAATAACAAAGCACATATACTTAGTATTTATTTCTTTGACTTATCAATGGGTGAGATTTATTCGTTAAATCAATAGGACTGATAAGTGTTGGATCGAAAGCGCTAGAGGGGGGGGGTGAATAGTGCTCGTGGCTTTCACAAATTTTTTTTGAAAATCGTTGAGTAAATGCAGCGGAAAGTGAAATCACAAACAGACACAGAAGACAGTCAAATTACTTCGTTCGGAGCCTAGCTCGACTCCTACTCGAAGGCCCGCGGTCGTTGACCGCTTTCGATGGGCAACAATTATAGAATCGATGATTACAAGATTAATTACAATTAAGTGTAGTAAGAAAAATTATACCAACGAACAGTAAATAAGGAACTTTGGAGCTTTAAGTCGTTGGAGTAGCAAGGCCTTGTTGAAGCGTACGAAGCAGCACACAAGAGCACAGGTTCTTCTGTCTGAGAGTTGTTGTTTCGAAGCTGCATCCTAAGCCTCCTTTTATAGCCTCTGCAAGTCTGATCCAGATCCCCAAGTCTCGGGATCAGCTTTGACCCGAAGCGGATCGGTCGACAGATCCTCATGTTCGGTCGACCGATCAGATGATCTCCACCGCATCTGATCCATCGATCCATCGCTCCGCTTCGATCTGGTCAAGCTCTATCCCCGGGTTCGGTCGACTGATCCCAAGGTCCGGTCGACCGATCAGTCTCCTCTGACCCGCTCACCTCGGCCTGATCCAGTCGACACTTATCCCAGGTTCGGTCGACCGATCCCAAGTTCTGGTCGACCGATCCCTGGTCGAGCCCGGTCCAACTTCTGAAATCCTGATCTATTAGCTTGGGGGTTCGGTCGATCGATCCCAAGGTTCGGTCGACCGATCCCGGTCAGTTCTAACCCTGCACAAAAATATTAGTTTCCTGCAAAATAGAGTTAGAACATAAAAGATAATATATATTTGACAGTCCCCCAACTATCCGGGTCTGACTTCGGGTTTCCTACTGGAAACCCTAGGTCGACTCGACGCCTACTGTTCCCTCTACGGGGAACGCGCCCTCACCTACTCCACTCAGGAGATTTACCTGTTGCCAGTACGATCCTCCAGATCGATTGGACTTTTGCTCGGTGCTCGATGCTTCCGAACTTTCTACTGGACGTCCGCTTCCCGGCTGGTCCAGTCTTTCACCTGGTTCGCGACACTAGGACTTTCCACCTAGGGTTACCCCCCTCCTAGGACTTTTGCCTGAAGCACTCGACCCACCAAGACTTTTTGCATAGGGTTACCACCCCTTATGACCTAGGGTTACCACCCCCTAGGGTTTTCACCTTGCCTAACCACAATTAGGGCTTTTGCCTAAGTACACTTAGGACTTTCCTGCAATCTCATTCAGACCATTAGATCACCAACCACCATAACTTTGAATCCTTTTCCATTATCAAAACTCAGGTTCGATCGTCGGATGCTTCCCGCACCAACAATAAGTTGGAAGATAGTACCATTTATATGGGGTGTTGTTGATTATAGAAGGAAACTGTGTCCTAAACATTTAGGTTGATGATGTCCCCTTGAGGAGCTCATAAGGATTGTCATGTAAACCCTGCAGGTGGACTTAGTCCGACATGATAATAAAGTTGAGTGGTACTACTCTTGGAGTTAAATGTTAATTAAGTGAGTTGTCAGTAACTCATTTAATTAATAAACATACGATATCTTAAACACAGGGAGATTAACACACTCATGATAAGAAGGAGCCCATAATGTAATATGAGATTGGTGTGGTAGTTCAATAATAACTCTTTAGTGGTATGAGTTATTATTGATGAACTTGAGTTGGGTGTTCGGGTTGAACACAGGAAGCTCAAGTCCATTAGGAGGCCAAAACAAATTCCTCCTCTAGGTCCCTGTTGTAGCCTCTATATATATAAGTCTCGCATCCACCCAAGCCCTGCTTCTTACCCAAGCTAGGGGTCGGCCACATCCTTACTTGGAGCCCAAGCAAGGGGCAGGCCAAGCCTTGCTTAGTGTCCAAGGTCGGGCAGCCACAACCTTGCTTGGTGCCCAAACAAGGGGCCGACCACTAGAGGAATAAAAGCAAGATTTTATTTTTGTTAAAATCTTTCCTTTTATAGCCATCCATAAAGGGATTTAAAAGAGAAATTTTAATTTTAAAATATTTCCCTTTATAGCTATCCACAAAAGGATTTAAAAGGAAAATTTTAATTTTAAAATCTTTCCTTTTATAGCCATCCACAAAAGGATTTAAAAGGGAGATTTTAATTTTAAAATTTTCCTTTTATAGTCATCCATAAAAGGATTTAAAAGAGAGATTTTAATTTTAAAAATTCCTTTTTTATTGCCCAATGAAGGGCCGACCATAATAGGATTAAAAAGGAAGTTTTAATTTTTGTTAGAAAAACTTTCCTTTTTTTGCATTCACCAAGAATTATAAAAGAGAGGTAGAGGGTGCCTCATGGGATACAACCAAAGCCTCCTCTTCTAATCCCTTGGTAGTCGACCCCTCTTCATTCTCTTCTCCCCTTGTTTCTTCCCTTAGGGCTGGCAGCATCAAGGATGGGAAAATCCTTGTGGTCGGTTGCTTGGAGGGGAAGAAGAAGAGAAGGAGTTTTCCTATTCTAGCATCCCTTGGTGGCCGAAGTCTTGGAAGCAAAGGAGAGGTTCAGATGGTATTGTCTTGGTAGATCATCACCCACACGACGTCCAAGAGGAGGAGAGGAATACAACAGAAGATCAAGAAATCTTTATCTACAAAGAAAGGTATAACTAGTTATTTGTTTCCACTGCATAATTAGTTTATGTTCTTTGTATGGATCCTGAAATACCAACACAAGAGGCTAATGATATTGTGCTTCGATTGTGGTCTCTGAAGTTAAACCTAAGGTTACTGTAAGGAGTTTAAATATTAAATTTCTTTGAAAAGCTTTGTTTAGGAAGTGGTGGATGATCTCATACCCAAGAAGGTCGAGTGTCTCGCCATGTTTAACCTGGAAGCCAATCATTAAAATATATATTTAATCAACTTCTGTAAATTGGTTTAATTTTTAAAGAACACATAAGTTAAACTTGGATTAAGAATATTAAGTTTCGTTTGTAATCCAAGTATAACTTTTAAAGAACACATCGGTTGCTAGGAAAAGTTCTGTGCTTGTACAAATTTTTATACAGGGGGTTTACACAGAACGAAATTCTCAGTGCCAACATTTTCCACCTGCCTAATCACAGCTAGGACTTTTCCTCACCTAGGGTTACCACCCCCTAGGGTTTTCCACCTGCCTAATCGCAGCTAGGACTTTTGCCTAAGTATACTTAGGACTTTCCTGCAAAGCTCATTCAAACACATCAGATAACAAGATAACTTAACTTTGAATCCTTTGACATAATCAAAACATAGGTTTGATCGTCAGATGCTTCCCGTACCAACAATTTCCCCCTTTTTGATTATGACAATATGGTTCAAAGTTAAGTAAAAATATAACACTAAATAAAGAAATTTAAACATGAGCATGAATGTAATAATTTAAAAAAAAAACTTATGCTCCCCCTTTCAAATTCTTAATTTGCTTAACTTTGACTTTTCTATCTCCCTTTGACATAAATAAAAAAGAATAAGTAGAGCGAAGTTTGTAAAAATAGAAAAATATTCTATGTAACTCAAAGCTCCCCCTGAAGGGTAGCACTTAGCTAGATTTAGCTTTAAAAATGTTCGTTGCTACTTGGAAGATCGTACCGGTTTCACTGTACAAAATTTTTTTATACAAGTGTCGAACCTTTCCTAACAACCTATTGTGTTCTTTAAAAATTAAACCTGGAATCACAAACGGAACTTAACATTATTAAAACCAAGTTTAACTTATCTGTTCTTTTAGGTTTAGACTTGGATCGCAAACAGAACTTAACATTATTGATCCAAATCCACCTAGGTTACAAAGTCGATTAAATATTTATTTCTAAAATTGGCTTCCAGTATTGCATGGCGAGGCACTAGGCCTTCTTGGGTATGAGAGCATCCACCACCGACTAGACAAAGCCTTTTAAATAAATTCAATATTTAATCTTCCTACAGTAATCCTAGGTTTAACTAAAAGGAACAATCAAATCACAAGATCGAAAAAGAAAAAAAACACACATCGAAAACTAATTCAAAACCTAGAATCTTTAGCCTCTTGTGTTTGGAATTCTTATAAAGAAAACTAGCATGATGTGGATAAATAATTACTAGTTATACCTTTTTTTGTAATCAACGACCTTTCCAAGCTCCATGGAGGGCACCTCGGGTACTGTTCATCCAAGACAAAGATGTCCAGTTTGCTTCCTGCAAGATACGTTAGTCCAACAAACCAACCATACCATACGAAACAAAGTTAGCACAATATAAACATATAAAATAAATTATTTGACAGTCATCGGACTGTTCGGTTCTGACTTTGGATTCCCGACCGGAAACCCTAGTTCAAACCGACGCCTACTGTTCCCTCACCGAGGAATGCGTCCTCACCTACTCCACTCAGCAGAGTATACCTGTTACTAGACCGGTCCTCCAGACCGACTGGACTTTTGCTCAGCGCCCGAGGCTCCAGGACTTTCTACTGGGAGTTCGCTCTATGGCCCGCCCAGTCTTTCACCTGGTTCGCAACACCAGGACTTTCCACTCAGAGTCCCCGACTCTGGGACTTTTGTCCGAAGCCCTCTACTCGTCAAGACTTTCTGCTTAGAGTTACCATCCCCTAGGACATAGGGTTACCACCTCCTACGATTTTCCACTTGCATAACCGTAGCTAGGACTTTTCCTCACATAGGGTTACCACCCTCTAGGGCTTTCCACCTGCGTAACCGCAGATAGGACTTTTGCCTAAGTACATTTAGAACTTTCCCCATAACTTTGATAATGTGATTATTCAGTAATCATATAATCAAAATTATATATGATAATTTGAACCAAATGCACCCTAATGTCTTATTCCTACTAATCACTAATCTAAATAAACACAAGAAATAAAATGTTAAGTAATATGATTTGATATTAAAGTTTTTTTTTAATATGTTGTAAATCTCAACTCTTTCTTTAATTTATAAAGGCAAAAAAAAATTATAGTGAGCAATATAAGAATCATTAAATAAAATAATAAATAAAAATAATATTACTTGCATATTTTAAATGTGAATATATATATTGTTTAGGTTTAATAAAAAATAAATGGAAGGGAATTTATTATTTCAAGATTAATATAGATACACATACCTTATTTTTGTATAAATTCTAGGATCACATTAATAGAGATATGATTGCTTACATTTTATATAAAATTCAAAATTTATTATTTTAACATTAAAAGAGATAAGTTTACATTATTTTTATATAAATTTTAAGATAGTAATAGAGAGAGATAATTTCTTACATTTTGTACAAATTTAAAATTTATTATCCTGACATTAATGGAAATAAACTTATATTAATTTTATATAAATTTTAAGATTTATTATTTTAACATGATATAGAAAGCTCTTATTAATTTTGTATAAAATTTAAGATTACATTAATAAAGAGATAAGCTTATATTTGTTGTAAATTTTAAAAATTATTATTTTAACATTAATAGAGATAAACTTACATTAATTTTATATCAATTTTAAGATTAAATTAATAGTAAATTACATATTTAAAAAAAATCATTTACCTTTTTTTATAATGATTCTTATATCTTACTAATTATAATTTTTTTTTTTGTGTATTTATAAACTAGAGAATGGACTAAGATTTACAACATATCTCAGTAAGAAACTTTCATATCATTTGAATTTGTACACCATGCTTTTTCGCATTTTATTGTTTATTTTGATTGGTGGAGCACAAGCAAGATCGTGGAGCAAGAAAGCTAAATATTCACTTAAAACCATTCAGGTAGTTGTTAATATTTCTTTTAAGAAATTAGAAATAATACTTTTATTGAAATTGTTATTATTATCTTTTTTTTTGTCAGACAATAACAGGAGATCTATTTGATTGTGTTGATATGTATAAGCAACCAGCATTTGACCACCCTTTGTTGAAAAATCACACTCTTCAGGTATCTAGTGAGCATTAAAAAAATAAGTCAAATTAATATGATATTTTTTTATTGCATGGTATAGTTCCTTTGTCTCTTTAATTGATATGATAATCTTAATTTGTAGTTAAAACCAAGTAATTTTCCCAAAGGGATGAAGCTTGCAAAATCTAAACCAGCTTCTTTTTATGGATTCAATGATACTTGTCCTTCTGGAACTGTTCTTATCCACCGTGCTCGAAAACAAGATTTAATTGACTCTCAACTCTTGAGAAACCAATTTAGAGCACAAGCTGTAACTCACAACCCAACTGCGGATGGAAGTCACAACACAACTGTTGAAGGAAGTCACGTGAGTTATTATTTTTATCATTATTATTAATATTATTATTGCAATTTTAATTTATTATTTATAGAGTTTAAAAATAAATAATATTTATATTATATATAGTACGCAATAATGGAATCAATATATGGTCCATTTTATGGAGCATACGCAAAAATGGCGACTTATAAGCTTCCGGATCTACAAGCTGGTCAAACATCATCCAGCACTATATATCTTTTTGGCGATCCAAAAGTTCCAAATAATGAACTCAATGTGATCCAGGCTGGTTGGCATGTAAGTTAATATAAATTATTTACTAATATTATTTTATATAGTCACTAATTTATATCTAATTTCACAGGTTTCACCGATCATGTATGGTACCAGCTATCCTCGTTTTTTTACTTTTTGGACCGTAAGTATAAATCTTTTATATTTTATTCTTTTAGCTTCATATATATTCTCAGATAACATATTTAATTATGTATTTTCAGATTGATGGGTACGAGAAAACGGGATGTGGAAATTTAGAATGCCCTGGTTTTGTTAGCACCACAAATATTTATGGACCGGGAAGTTTTATTCCTGAATTTTCTACTTATGGCGGCGAACAAAAATATCTACCTATACTAATAGCTAGGGTAATTTCTTTGTCTCTTTTTTTTTTTCCATATGTGTTATTTTATTTTTATTGAAGTTTAATCCTTATTAATAAGTTTTATGTATTTTCATTTATAGGATTCTAACACAGGGAATTGGTGGGTTACCTATAATGATCAGCTACCTCTTGGGTATTTCCCTAAAGAATTGCTTCCGAAGATGAATAAATATGCATCCGCTCTTCAAATGGGTGGGCATGTTTACTCTCCCTTGAATGTACCGAGTCCTCCTATGGGTAGTGGACATCCAAGTACCGAAGGATCTAATAAAGCTGCTTATTTCATTCAAGTTCAGTCAGTGGATTCGTCGAATAACTTGATCATTTTCGATGATGAGTATCTTGAGTTTAGGTTTGATATTAGTGACTATTATAGCACCGCTGATGATCATTATACATATAATGCTGATAAATATGTTTTTGCTTACGGAGGAGCTGGAGGTTTCAAAATAAAGTAATATCAATCTCTTTGTGGAATAAATTGTATTAGGATCATTAATACATATATCAGCTTTCTTTTACTTACGTTCCATCTTGTTCGAGAAAATTTTATTAAATTTCAATCTAAATTTTTCAATGGAATCATTCGGCCCAAAATGGATTCTTATATTATGTATTCGCATCTATGGATTAATTATACTCCAATATTAACTAGGGCATATGCATCCATTTGAACTAGGCTCATAGTTGCAATTATCTGTTGTTCCCTTAGATGGGTCTAATGACTAGCACATGAGGTGTTACCATAATGAGATTTGGGGTTCGAATTTCGACAAATCCGAGGTAAATACTTCTCTTATGTGTTAGTCACTATTCCAAAGGCTAGTAGCCGTCCATGATTTACCTCCTCCGTGTTGGCGCTGTGACAGATTGACGGGAACATTAGGGGCGAACGTATTCGTTTTTTTTTTTTTTCGCCACAATAGTTGCAATTATCTGAGCTAGAGACAGCGGAACTTGCACTTTTCATCGATTATGATAGTTTAGTAGTAATAAGGCCAGTTAGAATTTAACTGTGAGAAAACTATTTGAAATCGAATTAGTCGTTCTTTTTTAGCCTATTGAATTTTGTTATTAAAATTGAAACAACCGAATTGAATTTTTAAAAATAAAAAATGTTTTTTGAAAAATTAATCAGTATAATAAAATTTTAAAATATTAATTTTAAAAATTTTATTATATAATAAAAAATCAATTTAATTGATTTAATTATTTTTCAAAATTAAAAAATTACCGATTTAATCAAAATACTGGATGTTAAAAAACCAAACTTTTTAATAAATGAACCAAATTTATGAATTAATTTGATTATTTCGATTTGATTACTCATTCGGTCATTCCTAATTGCCAGTATCAAATTAATCAATATTTTTCTCCTCCTTATAAAACTTACATGTTTTGATAAATTTCTTTTCAGAATTACATTTTCCCCTAGATTTGGAGGTAAAAATCATGTACAGCAGGAGATGTTTTTTTAGGAAAAAAATTCATCATTAAACATTATTTATCTTTATAGTGGTGTTAATAGCAAATGTAAATCTCTCTTTTTTTTTCAAAAAAAAAATTGTTATTAAAACTAAAGCAACCGAATTATATTTTTTAAATAAATAAATAAAATAAATAAAAATTTAATCAGTTTAATAAAAAAATAAAAAATCTTAATATTTTTTAAAACTTTATTTTATTTTATTATTTAATAAAAAATATTGATTTTATTTAACTATTTTTAAAAATTCAGAATAAAAAACCGAACCGATTTAATTACGTTTTTTTAAAAAAATAACCAAACTTTGTTTTGCAGCATCAAATTAACCCGCTAGAATTGGTCAATTGGAGGTAAAAATCAAATGTTAGCATACATTTTGTAGGAAAAAAATTTATCATTAAATTAACTATTTATCTCTATTGTGGTGTTAATAGCCCAAACAAGAGACTCAATGCATGTGATGGCAGCTGTTTGCCATGTAATTAAACTAATTAAATCATAATTAATAAATGATATAATTTTAATTTATTATTTATAAACTAATTAGTTAGGATTTATTTTATTTTGAAAGTTGCGCCTTTCATATATATATATATATATATATATATATATATATGATTTTGATATAATGCGCGATATGCACAGTGCACGACTGTGCACGTCGCGCAGTATATCATGATTTTTTTGTTTTTTTTTTAAATTTTGATTAAAAAAAATAAATAAAATACATTAATTTTGATTAAATAAATAAATAAAATATATTTTTTAAGATTTTATTAGTAGGGTTCAGACATCCTAATTGGGATATAATTTTTCAGTTAATTTTTTTTTAAGATTTTACCTCTGGGGTTTAGATTTTCTAATTGAATTATAATATTTAGTTAAAAAAATTAAAAATAAAATAAATTTAAGTATTTATGGAGTATTGTAATATGTTAAGGGGATATCTTAACTACTTATATAAAGAAATATTATTTTTTTTAATTCAAAATGTTTGTGTTTTGTTATTTTTTTTATAATTAAATTTTCAATTAAAAAAATAATTAAAATATTTTTTTAAAATTTTATTTATAGGGTTCAGGTTTTGGGTTATAGTATCAAAGTTGTTTTTTTTAAAGATTTTATCTCTAGGGTTCAGGCTTTGGATTATAGTATCAAAGCTATTTAGGGTTCAAGCTTTGGGTTATAGTATCAAAGCTATTTTTTTTTTTATATTTTACCTTAGGATTCAGGCTTTGAGTTATAGTATTAAAGTTATTTTTTTTTAGATTTTCCATCTAGGGTTCAGACTTTGGGTTATAGTATTAATGTTATTTTTTTTTTAGATTTTACCTCTGGGGTTTAGGTTTTCTAATTAGATTATAGTGTTTAATTTTAAAAAGAAATTAAAATAAAATAAATTTAAGTATTTATAGAGTATTGTAATATGTTGAGGGGCTATATTAATTTATTAAAGATTTATATAAAAAAATGTTTATTTTTTTAATTTAAAATATTAAAAAATAAAAAAAAAATCGATTGATATCCTGCGCGCACAGTCATGTACAGGCGCGCAGGATATCACGCCTCTATATATATAATATGACCGTATTTTTCGGTTTTTTTTACCACGACAGTACGTAAATTTTTAATCTTGCTAAATTCTTTATTCATCTACATATTTATGATTATTAAGTATAAGTGGTTATAAATTATAATGGGGAACAAAATTATGCAACTATTGCAAATGTAAATCTCTTTTTCTATATCAATTTTTTAAAATTGTTTTTGACCATTTATAATTAATTATTCAAATAGATGTGTACCTTCTACTTTAATTTTTAGTCGAAGCTGTACTCCGAGGTTACACAAAGTACTGCTGATCAACGTGGTGTCGTCTAAATATTATTTTATTTGATATTTAAATGTTAAATAACTGCTTTTTTATTTTTTTTAGATAATTCAGATATTTATTTTTTTTAATTATTAATTTTGATTTTTGAAGATAATCAATTTGATTTTATGGAAATTTTCTTTGATCATTAAGATAAATTAGAAAGTACTTATAAAAATTCATTTAAACAATCAATATTTTTAGAATTGTCTTTCTATTAGAAGAAAATTCAACCATAAATAATTACTTTTTTTTTGAAATAATCTAGATATGTAATTTTTAAATTTATTTGTTAATTTGATATGAGAATGAATGTGACCATTAACATGTAAAAATCTATCTACAAAGTACAGCTCTCTGCATTCGCTCTCTCGATCAAAATCCAACTCAATTCAACATATCAATAGAAATTTGATTAATTATGAGAATCTTGCTTAATTAATTAACTCTTTGTGTACCTACTGTTGATGTTAAGAAGGACGTTTTGGATTCTAATCCACATGAAGAGTACATTTTGGTTGGTCTACTTATTCAGACAATGACCTTAATTAGTTAGGATCCATTCTATTAGGTCTAGTTACTCGATTTGGTTACCTACTTACTTGGCTAGCCCAATATATATAATTGAATGGATTGGTCGAACTCGGATTGCCACTGATCTTATCCACTCGATCGGTACGACTAACACCGGCCACGTCTTGGAACTTCTTTTCATTAATTGCATCATGACACACAGCAACAGCTAACTGATTTCATTGTAAACCAAGTTCACCCACAAATTTACACCAAACCACTTCGATCCACAAATTTCACGTACCTCATTTTTGCAGCTATTTATTTCTCCTTGTCGTTTGTTAATTTCTTCTATACACTGCCATTGTCCTTCCTGATCAGAAACGAACTGTTTCAATTTTTCTAGCAATTAGAAAAAAAAAAATATATATATATATATATATAGTTAGTTAGTTAGTTAGTTAATAATATGACTATTTTTTTTCTAACATCCTCTCAAATTCACGTTGTTATAACTAGAAGCATTGAGAGTTTATTAAATAAAAATGAAAACATGAAGTGGAATGTGTTTTCGTAAACATATCAATAATTTATAAATTTGAAGAAACGAAAGGTAATATGATGGTGTCAATTTGAAGATGATGACGAGTAATGTGATAATCAATTTCAATATATTTCGTTCACTCATGAAAAATTGAATTGCACGCAATTTGAATAACACTCTGATTATCATAATATAACGGAGTAGGTTAATAAAGAGAGATACTCATATCTGCAAGCAATCAACACAACCAAACTATTTCACAAGTGGTTGAGGTCATGACACGGTACTCAGTTTCTGTGGAAAATTTAGAAATAACATCTTGTTTCTTACTTTTCCGGGAAATGAAAGAATCACCAAGAAAAATGCAGAAGTCAGTTGTAGATTTGTGATCTATAAGATCACCAACCCAATCAGCATCAGAATAGACACGCAGCTCAAGAGATAAAGTAGAAGAAAATAAAAGGCTTTGAAATTGAGTGCCTCAATGATACCTGAGAATACGAAGAATAACAACCTAATGGGTTGTAGTTGGTGCAACAATAAATTGACTAACCACATGAACAACATATGTAATATCTAGACGAATCACTGTGAGATAAACCAAGCTTCCAATAATAATTCGGCACAAACTAGCATTCGACAAAGGTGAGCCATTCGATGAAGAATATCGAGCATTAGTCTCAATAGGAGTATCAATGACTCTATTATCAATAAGAGGTGCACCTTCAAATAGATCAGATATATACTTTGACTAAGATAAAACGATAACTTTTTAGGGAATAGACGACCTCAATACTCAGAAATTAGCGTAGTATACCCAAGTCTTTCATAGCAAAATAACGAACCAACTCAGACTTTAAGGAAGTAATTCTATCATAATAATTATTAGTAATAATCATGTTATCAACATATAACATCTAACAAACAATGTTGAATCATGATTACTAGGATGAAAACTAAGCAAAGTAATTACTGTAGAGAACTTCTCAAACCAAGCACAAGGTGTTTGTTTAAGACCATAAAGTGTTTTATGAAACCTGCAAACTCTATTAGGTTGGTGTGAAATACTAGGAGGAGGTGTTATATAAAGTTATTCATGAAGATCACCATTTAGAAATGCATTCTTGACATTCATATGAGATATTCTCCATCAACAAGTCACCTTAGTCATGAAGACTTATATTTTGACATCTTAAGCAAAGTACCTCCTTAAAAATGTGGACCTGAGATAATTATGTATAAGTCAAAGTGTCCGAAAGTGTTTGAATAGCACACAGAGGATTCACTATTCCCTACAGGGAGACATATATCCAAAAATCACTTGTCAGGGTTGTTACTCAAAGCCTTTGCAAAGCATCACATGTTAAGAGTTTGAGACTCTTAGACACATGATTGGAGTAATTTGAATCCACAGGACAAGTAAATATTACTTGGGCTAGGTGTGACATAGTCAGCCTAGTGAGGACAGATACATATGTTGGTACCCCAAGGTAGTTTTGATGTGACCAAACAAGTTAGGTTAAGTCTTGTTCTGTTTAACCTTGTGTCTAAATGTACAGGAACTTAAGAGCACAGGGCGTCGAGCAAAAGACGCAGCTAGCGAGAAGGACAACACGAGAGAGAGCCGACGGGCTCAGTGCGTTTGAGGGAAGAGTTGCTATGGAAGAGTACGCGGGCGGACAAGAAGGAGGCGCGCGATGTTTCCAAGGGACTAGATGTCACGCCCCAGGAGAGTCCCTGTCCGAAGAAATTTCGGCAGCACCTCCCCTGTACGGGTGACAATCTGAAGCATTTCTACAGGCATAATATACATCAGCCACAGGCGGCTGGAATAAACACACAACCACGCAGTTATATATATATCATCAGCCTACTCGGCTGGAACAAAACCAACACAACATAAAACGATAGAAAACCAAATTACATGACATGCTAGCCGGCTAGGCTTACACCACACCACAAAACAACACTCCGGACACAAAACCGGAACACAAAACTAAGTACACAAATACATATACCATAAATAACAATAAACAAAGACAGAGACAGGTCTTCTGATGTGACGTGAGGACCGGCAAGCAGGATACTCCAAACGACTCCATAAACAACCTGGTACCTGAAAAAGATAGTGTCCACGGGGGTGAGTTCAACAACTCAGCGAATACCTAGCTGACATGTATAGTAAACTATAACAAATAGTAATAACTATGGAGTACAGTCTCCTGAACAAAAGAAGGTAATGCATAATAGAAAAGACTGAAGAGTACTGTACTCACCAGGGCCACCAATCAGAATAATTAGGTCGTCAGATCGGAAGTGTCATAAATCCTGTATGCATGTCAAACATATGCATCCATCCAAATGCAGCATATAAGTGCAGCAAACACAAGCAGTAAATGCATAAATGCGTATGATGCCAATGATGCGTCCTGGTCACCCCTGACGCCAGTCAGTCATCTCACACACAATAGTGAGGCCGAGTGGGTAGGGTTGTGACAACCGTGCACTCTACCATCACTACATCTGATGAGTGAGTGAGTGGACGGGATGCTATCGGAGTACTCCTGTCCTTTGACCCCAAATCATAAATGGGGGAGCTCAATGCTCTCATCTCCCGGTATACGATAACGGGGAGGTATCTCTGCCGGCTACCACGCTGAGTCACCTGACCAACGGAGCCAAACAGAGTCCACCGTCTGCCGGCTACTACGCTTCTACACTAAATGCCAGCGGAGCCAAACAGAGCGGAACTGTCTGCCGGCTTCCACGCTGAGTCACCTGACCAACGAAACCAAACAACAGAACCGCCACACACCTGCCTGATATACCACTAATCCATGAGTGGTGGTGTGTGCAGTATATGTAACTGACGATGTGCTCTACCATAGTGGAGCCGACAATCGCGCAGCATGCAATCATGATGCATGACACTAAGCATAGCAATAAACTGATCAGCATAACCATATCCATATATATAACATGAGTATCGTAGTATCGATGGTCAAATACGAAGAACTAAAGTACACAGGTCAGATAAGATATCAAAAACCTAAGTCCTGAACATAACAAGCATGGTATGTCACTACCTCACTGAGCATATATATAATCATATGGATACTAGCATAAATGCATAACAGGTGAGCAAACAAGCATGTAACGGGTATCCGGTAGTGACGTACCGAAATAAGGACGAACATAATTATTACTAAAGGCTATAACTTACTAGACATATCAACATGACAAATCAAAAAGATAAGTCAAGGTACCCGCCTTTAACTGTAGTCTGTGATAAACAATCCTCACATCAGAACAATCGTCCCGTAATCAGGGTCCTGCATACAAATATTCAATTTAGCTACTCTAACAAGTATCATTTAGCTAACTGAAGATCAGGACCAAATAAATAAACTTATTTCCTTTCCGATTAAGGAAACCCAATTTGAATCAATCCCAAGTGATCCCAATTGTTATAACTCAAGAACAATCTCAACTAATACAATTCATTTTATCAACTCAATTCAACCATCATCCATCTGAACCAACCAACCACCAAATAACCATCATGAATCAAACTAAACTTACCCAATAGTGAGTATCCTTTTATCACCTCGCAGTCAGAGAAATGGTGGTCAGAAAATCCTAGTCGGAGCAACCATGAAGCTACCGCCCTCAATGTAAATCATCCACAATCCGCACCTCAATCACATCTGAAATTCCAACCTAAGACAACTAATTACTCATTAGTCATGTTATCACATATTAACATCTCAAATATAATATGTTACCAATCCATATCAACCTAATACTAACAAGAGATCAACCAAAACAATATACATAGCCTACCTTGAATAAAAAATCTCCAATTCAAATCTAAAACCTTCACATTTCACATGCCAATGAATTTTCAATCCAAGCTCCCTCCAAGGTTCGGCTAGGCACAGCTTGGCACAATAAATCAAGCATATAGCTCGGCACTGGTCTGCGGTCGGAGAAGGTGGCAGTAGTACAGAGGGAAGGGATGTCCGGCGAACCAAATTCAGGGCTCGGCGATGTGTGGAGAGGCTAGGGCACAGCCTCAGTTGCGACGACCGTCGGGGTTCCCCTGTGGCTGGCAGAGGAGATTGCGATTGGCGTAGGGTTCGGCTGTAGGGTGTCAATGGTAGCACAGGGGGGAGATGGCCTCGGCTAGGGCACGACGTCGACGATCAGCGTTGGCGTTGGCGTCGGCGCCACGCAGAGGAGAGGAGAAGAACTCGACACAGAGGAGGCGGTCGGCTGTCGTCGCTAGGGCAGAGGGAGAGGAGGTGACAAGGTGTCGCGGCGGCGCTGTCGGATTGGCGACGGCGATGGTATGGAGAAATAAAGAGAAGAAACCGTGAGGGGAGGAGAAGAGGAAAGAAGAGAAGTTAGGGAAGTGATCGGGCACGGCGTGGAATAAGGGAAAAATAAAAAGGAAATGGAAATAAGAAAAGAAAAGAAAAAGGAAAATTTAACTTTTCCTCGTTTAAATGGGGTAGCCTAAATAGGCTTTTCCCGGGACCCTATTTTATCCCCGTAAACTCGTCTATACGAGCTCCGAAAAATTCCCGAAAAATTTCTAAAAATTCCGGAAAAATCCCTTATCATTATTCGCTAATTTTCAGTATTTTACATTCTCCCCCACTAATAAAAAATTTGGTCCCCAAATTTCGTTATCTACCATCAACAAATACTAGCAACAGGTAAAGAGTATAAATGCTGAACGGTAAATAATATCACACACCTCAAGTGAAAAGATGGGGTATCGAGCTCGGATAATATCCTCGAGCTCCCAAGTAACCTCCTCGTCCAAATGATACTGTCATCCGACTTTAACCAGTCGGATCATCTTGTTCCACAGCTGACGCTCTTTCCGGTCCAGAATCCGTACCGGAATCTCCTCATAAGTGATGTCGAGCTGAACAGAACTGAGATATCTGTCAGCGCATGTGTCGGGTCGGGTAGGTATCTCCTCAACATAGACACGTAGAACACATCGTACACGCCTACCAAGGACAGTGGTAGTGCTAGCCAGTCAGCTACCGCTCCAATCCTCTCCAAGATCTGGAAAGGTCCAATGTATCGCGGAGCTGGCTTACCTCTGAGACCAATCTCTTCACCCCTTTCGTGGGTAAAACCCGCAAAAATACATGGTCGCAAATGGAGAACTTAAAAAAAAAAATCTCCGACTCTGGTCAGCATAACTCTTCTGGCAGTCCTGTGCCTCTGGCATTCTCCGTCTAATAGTACGGACCAACTATGTCCCATACTGAGCTCTATGAGGTCCCAACAATTGAGCCTCCTCAACCTCATCCCAGAAGGTGGGTGTCCGACAAGGCTTACCCTACTACGCTTCAAACGGTGGCATCCGGGTAGCCGAATGCAAACCGTTGTTGTAGGTGAACTCTACCCATGGAAAATGGTCCTCCCAACTGCCTCCATAATCCAATACACAAGACCTCAGCAAGTCCTCTAGAGTCTGAATGGTCCGCTCTAACCGTCCATCTGTCTGCGGATGGAAGTTGTATTGAAAAAGAGCTGCGTGCCCAAGACCTGCTGCAGACTTTGTCAAAAACAAGACGTAAATCGGGGGTCTCTATTCGAAATAACAGTCAACGGAACACCACGTGATCTGATAATCTCCCGACAAAATAGATCTACCAATCGATCCAGGAAATCAGTCTTCCGGATCGCTAACGAATGCGCGGATTTGGATTAATCGATCAACGATTACCCAAATCGCGTCATGACCTCGTCGTGTCCTCGGCAAACCCACCACAAGTTCATGGTAATGTGTTCCCATTTCCATTCGGGAATTGGAATCCGCTGAAGTAACCCTGCAGGTCTCTGGTGCTCAGCCTTCACCTGCTGACAAACAAGACATCTAGCTACGAAATCCGCGATGTCTTTCTTCATGCCGTTCCACCAATAGGAACGCCTCAAGTCTCGATACATACGGGTCTCGCCTGGATGGATCGCAAATCGAGAACGGTGTGCCTCCTGGAGTAGCTCCTGTAAGACCGGATGAGACTGAGGTACGCATAATCTGCCTCGGAAGTATATAATACCCTCCTCGTCTCGTATAAACTCGGTCTGCTGCCCAGAAGCTATCTGACTGCTAATGAACTGCAAATGCTGATCACCAGCCTGGGCCTCACGGATCCTCGTCCTGATCGACGACTGAGCAACCATGGTAACAAGAATACCCCGCTCTGTCTACCCCTGCTCCTCAAGGCCCAACTCGAAGAAACCCTGAATCAAATTCGTGACCACAACTCGGTGGCAAGCTAGAATCCCTCTGGACTTCCTGCCGTGTGCATCGACAACCACATTAGCTTTCTCCGGGTGATAGCTAATGGTACAATCGAAATCCTTCAGAAATTCCCTCCATCTCCTCAGTCGGAGATTAGGTTTCCTTCTAAGTGAACAGATATTTGAGACTCTTATAGTCTGTGAGAATCTCAAATTGTCACGCCCCCAAAGGAGTCCTTACCGAAAAATTTCGGCAACATCTCCCCTGTATGGGTGACAATCTGACACATACATACATACAATATACATCAGCCACATACGGCTAGAATATATCTACACAACCACGCAGTTATATAACCAGCCCACTCGGTTGGAACAGAAATAAACACAACCACACAGTTATATAAATATATGAATCAGCCCACACGGCTGTACTAAAATGAACACAGCGGAAATCACAAACAACGATCACAAAACATAAAGTAACTAACTGTGAGCCGGCTCGGCTTGACACAATAATATCAAACCAAATACAAGAGAATACAAATACATAAACAAATACAAAACCCAAACTACAAATAACGTAAGAAATACCAAAATCGTAAGGTCGTCCTCGAATGTGACGTGGGATTGGCGGACAGGATCTCCAGGCGACTCCATAACTCCTTTACCTGTTACCTGGTGAAATTACCAATATGCGGGGTGGTGAGTATAAAAACTCAGCGGGTAATAGACAGATAGTGCATGAGTATGGTAAAGAACTAGAGATGCAAAGGTATACAGTCTCGTATGGAAATAGCAGATACTACAGTGATATCATAATAAGTGTCCATACCTGAAATCATATCCTAGGCTAGTGGTAGAAGGTAAAGTGTAGCAAAGTCCTGCTACAGTACTGCTCATAACTACATGGTATCATGTGAGGTATAT
Organism: Zingiber officinale; assembly: GCF_018446385.1. NCBI lineage: Eukaryota > Viridiplantae > Streptophyta > Magnoliopsida > Zingiberales > Zingiberaceae > Zingiber > Zingiber officinale. The sequence goes on along the minus strand of NC_055995.1, from coordinate 137,107,247 downwards.
ACATGTCAACAGTAAGTAGGCCAGTGTCTAAACACATATCACGGTATAAATCTCAACCTATGTAAGCATATCAGCATAAATAAACAACAACAGTATAATCTAGTAACAACAACATAAGTAAACAACCAGCAGATATAATAACAACAGCGTATGTACGGATGGTCACCCCGCCCACCTCTCTGCACCACGACCCCTGTATGGTCGAGAGGCCGGATCGATGACAAACTGTACCACCCCAAGGCCGCCACTACTCTCGAGTGACCGGATGGACAGGTGCATAGTAGCTGAATAGCTACGTCTGCGACGGGGGTCCCTGCTGTCTCAACTCCAGCCGCCACTACCCATGAGTGACCGAGTGTGGCACGACAGGACAAGCGGCACGCTCCAGCTACCACTACCCATGAGTGGCCGAGCGTGCGGCCCAGGCCAACAACCGCCTCAACCACAAGGGAGACAGGATCGTCGGCAATGCATGCAATGACATGATGCGAACAATGCAACAGTCATCATATATATATAAACAGAAACAGGTATGCTACATGAAGCCAGCATGCTCAGTAAGGAGTGTAAATAAACAGCAACCAAAGCATGTAAACATGGTATCAGGTGTCTATATATCCAATACCTAATATCTAATGTCTGGCATCTGGTAACTGGTATCTGGTATCTGGTATCTGATACCTAGTAATATAGTATCTGCTAAATATCATCGATAGCAACAAGAGACTGTATAGAAACAGACATGAGTAGCTCAAAGATTGAGTGGAAGTATCAAGCGCAGGAAAAATAAGAGTGGAGTCAAGATAGATACAGCAACTATCTGAACATAATGCTCATGCACTAGGATCAAAATACTAAAGAGATAAAGCAAGAAGTACCCGCCTTGATACGTAGATCACGTCCTGAAATCCCACGCCGAGACTCTCGTCCCGAATCCAAGTCCTGCGATCACATAGTATATTTAACTAATTACATACGAAGTAAATAACTAAGTAACTTCCCCCACCTAATTAGAATAATCCTAATCATACATGATTAAGGATTAATCCTCCAACTAACCTTAATCATAATACAACCTAATTAAATTAGGTTATACATGTTACATCTCCAAAACTCCTCCAAGTCACTAACCCAATTTTATCCAACATCGTATCAATATCTCCCAATTCGATAATCATCCAATCAACCTATCAACCAAATCATCAAACCACAATCAACCACAAACTCCAACATGATTCATCTTTAAATTCTCACCCACATCCATAGTTTCCAATCCAAAACCCCCTAATCTAATATCAACATGGATTCAACAATGCACGCTAATATATCTAAGCAAGAACAAAGTCCTACAACCCATAAACAGACCTAATTGAGTAACATACTACTAAGAATCAGAAGTACATCAATGAAATACACTCACCTTGAGATAAGGCAACCAAAACCAGTAGCTCATAGCACCTAGATCCCTGTCCATAAGCTACAAAAGCACCCACACATCTGTTCTTCCAAGAATTAATCCATAGCTCAGTTTGTACAACAGTGTAGATGCTGAAAACCCTAATAATTCATACCTTACCTCAATAGAACCCTCACCTCCTCACCTGCACAGCTTCAAGAAGTGGAGTTGGCAGTGACCGGCAACAAGGAAGACCCACCACATACTGGTCCAATGCTTCCTCAACAAAGCTGGCCAGAGCTACAAAGGGTCAACCAACCTAATTAACACAATCTTCCATTCTAAAATGAGAATCCAAATCTCTACAATCCAAATCAAAATGCCTTACCACAATCTCCTATCGGTAGATACCTTTCTGACCGAAACCAACCGAATGTGATTGTCGAGATGAATGAAGAAAGAATCAACGGTAGCTGACGCAGTGGAAACCGCTCGGTAAAGAGGGCAGATGCAATCCAGAGAAGAGTGATGAGTCAAAACTAGGGCACAACGGCAGTGTGGCATCAACCCAACCAAGCGACGACACCAAGCTTGAATCTGATGAAGAGGAGGTGCTAGATCTCCTCACCGACCCTCAGCCGAGGCCCTGGCTGAAGACTCAAGTGCTTCGCGGATGAAAAGGAAGGCTCAGACGGAGGCGGATTGCACAGCGCTGGCACATCGATTTCCTTGTGGCATCGACGTCGGCTATTGGCTTGTGGCAGCCGGCGCTAGGGCAGGGACGGAAGAGGAGTGGTTCGGAGCCCAGGTTGCTGGCGATCGGCGTCGGGCTGAGGTGGTCGGCATCGACGCGAGAGAGGAGATTGGCGGGCCGGCGATGGATTTGGGGAAGAGGAGAAATGGGGTTTCGGGTAGAGATGTGTGCGGCGATGAGGGGAAGAGTTAGGGCAGGGTTTATAACTTATATACATAGGATTTAATTTATTAAACCCTAAGTTAATTCCTCAATCAACTCCCGCTTAAATGGTGTTTCAAACAGGTTTCCAATTAGCCCCACCGGTTCATCCTCTCAACACGTGTCATACGAACTCCGTTTAAATCCCAGAAAATTCCTAAAAATTCCTGAAAAATCCAATAAGATTATTTATCCAATAACCTTATTATTTAAATATTATTTGGGTGCTGTATTTTACACAAATGTAACATCATACAGGTAATGCTGCCAAATCTTCAAGGCAAACCTAATAACGGCCAACTCCAGATCATGAACTGGGTATTTCTTCTCATGCTCCTTCCACTATCGAGAAGCATATGAGAATACTCTACCGTGCTGCATCAGAATAGCACTCATCCCCTGTTGAGACGCGTCGGTGTAGAGAACAAATCTGTCCTCTCCAGAAGGTAAAACCAAAAATCGAAGCCGACACTAGTCTCCGCTTCAGCTCCTAGATGCTGGTCTTGCAATCCACAGTCCAAGTGAACTTCACGCCTTTCCTGGTCAGGCGTGTAAATAGCATAGCAATCCGTGAGAAATCCTCAACGCATCTCCGGAAATATCGGCCAAACCAAGGAAGTTGCGAGCCTCTTCTATAGACTCCATCTACTCCCAATGGTAACATCCTCTATCTCCTGTGTAACCACGGTATACTCCTACTGGTGACCGTGTGTCTCAAACATCTCACAGAAGACAACCAAAATACGCACTACTACTGCAGCTTGAGTACAAGTTTCCATCAACTTGAGGTATCCAAGTCATCTTGGTCATGGAGACTTATACTTTGACATCTTAAACAAACACCTCATTAAGGTGTGGACCCGGTATAATTGGGTATAAGTCAAAATGTCCGGAGATATTTGGATAGCCCACAGAGGATTCACCATTTCTTATGAGGAGATGTATATTCTATGACCACTTGTTAGGATTATTACTCAAAGTCTTTGGCCAAAGCATCACATGTTAAGAATATGAGACTCTTATACATATGTACGAGTAATTTGAATCCGTAGAAAGAGAAAGTATTACTTGGGTTAGGTGTGACGTAGTTAGTATAGTGGGGATAGACACATAGACCATGTTTTGAACCAAGTGGGTATAAGACAAGTGAAAGGAATAAGACATGACTCACTGTAGCTGCTGGAGGGTTTAGAATTAGTTCCAAGATTAACTATGATTTTTTGGCTAATTAGAGATCATGATATACTACTAGATGTCACTCATGATCATTCTATAATTAAGTAGTTAATTATGGATAACCAAAATAAATTGGAAACCTATTGGGTCACACGCACTAACGACTCTCTAAAGGACGTAAAATAAGTTAAAGAGTAGGATTCTTAGATCAAGAGATAAATGTTTGATTGGACTGTATATAGGACAAATATGGAAATATTTGTCATGATGGAAGTGTGGATGTGCTACATCTCTTATGGTAGAGATGAACCATATTTGGTTTAATCATGAATTAGTCATGAACCAACTTGGTTTAGTTGTGAACCAAACCAAGGGGATAATGGGCTAATTTTTTGTTAAGGGATAATGGGTTGGATTTGAGTTTTCTAATTCGACTCATTAAAGAGGATTATATATAGATGTCATTAGGAGAGAATTAGATACAAGTTTTATTATTTGGTTGATTGGACTTTTGGAAACTCAATCCTCCTCTCCCTCTCCTATCTCTCCCGCCGCCAACAAGAGGGTGCTTGCTCTTGTTGTCGTGACCACCACAAGGGAGAAAAATTCTCCCTTGTGTGCTTTTGTTCTTCTTCCTCTTGATCTCTCTTCTTCACTCGTGACTAGTAACTTCCTAATGAGAGGCTTGTACTCACGAAGTTGTCTTGAGGAGCTCAGCGTGGATACGAATAGAGGTGAGGTTCGACAACGTTGCTACGATTGATGCCCTTCTCATCACAGGCCATCCGTAAGGTATACCTATCGTAAATTTACTTTCCATAAAAATTTTAATTATGTGATCATGTTTGGCATGTTGTATCCTTGTATGTGTGTGGTGTGTGAGATGTAATAATCAGGAATTGTTATTGTTTTATTTCTGCTACGCATGCTTACAAAACGTGTTCTAGCACGCACTTGCATCGGGCATAACCCAACAGAATATCTATGGTCACTTGATTGAATTTTTAATGTAAGCCCTCAGTGTTTCCTTCGGCCCTTGCTTAAGGGAAAATAGATTCAGCGTCGTCTTATGGTAGCGACGACTGTTGGTAAAATGATGGAGGAACGTCCAAAGAAAATCTTTGAAGCAAAAGATGGATTCAGATAGGAGCTTGTTAAACCATCTTTGTGCCAAGCCAAAGAAGGTGGTGAGGAACACTCGACACTTGACTCTGTTTATATACTGATGGAGGATAGATGTGTTCTTAAATTTGAGTAGGTGATCCTCAGGGTCGGTCGCTCCTCCATATTCTTCAATCGATAGGGGTTGGAAATGAGCCGACAATTTATCTCCCAAGATTTCTTGGGAGAACGACATGCTCTCCTTTATGAAGGTCACAGGCGAATGCATTTTTAGAAGATGATCCCTCAGGCCTTTCCGCTCGGCCCATGTCATTAAGGGGCGTACCAACAACACCCAATGATATTCAATCGGTGATGGGGGGGCACAGGAGGAAGGCTAGTCGGCTGAGCAAGTGCTTGTGGGAAGGCGACTGGGGGAGGGTGGATGGCTAGAACTCGGCTGGCCCTTCCACTCGAGTCCCACGTTCGGCCTGAGGGTTGGTCACAAATATAACAGGGTCATTTGGAAGAGGGTACTCGGTCGCTGCTTGTTGCTATTGCACCAATCTAGTCACTTGGGTGGCTACTAGTAGTTCTAAATTTTCTTGTGACAAAGTTACAGTAGTAAGTTGTTCAGTCTCATCTATCTTCACGTTTTAGATACAGACAAAGTTTCCACAAACAATGCCATTATGATCATGTCCAAAAGTAGAGAAGATGGCTGGCTGGGAAGGTGACTCTAATGTTGATTATGTAAAGAATCTGACTTAGCAAAAAGTGGCCCTGAGTGATCCTGCGTGTCAAAAGGAACGTCAATAACCGGGTCAGGAAAGGGGTCCCCGGTGCAAGCACTCTGATGCTCAAGTCAGTGATCGAGTCAAGTATAATGAACAGTGATTATGAGTGTGTAAAATTGTGTAGCATCACATATCTACACTTGTAGATGAAGACCCCTTTTATAGTGTTCCTGTTTGTTTGTGCATGAATCGCAAAGCATTTCCAAAAAAGGATAGACCATAAATATGCTTTGACACTTTTCCCAAAATAAACCCGCAATCTCTGCATTTGGCATGGTGGAAGCTTCTAATGTACAACTAGCATATGGAATATTCTCTGTACACTACAAAAATATCCAAGATTACCGACGGTCTTACCGACGGAAAACAAGTTCCATTGGTAATGTCTGAAAACCACCAACGGAAGAGTATCTTCCGTCGGTAATTTTTACACTACCGACAGAATTCTTTAATTCCGTCGGTAATGTTCTGATATTATCGACGGAATTTTAAATTCCGTCGGTAATATGTTTTTTTTAAAAAACATAAATTACACCGACGGAAAATACTTTTCGGCGGTGTAATTTTTTTTTAAATAATAGCTTTACCGATGGAATCTAGATTCCGTCAGTAAAGCCGACTAAAAAACCCTAACCCGCCCTTTCCTTTCTTTCCATGCGTGCGCGGCAGCAAGCTCCTTCCTCCTCCTCCCCGATCTCGCCTGTAAGCTTCGATCCCCTCGTTTTTCTCTTCCTCTCTTTGTGGTCGCCAGCGCCCTGGTGGCCGTTGTGCCGGCCGCCAGCAACCTCCTGGCCGCTGTGCCGGCCGCCAGCGGCGTCCTGGGCGCCACGTGTCCTCGCGGCTTTACCGACGGAAATATATTTCCGTCGGTAGTTACCGACGGATATATACCGTCCGTCGGGAAAATAGATTATGACGCATATTCTCGCAACAGATTTCTTTCCGTCGAAAATATGTCGGTAAGCCCCTCTAACGACGGAATACCGACGAAAATTTCCGTCGGTAAGCCTGGATATTTTTGTAGTGGTATTCCATGGTACAAAACGCCAAAAAAGAATGTGAAACCGTTGGGTTGGCAGGTTCATTATATGCTTAGCTAGCAAACTGACCGAGACCCTCGTATAGTCTGACCGGCTAGAGCCATTAGGTCGGATTTGAGGGATGTTGTGAGAGACTCGGCCTTCACTCAACATCTCTGTCTGGCCAGAGAGTTTGGTGACACTACAAGAAAATGGAAATTTAGCAACAAATTTTTTCGTCGCTAATATATATATTTTTGTCGCTAACATTTATTTGTAACGATAAATTTTCGTCGCCAGGGTCGTCGTTATAAGCTTGTCGCAAATACATTTTAGCGACGAATTTTTAACAAGCGTCGCTAATAATTTAGCAACGTTGCATTATTCGTCGCTAAATAATTATATATCGTCGCAAAGATATTTGCGACGATTTATACAATTTCGTCGCTAAGATTCATGTTAGCAATGAAACAAATTGTATCGTCGCTAATATCTTGGCTACGATGTGAGTTTGTTTGTCGCAAAACACATGAAATCTTTTGTAGAGAATGGTCCATTTAGCGACGAAATAAGAACTATTCATCGCTAAATACTTTGCAACGACTTGTATAATTCATCGTAAATAAAAATATCCGATCGATTTGTACAGAATTTAGCGGCGAAATGTTTAGTTTCATGGCTAATACGGAATATTAGCGATGAAATAATCAACATTCGTCGCTAACAATTTTTCTATGAATAATTATCGTCGTTAAACAATAAAAGTTCGTAGCAAAGTTTATGATGAGTTTCGATATACCAGAATGGTTAGCGACGATTTATAAAATATCGTCACTAACCACTATTTTTTTTAAAAAAAAAATTGATTTGGTTTATATCTTGTATACATATTTGCAAATATACATTGTCATCACAACTATAACAACAAATTCACAAATAAACCAACAAATAACTCATACTTCAGCACAAACAAAATCACAACATTCACAAACCAAGTTCAAAACATGTTCACAACTAACAATCCAAACAAGTTCAAAGCATGTTCACAACCAAGTTCACAACCAAAAATACAAACTAGCTCAAAACAAGTCCAAAACAACATAATGTTCACATCCAAAAATCTACACCATTAATGTCTAAGACCGAGGAGGAGGTGGTGGAGTTGAAGATGAATCATGGATCAAGGAATCTAATGCTCCAGGTGTCAATCGGTTAAGAATTTGTTCAAAGATATCTTGCCTTGATTTTATTGATGCTAACTCATCTTGGGTGTTTGTTAACTGAACTCTGGTGTTCGCTAACTCATTTTGGGTGGATTCAAGTCTTTCTTGTAATTGAGCGTTAGTGGATCTGGATGAAGATGTGGCATCTGAAGAAGTAGACCGAACTGACTTCGGCCCACTTCCAAGTCCTCTGATATATCCAGACCGAGTACCAAGGACCTGATACAAAATTTTGAACATAATAAAACATATGATATGATATGATATGATGATATATTAAGCATATGAATACGAGTTTAACTCAACAGTAAGTACTTCTATATGAATCATATTGAAAAGCATGATTCTAAAGCATTGCCTCTTTTGACTCTGCAAGTTTACATCAGTGTGTAGCTCTAAGCTCACTAGTGAAACTCGTAAGCTTTTCAAAAGTTGCTCAAGTTTCTAAGGCTGCACCAAAGCTTTGCTTGATGTGATTTCATTAAGTGGCAACTCAGAGTATTTAAAAGGTCTACTTCAATCTTTTTATTTTTTATTTTTTATTTTTTATTTTTAAATATATAAGTGCACTTAGAAATGGCTTTAGAACCAGTACAATTACATACAATAAAAAGTAAATTGAGTATAAGAAGGGTAAATATATTCACTAAAAGGTCCAAATTCTTTTATAGGTTTGTCAGAAGTCTCCTTCCACGTTTTTACAGATTACTAAAAAAAAAGTGATAACTATGTCTACGGTAATTAAATAATACTCTCACAGACCTGATCACAAACTATATATGTAACTTGGACTATATCGATGTGCTCTTCTAGATTTTGTGATATTATATACTTATCGCGTAGTCTCACTATATCATCCTAGAAAAAACAGACATGTTAAAAAGTTTATAAAAAATAATTATGCACTGTTAAGAATAAATTCATTAAATAAGATCATAACATACATATGCAGTTTTTACCGTATCCCCAATCCACCTTTTCTTGAACTATAATGAGTTTCATTAAAAACAGTAATCCAATCTTTTCTTTGTAACTGATCGGTCTGAAAATGAATGGGTCATCAGCGTACCATGTTTTAAAAGTGCCAATAGATAAGAGACCAAACTCCTCAACTATTGATTTTTTTTCGGATTACATTGGAACCATTCACACCATAATAATTGTACTTTATATCTGAAAGAGTAAAATAGTTGAACAACATCCTTCAATACTCCAAAAAATTCTAAATTATCACCGTCATCAGATGATGGTACGCTAACCCTGCTATTCTGAGTAGTTCTGCGAGAATCACAGGACCTTGTATGGTATTGAATACAATTTACAATGCAGGTTTCATACAGTTGAACTTCAACATCAGGTCTCATTGCTAAATAATATAACTCGTTTGTAATTTCTGAATTTGTTAAATTCTTTAACTTTATCATTCTATCCTTAAACCATTGTGGAAAATCTCGCTCATGATATTGGAGAAATTGATTTGAATGAACTTTATGTGATAGAAATTGTATATGTTCACTGCATAAACAAATAATTATGTTACAATTGTATAGTAAAATATAAATAATAAAATTACATAATGTAAAAACTTACTTCCTATATTGATCATCTTCTTTACAATTGTTGAGAATATACTAATGTGCTTTTTATACAAAGTCAAAGGCAACTTCAGATTATGTGGGTTTCCAAATACTCTTGTTTGTTGTGAGAAAATACTTAAATTGCATGTTATGGGTTGAACATCTTGGTTTCGTTCTGGCCTACTAAATCTTGTCTCAATTTTACTCATATATAAGGAACTAAAAGTAAATGCCTCATTTATAATATACCCCTCTGATAGATCCTTCAGGCACTGCTTTATTACGAACATATTTTTTTAGTCTGCCCAAATATCGTTCAAAGGGATACATCCATCGTGAAGAAACAGGTCCAGCTAACATCGCTTCACGGGGTAAATGAACTGCCAAATGAATCATAATGTCAAAAAATGCTGGAGGAAATATTCGTTCCATCTTACACAAAATGAAAACTATTGTTGGATAGAAAGCGCTAGAGGGGGGTGAATAGCGCTCATGGCTATTTCGTTCGTTTCGTATTCGGAAATCGTTCGATTTAAAACACTCGAATATATATTGTCAGTTTTGTACCTTAGAGTAATACAGTAAAATATTAAATTAGCTTATACATTGAAATTTTAAAATAAATAATTTTTTTACATTACATAGGTTGAACCAAACAACATTAGGTTATGCTTTATTCTTTATAACCATGATTATGTGATTATCTGGTAATCACATAGCCAAAGTTATATATAATCTATGTCCGATGATTTCTCATAACTTTATTTAGTTTAGGTAATCGGTGATTACCAAGTAATGATCCATGTTCGACATGTCACCAAAAAGGGCATTTAACCCAGAATTAGAAAACTTTAAAAAGGTGAGGTTTTGTTTGATTTCAAGGTTAGACGAATTTTTTTTTAATCAAAAATATCCTCCGATATTTACACTTTGGATAAAAATATCCATAAAATTTTCATAACAAAATTCTTATTTTAAATTATAAAAACTAAATAGAAAATAAAAATATGTAATAATTTATTATATATATATATATATATATATATATATATATATATAACATAAACTTAAAAAAAAACTAAAGTTCAAAAATAAAAAAATACATATATATTATTATATATTAGTTTTGTAACTTGGAATAATGCAGTAAAATATTAAATTAGATTATATATTAAAATCTTTAAATAAATATATTTTTTTACATTATCTAAGTTGAGCTAAATAATATTAGGTTATATTTTATTTCCCATAATTTTAATTATGTGATTATCCGGTAATCATATAACCAAAATTATATATAATAATTTGAATCAAACAAACACTAATATTTCATGAGAATGTTTAACTTTCCTATTCCCACTAATCACTAATCGATATAAACACAATAAATAAAATGTTAAAGTAATATTATTTGATATTAAAGTTTTTTTTAATATGTTGTAAATCTTGACTCTTTCTTAAGTTCATAAAAGCAAAAACAATTTATAGTGAGCAATATAAGAATCATTAAATTAAATAATATTATTTAATCACTAATCGAAATAAACAAAAGAAATAAAATGTTAAAGTAATATTATTTGATATTAAAGTTTAATTTTTTTAATATGTTGTAAATCTTGACTCTTTCTTTAGTTTATAAAAGCAAAAACAATTTAGGTTGAGCAATATAAGAATCATTAAATAAAATAATATTATTTGCGAATTTTAAATATCTAAAATTTATATAGTTTTTTGTTTAGGTTTAAATAAAAAATAAATGGAAGGGAATTTATTATTTCAACATTAATATAGATACACTGTAACGACCCACCTTCTGGGTACTGACTGTAAGGCCGATCGTCACAATAATGCTAAACTATACTGTGCGGAAAACTGATCAAATTTAAAATTTTGCTAATCTTATTGCTGGGAACGCTGAAACTGAATGTTCTACATGTACCTAATAATTGTACACACGCCAGGGAAGGTATTTACCACTGTTATCAGTCTTCTGATCGGTCCACGGACCGGTCCATGACACTGGCACGGGGAAGAACCTTTGGATCAGTCGACTGACCGATCCATGATTCACCAGAGCTTCTGTACGCACCTGGATCGGTCTGCCGACCGATCCAGGACCTCACTGATCGGTCGAACTGACCGATCTAGTGGCTCGCTGATCGGTCAGCTGACCGATCAGTGGTGTGTTGTTCGCGATCCAACTATCGAGATTCTTTCTGTTCGCGGCTGGACCGATCTGCCGAACGATCCAGCTGCGAACAGAGAGTTATGACTGCCGAAACCAGCTCCCTGATCGGTCTACCGACCGATCAGAGGCTTCCCCAGCTCCTGATCGATCCACGGATCGATCAGAATACGAACAGAGAGTTTCTGTTCGCAGAAACCGGGTCCCTGATCGGTCTACCGACCGATCAAAGGTTTCTGATTTCGTGTCAGAAACTCTGATATCAGCACTTTGGCGTGCCAAAACCTACACAACAATTCTAACAAGGCTAAGAAACACTCTAACAATGGAAACTAACATTCTCACATCATAAGAGAAGGGTTCTAAGCATAATGGAGTGCATAGCTAACTAATTCATAGTGATTAACAACTAGAGTGCAAATAACAAAACACTGTAAAGTTCTGATGCTTAAGTAAAACTTGCTAAAATCCCTTGGAGTCTTTTATTCCAGTTCCTGCCACACACATCTTGATCTGCAATGACCCCCAGCCTCCGCTACTGGTCCACTTTTCCTTTACCTTTATCTGCAGTATAAGAAAAGTAGTATCTATAAGCTAAAAAGCTTAGTAAGAAACCATCTACCTCACTAAAACATGCAACGATGCAAACATGCATGTTTTTAAAGAATGTTATTTGAAAACAAGTACTGGCATGGCATACTATGGTTGCAAGCATAACTGAAATAACTGAACATGTAAACTGAAGCATGGCATAGCAACTAATCATATGAATCAATAAAGATAAACTGACCGAACATATAATAAGCTAAACTGATACTGAATTCAAACTCAACTAACATAACTAATTCTGAGTTTTGAAAACTAATTCATAATAAGTAAAAATACATAATCATGCTGTTTGGGCCAGGCAACTGTACTTGCTGTGCGCGCATCCCTAACTAGACCCGGGTTTGCAAGTCCCGAATTTAGTAGAGTTAACTAGGTTATCTAAACCTAGGGACGACTGTGGGAGTCCAACCCAATGGATATCTGATCCAGTACAGTGCCACTGAAAATAAAATACTGAATATAGCTAACTGTTTTAACTTGCTATTTCTAGGTTATCTGAAACTAGAGCTAGGTTATCTGAACCTAAAGGCGACTGTGGGAGCCCACCCATTGGACCGTAGTCCCATAAAACTGAACTAAACTAATGTGCTGTTTTAAATGCTCCTAATGCATTTAACTGAGCTGTTAAACCTAACTGAGGTGGCATTTAGCTACACTAACATTTTACCGAACACTTAGTGTGCTCAAACTCTCTCCTCTAATAGGGAGATCACCTCTAGGCACCCGACAACGTCTAGAATCTCCAACTAAAGGAGAACAACGTGTCTGGCCCGTCTAGAGGTGCTCAACTAGATCCCTAATCCTCGAGGAGGGTTAAAAGCACACCCTATGTGCCGAAAAACCTGCATATAGCTAAAACTAAGAGTATGCAATCAAACAAAAGCTATTATACTGCAGGTGAGGGGTTTCTTACCTCCTGTTCGTAATTTCTTACGATTCTATTCGCTAGAATTCCGGTGGAGATGACCTTCTCGACGATCCGCTCGCGTCTACGTGTTCTTCTCGCGAAGGGGAACGTCCTCGTATCGAAGGTCTCGCCGGAAGAAGTTCCCTTGGCCCTTGGGGCTTGGTGTGCTGTGCGTGAGGAAGAGGAGGAGAAGGGAGAGGCGGCGGTGGTGTTGGGTCTCGGCGTGAGGGTTTTGTGAGGAGAGGGCTGCCGAACCAAAATCTTAAAATAAACCAAACCCTCTTTAAGTTTCCTATTTATATTAAGTGGATTATTGAACCCAACTCCAATATAAATATAATTGGTTCCTCATTCTTTCAGCATGGCCCTGCTGGGTTCAACTGGTTCCCAACATTATCCCTAAGCCATAGGTCTCGAGTTCGATTCCCGCCTAAGCTATTTTGCGGTTCTAATTATTTTTGTTGCTTCCGCTACTCGGAAAATTCCGGAAAAATATCTAAAAATTCCATAAAAATCATAGAATATTTATAATGCAGTTTCGAGAATTTTCGTTACATACACTTACCTTAATTTTGTATAAATTCTAGGATCACATTAATAGAGATATGATTGCTTACATTTTATATAAAATTCAAAATTTATTATTTTAACATTAATAGAGATAAGTTTACATTACTTTTATATAAATTTTAAGATAGTAATAAAGAGAGATAATTGCTTACATTTTGTACAAATTTAAAATTTATTATTTTGACATTAATGGAAATAAACTTACATTAATTTTGTATACATTTTTAGATTTATTAATTTTATATAAAATTTGAGATTACATTAATAAAGAGATAAACTCGGATTTGTTGTAAATTTTAAAATTTATTATTTTCACAGAGATAAACTTGCATTAATTTTAACATTAATTTTGTATCAATTTTAAGATTACATTAATAGTAAATTACATATTTAAAAAATGAAAATCATTTACCTTTTATTTTTTTTAATAATTCTTATATCTTACTAATTATAATTTTTTGTGTGTGTATTTATAAACTAGAGAATGGACTAAGATTTACAACATATTGCAATACTAAACTTTCTTATCATTTGAATTTTTACATTATGTTTCTTCGCATTTTATTATTTATTTTGATTGGTGGAGCACAAGCAAGATCATGGAACGAAAAAGCTAAATACACACTTAAAACCATTCAGGTCGTTATTAATATTTCTTTTGAGAAATTAGAAATAGTACTTTTATTGAAATTATTATTATTATTTTTTGTTTTAGACAATAACGGGAGATCTATTTGACTGTGTTGATATGTACAAGCAACCAGCATTCAACCACCCTTTATTGAAAAATCATACTCTTCAGGTATTTAGTATTCAAAAAGAAATAAGTCAAATTGATATGATATTTTTTATTGCATGGTATAGTTCCTTTTGCTCTTTAACTGATCTGATAATCTTTGCAGTTAAAACCAAGTAGTCTTCCAAAGGGAATGAAGCTTGCAAAATCTAAACCAGCTTCTTTTTATGGATTCAATGATACTTGTCCTTCTGGCACTGTTCTCATCCACCGTGCTCGGAAACAAGATTTAATTGAGTCTAAGCTCTTGAGAAACCAATTTAGAGCACAAGCCATAGCTAATAACCCAACTGCAGAAGGAAGTCACGTGAGTTATTTTTTGTTAATCACTTTTATTAACTAGTACTATTACTATAGCAATTCTAATTCATTCTTTATGGAGTTCAAACATAAATAATATTCGCATTCTACACAGTATGCAATAATTGAAACAGAATATGATCAATTTTTTGGAGCATATGATCCATTTTATGGAGCATACGCAAAAATGGCGACTTATAAGCTTCCAGATTTACAAGCTAGTCAAACATCATCCAGCACTATATATCTTTTTGGTGATAAAAAAGTTCCAAATAATGAACTCAATGTGATCCAGGCCGGTTGGCATGTAAGTTAATATAAATCATTTACTAATATTATTTTATATAGTCACTAATTTATATCTAATTTCACAGGTTTCACCAATCATGTATGGTACCAGCTATCCTCGTTTTTTTACTTTTTGGACCGTAAGTATAAATCTTTTATATTTTTTTCTTTTAGCTTCATATATATTCTCAGATAACATATTTAATTATGTATTTTCAGATTGATGGGTACGAGAAAACGGGATGTGGAAATTTAGAATGCCCTGGTTTTGTTAGCACCACAAATATTTATGGACCTGGAAGTTTTATTCCTGAATTTTCTACTTACGGCGGCGAACAGAAATATCTATCCATATTAATTTCTAGGGTAATTCTTTTTTTTTTTTAAATGTGCTATTTTATTTTTATTGAAGCTTAATCCTTATTAATAAATGTTGTGTATTTTCATTTATAGGATTCTAACACAGGGAATTGGTGGGTTACCTATAATGATCAGCTACCTCTTGGGTATTTCCCTAAGGAATTGCTTCCTAAGATGGATGATTACGCAGATGCTATTCAAATGGGTGGGCATGTTTACTCTCCCTTGAATGTACCAAGCCCTCCGATGGGCAGTGGTCATTCAAGTAATGAAGGACCTAATAGAGCTGCTTATTTCATTCAAGTTCAGTCAGTGGATTCCTCGAATAAGTTGACCAATTTTGACAATGGATTTATTAAGTCTAGGTCTGATATTGGTGATTATTATAGCATATCTGATAATCATGAATCTGGTAAAGATAAATATGTTTTTGCTTACGGAGGAGCTGGAGGTTTCACAAAGTAATATCAATCTTGAGTGGAATAAATTGTATTAGATTCATTAATAAATTCATATCAGCTTTCTTTTACTTGCGTTCCCTCTTGTTGGAGAAAATTTTGTTAAATTTCAATCTAAGTTTTTTAATGGAATCATTCGGGCCAAAATGGATTCTTATCATGCCCAAAACCAGCATTCCACTGTGATAATGAACCCATTCTACATCCCCGGAACATTTCAATTATATATATATATATATATATATATCTTACTATTTTATTAAAAATCTTCCCCTTTACTAATTAACTTTGGTGAAGCCTAAAATGCATTTACGTTAATGTCCTTTTTTCTATTTACACTAAAAATAATTCCAAGGTTTATTAGTAATTTCACAAGCGAAACAATCAGTGATCTAGAGTTCAAGACTCAGTTATTATGAATTGTTCTCATCATTAATTTTCTCTGATTATTTTATATAAAAAAATATATTTCTCTTTAGTCCCATATCTTAGAATTGACAACACTGTGATCAAAGAAGCTTCTATAAATATTTTAAGCCGACGATGTTAAAAAATATACTTTTATTAGTTTTTTTTACTAAAACAAGTATAATATTAAATTAAAATAATTTTTTTGCATAGGGAAACCTGACCCTATTGCATGGGTCTGACAAATCTTACACAAATAATTAATTTTTGGTTTATAAGCGTGACACTAGAAAATCCAAACAATTTGGATTTTCAAAGACCCAAATAATTTATATATTATTATATTACTTTTCGAAGACCCAAATAATTTATATATTATTATATTACACGCAACGCAACGCACGATCAGTTGTGATATGCTGCGTGACTGTGCGTGTTGCGCAACATATCAACTTTTTCTTTTTTTAAAAAAATATTTTTATTTAAGATTTTAAATTTAAAAAATTCAACATTTCCTTATATAAAATCTTAATACATAAAACACATTACAATACTTCATAAATACTTAAATTTATTTATTTTTTAATTTTTCTTTTAACTAAACACTATAACCAATTGGGGAATTTTTCTTTTAACTAAACACTATAACCAATTGGGGAGTTTGAACCTATAGGTAAAATCTTAAAAAAGAAAATTAGTTTAAAAATTATAACTCATTTGGAAAGCCTGAATCTTAGAAATAAAATCTTTAAAAAAATTTAAATGATTTTTTAATTCAAAATTAAAAAAAGAAAGAAATTTTAATTAAAAAAATCAATATTTTTCATATATAAATAGCTAATACATTAATATATCCCATCAACATATTACAATACTCTGTAAATACTTAAATTTATTCTATTTTTAATTTTTCTTTTAATTAAATACTATAATCTAATTTGGAAGCCTGGACCTTAGACGAAAAATCTTTAAAAAAAGAATTATCTTAAAAATTATAATCTAATTGGGAAGCTTGAATCCTACAAATAAAATCTTAGAAAAATATTTTAATTATTTTTTTAATTCAAAATTAAAAAATTTTAAAAAATAAAGAAATATGATATACTGCACGATGTACACAGTTACACACTGTAACATCACACAGTGTATCATTATCACGTGTGTATATATATATATATATTTATATATACTAACTAGGGCCTGTGCATTGATTTTTTTTAAAAAATGATTTTTTTAAAAAAATAATTTAATCAGTTTAATAAAACTTTTAAAATTTTAATTTATTATTTAATAAAAAATTGATTTAATTATTTTTCAAAACTCAAAAAGGTCCCGATTTAATCAAAATAATAGATGTTAAAAAAACCAAACTTTTAATAAATAGGACCAAATTTATGAATTAATTTGATTATTTCAATTTTAATGAAGTTTTACTCACTGCTAATTGTCAGTATCAAATCAACCAGTATTTTTCTCCTCCTTACAAAAACTTACTTGTTTGATAAATTTCTTTACAGAAATTACATTTTCCCCCAGATTTTGAGGTAATGGTCAGGTACATGTTGCAGGAGATTTTTCTGTAGGAAAAAATTTATCATGGAACACTATTTATCTTTATGGTGGTGTTAATAGCCCTAACAAGGGACTCAATGTGATGGACGCTATTTGCAAATAATTAAACTAACTAAAAATCATAATTATTAAATGATACGACACGATCAGCATGACTCAGGGAATCTGACGAAGATACGACAGCATTACTGAGGGAATCTACAGTTATATGTAAAAATCTACTCTCTGGATCAGAACCCAACTCAATTCAACATATCAATAGCAATTTATTTCAAACCAAAACTGAACTCGACTGTCAAACTTATGCCCTCATCCCCTCAATCTAGAGAGTCATATTTACATCCATGAGTAACAAAGCTGGACCAAATTTCAAACAAATCAGCAGATACTGTCTCTGGCACGCAGACAACAGATACTACTGCACACCAAATTCAGTCATGATCATGAAAGGCCACAATGAAGACACTCACTCTCGTAAATCCAGCTACTGACACCACCAGTAAGCTATTCCCCCTCCAAAAGAAAGGCAACAGCACAAAACAGCAAAAATCTGTTGCTCCGATTACTGAAAAGCTTGTACATGCCACATACACTGCATGCACCCCTGATACGGTGCATGATAGTGCGACCTTGGGAAGTGAGGTGGAGGTAAGTCAAAGGGACGTGGCGGTCAGAAGTTAAGGGGACGTGGTGGTCAGAAGTCAGGGGGACGTGACAGTCAGAAGTCAAGGGGATGTGGCGGTCAGAAGTGAAGATGACGTGGCAGTCAGAAGTCAAGAAGGTGGAAAATACAAGCCTACATGCTCAGGTCGGGATTTACAGGGCTACATATACAGGTCAGGATTTACAGGGTTGTGCACGCAGGTCGGGATTTGCAAGACATCACATACACACAGGTTGGGAGTTACAGGTCAGGATTGACAAGCCTACACACTCAGGTCAGGATTTACAGGAAAACACATACACACAGGTCAGGATTTACAGGAAAGCACATATACACGGATCAGGATTTACAAGGCTGAACTCTCAAGTCAGGATAAAGCCAACTAGGTCGGCTAGGCACTATACGACAAGCAAGCTATGGAATCGTAACTGTCTGTCAGGGAATAATCAGCACATGTCAGGGAATATGCTAACGGTCTTAAGCTCATTGCCCATTGATCCTTCTTCTGGCCTATGGGAGAAGGCCACCTGTCATTCACCGTCAGACAAATTCTGACACCCGACATTCCCTGACGCCTGTCAGGTCCAAAAGTACACCAAGTCATATAAAAAGGGAGGACCTCTGCCTTACGCAGGTACGCTCACTCGTCTTTTTGCATTCGTCCTTTACTTTTTTCCTGTTTTACTGTTATTCTGGGGAAAAAGTACCTGACTTGAGCGTCGGAGGGCCTGCTGTTAGAAGAATAATAGGAAGAGGTGGGAGCAATAAAAAATCTTATTGTTCATTATGATATTTGCCAGGCAATACAATAGATAGTATTTAAACAAGTACTTGGTCAATTAACCAATTAATAAATAATAGAGTAATTCTAAAAGTTATTCTGAGAATTATTATAATAATTATAACAGAATTATTAGAATAATCCTAATACTTAATTTGATTTGATTTGGTGATTTGATCCGGTCAATCCAGGTAATTCTCCTTTATCTCTTTTACCCCCCCCCCGACAAACTTAACGGGAGATCTTTAACGTTGAGTTTGCTTGTTAACTTATTGAAACAGTGTCTAGATAATGGCTTAGTAAAGATATCAGCGATTTGATCTTCAACAGAGATGTAAGAGACTGATAACTGTTGAGTTGCCACACGTTCACGAACAAAATGAAAGTAAATTTCTACATGTTTTGTATGAGCATGGAAGACCGGATTTGCTGAGAGATATGTTGCTCCAATATTATCGCACCAAATTTTTGGTGCAATATTTGATGCAAGATGAAGTTCAGAGAGAAGTGATTGAAGCCAAATAATCTCAGACGTTGTATTTGCTATAACTTTATATTCTGCCTCAGTGCTTGAACGAGATACCGTAGGTTGTTTTTTTAATTCCATGAGATAAGACTTCGGCCAAGAAATATCGCATATCCAGTAGTAGAGCGTCTATCTTCAGGAGAACTAGACCAATCCGCATCACTATAAGCATGTAAATCTCGAGACGATTAGCGATATACAAGAAGACCATGTAGAATAGTACCTTTGAGATAGCGAAGTATTCTTTTTACATTATCCCAATTTTGTTCAGTTGGAGCATGCATGAATTGACAAGCACGATTTACTGCAAAAGTAATATCAGGGCATGTGATAGTGACATATTGTAAGGCTCCAACAATGCTTCGATAAATCTGTAGATCAGACAGAGCAGGAGAGGATGAAGATGGAGAGTTGTTTACAGCAATTGGTGTAGAGACCGGACGTGCCCCATCCATTTTGGCTCTTTGAAGAAGTCCAATAATGTATTTACTCTGAGAGAGAAGATAACCATCCTCACGTGGAATAAGATCAATACCAAGAAAAAAAATGAGCAACGGCCAAATCTCGAGTAGGAAATTCTTGATTGAGAAGACTTAATAAAGTTGTGATACCCTTGTGATAATTATCGATTATCAAGATGTCATCCACATAAATAAGAAAAAATATCATAAAACCATAATTATTTTTGTAAAATAAAGACGAGTCAGTCTTTGATCCAGAAAATCTTTGAGTTTGTAACCAATTAGATAATCGATGAAACCATGCACGAGGAGCTTGTCGAAGATCGTATAAGGATTTCTTGAGTTGACAAACATGAGATGGAAATTGTGGATGAATGAACCCCGGGGCCGGTGGTTGCTCCATAAAAACAGTTTCCTCAAGATGACCATGGAGAAACGCATTTGAAATGTCTAATTGTCGTACGAGCCAATTAGAACTAACAGCTATTGATAACAATAGTCTGACAGATGTAATTTTGATGACTCGGCTAAAAGTGTCATTGAAGTCAATACCTGGTTGTTGACTAAATCTTTTGGCTACGAGTCGAGCTTTGTGTTGTTCAAGAGAACCATCAGCTCGATGCTTAAGACGAAATACCCATTTAGAGCCCACCACATTCATGGAGGGAGCACGCGGAACTAGGTTCCATGTTCCATTGCGAAGAAATGCATCAAATTATATAGTCATTGCATTACGCCAATTTGGATCCTTGTTTGCCTGTGTAAAACAAGTTGGTTCAATAGACTTGGAAGAAACCAATAGAGCTCGAGGAAGGGGATGTCGAGTTGTTATTTGAGGGCATCGTGCATATATGTCACTTAAGGGAAGCAATCGACGAGGAGGACCATCATTCAAATCACTTGTTGACGAGGAAGAGGAAGTAGATTGATTTGGTGATTCCGATGACGGACTTGTATTATTTGACGATCCAGAGTTAGACAGTATATTATCCATAGCTAGCGAGGCTTCCGAGATTGGACACGGAATAGGTTCCACAGCATTATTCCTCTCATCAGTATGCCCTGTTCTTAATGGAGTAGCCACTCCGGACAATTCTGGTGATCTAGGAGAATATGTAGAGAATTCTGGAGCAGGACCCAGGATGTCATCTCTTTTTACATTGCTAGTGTGTTTAATTGGATGAGCAAATTGTGGTAATTCAGATGGGATATTAGGTGGTGGTAAGAAGGTACCACTGCTTGAGGATAGAGTTGTTGTTGTGGTTGCAAAAGGAAACATAGATTCATCAAAAATAACATGCCGAGATATATATATGCGCCCTGTCGGTATATGTAGACAACACTACCCATGGTGCAAATTACTATAACCAAGGAAAACACATTGTTGAGAACGAGGATTAAGTTTATGTTTAGAATAAGGTCGTAGCCATGGATAACATGCACAACCGAAGATATGTAAGAAGGTATAGTTAGGAGACTGATTATGGAGTTTTTCCATAGGACTTTTATGGTGAAGCAATGGAGTAGGTAGACGATTAATAAGATAAACATCAGTTTGAACCGCGCCATCCCAAAATTTGAGTGGAACTGATGCATGATCGAGAAGAGCTAAGGCAGTTTCAATTATATGACGATGTTTCCTTTCTACAGAGTCATTTTGTTCGGGAGTGTGAGGACATGAGATTCGATGAAGAATACCCAAAGAGCCCAGATGGCATTAACTATGTGTAAAACCATGTGAGTTTGCCTTCCCCAAACAACAAAATGTAAAACCACTACATGCCCTCTTCCTTCTCTTTCTCTGTACTTGACATTAACTACTCTCAGTCATCTTCCCATAAAAACCAGGTGAGGTTTAGAAGGTTTTGAGTTTCAATCCATGCATTCTTATTTCTGCAAAACTAACATTGTCTTCTTCTGTCTACTATGTACTTTCGAAATAAATCATAAACTAAGGGAACCAGAAGCAGAACAGTGCACGTGGTTTGAATGAAAAAGAGAAAGCTTTGATGCAGAGAGGTATGAGTATAATAAATACTACATTACGAACCTATTTCGTGGAGAGAATTGATGCGAAGCTCTATCAAGAGGACGAACACAAATCCACAGCAATAACAAACAGGGCGACAATTATCGGAGTAGGGAGGAGGGAAGAGTCGCCTCGCTGGAAGGAGGGAAGACTCGGGGCGTCCATAGGAGACAGGCTGCCGGAATAAGGGAATAGTCGCGGAGGTGAGTGAATTGGGAGAAGAAAGGTGCGGTGCGTTGGGTGGGGGGATGACTTAGGGTAAATAGAAAAAAAAAATCTTAGCGATGATGTTTATAATTTTCGTAGCCAATATCAGAGCGGAGAATTAATTCACTGCTACATTCGTCACCAACATATATATTTTAAAAAAAATTGCGTCGATACTACATTTAGTCTCAAATAACGTTATTTAGTTACGAAATTTAATTTCGTCGCTAATAATTCGTCGCTATTTTCTTGATTTTTTGTAGTGTGAATCGAGTATTCAGTTTGTCCGATCGGACCATAGGTCTGATTCGATCGGCTGGATTACTCAACTGAGCTAGCTAACCATGCTATCTCCAAGTGACAAAAAGGAGTGGGTTCTAAAGGATACTGACTTGACTCGGAGCTTCATTAATACTAAGGGACTCGACGTCCGACCGGCCCAACTGTCCGGCGAGATAACCTTTCGGCCGAGACGATCGGTTGCGCTGGCTTCAAGGATTAACAACACCTTGACTTTGACCGTCCTATCAGCTGATCTCCTGGACTTTGGCTTGACTCGGGGCTCCACTTTCTTCACTGTATCACTAATGATAAATATGTTTTTGCTTATGAAGGAGTCGGAGGTTTGACAAAGTAATATCAATCTTGTGTGGAATAAATTGTATTAGGTTCATTAATAAATTCATATTAGCTTTTTTTTTTACTCGCATTCCATCTTGTTTGAGAAAATTTTATTAAATTTCAATCTAAGTTTTGCAATGGAATCATTCGGCCAAAATGAATTCTTATCGTGGCCAAACCCAACGTTCCACTGTGATATTGAATCCATTCTACATGGCCTGGATCATTTCAAGTATATATATCCATATAAAAGAGATCCTCTCTTTTATATAGAAGAATTATATATTCACATCTATGGATTATACTTCAATACTGACTAGGGCATGTACATCGATTTAAACTAGACTAATAGTTGCAATTATCCGAGAGTCCGCTAGAGACAGTGGAACCTGCATTTTAATCGATTATGGCAGTTTGGTTTGGTGGTAACAAGACTAGTTAGAATTGAACTGAATGAAAACTATTTGAGATTGAGTTAGTCGACTTTTTTTAACCTATTGAAGTTTGTTATTAAAATCAAAACAACCGAATTGATTTTTTAAATAAAAATGATTTTTTTTAAAAAAAAATGCTCCCTGAAAAATTATTTAATAAAAGAACCAATTTAATAGTGCCCGATGGTGTGCAGAAAAGTGCTCGATGGCATGGAACTGGCGAGTAAGATCTACGCCAGTAGCAGATGAGCGGGACCTTCCTCCCTGACTCCTCTCTCCCTCTGATGGGTTGTTGTGGATGTGACGGGATTTGGTAGTGGCGTAGTACCACCAATACAGCTATTTGTTGCTGTTGCAATAATTTTTTCGCTCGGGCATTGATGAGCAGATCCAGATCTTCTGACATTAAGGTAAAGGTGGTAAGTCTTCCAGTTTCTTCCATCTCTAATCTGTAGATTCAGGCAAAAGTTCCCACAAATAGTGTCAAATTTGATTTTGTCTGAAAACTACAGAGATGACGCGATGGGCACGGTGGCTTGGCGGTTGACTAATGGAAGATCTTTTACTTTACGGAAAGGCTTTCTTCTGCTCCTGTGCACAAGGAGACGAGCCAACAAGATGTTAGCGCCTAAAAATAATAGGGAGAGTCCCTGGTGAAAGCCCTCTGACGCTCAAGTCAATACAAGTCCAGATGGGTGAATGAAGAAAAGCAAGAACATGTGCATGAGAGTAAAGTTACAGATATTTAGAGAATGTACCTTCACCACATAGAGGACTCCTCTTTATATACCTCCTCAATCGTGAGGTGGGAAAATATGTCAGAGTTTGTTAGGTAAAAGGTGGCAAAAGGAATCTTTCATTTATCCATATGTATACCTCTTTTATTTTTTATAGTTTCTGTTACTATTCAGGTTAATAAAGGAATATGTTGTTATAAATGGTTTGTTGATGGGAGACACGATAGTCTTCAAAGAAATTTTCAGAAGAATATTCTCTGACATAGTTGTTATTCTGACAAGTTGTTAAGATATTGTCTGCTGAGTATATCTTGGTCGGTCCTTAAGGTCGGCCTTCTCTATTGAGCTGCTCAGTTACATTCTATATAGTCTATTCTGGTATGTATTATACTGCATGTATCTTGGCCGGCCAATATATCCACCTTTATATCTGTCTCGGCACTAAGCCGCTCAGTTATGCTCTACATAGCAATGAGACATTCATTCGAAGAATAATATAATGTCTTGGTCATGTTAGAAATTCGTTTGAGAAATAATATGATGTCATGTGCTTCTTGGAAGTCTATTTGATAACCTATGCTTTGTCGGAAATCCGTCCGAATAATAATATGAGGATAAGTGCTTCAAATCCGGCCGACCTTTCGCCTTGCGGGGACTTTGATAGAAATCCGTCCAAGTAATAATATGGGGCTAAATACTTCAAACTTGGCCAGCCTTTTATCCAGTCGGGTGTGCATACAGAGATTCGTGAGTATCGAGGAGGCCGACCCATACTCTAACTAACTCTATGACTGGTTGATTGTGAGATGGATTGGACATGCCGGCCAGCCTAGAAGGCCAACCGCTTCAAGACCCAGTCGACTATTGAATGACCAGACGTGTTATCTTTTAGGTAGAGTACTATGCTCCATATATTTGACCGGCTTAAGGGCCGATCGGTCACTGCTCACCCGGCTTGTAACCCAGCCGGGCTAGACTTGACAGCCCTAATGACAGGTGAATATGGGAAATGTTCTCTTCTATTGACTTTGCCGCTACGTCACCTTGGCCTTATCATCATCACTTTATCTCTTGGGTTCGCTCGTTATATCCCATATAAATGACCAAACTAAATTTCATTATAATGCAACTAAGATAAAAAGAAGCAAGATTTATTTTTTCCAGACGAACTTGTGATAATTACTTGCAAAAAGGCTTCTCAACCAGCTAGAGACAGCTCTTATACGTTCTTGCAGTTTGATCGTTGTGTCTCCTTAGTCACTATTTTTACTACTACTTCTCTCCGATTAATTCTTCCAACATGCCTTTGCGCTCTGACTTATGATTGAAAAGTTCAGAGAGTTGCATGGTGGTTGTTGAACTCTTATAGTCCTGCAATAGAACTGTTTTCATTTATCAATAATTTGATTGCACTAATGTAGTATACGAAGAAATGACATACTTTTCTGCCGTGAAATTCACTTGGTTACAGGTCTTTATAAATATTTAAGGTGTCTCTGGGACTATTATATCATGGTAGGACATTTAAATTATCCCTAACTATAATATATTTATAAAAAAATTTCTTCTAAATAGAATACGAAATCAAAGGATATTTGGACTATCCACCATGTATACTTTCTAATTTACTTTGATAATTAATAAAAAAATTCTATAGAACCAGAACTAGCGTAAACTGAATTTTTAAGATTATGGAATGTACTTAGAATTGGAAATACAATGTGATTTGAAATAAAAAACATTGTGTGAATTTTTTTATAATCCAATAAAAAACATTTTTTTTTTATAATCCAATAAAAAACATCATATCAATTTGATTTATTTTTTATATCAATAAAAAACATCATATCAAACTTATATTCAATATAATCCATACAACTAATACTCCGATTGAAATAAAAAATATCATATATATCAATTTGACTTTTTTTTTATAATCAATACAGCGTCAAATGTGGGTTGTTTGTATATATCAACACAGTGGTATCCAATTATTTAGTGACAAAAGTTATAATAAAAGTATAATTTATAATTAAAATGCTAATAATACTTCTAAAAAAGTATTAATAAGAATCTTAAGTGCATTTGGATTGGAATTATCCTGGAGAACTTTAGTTATCCATCTAAAGTAATCAACAAAATTTTTATCTATTTTAGATAATTGATGATTACCAAGTAATGATCCTGTATGATTGTTGCGCTAGAAGGGGGTGAATAGCACCCGTGACTTTCACGTTCATTTGAAATCGTTCGAGTAAAACACAGTGGAATAAGAAAGACAAGACAGAAAGAAAGCAATCGCGAGCACTAAGGGTTATTTGGTTCAGAGCCTGTGGCGACTCTTACTCCAAGGCCCGCATATGAGAGTGCTTTCGATGGGCAATCCATTAATCAATCGAAAGTTACAAAGAGATTTACAATTGTAGTACAAGTAATTTTTAAATAAAACAATATCAATGACTTGGAGAAATAGATCTTCAGCGTAGTCGTCGTCGGAGCAGCTTTCGGGCATCGAGAGGCTTTATCAAAGCAACGCGCAAGGGCAAAAGTCATTTTGAATATTGTTGTGTAGCCCCTGGTCGAATGCTGCTTATATAGGCTGTTCTGGGATCCTGGAATCCCTCTGAATGCCTGGACCATGTGTCACGGCTAATTGACGCACTCCATGTAGACTTATGGATGATTTTTTGGGTCCGGGCGCCCGGACCAACTTTTTCAACCTCCCTTTTTTTCTTGCAAAACAAAGTTAATTCAGGCAATATATAATATGAATTTGACAGCATCGACTGTCCAGTTCTTATTTTGAGTTTCGCTGAAACTCTAGGTCGAACCGACGCTTACTGTTCTCTGTTCGGGGGAACGCGTCCTCACCTACTCCTCTCAGGAGAGTTTATCTTTTGCCAGATCGGTCTTCCACGACCATCTGGACTTTTGCTCAGCATCCGAGACTTCAGGTTTTCATGTTGAACGTCCGCTCCATGACCCGTCTAGACTTCCAGCTAGTCCGCCACCACTAGGATTTTCACCTAGAGTCCCCAACTCTAGGATTTCACCCAAAGTGCTTGACCCGCCAAGACTTCGTCTTACCAAACCGTAGTTAGGACTTTCCACCACTTAGGGTTACCTCCCCCTAGGATTTTCCACCTGCGCCTATGAATACTTAGGACTTTCCTGCAAGCTCATTCAACCTTGTTAGATATCTAGTAACCTTAACTTTGGACTCGTTCCCATAATCAAAACTTAGGTTCGATCGTCTGGTGCTCCCTGCACCAATAATCTCCTCCTTTTTTTATTATGGCAACCTGGTTTAAAGTTAAGTAAAACATAACAATAATGTAAAGAACTTAAGCATGAGCATAAGTGAAACAATCAAAAGAACTTATGCAATTTTGAAAAAAAAAAATCTCCCTTATACTCCCCCTTAATCAAAAGTTTTATGTTTAACTTAACTTTATCTTTCTAACATTTAACTTGCTCTCCCCCTTTGACATAATCAAAAGGATACTAAGTTAGAGAGAAAAGCAAGAAGAAAAAAAAATACTAACTCTTAATTCCTTTCGAAATTTTAATTTGAAGCTCCTTTTGAATTTATCGCTTTAAACAAATTTAGCCTAAAAGGGATTTAAAATACATAGGTTTTGAAAGAATAAAAAGTTTAACTAAGTGCTTAGTTTTAGAAAAGATTTTCTTCTAATAAATTTAACTAAATACTTAGGGGGCGTTTGGTACGCGCGTTTTTCATTTTCATTTTCTGGAAAACGCGCGTTTTCTGGAAAATGGTGTTTGGTTTGCGTTTTCCGCGCGTGTTTTCTAAAAAATTGGTTATCGTTTTCTAGAAAAACAGAGAATGACAAAAAGTCGTTTTCTGTTTTCTAGAAAACGCGCATTTTTCAGAAAATAAAAATGAAAACGGTGCAAACCAAACGCACCCTTAGTTTTTTCAAAAAACTTGGATAAATCTTAGCTTTAAAAAAATTCCTTCTAAAAATACTTAGCTAAGAAAATGAATACTTAAAAATACGTAGCTTTATCAACATTTAGTTAAATACTTAGTTTTTTTTAAAAAGATTTAAAAAAATCTTAGTTAAGTATATAAAAACTTAGTTAAAAGTACTTTTTCAAAAACTTACTTTCATATAGAAATATTTGAACTTCATTTTTTAAATAAAATTTTTAAAGTTGCTTTTCAAAAATAGTTAGACTTTCTTTCCAAAAATAATTAAACCAAAAAAAACTAACTTAAGGAAATTGCTTTAACTTAAAAGAATATTTAATTTTGAGAGTAATTAAAAAACTTTAATTTTGAGAAAATATTTAACCAAAAAATATTTAATTGAACCTAAGTCCTTTCACTCCCCCATGATTAATGCTAAAAAAATTATGAAATTATTTAATTTTTTGGGTCCTAGAGTCCAAGCATGAGAGTTCAAAGTAAAAAAAAAAAAGAAACCTTCAAAACATTTATTTACTTTCCTTAAACAAGTGTCTAACCTTTAGCTACTAGCTATTCACCATGAGATAAAGCTTTCACTTGGTTAGTCAAGTTAAGCAAGTATTCCAGTTAGATTGACTAAAGTGGATAACCTAACTTGATCAATTTAACTTGGTATTTATTGCCCGAACTTATCTTGATGCACAGACATAAGCATTCTGAAGTCTAGGCAATACCCTATGCATCTCACTTCATTCTAAGTATTTTTCATACACAAGCAAGGTATTCCTAGTGTGCTTGTGAGATGCTTGGGCTGAACCCTATGGGTACATACTTTCTAAGGGGTAAATATCTAGGCTAAGTCCAATCTTTTGAAAATACTAGTAAAAATTGGGAATTTTTAATAAAGTAATTTTTTCTAGAATTTTAAAACTAAGCTGATTAAAAAAAATCATAACTTTTTGAAAAAAAAAAAAAGTAATATTATAAAGAAATAATTTTGACAGTTTAGTACCTATTCTACTAGGCACATGCCTAATTGTCTTCTAAGTGTACTGAACTCAAGTTCAGGTAATGATTTTGTGAAAATATCAGCTAGGTTTGACTTGGACTCAACATAGTCAAGTACAATGTCACCCTTAGCTACATGATCCCTTACAAAGTGACGTTTGACTTCTATGTGTTTAGTCCTTGAGTCGTGGATTGAATTTTTATTTAAATTGATTGAGCTTATGTTATCAATTGAAATTTTTATATTTTTATATTCTAATTGATAATCTTTTCATCCATAATAATTGAGATGCACATTCTCCCATGGCTATGTACTCTGCTTCAATAGTGGATAATGCAACACAGTGTTGCTTTCTACTTGACCAATTTACTAGGCATTGATCTAGAAATTGACAACTTTTACTTGTACTTTTTCTATCTAGTTTATACCCAGCATAGTCTGAGTCAGAGTACCCAACTAAGTCAAACGTGCTAGTTCTATGGTACCAAAGGCCTACACTTAGGGCTCTCTTTATGTATCTAAGTATTCTTTTTACATTAGTTAAGTGTAATTCTTTTGCATAAGATTAGTACCTAGCACACATACCTACTGGAAAGAAAATATCAGGTCGACTTGTAATTAGGTATAGTAGACTTCCTATTGCACTTCTATAATATTTTAAGTCTATTGATTTTCCTTTTAAGTCAAAGTTAATTTTAACATTAGTTGTCATTGGGGTATTTATATTTTTAGAATTTTTCATTCCAAACTTCTTAGTTAATTTCTTAGCATATTTGGTTTGAAAAATATAAATTCCTTCCTTTGTTTGTTTTATTTGTAAGCCTAAGAAAAAATTAAGTTCTCGTACTAAGCTCATTTCCAATTCACTTTCCATTAATTTAGTAAATTCTTTTAAAAATTTAGTATTGACTGAGCTAAAAATTATGTCATCTACATAAATTTGAGCAACAAAAATACCTGTTTCTAAGGTTTTAACAAATAAAGTTTGATCTATTTGACCTTTGTTAAACTCTTTGGATATTAGGTAGGTTAACAGTCATTTATATAGGCCCTAGGTTCTTATTTTAGTCCATATAAAGCTTTCTTTAATCTAAAAACATGGTTTGGATTGTCTAAATCCTCAAAACTTGGGGGTTAATTTACATAAAATTCTTCTTTGATGAACCCATTTAGAAATACAAATTTTATATTCATTTGGTATAACTTGAATCCTTTATGTGCTGCATAGGCTAACAGCATCCTGATGGATTCAAGTCTAGCCATAGGTGCATAGGTTTCATCATAATCTAACCCGTCAATTTGGCTGAACCCCTTTGCTACTAGTCTAGCGTTGTTTCTTACTATTTCACCTTTATCATCTAGTTTGTTTCTAATACCTACTTAGTGTCAATTATGGATTTACTTGTGGATTTAGGTACAATTTCTCAGACTTGGTTTCTTTCAAATTGAGCTAATTTCTCTTGCATTGCAATTATCCAGTCTTGGTCCGGTAAGACTTCTTCTATAGTCTTGGGTTTAATTTTGAAAATTAGAGTTATTTGACTTAGTTTTCTATATGTTGATTGAATTCGAACTCCTAGGGTTGGATCATCCAAAATTTGGTCAGATGGGTGATTGGAACTTATTCTAGAAAGTCTTAAATTAGGGTCAACAATTAGTTCTTATGATTCTTTTGGTTCAGGTCTAATTTAATCATCTTCTGTATTTCTTATAATTTGACTATTTTCTTTGATTAAGTCATGTAGGTTGTTTTCTTTATCAAAAATTGCGTTCGTTGTTTCTTCAACTTTTAAGGTATTTTTATTATAAACTCTATAAGCCCTACTGGTTATGAAGTACCCTAAAAAGATTCCTATTGTTAATTTTGATATAAATTTACCTAAATAATCTTTAGTGTTTAGTATGTGGACTTTACACCCAAATATTTTTAGATAACTTAAGTTAGGAATTTTATTGTAGTATAATTCATACGAAGTTTTATTTTAAAATTTATTGATTAATATTCTATTTTGAATATAACATGTCGTATTTATCGCTTTAGCCCAAAATTGGTTACTTAGGTTATATTCGTTTAAAATGGTTCTAGCGGCCTCTTGTAATATTCTATTTTTTTGTTCAATTAGACCATTTTGTTGGGGGTTTCTAGGACATGAAAATTCATAATTGTATCCATTAGTTTGATAAAATTTGTTAAACCTATGGTTTTCAAATTCCCCTCTATGGTCACTTCTAATTTTTTTTAATTTTGATGTCTTTTTCATTTTCTATTAACTTACAAAAGATCTTAAAGATCTCAAGGGTTTCATCTTTAGTTTTTAAAAATTTTACCCAAGTAAATCTTGACTAATCATCAATTATGACTAAGCAGTATTGGTTTCTGTTTAGTGACTTGGCTCCATGTAAATCAAATAGGTCTAAGTGTAGAAGCTCACGTATTGAGTTGTTCGATTCAGGTTTATTGATTTGTGGGTTGACTTAGTTTGTTTACCTTATTGACAAGCATTAGAGATTGTATTTTCTAAATTTTTAAATTTGGGTAGACATCTAACTAAGCCATTTTGACTCATTTTTGAAATAAGTCTGACATGAGTGTGACCCAATCTTTTGTGCCACAACTTAGTTTTCTCTTGTTGTGTCAAAAGACACTTGAGTGAGGAGGTTGGTAGGTTAATTGTGTAGAAATTCTTTTTCCTAATTTTCTTAAATGATATTTCAAGATTTTCGACATTCTTAATTAAGCATTCATAGTTTTAAAACGTTACTAAGTATCCAGAGTCACACAGTTGACTTATGCTAAGTAAGTTAAAATTTAATTTATTAACTAATAAAACTTTTCAAAAAACAAAATTGGAACTCAGTTTGATATTACCTATTCTGATTACCTTAAATGTTCCATCATTGTCGAACGTAACTGACGCTAGGGTTTTGAATTTTAGCTTGGTGAACTTCAATCAGTCTCTAATCATGTGTCTGGAGCATCTACTATCCAACATCCATTAGTCCAAATCGTTATGTTCCTACACATAAAGTATTTGATTTGGATCCAATTTAAAAGGATTGTAAAATAAATTGATTGAGTTTAACCCCTTATTCTTCATCTCACCCTGTCTAGGTTGTTAATCATGTTATACCTATGGGTGATAGTGAGATAGTTGATTGGGTTTCACTTAAGTTTGATTTAATTTTAATTTTAATTTTAATTAATTTTGAGTTTGATTTAGTTTTATTGATTAATTTTAAGTTAATTGATTATATTTGAATTAGGTTAATTGATTAATTTATTGAGTTTGAATTTGATTAATTTATAGATTAACTGGTTAGGTTTGAACTTGATTAATTAGGTTAATTGATTAATTGATTAAGTTTGAGTTTGATTAAGTTAATTGATTAAGTTTGAATTTGATTGATTTATTAAGTTAATTGATTAAGTTTGAACTTGATTAATTGATTAAGTTTGAGTTTGATTAATTAAGTTAATTATTTAAGTTTGAGCTTGATTGATTTATTAAGTTAATTGATTAAGTTTGAACTAAATTTTACCTAAGTCCATCTTACCCTTTTCTAAATTGTTAATCAGGGAACCTTATAAGTTTTTGTGAGATGGTTAATTTTATCTTCAATTTAGATTATTATCTAAGGATTGATTAACATTTGAGTTAGACTAAGGTTTAACAGTTAGTCAATTAAATATTTATTTCAATGATTGACTTTCAAGCTGTGGTGAGGCACTAGACCTTCTTGGTTGTTGGATTATCAACCACTTTTAGACAAAGTCTTTCAAAGAAATTGAATATTTAATTTCTTTTATGAAAATCCTAAGTCTAACTAGTCAAGTGTGAATCAAGTCTAGGTCCTTTTCTACCATAATCTAAACATGTATAGTATAGTGAAAGCAATAAAGCAAGCATCAAATAAGTCTATCTAATGATAAAAATGGTCTTTCTATTGGCTTCCCCTGGATCATAGCCTCGATACGGTCTATCAGATCCTTGGGAATCCAATATTGACCAAGTCCAACTTGATTAATCAAGTTCGACTTGGGGACCCATGCACGAACTAATCTTCTATTGGTATAATTAACAAGAGATACATATGATTTAAATTTATGTTTAGCCTTATATCCAAGTCCGGATCGATTGTATACGGTTCTTTATTTTTTACAAGAATCAGATCAAGATTCTTGGAACCCAAGGTGAATCGTTCCAATGTATCCTTCAGTTCCTTGACTTGATATTTCAGACTCGAATTTTCTTCCTCAAGTAGTTGGACTTGAATTGAAGTTCTATTCTAAAAAGATTCAGTCAAAGAGCTTGGGTTAGTCACTTCCTTAAGGGTTGTTATCTCCTTTTGGAGTGACTTGACCTAGACGTTGGATTTGGTTAGCTTATGCATGAGATAGTTTACTAAGTTATGTAGTTTATTTATTTGAGAAGAACTTACAATGGGGTTAGGCCCTTCGAAAACGGATATGGATCCGTGGCTTCTCTCGGACTTGGTTTCCAACTCGCTCTCGGTTTCAGATTTGTCGACTTATTCTTAGGCCGTAAGTGCGAGGAAGCTTGTTGGTGTCAACCTTTTTGCATGTCACGAGGCACCCCAAATTGATAAAGATTGGAACTCGACTGAACTAAATAAAACTCGTGTAGTATGAAGTCCCAAGTCATATTTTTCCAATGATAACTAGTAAATGTGTGAAAATCCTAGAATTGGTTCCAATCAAAATCTAATTCTAACTTGAATACATCTAGGTTACAAAAGTTCATTGGAACAAATTAAAATGAATATAGAAATGTAATTCTCATCTAAACATGATACACTCATTTCAACAACCCTGTATCAATTAAATTCATATTCAAATGTATCACTAAATCCAATCAATTGATTCTCACATCTTCAACTCATCATAATAATAATAAGGAAACTCAATAGTAAAAACAACTTGTAGATGTCTAAATTTCATCCAATACACAATTACAATCTAATTCAACAACTAAGCTCAAAGGCTCATTCTCTACAACATTGGACAAAGGTAAACAATCAACTCCTCAAGTTGAGCATACACAAATTCAACTTCATCACAGCAATAATAGATTCCATGCAGATAATAAAATCTTGCTAACTAAGTAACCGAAACTAATGAACTTGCCAATAAGAACATCTAATTTAAAAGCACAAACTGGTTGCCAACTAATCCAGTAGTTAAACAAGATTCAGATTGAAGAAATTCAAAGAAATCAAGTAGCAAAACTGAGAAATCAAATCTGAATTGCAAAACTAGGTTAGTATCAGAACATAACTGGGATTTCAGTAAAGAAAATCAGATATAAGTTGCAATAAACTGAATCAAAGAAGAGATGTAAGGAAAAGAAATCAGATCTTCAGATCTGAGCAAATTCGAACACAATTGAAAGACAAAATCAAAG
This sequence comes from Zingiber officinale, assembly GCF_018446385.1. NCBI lineage: Eukaryota > Viridiplantae > Streptophyta > Magnoliopsida > Zingiberales > Zingiberaceae > Zingiber > Zingiber officinale. The sequence goes on along the minus strand of NC_055995.1, from coordinate 137,072,724 downwards.
AAATCTAAAACCCTAAACATTCCACAAACCAAAACTGGATCAGATCTTCCTCATTCTGCCAGAAACAGAGCCACCTCTGGAGAACACCCTTCGGGTGACCACCGGCAAAGAACTGAGCTTCCAACTAATGCATCCTCTCCAATCACAGCCTCTGGAAACCGCCCTTCGGGCTCACGGATCGGGTAACACTCACATCGCACGAAATCAGTAGCTCGACTCTGGAATTTTGCATCACTCGGCCAATTGATCAGATCGGTGCGAATTCAGCAGATGGAATGAAGATGGAATGAAGATGGAATGAAATCTGAATGCTTCTAGGATCTCCCTTCAAGCTCCGGTGGCTGATGAGATAGCAGAGCATGGGAAACGCCCTCTGCCTGGATCGTGGAAGGAAAGCAGAATCGAGCTCACGAACTGAGAAACACCCTCGTTTGCGATCTGACATCGGACGACGAACGTTGGTAGCTGGATGATCGCCGGCGACGAAGAAGGACTGCTCACGGATCTAGAATGTGGAAGGGAGCTGCGGCCGTCGCGCAAAGAAGAAGAAGAATGCACAGTAGAGAAATCGTGACGCCGAGCCCAGGAAGCACTATAGCTTCTCGCGGGGTTTAAATCTCCTCAGATCTGATCCAACGACTGAGATGCTTCAGAGCTTGATCAACGGTAGAAAATCGCCTAAAATATGATCCAGAAGTACTGATCTTCATCTACGATCCAGATCTACTAATCATTAGGTTGAATGAGCCGGATCTTCAATGGATGGCTCCGATCTACTTGATCTTCAATGGAAGGTCCAAAACACTCCAAGGCTTAATCGCCTCGTTTAGCCCTAGATTTGAGCCCAAATGTGACCTGATCTGATCGGGTCCATGACCCTTTTGATGCCTACAAAATAATAAACAAATATTAGCATCAAATACCATGAAAATAGACTAATTTACAATTAGGTCCAATATCACATGCAATTTATGAAATGTAGAGTAATCATGAGTTTAAGCTATGAATAGACCAATAAAAACATGCATTATGAGTCAAAATAATATAACAAAATCATGGTTATCACTTGTCTATTCAACCTCTTCACCAGAATCTTCTGAAAAGGATTCATCCCATGTTGCCTGTAGTGCCTTTTTCTTCCGTTGCTTCTTTGTTTCCTTCTGGTTCGGACAATTGGCTTTGATGTGTCCCTTTTTTTTTTTTTTTGCAGCCATAGCAAGTTACTTTGGACTTAGCTTTTGGACTCGGTTGCACTATTTTTGATTGGATCACCTTCTTGATGTCCTTTTTGGTGAATCTTTTCTTCTTCTTGTAGAGTTTTCGTACAAGGTTGATGAGCTCGGCAGTGATCTCGTCATCGTCATCTTCTAAGTCCGGTTCATCTTCGGACTCGGGTTTGGTTCTGCGCTTTACTTTTGGTTCCCGCATCTTAGTTGTACCTGCGACCAAAGCAATACCTTTCTCGACCGGTAGTGCATTAGTCTATTCGTGAAGTTCAAATTCAGAAAATAATTCATCTAATTTAATTTGCAAAAGATCTTTAGATGTAAGCATCTACCATGGATGCCCACAAAGTGTTCCTCGGAAATGCATTGAGTGCATACCCAATGACGTGGTAATTTTCCACCTTTTGTCCAATTGCATGGAGACCGTTGAGGAGGTCTTGGATGCGTGAAAAAAAAAGTTGACTTGCCGATTCACCTTCCTACATTTTTATATTATAAAGTTTATTTAATATCTAATCACGTCTGCTTACCTTCGTGTCGGAAGTTCCCTTGTACAGCTCAATCAACTTTTCCCATAATTCTTTCATGCTTGAAAACTAACCGACTTGGTTCAGCTCTTCTTTTGTCAGGCCGAATTGTAGAGTCTTAGTAGCTTTGGCGTCAGCATTGATCTTCTTTCTAGTTGGTGCATCCCATTTGTCGCACGGGACGAGGTCTCCATCTTCGGTAGGATATGCGAATCCCATCTAGATGATTATCCACATCTCGACTTGTGTCTTGAGGTGGTACTCCATTCGGCTTTTCCAGTAGCCAAAGTCTTCGCCGGTGAAGAGGGGAGGGTGTGCAGTGCTATACCCCTCTTTGTAGGCCATAAAAAATATTCTTGCACAGACAACAACAAAGAACTCATCCCAAGACTAGATCTGGGCTTAGTAGTGTGGAATAAAGTATTAATCAAATAAACGAACTCGAGTGGTGTTGCACTAGTTTCGAGAAGAAAGCTCGATTGTGATAAAACGGATCTGAATGAGACAACTGTACTAATTCCGATCGACTCCAAGAAAATTTAAAAACTAATACGACGAAAAAAAACTTGCTTGAATGGTAGTTTCACCAATTCAAAGAGACCCCACTCTGATACCAATTGTAAGATCATTGCACTAGAGGGGGGTGAATAGCACTCGTGGCTTTCACGTTCGTTTGAAATTGTTCGAGTATAACACAGCGGAATAAGAAAGACAAGACAGAAAGAAAGCAATCATGAACACCAATAGTTACATGGTTCGGAGCCCGTGGCGACTCCTACTCTAAGACTCGCGCGTGAGAGTGCTTTCAATGGACAATCCACTAATCAATCGAAAGTTACAAAGAGATTTACAATTGTAGTACAAGTAATTTTTAAATAAAACAATGCCGACGACTTAGAGAATTAGATCTTCAGCGTAGTCATCGTCGGAACAGCTTTCGGGCGTCAAGAGGCTTTATCGAAGCAGTGTGCAAGTGCAGAAGTCATTCTGAATGTTGTTGAGTAGCCCCTGGTCGAATGCTGCTTATACAGGCTATTCCGGGGACCTGGAACCCCTCTGGGTGCCTAGACCATGTGTCCCGGTCAATCGACGCGCTCCATATTGGCTTATGGATGATTTTTCTGGTCCGGGCGCCTGAATCGCCTGGGCACCCGGACCGCTTGGGCGCTCAGACCCAGAATCAGAAAACTTTAAAAAGGTGAGGTTTTGTTTGATTTCAGGATTAGACAAAAAAAAATTTATCAAAAATATCCTACAATATTTACACTTTGGATAAAAATATCCTTAAAATTTTCATAACAAAATTCTTATTTTAAATTATAAAAACTAAATAGAAAATAAAAATATGTGATAATTTATTATATATATATATATATAAACTTTAAAAATCTAAAGTTCAAAAATTAAAAAAAAATTACATATATATTATTATTGTAACTTAGAATAATACAGTAAATTATTAAATTAGATTATATATTAAAATCTTAAAATAAATATATTTTTTTTATATTATCTAAGTTGAACTAAATAATATTAGGTTATATTTTATTTCCCATAACTTTAATTATGTGATTATTCGTTAATCATATAACCAAAATTATATATAATAATTTGAATCAATCATACACTAATATTTTACGAGAATGTTTAACTTTCCTATTCCCAATAATCACTAATCGAAATAAACACAAGAAATAAAATGTTAAAGTAATATTATTTGATAGTAAAGTTTAATTTTTTAATATGTTGAAAGTCCTAGGTTTACCTCCTCTTAGGATTTTCCACCTGCGCCTAAGAACACTTAGGACTGACTTTCTTGCAAACTCATTCAACCTTGTTAGACATCATATAACCTTAACTTTGGACCGTTTGTCATAATCAAAATTCCTTTTATATATATATATATATATATTTATATATATTAGGAAAGTAAAAAAACATAAACTTAAAAAACATTAATTTTAAAATAAAAAATATATATATTGTCAGTTTTGTAATTTAAAGTAATACAGTAAAATCAGTGGCGGATTTAGTACAAGACTAGGGGGGGGCCCCCCCCCCCCCCCCCCCCCCCCCCAAGCAGTTGATCACGATATAATTCGTCAGAACGGATGCGGAACGCTTGGAATGGCATGAGCCGTGTCAAATATCTGGTATATAACGTTTTAGACCTCACGATAGCATCTTGTCCGGCGGCATTTCACGGCGGCGGCAGCAACTTTTCCAGCGATATATCATGGCGGCAAGGCAATGCGGGCGGGAGAGGTGAAAAGCTGCAAAGGAACTGAGGAAGGAAGTGGTTTGGACTTTGGTGGCAACGACCAAGACGTGCGAAAAGGGAAGACGGCATAAGAAAAAAAACTTAGGTAATTAATTGGGAGTCCATTAGCTTAGGTTATATTTTGATTAATTCTCAATTTAAATAACTTAATTAAATTTTAACATAATTATCTTCTAAAATATTATATAAAATATATTTTAAATTCTAACAATTCCTAAATAAATTTTATATATTTAAATTTATTTATTGTACAAGTCATTAACTTATTATTATTATTATTATTTAATTATTAAATTCATTATAATAAAAAAATTAAACAATAAATTTTATTTATTTATTTTATAAATATGTGTCGTGACCGTTCCGTGAAATAATATTTAAATTGGAATGGTAGAGTTTGAGATGACACCAAGATTATTCTTGCAAACCATGGATCACGCCCTGCGATGGCACCCTCATGGATTAAATCATCGTACAGTCAGGAGATGCATCAACCCAGCCTCCAGTCCTAAAACCCCCAAGGTAGAGAAAGAGTTTAAGCTATCGGTCGCTGACCATCCAATCACGCTGCCTTGTGACGATGCCTTCGAGCAAGTCATCACATAGCCCAGAAGACGTATCAACTCGGCCCCCTCAAACCTAAAATCCTGGATCCGCCCCTGAGTAAAATATTAAATTAGCTTATACTTTGAAATTTTAAAATAAATAATTTTTTTATATTACCTAGGTTGAACCAAATAACATTAGGTTATGTTTTATTCTTTATAACCTTGATTATGTGATTATCTGGTAATCACATAGCCAAAGTTATATATAATCTATGTCAGATGATTTCTCGTAACTTTATTTAGTTTAGGTAATCGGTGATTACCAAGTAATGATCCATGTTCGACATGTCACCAAAAAGAGCATTTAACCCAGAATCAGAAAACTTTAAAAAGGTGAGGTTTTGTTTGATTTCAGGGTTAGACAAATTTTTTTTAATCAAAAATATCCTCCGATATTTACACTTTAGATAAAAATATCCTTAAAATTTTCATAACAAAATTCTTATTTTAAATTATAAAAACTAAATAGAAAATAAAAATATGTAATAATTTATTTTATATATATATATATATAACATAAACTTAAAAAAAAATCTAAAGTTCAAAAAAAAAATACATATATATTATTATATATTAGTTTTGTAACTTGGAATAATACAGTAAAATTTTAAATTAGATTATATATTAAAATCTTAAAATAAATATATTTTTTTACATTATCTAAGTTGAGCTAAATAATATTAGGTTATATTTTATTTCTCATAATTTTAATTATGTGATTATCCGGTAATCATATAACCAAAATTATATATAATAATTTGAATCAAACAAACACTAATATTTCATGAGAATGTTTAACTTTCCTATTCCCACTAATCACTAATCGATATAAACACAATAAATAAAATGTTAAAGTAATATTATTTGATATTAAAGTTTTTTTTAATATGTTGTAAATCTTGACTCTTTCTTTAGTTTATAAAAGCAAAAACAATTTATAGTGAGCAATATAAGAATCATTAAATAAAATAATATTATTTAATCACTAATCGAAATAAACACAAGAAATAAAATGTTAAAGTAATATTATTTGATATTAAAGTTTAATTTTTTTAATATGTTGTAAATCTTGACTCTTTCTTTAGTTTATAAAAGCAAAAACAATTTAGGGTGAGCAATATAAGAAACATTAAATAAAATAATATTATTTGCGAATTTTAAATATCTAAAATTTATATAGTTTTTTGTTTAGGTTTAAATAAAAAATAAATGGAAGGGAATTTATTATTTCAACATTAATATAGATACACTTACCTTATTTGCGAATTTTAAATATCTAAAATTTATATAGTTTTTTGTTTAGGTTTAAATAAAAAATAAATGAAAGGGAATTTATTATTTCAACATTAATATAGATACACTTACCTTAATTTTGTATAAATTCTAGGATCACATTAATAGAGATATGATTGCTTACATTTTATATAAAATTCAAAATTTATTATTTTAACATTAATAGAGATAAGTTTACATTACTTTTATATAAATTTTAAGATAGTAATAAAGAGAGATAATTGCTTACATTTTGTACAAATTTAAAATTTATTATTTTGACATTAATGGAAATAAACTTACATTAATTTTGTATAAATTTTTAGATTTATTAATTTTATATAAAATTTAAGATTACATTAATAAAGAGATAAACTCAGATTTGTTGTAAACTTTAAAATTTATTATTTTCACATCAATAGAGATAAACTTGCATTAATTTTAACATTAATTTTGTATCAATTTTAAGATTACATTAATAGTAAATTACATATTTAAAAAATGAAAATCATTTACCTTTTATTTATTTTTAATGATTCTTATATCTTACTAATTATAATTTTTTTTGTGTGTATTTATAAACTAGAGAATGGACTAAGATTTACAACATATTGCAATACTAAACTTTCTTATCATTTGAATTTTTACATTATGTTTCTTCGCATTTTATTGTTTATTTTGATTGGTGGAGCACAAGCAAGATCATGGAACGAGAAAGCTAAATACACACTTAAAACCATTCAGGTCGTTATTAATATTTCTTTTGAGAAATTAGAAATAGTACTTTTATTGAAATTATTATTATTATTTTTTGTTTTAGACAATAACGGGAGATCTATTTGACTGTATTGATATGTACAAGCAACCAGCATTCGACCACCCTTTGTTGAAAAATCATACTCTTCAGGTATTTAGTATTCAAAAAGAAATAAGTCAAATTGATATGATATTTTTTATTGCATGGTATAGTTCCTTTTGCTCTTTAACTGATCTGATAATCTTTGCAGTTAAAACCAAGTAGTCTTCCAAAGGGAATGAAGCTTGCAAAATCTAAATCAGGTTCTTTTTATGGATTCAATGATACTTGTCCTTCTGGCACTGTTCTCATCCACCGTGCTCGGAAACAAGATCTAATTGAGTCTAAGCTCTTGAGAAACCAATTTAGAGCACAAGCCATAGCTAATAACCCAACTGCAGAAGGAAGTCACGTGAGTTATTTTTTGTTAATCACTTTTATTAACTATGACTATTACTATTGCAATTCTAATTCATTATTTATGGAGTTCAAACATAAATAATATTTGCATTCTACACAGTTTGCAATAATTGAAATGGTACATGATGAATTTTCTGGAGCATATCATCCATTTTATGGAGCATACGCAAAAATGGCGACTTATAAGCTTCCAGATTTACAAGCTAGCCAAACATCATCCAGCACTATATATCTTTTTGGTGATAAAAATGTTCCAAATAATGAACTCAATGTGATCCAGGCCGGTTGGCATGTAAGTTAATATAAATTATTTACTAATATTATTTTATATAGTCACTAATTTATATCTAATTTCACAGGTTTCACCAATCATGTATGGTACCAGCTATCCTCGTTTTTTTACTTTTTGGACCGTAAGTATAAATCTTTTATATTTTTTTCTTTTAGCTTCATATATATTCTCAGATAACATATTTAATTATGTATTTTCAGATTGATGGGTACGAGAAAACGGGATGTGGAAATTTAGAATGCCCTGGTTTTGTTAGCACCACAAATATTTATGGACCTGGAAGTTTTATTCCTGAATTTTCTACTTACGGCGGCGAACAGAAATATCTATCCATATTAATTTCTAGGGTAATTCTTTTTTATAAAAAAAAATGTGCTATTTTATTTTTATTGAAGTTTAATCTTTATTAATAAATGTTGTGTATTTTCATTTATAGGATTCTAGTACAGGGAATTGGTGGGTTACCTATAATGATCAGCTACCTCTTGGGTATTTCCCTAAGGAATTGCTTCCTAAGATGGATGATTACGCAGACGCTGTTCAAATGGGTGGGCATGTTTACTCTCCCTTGAATGTACCGAGTCCTCCTATGGGTAGTGGTCATCCAAGTAATGAAGGACCTAATAAAGCTGCTTATTTCATTCAAGTTCAAGCAGTGGATTCCTCGAATAAGTTGACCAATTTTGACACTGAATTTATTAAGTCTAAGTCTGATATTGGTGATTATTATAGCATATCTGATAATCATGGATCTGGTCAAGATAAATATGTTTTTGCTTACGGAGGAGCTGGAGGTTTCACAAAGTAATATCAATCTTGAGTGGAATAAATTGTATTAGATTCATTAATAAATTCATGTCAGCTTTCTTTTACTTGCGTTCCCTCTTGTTGGAGAAAATTTTGTTAAATTTCAATCTAAGTTTTTTAATGGAATCATTCAGGCCAAAATGGATTCTTATCATGCCCAAACCCAGCATTCCACTGTGATAATGAACCCATTCTACATCCCCTGGAGCATTTCAAATATATATATATATATATATATATATATAGTTGTGATATGCTGCGTGATGCTACAGTGCATGACTGTGCACGTCGCGCAACATATCAACTTTTCCTTTTTTTTTTAATTTTTTTTTTATTTAAGTTTTTAAAATTTAAAAAATTGAACATTTCCTTATATAAAATCTTAATACATAGAACATATTACAATACTCCGTAAATACTTAAATTTGTTTATTTTTTAATTTTTCTTTTAACTAAACACTATAACCAATTGGGGAGTCTGAACCTATAGGTAAAATCTTAAAAAATAAAATTAGTTTAAAAATTATAACCCACTTGGAAAGTCTGAACCCTAGAAATAAAATCTTAAAAAAAATTTAAATTATTTTTTAATTCAAAATTAAAAAAACAAAGAAATTTTAATTAAAAAAATCAATATTTTTCATATATAAATAGCTAATACATTAATATACCCCATCAATATATTACAATACTCCGTAAATGCTTAAATTTATTCCATTTTTAATTTTTCTTTTAATTAAATACTATAATTTAATTTGGAAGCCTGAACCTTAGACAAAAAATCTTTAAAAAAAAATATTTTAAAAATTATAACCCAATTTGGAAACTTGAACCCTACAAATAAAATCTTAGAAAAATATTTTAATTATTTTTTTAATTCAAAATTAAAAAATTTAAAAAAATAAAGAAATATGATATACTGCGCGACATACACAGTTCACACTGTAACATCACACAGTGTATTATTATCATGTGTGTATATATATATATATACTAATTAGGGCCTGTGCATTGATTTGAATTAGGTTAATAATTGCAAACTGCTAGAGACAGTGGAACCTGCACTTTGCATCGTTTATGACAGTTTGGTGGAACCTGCACTTTGCATCGAATTAGTATATATTTTTTTTAACCTATTGAATTTTGCTGTTAAAATCGAAACAACCGAATTGATTTTTTTTTAAAAAAAAATAATCAGTTTAATAAAATTTTTAAAATTTTAATTTATTATTTAATAAAAAATTGATTTAATTATTTTGCAAAACTCAAAAAGGTCCCGATTTAATCAAAATAATAGATGTTAAAAAAACCAAACTTTTAATAAATCGGACCAAATTTATGAATTGATTTGATTATTTCAATTTTAATGAAGTTTTACTCACTGCTAATTGTCAGTATCAAATCAACCAGTATTTTTCTCCTCCTTACTTGTTTGATAAATTTCTTTACAGAAATTACATTTTCCCCCAGATTTTGAGGTAAAGGTCAGGTACATGTTGCAGGAGATTTTTCTGTAGGAAAAAATTTATCATGGAACACTATTTATCTTTATGGTGGTGTTAATAGCCCTAACAAGGGACTCAATGTGATGGAAGCTGTTTGCAAATATTAAACTAACTAAAAATCATAATTATTAAATGATACGACACGATCAGCATGACTCAGGGAATCTGACGAAGATACGACAGCATTACTGAGGGAATCTACAGTTTTATGTAAAAATCTACTCTCTGGATCAGAACCCAACTCAATTCAACATATCAATAGCAATTTATTTCAAACCAAAACTGAACTCGACTGTCAAACTTATGCCCTCATCCCCTCAATCTAGAGAGTCATATTTACATCCATGAGTAACAAAGCTGGACCAAATTTCAAACAAATCAGCAGATACTGTCTCTGGCACGCAGACAACAGATACTACTGCACACCAAATTCAGTCATGATCATGAAAGGCCACAATGAAGACACTCACTCTCGTAAATCCAGCTACTGACACCACCACTAAGCTATCCCCCCTCCAAAAGAAAGGCAACAGCACAAAACAGCAAAAATCTGTTGCTCCGATTACTGAAAAGCTTGTACGTGCCACATACACTGCATGCACCCCTGATACAGTGCATGATAGTGCGACATCGGGAAGTGAGGTGGAGGTAAGTCAAGGGGACGTGGTGATCAGAAGTCAAGAGGATGTGGTGGTCAGAAGTCAGGGGGACGTGACGATCAGAAGTCAAGGGGATGTGGCGGTCAGAAGTGAAGATGACGTGACAGTCAGAAGTCAAGAAGGTGGAAAATACAAGCCTACATGCTCGGTCGGTATTTACAGGGCTACATATACAAGTCAGGATTTACAGGACTACACATACAGGTCAGGATTTACAGAGTTGTGCACGCAGGTCGAGATTTGCAAGACAGCACATACACACAGGTTGGGAGTTACAGGTCGGGATTCACAAGCCTACACACTCAGGTCAGGATTTACAGGAAAACACATACACACAGGTAAGGATTTACAGGAAAGCACATATACACGGATCAGGATTTACAGGGCTGAACTCTCAAGTCAGAATAAAGCCAACTAGGTCGGCTAGGCACTATACGACAAGCAAGCCATGGAATCGTAATTGCCTGTCAGGGAATATGCTAACGGTCTTAAGCTCATTGCCCACTAATCCTTCTTCTGGCCTATGTGAGAAGGCCACCTGTCATTCACCGCTAGACAAATTATGACACTCGACATTCTCTGATGCCTGTCAGGTCCAAAAGTACACCAAGTCATATAAAAAGGGAGGACCTCTCCCTTACGTAGGTACGCTCACTTGTCTTTTTGCACTAGTCCTTTACTTTTTTTCCGTTTTACTATTATTCTGGGGAAAAAGTACCTGACTTGAACGTCGGAGGGCCTGCTGTTAGAAGAATAATAGGAAGAGGTGGGAGCAATAAAAAATCTTATTGTTCATTATGATATTTGACCTAAGGGCAATACAATATATAGTATTTAAACAAGTACTTGGTCAATTAACCAATTAATAAATAATAGAGTAATTCTAAAAGTTATTCTGAGAATTATTATAATAATTATAACAAAATTATTAGAATAATCCTAATACTTAATTTGATTTGATTTGGTGATTTGATCCGGTCAATCCAGCTAATTCTCTTTTATCTCTTTTACCCCTGACAAACTTAACGGGAGATCTTTAACGTTGAGTTTGCTTGCTAACTTGTTGAAACATTATTTAGATAATGACTTAGTAAAGATATCAGCGATTTGATCTTCAGTAGAGATATAAGAGACGGATAACTGTTGAGTTGTCACACGTTTACGAACAAAATGAAAGTCAATTTCTATATCAGACGGATACCGTATGTTGTTTTTTAATTCCATGAGATAAGATTTCAGCTAAGAAATATCGCATATCCACTAGTAGAGCGTCTATCTTCAGGAGAACTAGCTCAATCCACATCACTATAAGCATGTAAATCTCGAGACGATTGGCGATATACAAGAAGACCATGTAGAATAGTACCTTTGAGATAGCAAAGTATTCTTTTTACATTATCTCAATTTTGTTTAGTTGGAGCATGCATGAATTGACAAGCACGATTTACTGCAAAAGTAATATCAGGGTGTGTGATAGTGACATATTGTAAGGCTCCAACAATGCTTCGATAAAGCTGTGGATCAGACAGAGCAGAACAGAACAGAACAAACCACGACAATCACGCGTGTTGTGTGTCAGTGACTAATGAAGAGAACAGAACTCGGTGTCCATACATTGCCCTTTGACGCCTTCTGTCGGCCGGCGGACACATGTTGTACGACATGCATTCTGGTCTCCTGGTGTGGCCACACTCCTTCGGCCCTTGGTCCCCTGGGTGGCTGGTGGCTTCATGATGGTCGACGCTCGGTCGTTCAGAGGATTCGGTCGACGCCTTGTTTCTTCTTGCCGCTTGGGCTTCTTCCATGTTTATATACTCGTTGGCCTTCTTGAGCATGTGGTCAAAGTCCATGGGCAGCTTCCTGATGAGTGATCGGAAGAAATCTCCCTCAATAAGCCCCTAAGTAAAGACGTTCATCATTATCTCGGATGAGACCGAGGGGATGTCCATGGCTACCTAATTGAAACATTATATATAGGCTCAAAGTGTTTCTTTTGGTCTCTGCTTCAGGGTGAAGAGGCTGACGTTCATCTTCTGATAGCGTCGGCTACTGGCGAAATGATGCAAGAAGGCTGCTCGGAAATCCTTGAAGCTGTGTATCGATCTGTCCGGCAACCTTCTGAACCAGCACTATGCCGAGCCGGAGAGAGTAGTGAGAAAGACTCAGCACTTCACCCCATTCGTGTATTGGTGTAGGGTAGCTTCATTATCGAACCTATCCAGATGGTCATCTGGATCGGTCAATCCTTTGTATGACCCAATCACTAGCGGGGTGTAGTGCCTGGCCAGAGGGTCCCGTAAGATCTCCTCGGAGAACTGTCGGTTGATCAGTTCGGGCGATGTGTTGCCTCGGGGAGCCTTGCCTCTTCGTGCGTCCCAAACGGGCATGTCGTCTGAAGATGATCCCCGTTCTTGATTCGCTTAGGCTATTTCCGAGGGAGTTTGGAACAAGGCCCGATGAAAGGGGATCGGCGCGGGCGGCACTTCCCCCTGAGTGTCGGTCGACCTTCTATTCTGCCACCATAATGAGATTTGCTCTGCTCGATCTTCACGCTCCGTTCGGCCTCCTGCTGCCGATGTCGCTGGTAGCTGCGCTTGCCGATCGGCTAAAGTCTGTTGTTGTTGCTGCTCAACTATCTTCATTACTCGGGCTTGCACGAGCATGTCGAGCTCTTCCTTGGTGAGCGTCACGGTTGTGAGTCGTCCAGTGTCCTTCATCTTCTCGGCTCGGATGCAAGTTGTATTCCCACAGACGTCGCCAAATATGATCCTGTCCGAAAGTCGAAGAGACGGATGCTGGGGATGTGGCGCTCCTGCTGACCGCATGTAGACTCCGCTCGGACCTGAGCTCCTGTGGCACGCGTGCACGCTTCTCAAAGCTTTCTCTGAAAAGACTTGTCAGTAAAGTGTCTCTGACACAATACCTTAACGGGTCGAGCATATATCTGAAGTGACAGTGGAAGCTTTTGCCGTATGATCTTCTGTCTGACCATGCCGTCTGTCAGCGGCACTAGCTCCCAAAAGGATGTCGAAAGATGGTGTCGTGTCTGTTACTGGGCCGAGCGGGATAGTCGGTCGGCTCGGGTCTCCACTGTCCGCTCAGCCACAATTATTGGCCTTTCTTCTGTTACTGGGCCGAGCAGGATAGCCGCTCGGCTCGGGTCTCCACTATCCGCTCGACCACAATCATTGGCCTTTCTCCTCCTGCTGGGCTGAGCGGGATAGCCGCTCGGCTCGGGTCTCCACTGTCCGCTCGACTACAATCATTGGTCTTTCTCCTCCTATTGGGCTGAGCGGGTTTAGCCGCTCGGTATGTCTTCCGCGTAACCTTGGTGACTTCTCCCTTATTGAGCATTGGGTGCTCGGCGTCTTGCCGAATCAGAGGTGATGTCGGATCGGGCCTTTCTCCTCCCGGTCGCGACATTATCGTCTGACCGGCCGACAATGTGTTGACCGCCTTGACTTTTGACCTCCGCCGTGACAACGGTCCTCCACAAGATGGCTCCTTCCTTATCACCGCATCAGGTACAAATGGCAAAGTAAATTCAGCCTCTCAAATGATCCCATCTTGGTTGTTTGAAAATCACAGAATGCATCAATAAGCATGTGTGACATGGAAAATCAGGTTTTAGACTTGACCCTTGATTTTGTTCACTTGCATTTTCAAAATTTTGTAAGGAAGATAGGAACTGATATACTTACTGTCATGAAAAAGAGGCCTAACAGAAGGCCACGATTAGGAGTAATATCTGATTCAACCTGTAAGGAAAACTCAGTCTCCGCAAGGGGGAGACCAACCAGAAAAGCTCCCAATGCCATAGAGAGTCCAGCCTGTACAGGAAATTTCATTTGTTGTCATTTAAAAATATAAAGATTAGTCAAAAATCATTAAAAGTAGTTGTGCATACCCGTGCTGTGAGAAGACTTGTTCCTAGGATAATATTTGCAGAGAATATCTCAGCAATTATGGCAGTAATAGCAACTATTGCTATTACAGCAGCCAACCCAAGAGCCTCTGCTATTGCTTGAAATCCCACCTATGAAAAGAAAAACAGTGATCACAAGGATTGTACAAAACTGCAAACAATCTATCCACAACAACCTGCCTTATAAGTAACATGAAAAAGAAGGCCAGTCTAAGAATCACTTGCAATGCAATATTAACTCAAGAAAACAGAAGTTAAATAAGCTTGGCATGCACAAGAACAAATATCCTTGTCATTTGCTCATAGATGATGAGCAAGATGGTCCAAATTATGCAAAGAAAAGTTAAGCTACAGTGTGAACCAAGTTTGATGAACGAAACAAATTGTCCACAAGGTTAGGTAAGACAACATCAAGAAGATTGATTGTAATTTCTATATGAAGTAATTGTACAAACTCTAGATGATGTCAATAAAGAACATGGAGGAGCATCACAATCATGTCCAATTTTTTTTTAAAAAAAAACATCAATCTTCTATTTGTTTGTAATAACCCATCATGCGCCATGTTTGCTTTTGGAAGATAGATAATTGTTTTGCAAGGCAATTAGTAGAAGCTATTGGTAGTACAATCAAGTTACTTTTTTGCATAAGTAGAGTTCTCAAAAGTTCCCACATGATTCAGAGGCAATACCAGGAAAAATGCATCAAATTGCAGCTCTATGTTCCTCATTTGTTAATACAAGATTTCTCTTGCCAAGTAATTTTCCCACCTACTTTCTCTATCATTTATTTCCATCTTTTCTCGTATCTTTCGGACAGGGATCCTCTGGTCCAGGATCCCTGGACCCATAGATATTCATTGGTGGAGTGATCTGGACCCCACCTGTTTAACAGGTGGGGGTCTAGATCACCCCACCAATATATTTGTAGGGTTTTTTTTGGTCCAAGAGATCCTGGACCAGAGGATCTGAGCTCTTATCCTTCCCCTTTCCTTCCCTCCCCTTATCTTCCTTCCATTTTCATTTGTTCTTTCTTATTGAAATGGATTGATTTTCAATTTAATTATGACTAAAAATTATCTCTACTTTTCACCTCTGCCGTTAGCTGTCGCTGGAGAAAATGTTGAACATTAAAACAGGGTTGCAGGTTGTATTTCCAGAAAACAGGGCTTCCTCTCTCCTTAAAACGGGACTAAAAACAAAAGGATGGACTGGTTTCTGTCCCCTGCCATTTTTTATTTCAAAGATGATTTTAATCCCCCTTCACCCCTCCAATCAAATCCACCAATACTCCGAAGCAATGGCCACCACTCTCCCATCGCCGCAGTCGCCCTCCCCAAGCTCCCCCTCGTTGCAGTCTCCGCAGTGGCCCTCCCCAAGCTCCTCCTCGCCGCAGTCGTCGTAGTCATGCTCCCTCTCGCCACATACTCCCACCACCGATATCTCCATAGCTGTAGAGGAAACTACAGTCCCTTCCTGCTACGGTCCCTACCCTCGCAGAAGCTACAGCGTCCAATAGGGAGCAAGAAGGCTACGTTTTCCCCCACCGAGACGATGCCCACCAGTTCAATTACATTAACACGATCTTTTTTGTCGCCATATTCTACCTCTCCTTGCGGATGACATCAGTGATACCAGAATCGATAGATAACGATGGAGTATATTTTTTCACCGACCAGCATGGCTTAATATTAAGCATTGCGATAATAAGTGGCTATTATCTCATGCGTGCTTCTAGTATCCGCAGCAATACCATAAGGGGAAAATGATAAATATTATGGTGCACTTGCTTCCTTCGTCTTTAGTCATATCAACCACACTACATATGAGAATGACATTGACCCTTAATGTTTTCATGCTCTCGATTGGAATCGGAGTAACAGAGGTACTATTATTTTTATTCCTAAGCTACTATTTGAGCGGCAGCCTATATAGCTGGTTAGAATTTATTAAAAATCCTATGTAATTCTTGTTAGAGTTCATCTATAAAGTTTCATTTGTGTTTGATTTCCTGCTCAACTATCCGAACTAGTTGAGTTTAAAATTTGTACTTGGTAAAGTAAAAAAACTTCCTTCAACTTTTTAAGCATAGTGTGATGTTAGTTTTTATCTAAGAATTCTTGTGATGGCAACCTCATTATTGTTGTAGAGAAAGCCCTCAAGATTATTTATTACGAAAATATTGAAGGGTTCTTCTAGACCCTTTATTCATGATCCCTCCCTGGACCACATATGTGGTATAAAATTAGATGGGATCCTCTGGACCGCAAAGAGGTCAGATCCTCTGATCCAGAATATTTTGGACCAGAAGAGGCCTTGCATGCTCATTGGTGGATGAGTTGGATCCACCTGTTAAACAAATGGAGTCTAGCTCATCCCACTAATGAATGGACAGGGGTCCAGGACTAGTCCAGGGATTCTGGACCAGAGGGCCCGGACCGCAAATGTTGATTGGTGAGATCCCCTTGACCCCACTTGTTATATAGGTAGGGTCCAGGAGATTCCACCTATTAATGAGCTGGTCCATCTTCTAGACCGCAAGGTGCAGTCCAGAGAGATCTGTGCTCGTATAAAACCTCTCTCACGTGCAAAATGTCTGCACACACCAACGCACAAAAGCCCCAAAAGCCAAAAGCTCCAAAAGCCCTAGCCTCTAGAACTCCAGCCTCTAGCGTCGCCTCCCTCCGGCTACCTCCACCGCCGCCGGCGGCCTTCCTCCAACGTCGTCTCCCTCCAGCATCGCCGACCTTCCGCGGCCTCCCTCCAGCATCGCCGACCTCCAGGAACCTCCAGTGACCTACAGCGTCCGCCCCGACCTCCCTCCCACGGCCTCCTCTAGCGACCTCCACAACCTCCCTCCCGCGACCTCCGCAACCTCCGCAACCTCCAACGGCCTCCCTTCCGCGGCCCCCTCCAACGACCTCCCTCCTTGAATTTGGTAATCGTGGTTGAAAACTGCTCATATCAGTTGCAAACCTAAATTTTGTTTGCTTGGAACATTATTGAAAATTTTCATATCAGTTGCAAACCTGAATTGTAATTGCTTGGAACATTATTTAGTAGCACACAAGAATTCTATTTTACCTAAATTTTTTATATTTAAAATTTGATTTTGTATATACAATTTGATGCCCCTTTGAGTTGTTAGGTGCCCCTTTGAGTTGCTGTTGCTGTTTTTTGAATATCTGAATTTGATTATTTGATTCATAGGAAGTTTCTGTAACTTTTGCTACATACCCTTTCACATTTAGCTCGTGTGTAAAATAAAATTCATGCAAATGCTGATATAAGTTACTTAAAGGTTTTACATGATGGACAGGTAATGTTGAGTGTGACACTCTTGGACTGAATTAAGACATTTTATGTACGTTGGGGGTTGTTGTTAGATTTTTTCGTCGAAAGAAATATGTTTTAATCTAATTTATGTCTTTTTCTCATATTAGTGTTATTCAGGTACAAGGAAAGAAAAATCATAGTAGCTTGCTCTTCATTAGCATCTTCTTTCGCTCAACGACGTATAAACAATGAGCAATCTGAAACCCCCCAATATTATGTTATTGTGAGTTACGAGCTAGTCTCCAGACATCATGGACGGAATCTAATCAGGAAGGCGATTTTTTTCATATCCAAATTATAGAGTAAGTTTTCGTTATATCAACACACTGTTGTGAAATTTTTAATTATTGAATTTTGATTAAGTTGATTTGAAATTCAGCAAAGGGGATGTGACTTCTTCTTATGGCATGACTCAGAACCGTCAGAGAGATACTACAGTGGTCCCGTTGCTAGGCCGAGCGAGACCAATGGCTACGTTTTCGTCACTGAGGCAGTGCCCAGTGGTTCAATTATGTTATGATCTTAACATAATTGATAAGACAGTATAAGCTTCCGTCGTACGATCCACCTGTCGACTATGCCTCGTGTCAACAACACTACCTCCCAAAAGGAAGTCGAGAGATACTACAGTGGTCCCATTGCTTGGCCGAGCGGGGTAGCCGCTCGGCTAGGATTCCGCTCCGTCCGCAGCCATGTCCCACTGCTTGGCAAGCGGGGTAGCCACTCGGTCGGGACTTTTCCGCTCTGTCGACCTCGATGACTCTCATATGCGATGGTTTTGTAGCACCTGCCTTCCCTCTGTTCGGACAGGCTACCCGATCTCCCTCAACGTCCTACTGTTCTGTATGAGCATTTGTTGTCTTGCACATCATCCCAAGCTAGACTGAAGGTATGCTCGGACCTGTCTCCCACCCGTCGAGGCCTGACTGCCCGACCAGTCATTGTCATTGCCCTCCGTTCGGCCCTCTAGCACTCGGACCTTGACCACCTTGACTTTGACCTCTATCCTGACAACTGACCTTGTGTTAGGTCGGAATAACAACAAAGTTAAAGGCTATGTGTTGGCTGGAATGAACGATGTGCTTAGGCTGAAGCACGAGCAAGTGGAGAATGCTTGTGAAATAATGGGTTCTCTACAAGCTATGTTTGGACAGCAGTCTAGTCATTCTAAGCATAAGGCGATTAAGAAATCCATGAATGCTAAGATGAAGAAAGGACAGTCAGTTGGAGCGCATGTTCTGAACATGGTTAACTACCACTTCACTGAGGCTGAAACCCATGTTCTGAACCCATGGCTAGATGATGGAAGCAAATCATCCTTGTCAGATTTCTTGCAATTAGAGCAACTGTCCAATATGAACTGAAAACCTTTGAGGTGATTTCGGCAGAAAAAGTCTCATTAGTAGCTTGAAATTATCAACTCAGACCATTTAATTAATGTATACTTATAATGTCTGGCAACAAGATTATCTAACGTCGTATAGGATGCATTGACCGAATCAAGGACATGCTAAGTGGAGCCGATATTACTCCCACATAGCATTGTTTTTCTGTCATTCTTTACTTCTTTCCGCTGAGGGCTCGTTTACTCTGCATCAAAAGGTGTAGCTTCACTTGGTTAACTAAAAGCTTGTACATGCAGAATGTGTTCCCTTCTCAAGAACCACATTAGAAAGTTAATTGCTTCTATGTTCTACATTCCACGTCCACTTTTTATTTTAATGGCATTTTTCTTGGATTTAAGATAAATCTATGTTGGAACTCTTTTGACAAAAGGATAAGAATATATATATATATGCAAGAACAAGTATTGCATTCAAGCTACTAATGAGATCATTCCTCGCCGACAAGGCCATCGCCGTGACCCTGTTCGGTGCCAAGCGCGGCCGGATCAACCTGGCCATCCAAGAAGACCCCCGGTCGCCACCCTTCTTCCTCATCGAGCTGCCTGTGCCCATGTACGTGCTCCACCGGAAGATAGTGTTGAAATAGTGGTATATGTTTAGTCCCACATTGAAAAGAATAAAGATGTTTGATAGGTTTATTAAAGGATGTGCATCAAGTATGTTGTATTTAATTGGTGACCTTAGTAGCCAAGTGGAAAGACACATAAATGGTGGGACCATTTCACTTTTTGTGGGTCCCATCATTTATGTGTCTATCCTTGAGATTTTTCCTTAAGAATATCATTTTTCATTTATATATATGTCAAAGATGGGCACGTGGGCACATATAGAAAATTCGGAATTAATTTAATTTTGAATTTTTCTTGGTGAACAAATGTGACAGTTAACGTGCCCATTCATGAAAAGGTGTTTCCACAACTTTTCCCAAATGTTACATTGTTCACTATATATACATCCTTTTAATATCTTCTCGGAAATCACTTTTCATTCTCTAATTTGTCTTGGGAGAATCTATAGAATTGTTGTCTATAGATTCTACATTGTTTTGAGTATACTGGAGGGAATTTGTCGTTAAAATCCGGCAGCAACATAATGGGGACAAAATTTCCTTAAGAAAAGTGATTCACGCTCAAAACAAAGTTCCATGTACGTGCTCCACCGGAAGATAGAGTCCGGGTTGGTGATGTTGGCACCGGAGAGCGAGACCTGGACGCTGCGGCAAAAGGTAGCAGAGGAGTACGTTTGTGCCGTCTATGCGCAGGCGACCAGCTCAGTGGGCACTGGGCAGCTCTGCATCTTCCTTGTCAAATTGAAGTAACAGTGCTGTAACAACAACAAATTAAACACGAATTAATAAAACAATTAAACCTCCTTAATTTGTACTATCTCTATATACAAAATATTTGATATTAATATACTGTAAATAATCAATAATAATTCATTGTCACCTTGCAAGGGCGTACGTACCTAATTAAAACTTGGATTGGTGGACGAGCCACTCACAGTCTCCCCATGCCTGTGCTTTCTCTTTTCACATATCGCCCATTTGATGTTTTTTCCATGCACCGAAAGACGCTGCCTTTATTCACGGTGCTCATGTCAGGCACTGGGATAAGACATGTATCACGACAAAAAGGATAAACACAGCTAGCTTGCACCAGTGTGGCTGATGGATGTATCACGAAAGCAAACAGAATATACAAAATGTCATTAACAATCCAGTGAGAGAAAAAAAAAAACCTCCTTAATTTGCAGATAATTCTCAAGCTCAACGATATCTCCTTAACTGCTCAAAGTTTCAAAGTACGACTTACAGAAAAAAGTGATAATGTCAAACAAGTAGAGAACTACATTAAATAATCGACTACAGATACAAAGAGGTGCAACATCAGTTTTGCCTAGAAATTATATATTTTAGCTGTATTTCATGTAATAACTGTAATAGAACTAATTATGTTAAAACAGTAATATTTAATTGCACTAATAAACAGCATGTAATAAACTTTAATAAAGAAAGGGTTAAGAAATTGTGCCGCCCACGCAAAGGCTCTCCGGCAAAATCCTCCCAAGATCCGACAACCGCTCGCGTCGCTCGTAGATGCACTCCAAAACGAGCACCGCACTCGGACTCAACCTCAAATCGCAAACCAAGCCTCAGAACTCGGAACAAGGGGAGAGAAGAAGAAGCAGAAGGCAGAAGAAATGCTTTGCTTCGGTGTGTTTTTAGAAGGAACGGAGGAAGTGTATTTATACACTTCGAAACAGTGCAGAGGAAGGGACGCACTTCCTCTTCTCACGCGCGGATGAGTTTAGATCCTCATACGACGCAGCGACACGAGACCAAACCAAACCAAAACAGAGCCGCCCGTGAGTGAAGGCCCACGGCTGTCGATTTGGGCTTGGCCCCGCAGTGTAGGTCTTCTTATTATTGCTAAGCAAGGATGGAAGGGCTTCTATATAAGCCCTTCCAAGCTTCTCCACTTAGCAATGTGGGACTAAAAACACTACAAAATTGTTTTAAATTTAAAACAAAACTCAACATTTCATTCAATTAAAAAGACTGAAATCCAACCAGCCTTATAAACATAAAGAATAGGGACTATAAAAATAGTAGAAATTTAGATTTAAAAAACAAACAAAAATGACCTGGTCTTGTTGAAAATAAGCTCTACCATTACCATCTCTACCATTTTTCAATTAGTAAAACATCTTCAATTAATATCTCCATGTTTCAACTTTCAGGAAGTCCCTCGGTGTGATGGTTAAGACATGGGTATTACCACGAAGTCTTGGGGTACTCTGACCGAGCATAACCTCCCCATGTCTTGGCCATTTGCACTAATGGCTAGTAGCCACCCATGATTTACCTCCTCCATGTTAGCCTAGGGACAGATTGACGGGAGCGTTGGGACGAACGAATAACCTTTTGCCACATGTTTCAACTTTCAGGAATAAGAAACAAGACTATTGAGCATGAAGTTGGAAGGATATATATAATAGTAATTTATGGAATTGAACACGCTATAGAATAGAGTTACAAAATTGTTTTATCTGATTAAACAGAAGGTATTATGCAGAGTCTTAGGAAATAAATCTATCTACTTTATGTTTTTTATTGCAAAGAATAAGCATATGTATTCATTCCTCTTGTATAAATTATAACATGCATGGGGGTCTATATTATAATTGAAAAATCCATGTTGTAGTTGCACTAGTTAGTTCCTTGTGGAAAAATAGAGATTCCACGGCACTTTGTTAAGAGAGTATGACAATGTAACATCTACCAGCTATCATAGAATCTATATTATATTTTTGTTGCTCCCACATGCTAGCTGAGATGGTAAGTGGTAGGATTGATATCACATAAGGTCTAGGAGTCGATTCTCGGGGTTGGCGGACCGTAAATCCCTACAATCCGTGTAAACCTCACCCCACCTGCCACTTGCCTTCTCGGTCATCGTGATTTACCTCCTCCATATTGGTCTTAGGATGGGGGCCCTAGGGGTGAGCGTATTCACCTTTTACCACATATATTATATTTTTATTATATTTTTGGGATTAGGTTACCCTAATTTTCTAATATTATTTCCTACTTTTGTTGTTAATCAATCATCTATGATTAATTAGTTTAAGCTGAATATCCGGTGTCAACTAAAAAAAATATAGAAAGACGTTCTCTCCCCTTGCCCTCTTCATTTTTCTCTCACTTTTGTTTGTTCATATCCTATGCTTCTTTGTTAGTTTACAGTGGATTTGGTGGGGGGATTTGGTCTTAACTAGTAGAAGCTAAGATGAATGATTTGCCCTTCTTGATATATGATGTGTGTGTTTTATGCATAGAATTTGGTATTATTTTACATGCATTTTATTTCGTTGCATGAGCATATTCGACATACATTTATATCCTTGTCATTGGATGTGTGACCTTGTATGCTCATAACTCGTAGCTATGGTAAGAGTTTGGGATAACCAACCGGATGGTTGTTGGTGCGTGAGCTTTGCACGCTTATAACTCGCAGTTGTGGCGAGAGTTTAGGATGACCGACCGGATGGTTGTTGGGCGCATGAGTCTTGCATGCTTATAACTCTCAGTTGTGGCGAGAGTTTGGGACAGCCGACCTGATGATCATTGGGCGTGTGAGCCTTGCACGCTTATAACTCGTAGTTGTGGCAAGAGTCTAGGACAACCGAATGGATGGTCGTTGGGTGTGTGAGCCTTGCACGCTTATAACTTGCAGCTATGGCGGGAGTCTAAGACAGCCGATCGGATGGTCGTTGACACATGAGCCTTGCACACTTATAACTTATAGTTGTGGCGAGAATCTGGGACGGATAGAAGTTCGGATAGTCATTGGGCGCGTGAACCTTGCACACTTTTAATTCGCAGCTGTGGCGAGAGTCTGGGACAGCCGGTTAGATGGTCGTTGGGTGCGTGAGTCTTGCACGCTTATAACTCATAGCTGTGGTGAGAGTTTGGGATAGCCAACTAGATGATCATTAGGCATGTGAGCCTTACACACTTATAACTCACAGCTACAATGAGAGCCTAGGATAGCCGACCGGATGGTCGATGGACGCGTGAGCCTTGCATGCTTATAACAAGCAGTTGTAATGAGAGTATGAGATAGCAAACGGATGGTCATTAGGTACGTTGGCCTTGCACATTTATAATTCACAATTGTAGCGAGAGTCTGGAATAGATGACAGGATGATTTTGGGCATGTGGGCCTTTTACACTTATAACTCGCAGCTGTGGTGAGAGTTTAGGACCTTTTCATTAGATAGAAATTGGTACAAGTACAAGTACAAGTACAAAATGCTTTCAAGTGCGATGAAGTTGGGGGTAATTTGCTCTCCATGGGTGATCCAACTCCTTACCATTGGCATCCTAAAGATAATAGACACTAGATAAGAGTTCTTGACAACTTTGTAAGTTCCATTCCACTGGGATACCATCTTGGTTACATCTCTGACCGGCTTTGTCCTCTTCCAGACTAAATCACTTTCTTCGAAGAAGCGAGGAATCACCCGCCAATTGTAGTTTTGTTGCATTCATTGCCTATAAGCTATTAGCCAAGTAGTAGTTCTTTCTCTAGCCTCATTGATAAGGTCTAGCTCGAGAAGGCACTGATCAGCATTATCTTGGTCATATAGTAATCGTCGAGCAGATTCTCCACTAATCTCAATGGGGACAATTACTTTATTGCTATAGACTAGTTGGAAAGGAGTTAGTCCTATTCTCTCCCGGGGAATTGTACGGCAAGCCCATAGGATGCTCAGGAGTTCCTCGACCTAGTCACCTCCCACATGATCAAGTTTCACTTTGAGTCCCCTGACAATCTCTTTGTTCATGACTTCGGTCTGATCGTTACTCTAAGGATATGATATAAAGGTGAAGGCTTGGGTAATACCTAACTCTTGGTACCATTCCTAAATTTTGTGCCCTTAGAATTACTAATCGTTATTCGAGACCAGCTTATGAGGGATCTCGAATAAGCACAAGATATTAGCTTACAAGAACTTGATCACAGCCCGTTCGATGATCTTGATCAGGACTTCGACCTCCACCCATTTGGAGAAATAGTCTATTACAACAAGTAATAACCTTTTCTAAGCTAGGGCGATGGGGAAAGGACCTACAATATCCATTCCCCACTAGTTGAGAGGTCATGAAACTATCGACATCTTTAGTAGTTCTGTTGAGCGATGAGGTATGTTCTGATGCTTCTGACAAGAGACATTGGTAGCTACTAGTTGATTGGCATCTGCCTACAGAGTAGACTAAAAACAACTTACCAGTAGCACCTTGTGAGCTGACATCCTCCCCCTGACGTGGTTGCCACAGCAGCCTTGATGAATTTCATATAGAATGAAATCAACTCTGTCCGGTCCAATGTATTTGAGTAAAGGCTGGGAGAATGCACGTCTATACAGTTGATCTCCAATAAAGGTGAAGCGGTTGGCTCTATTTTTACCTGCCGAGCTAGCTTAGGGTCGATCGGCAACACTCCTTGTTGTAGGTACAAGATAATTGTGTTGGTACCCCAAGGTAGTTTTGATGTGATCAAATAAGTTAAGTTAGGTCATGTTGTCTTTAACCCTGTGTCTAAGTATGCAAGAACTTAGGAGCACAGGACGTCAAGCAAAAGACGCAGCTAGCGAGAAGGATGACACGGGAGAGAGCCGATGGGTTCGGTGCGTCTGGGGTACGAGGTGCTGCGGAAAAGTACACGAGCGGACGAGAAGGAGGCGCGCGGTGTTTCCGAGGGACGAGAAGCCAGAGCGGAAGCTTACTCGAGAAGGCCGGAAGTTGGGTTTGGGTGAGTCCTATTCCAGATGGCCGAAATCACCCAAACGAGCGGAGTCAGAGCGGAAGACCTGGACCGTTGTGAGTGAAACCAAAGCAGGAGATCGGGACCAAAAGTCAACAAAAGGCTGACTTTTGGGGCTCCGGGTGCCCGGACCAGTCCGGGGCGCCCGGAACCCTTCCAGGTGCCCTGAACCCGAAACTTAGCCGTATTCGACGTGGCACACACCGTTGCATCGGAGATAATATATTATCACATTCCAGACGCTTGGAACCCTTCAAGGCGCTCGAGCAAGGCTATATAAGCAGCCCTGCTCCCAGAAGCTAAATACAACAAGAAAAAGAGAAACAACACTTGTACTCGTTCAGTTTTCTGTTTAGCTTCTGTTTCTGTGCGTTCATTGCTGTAAAGAGGCTTCTCCGTCTGAAGGAGAAATTAGTGCGACTTCATCTGTCTTGGATTAACAATCTCCCTGGTTGTAACCAAGTAAACATGTTGTGCCTCTTTCCTTTTAGTCTCTTTTATTATTCTTATGCAAGTGTTATTTTAATTAAGTTATAAGTTGAGAAATGTTCATTTGCTTAATTTGTGCAAGGGCTATTCACCCCCTCTAGCCGGTCGCCAAGGGTCCTAACAAGTGGTATCAGAGCCAGGATGTTTCAAGAGGACTAACCGCCAAACGAAGCACACGAGATGGCCGGACCAAGCATTTACCCACCAAAGTTCGAGGGGGAGTTCGTGAGCTGGAAAAAGTGAATGGATGTATTTTTTAAAACCGATTTTGACTTGCTTTTAATAATGAAGTTCAATTTTGTAGCACCCGAAGGTAAAGAAGAATACCAATGGACGAAGAAGGAGCAGGCCGACTTCATGGCAAACGTCAAAACAGAGTTCCATCTGCTGAGCATTCTACCACCACAAGAAGTCAACTGAATCGACACTTACAACTCAGCAAAGGAGCTTTGGGAGAAGTCCCTTGAGCTACACGAAGGGACGTCCGAAGCCAAGCTCGCGAGACGAGATCGGCTAAGGAACCAGCTGAGTAACATAGAATTGGAAGCAGAAGAAACCGTT
Organism: Zingiber officinale; assembly: GCF_018446385.1. NCBI lineage: Eukaryota > Viridiplantae > Streptophyta > Magnoliopsida > Zingiberales > Zingiberaceae > Zingiber > Zingiber officinale. Next base: position 137,046,283 of record NC_055995.1, on the reverse strand, counting down.
ACATATCTTCACTCAAGAATGAAGAACTAATCATCGGACTCACGAATCTCGGAGAAAAGGTAAGCAATCAAGATTCGCTAAGGTACGTGCGTAATGCATTTCCTAGAACTATCGAGTGGGCATCATTAGTAAATGCTTACTATATATCTAAAGATTTAGAATCTGTCACCTTAGAAGAAATGTTTTCAACATTTGAAGTCCATGAAACGAGATGTACAGATTCGAAGAAGGAGCCGAACCACAATATTGCCCTCCAGGCAAAGATAGATAAACTAAATTCAGAATCCACTCTGGACGATGAAGAAACGGCGATGATGGTAAATCAATTTAAAAAATTATTCAAATCTAGAAAATCTAACCATCTGCAAGGTAGAAAGAGAAGAAAAATCAGATGCTACCACTGCAATGAAGAAGGGCACGTTAAAGATAACTGTCCTAAATTGAAGAACAAGGACAAGAGCAAAAACAAGAAGCCCGTCCAAATGAATAAGCATAAAAACCTAAAGGTGACGTCGGACGAAACATCATCTGAATCAAAAGTTGAGGCCTTCTCCGGACTTGCGTTAATGGCAAGTCATCAAGAAAACGAACACGAAGCAAGCTTGTCCGAAATAAACATCAAGAGCATCGATGAAAGGGGAGCTATATCGGAAGAGAGCAACAGTACAAGGAGAGCTACGAATAACGAGATCGACAAGGTAAGTCAGGTACAATCTCTTCCTCCCAATAAATTATTCAAATTTGTTAAAATATTATCAAAAAACTGTTGCGCAATGGAGAAAGAAAATAAGAAATTAATTTTGAAAAGTTAAAATTGGAAAATGATAAATTGAAGACACAAGTAGAAAACTTAAAAAATCATGTATGTTTAATTGTTCAAACTCAAAATTTTAAAAGATTAAGCCGGTATCTTAGATTTCACAGGAGTCAAATTAAAAAAAATCTCAAAAGTTGTGTGCCTCCAAAATTTCTTATTAATCCTATAGGAAGAAACCTATATTGGGTTCCAAAAACTTGTATAAATTAAAATTTAATTGGACTTAAGATTTTCAAAGAGTAGATTAAATATTTTGATTTCCTTAATAGACTTTGTCTATAAAGTGGTTGTTGCTCCAATAATCAAGAAGATCTAGTGCCTTACCACAATCTGGAAGCTAATTATAATGAAATAAAATGTTTAATTGACTAACTGATAAAACATTTAATTGTAATTAATGCTTTAAATAGTTACTTAAATATTTTTTTTACTTAGAAATTTTCTTTTGCAAAACTTAAAGTTTCTAAAATTATTGTAATTTTTTTAAAGTGATATTAAAGTTATTTTCAAAGTTTTCAAAAACTTGATAAGTTTTTTCAAAATGTTGAAAAATCAGAGTTTTTTTTAACTAAAAACTTTTTTATTTTTGAAAAGTTATCCTTAGATTTTTTTTTTTTGCTACCCCATTTTTTATGTGATCAAAGGGGGAGAAGGGAAGATTAAGTCTAGGGGGAGGTAGTTTAATTTTTTTCAATTTTTACACTTTATTGTAAAATTTATTTCTTTTACTTTATGTTGGTTTACCCTAACTTAACTTAGGTTGCTCATATAAAAAGGGAGAGATTGTTAGTATCCCAAGGTAGTTTTGATGTGATCAAATAAGTTAAGTTAGGTCATGTTGTGTTTAACCCTGTGTCTAAGTGTGCAGGAACTTAGGGGCACAGGACGTCGAGCAAAAGACGCAACTAGCGAGAAGGATGACACGAGAGAGAACCGACGGGCTTGGTGCACCTGAGGGATGAGGTGCTACAGAAGAGCACGTGAGCGGATGAGAAGGAGGTGTGTGACGTTTCCGAGGGATGAGAAGCAAGAGCGGAAGCTTGCTCGAGAAGGTCGAAAGTTGGGTTCGGGTGAGCCCTATTCCTGATAGTCAAAATCACCCAGGTGAGTGGAGCAGGAGCGAAAGACCTGGACCGTTGCTAGTGGAACCAAAGCAGGAGGTCGGGACCAAAGTCAGCAAAAGGCTGACTTTTGGGGCTCGGGGCGCTCGAAACCCTTTCGGGTGCCCTGAACCCAAAATTTATCCACATTCGATGTAGCACATACCATTACATTGAGGATAAAATATTATCCCATTCTAGGCATCTGAAACCCTTCTAAACGCCCTGAGTAGGGTTAATCAAAGTGATTGAGTCATGCAGGACTTAGTGAAACATATATAAGGAGCTTGGTGCAACAAGCTTGGGAAGCTCATCTTAGGGCCCGGGTCCTTGAGATGATGAAGGATGGTGTGGAAGGCATCCGAGGGACCGTCGGACGAGGATCAATGGAGTAAAGCCAAGGGAAGCAGACTTCAAGGCAATGCAAAGGATGCATGAAAAGGAGTCGCGGGCTCGTGTGCATCTAAGAGACGAAGGCTGAGGAAGAGAGCTTCAAAGGATGACTCCGAAGAGGATGAGTATGAGAGTATGTAACTGTGACCAATTGACTAATGGAAGTGGTAGTCTACTGGTCTAGTTGACTGAGCAGTCGACTGGGAGCGAATAGAAGCATTATATTCACTCAGCCAGCAAAGACCAGTTGACTGGTAAGTTACCATTGGCATTCTGCGAAGTAGCCGTTAGCTACATCCAACGGTAGCACCAATTGATTGATGAAATGCCAGTCTACTGGTGCTTAGGAAATGGGTTGATTGGTGATCATCTTTTTCCATTCTATTTATAGGGAGCTTGGGGCATTAAAGGAGGTTACTACTTTGATTAACACACTTCTAGTCTTTGCCTCCAAGCGTCCAAGTCTTCTTTTCCTCTCCAAACATAAGTTTCATCTTGTAAAGAAGAAGAGAGCATTGTGAGAGATTTGCTCCACCGAGAAGGAGAAAGCTTTAGTTGGAGATTGTCGGGGACTAATCCACCGAAGGATTGAGGGTTCATCCACCTCAAGACAAGTCATGGAGTAAGAGCAAGCAATCTCCGAACCACGTTATATCGATCGTGTTAACGTTTGTATTCTTATTTGCTTTTATTATTTTAATTCTATTCCGTTTGACTAACTAACATTGTAGAAAAGGCAAATGATTTGGGGTGTAAGTTATTCAACCCCCCTTCTAGCCTGCCTCCGATCTCCAACAATTACTATTTCATTCTTGCATATCTTTTCCTAACTTTAACTTAGGTTGTCATTGCATCAAAAAGGAGGAGATTGTTGGTGCAATTTGCACTAATGATCAAACTCAGGTTTTGATGAATCATAAGTGAGTTAAGTTAGGTATTTTTGTGATTTAATTACTTTACCAAGTGCACAAGAGTTGACGGATCTGGAGGACCTTACATTAGGCTAAAATCCATCTAGGGCCGCGGGACTCGATAACTGGTGCGAAACCCAGATAGGTCAAAGGACCAACCTGATATTTGACAGGAAGTCCAGTGGAGATCGCGAGGTTTGACAGCTGGTCGACGTCTAGTTGGGTCTGCGGACCTAACAATTAGCATGAAGACCTAGTGGGTCAAGAGGCTAGTCGATAGACTGCAAATTGATAAGTGAAGATAAGTCAGTGGAGGAGAGTGACTAATTGAGGACGTGTCCCGATTGAGAGGATAGTAAGAGTCAGTCTAATTTAGATTCATTTCGAACTTCTAAATTGAAACTTTGACTAGATTCTGGTCTTAGGAAGACAAAATCTAACTCATAAATCCTTATAAATAATTCATGCATATATTTTTCTAACTCTATGTTGTAGAGATAAATGTAGACCTTCGAATTGTACAGGTGTGGCAACTGACAGAGCTTGATTCCAAGTTCGGAGTCAAAAGTTATGGTCTTGGGAAGATTATTGTGTCAAACCAACAGTTGGAGGCGCCTTGAACTTGCTGGAAGACGCCTTGAACTTACTGGAAGGTGCCTTGAGTTTGCTGGAAGGCGCCTTGAAGAGCTTTGAAGGCGCCTTCCAGAGGATAAAATTCGAAGTTTATAGATTTTATCATCATCAATGATTGGGGGATAAACTTTACTTGTGGAGGCGTCTTGGAGGAGGTTGAAGGCGCCTTCCATAACTTATATAAGCCTTGTTTGAGCAGTATTCAAGACACAACTTTTATACAAGCTTGTACGCGTCCGTTTGGAGTTCCGGCTGCCCGACTTCCTACTGCTGCTTTCCTATGACGCTGCTACGCTCAGATTACTGTTGAGGAGCCATCAAACACCGAGCCTGATCTAATAATCTTCGGGGGTGTTGGGTAACAAAATTTTAATACTGTACTTAATTGTTGCATAAAGAAAAGTGTAGTATGTTACACTCTTTCTTATTCTTTCATCGTACTCGATCCCCTCTTCCGGCGGTTTCAGAAGAGGTATTTGTGGATTGCCCATTGATAGGTCCGCGAGACCTGGGTCTTGGAGTAGGAGTCGTCCAAGGCTCCGAACCAAGTAAAATCGAACACGTGCTCTTTTACTTACTTTTCTATTTCGCTTTCTTACTTAGTTTTCCGTTGCACACTATGTTTTCAAAATCTAAAAGAACAATTTTTTCAAAACCACATGATTCACCTCTCTTTCACGTGTAACTCGATCCAACAAGACTGTTCACTGAGTATATTCTGGTCAGTTTTTAAGCTGCTCTGTTATATTTTGCGTAGCTTTGAGGCATTCGTTTGAGAGTGATATAGTGTCTTAGTTATGTTGAAAATCAACTCAAGAAATAATATAGTGCCTCTTGCTCCCTAGAAGTCTTGATAACATATGCTTTGTTGAAATCCTGCCTGGTAATATGAGGATAGGTATTGCAAGTCCGGTCGCCCTTTTCCCACCTGGACTTAGAATGGGCTATCGAAAGATGCAACTATGTTCTGAAAAATTCGGTTAGTGTATTGAGCTAAACTACATCATGACATTGGCTGATCAGATTTTTATACGGCCATGGTATGTATATTCGTCCTATTCTGAGACTAGACGGGTACACATATACAATGTCACTTATGATTGATATGTTGTGGAGTGAGTCAGTCATTCTGACCGATATGTAAGGTCGACCGACCTTAAGCTTGACCACCTTAAGATCTGGCCGCCCTTGAGACATTAGGCTCCCCGGTTCGCTCAGCTTAAGAATTGATCATTTTTTCTCGACCGGATTAAAATTTAGTCAGATGGAATCTAAAAAACTTAGCACTGAATGATTTAATCAAAATCAGATGAGGAGATTTTACTCGTTTTTAAAATATGATTACCATTTTACATTGACTTTGATCGTGAACTTTGATCGCTAGATTACCTTTTTAGACCCACTTATCACAATCCGTATAAACTAACGTCCATGGTTATCAAACTACCAGATCTTGAATTCGAGCTCGTACGAAATATTGAGATTATTTCGACCCTACATTATTTCAACATGAAAGTTAAGCATTTGAATCAAATTCGTCTACGCTGACAAACTCAAGTAGGTATTTTACACTAAACTTTGTCGGCGGTCCATTATTGAGATAGATTACAATGCGCGCGAGTCTCATGATAAAGTTCACAGAGCTACAATGCTTGAAAGAAAATTTAATTTATTTGATTAATTAATACATTTATTATTATTATAAATTTATTTTTAAATTTGATAAGAGATGCATTGACATCGTAATTCATAAATTTTATTCATGTTTTTAAATATTATTCATAAATAATTTATAATGTTTATTTATGAATATTAATAAATTACCAATATCTGAGCTTTGCCGGGTAAATGCATCCTCTCACACCACCATGCCGGAATTAATCTTTAGAAGGAATAATGGAATTGAATTGGATCATTTAACCGATGAAGCAATTTATAATTAAGAATATTTAAATTTTTTAGTTTTTGCTAAATAACATATGCATAGGTAAAATGTATTTGATATAGAATGTTTTGCGTGGGCAACGTCTTATTTACAGACCTTTAATTTTATATTAAACTGTATATTTAATAAAGTAATATAAGAATAACAATTTTTTAAAGAGTATGATGTTATGTTTGCTATAAATTTCAATTAGTTTAAACGAAATTAAAAGTATGATTTTGCTTTTGCTTTTCTTTCTGTTCACGAGTTTATCTGGTAGAGTAAAAGATAATTTAAATTGTTGACAAAATCAAAAGAATGGTTAAAATGGTTTTCTTTATTTTGTTATTTTATTTTTAAAATACTTTTACTCTATATTATAGCGGCTGTAATCAAAATGCTGCTTCAACATATTTAAATTTATTTATTTTTTAAAAATAGTTAAAATTATTTTAATATGGGTTAAAATTACTTAAATATTGATAAAATGCTATAATTAATTCGATCAAATTAATTATAATGCTGAAATATTTTAGGACAAAATATAAAAGGTCAAAAGAATCGTATGCGGTCAAAATCAGAACCGCTCGTTCCTGGTTCGGATCTCCATCGCACGGCTGCATCAGCGTGGAAGCTCGAGATCACCGTTCACGCGTCGGCCTTGTCACCATGTAGCTGTACCCGGCGGCATTTTTTTTCATTTTTAATGTTCCTTCAATTTATTGGCTTCGTAGATCGAAAAGGGGGAAGATCCGAGAGCGCCTCTTCGTCTCCGACGCCGCGAGCCGGGCAGAAGGCAGGAGAGGGGAGGTGACAGTGTGCGAGGCGAGGAAAAGAAGAAGACGCCGGCGATAGGATGCTCAGGTTGCCATCTCCGGGCGGTGGGTTTGATGATCCGTAGCTCGGATTCGTGCGGCGCGTGAACCCATCAGAGCCCGGATCGCCCTCACCATGTCCTCGTGGTTTGGTCTCTGGCGATCCAGGAACCGCTTCTCGCTAGACGAGCTCCGGTGCGTCGTCGCATCGTTTCTTCCAGTTCGCTCTTTTAGGGTTCCCGATTTGGGGTTTCTCGCTGTTTTGTCTAGGGTTGTTTAACCTATTGGAAATTTTGGATGCGTTAGTTGCCCCGTGTTTATCTATATTTCAGATTGTCCATTTTTTTCTTCCAATTATGGACTGAATTTAAGAATCGCCATTGTTTAGTTTTAGTGGCTACCAAAGAACGATCAATTCATACTCAACATCTGCTATTGCTCACGTTCCTGAATCGATAAATTGGCTTTGTGAACTTAATAGTTCCACTTTATGATTGAAAACAGCAGGCTTGGTAAGAACAAACAAGAGGTCACGAGCATTTAATTGAGAACAGCCTGTATTGTTTTTCTTGATACTGAAACTACCTTCTTCCGAAAGACATAAGCTTTGGTTAGATTGAACCACGCTTTACTTTCAGTGGTTAGTTATTTGTTCTTCATCATCAAAGATTGAGAGTTTTAATTTCTCGACCTTTGGTCTCAGAGCCAACTTGGATGTTAAGTAGTTGATTGTCATGCAGATAGTCTCCAAGAATGAGCTGATTGGGAACTTTGATCTTAGCAAAATATTTGCATATTGTCTGGTTATCCAATCAGTGTAGACTAATTGTGAAAAACTGCATTGAATTCTCCATTTGACACATAGCATGTGACTTCTTCCGAGCATGGACTAAACATTTTTAGGATTAGAATTATTCTACCATATTGTAGTGCATCTACAGGTTCTGGACATATGGCTTAATGGTCATTACCCAATAAATTCCTCCATGTAATGGGTGTTTCCTCTTCCAACGAACCTTAGGTACCCGCACAATGTCAGATTAGATCAAATCCAGCGGCGGGTTAAGCCAACCTTTGTAGTCTTGATCTTGGACATCCATCCTGTTGCAGATGTCTTCTTCCTTGAGATAAAGACTGAGCCCTAGTGTACACCTTGAATGTTGATCTTTCACAACATTGAGAAGGCCAACTTGTGGCTCAAATATCTTGTCCACAGACTTGTACTTTCTTAATTGAATAAATTGGCTTCATCATGAGCTTGATCTCCCATTCATCTCAACAATAATACTAATGGTACTATTATGTATATCAAGCTTATTGTTATTTCATTGATGTTTCTAAACTAGTGAAGATTAGCTATATCAGGTTCTTAGTTTAATATCCTCTCGATTTCTTTTTTTGGATTTAAACCATATCAACTTTGCCTAAAATGGCTTCATTTTACTAGCTTTCTGTTACATGCACTTTTGTGATGCCAAATAGCCATTGGAGGCATATATCCACAAATCCAGAGGTATATATGATAAAGCATTTGGTGTATGATTCAGTAATTAATTTCAATTTATGTCCTTGTTAAGAAAATCACTATTTATCTATGATACTTTCATTGTATTTTAAGTTAACAAACTGGAATTTTTCTGATTAATTTAGATTCAGTTATTGATAAATGCTCTAGATCCAAATTGTTTTGAAGTTAGCAAAAGCTTTTCTTGAAAAATGATATTTTGCTGTCTCACTATGCACGTGTTTTGAGTTTATACTTTTTTTTTTCTTCTTCAAACTTTTTTTTATTAATTCTTTTTTCTGAGTTTATGTATCATATATTTCTGCTACCTGTTATATAAAATTCTGTATCATTCAATACAGATATCTAACAGATCAACTGCAAAGGGTTCAATATGTGAATGACGTTAATAAGGTAATTATTTAGTTGATTTGTTTTACTTGTAAACTTCTCTGGGTAATGCTCATATGTAATGGCCTTTCATGAAGGATTCTATTATTGAAGTGTTGAGATCTATTGCTGAACTGGTAACGTATGGTGACCAACATGATCCATCAATATTTGAGTGAGTTTTGAGTTTTCATCAGTTTCTTTTCAATGTATTGGTACTAAAGCTACATCCTTGTTTGTCTATTAGGTTCTTCATGGAGAAACAGATTATGGGTGAATTCGCCCGACTATTGCGGATTAGTAAAATGATAAATGTTGCACTTCAGTTGTTACAGACTATCAGCATTATGATCCAGAATTTAAAAAGTGAACATTCAATCTGTGAGTACATTTATAACTTCTTGTAAACAGATCAGAATTTCACTAATCTTTTTGGTCTATGACATGATTCACTTCTCTTGCAGATTACATGTTCACTAATGAACACATTAATTACCTCATCACATATTCCTTTGACTTTCGTAACGAAGAGTTGTTATCTTACTATATATCCTTCTTAAGGTTTGTTTGTTTGTTTGTTTATTTTGTCTGCGAGATTTGCATTGTTTATCGTAATACTCTAGTTCCTTTTCTTCTTTTTGGCTTGTAAATGGTTCATTTACATGGAGTTTGACTTTGAAGGGCAATCAGTGGAAAGTTGAACAGGAGTACAATTTCATTGCTCGTGAAGATAAGAAATGTAAGGGCAGAGTTTCTTCCTCAACCATATGTTGTTCTATATTTCACAATAATTTATATGAAACACACCTTAAAAAAAAAATTAAATCCAATAAGATTTCCTATGTAAAAGGGAATTTTATTAGAAAGTATATTATACCCTCCTCTCCTAGATGGACTTTCAGTCTACAAGACATGGCATGATGACCAAGCTGGCTAACTTGTCATAATTTGGTAGACCTAGCCTCAACATTTTTTTCCCTGCTTTGTTCTTTCTACTAGAAAATGGTTCAATCATAGTGTTCACTTAGTAAAACAAAGTTGTCTTTCTTTTTCGATAGAACTAATAATCCCTTATCGACCTTTGGTCAAGCAGTATTATAGACTGGAAATTATCTACAAGAAAACAATTGCAATCAAAATAAAAGACAACTATTTGTGGGGAAGATCAATTTTTATTTGCGTAAAAAAATAATTTTATGTTATAGAGAAGTTAAAAAGATGATGACAAGCATGCCTTTTTTACTTTTATTTCCTAATTTTCCCTTGGAAAAATAAAAACTCAGAAAGAAATCACAAGCTTAAAGGTTTTTAACTTAATTCCGCATTTATATTTACATGCATCTCATTATGCAGTAGTTTTAAAATTAATACAACATTTATATCGACATGCATCTCATTATGCTCTAACTTATTGCACTGATGTTCATCCTCGACATCTTTTCATGGGGAAAAAGTCTAGTAGATTTAATAGGACCTATTTGTATTTTGCTTACAAGATGCTCAATTTCACTCATGTTTCTTGTAATTTGCCTGTCATTTCTTTTCCAATAGGAGGAAATTGTTTCTTTTCCACTTTATGTTGAGGCCATCCGCTTTGCCTTCCATGACGAGAATATGATTCGTATTGCTGTCCGTGCTTTGACACTGAATGTGTATCATGGTAAGTTGGTAAGGCCTCATATCCTTTTGTAGTTTATCTAAATTTTTTTTGTCTTCAAAATAATTTTCTAATTGTTTATCTCCTCTTTCATCAGTTGGAGATGAATATGTGAACAAATTCATTGTATGCAGCCCACAATCTGATTATTTTTCCAGTATTGTGAGACATTTTTTAAAGAGATGTATTAATCTGGATGAGATTGTAGTCCAAGCTTCTAGGTGAGATTACTACTTTATTCCTTTTAATTGAATCTCTACACTTTTTTCCTTGATCTATCCAGATGCCAAATTGTAAACATAGTTGTGTTGTTATCAGTCATGCCCTTCCCTTGATCGGGTATTGCTCTTTAATAATATCAGTTCTTTCTATCCAAATATTAATGGTCAATGAGAGACACTTGCATATATTTTGTTATTTTCTTCACATCATTATGATAACATCTTGTTACTTTAACTTGTGAACAGGAACCTAGATGTATCTGATTCAGGTTTGTCAATTCGTGATGCTGTAGATGATATGGAAGACAATCTATATTATTTTAGCGATGTTATATCTTCTGGAGTTCCTGATCTTGGAAGATTGCTTACTGATAATATATTGCAGCTTTTGGTTTTTCCTTTTCTTTTTCCCTCTTTTACAAAGCAAAGTTCTGTAAGTTTCTTCATTAACAGCCATCAATAAGTTCTTGTAAATTATATTGGTATTTGTTTTACTAATTCATCATTTGCTTGTCTAGGGCACAAGAATTAGCACTGCAACCTCCTTACATCTACTTTGCAGTATATTACACATTTTTAAAACCAAGGATCTGGCCAATACCATTGCTGCAACTTTTTTCTGCCCTTCCGAGGCTTTTGTCACAATATCTGAAGCCACAACAAATGGCGGCGATATTGATGAATCTGTCTCTCAGGATTCACAAGAGCTGGTCTCGTGTCATCGTGTTGCACAAGTGAATGTAGAAAATTCAGAATCTCCTTCCCTTAATTCAAATCATTCTTCATCAGCAATCAAATATTGTGGTTCATATTTTACTTTGAGGTATCTGATATTTAAGTTTCTTTCTTTTGCTAGAAAGAATAATTGTTTGAATAATTTTGTTGACCAGACCATGGGTTAACATCTTACTTGTGTATTGACTGGTTTAGCAGTCAGATATTGAATGCCATCATTATGTATGGTTTTATTTTCTACAGAACCCATGCACTTGGTTTATCCTCAAATGTTATATTGTATAAAGAAATGAAATTGTCAATAAGATTGACTGAAATTTGAACCACATAAAGCAAAAGTTGGATGAAATTTAGTTGAATGAGTAGCCTGCCTTAATCATCAATACTGCTATTGGTGATGAAAATTGAGACCCTTAAAATTGCTCACCATTCCTTTCCTTTCTATGGCAACTGACTCTTATGAGTGTCACTTCACTGTATCTTTCCACTAGAACACAGATTCTTTCTTTCAGGGGCCATTTAGTACATATTATTTTTGGGGCTTTTCTTAGTCGAGTTTCAGTTTCTTCATAATTCTTACTGGAGAAATTTGCTGCCTATTTGTATTTCTAGTGTACATGCTTGGTGATGACTGTTCTGACATTTTGAATCATTGAAAGTGTCCTACCATGCATGTGTAGAAGAGATCCCCCTAATACTGAATTTTCTTTTATAAAAATAATTCTTTGATTACCTAATCATTGCCTATCCTTTTTTGTAATATATATATTATTATTGGTAGTGCTTCTTCCCCTTTTATAATTGCACTATGACATTGCAGGGAGCTATTACTATCATATATAATCCATGGGGATGAGTTGCAAGTTTTGGGCTCATTATGCCTTCTGGCTACTTTGCTGCAGACAAAAGGTTATAATGGTACAATTGGTCGTTTCTTTCATTCGGTATTATCATGTGTTTTAGTAAAATTATCATTATGATAGAATTAGATGAATCGGTACTGGATGGGCTTGGGATTCTTCCTCAAAGAAAGCAGCACAAGAAGCTACTACTTGTAAGTATTGTCACTTCAATTGCAGTTTTATCATCTTGATTCTCACTTTTTTTCCTATCATGGCCAAAAAGCATACACCAGCTTAGCATTTTTAAGCTCGTTAATTTAGTTAGCTATTTAAGTGCGAAAAATGCATGATCCATATAGTTATTGCAACTTTAACTGCAAAAGGAGAAGCTATTGCATATTTCACTACTTGAAGCCTATTGAATATCATTTCTTTTACTAAAACTGGATTTGAAATTTTATTATGTACTGTGATAACGTGATAAAAAATTTCAATTATACAATAGCTTAAAGAAGTTAATCGTTCCTTATTGTGCCCTGCAGCAAGCTTTGGTTGGTGAAGACACAGGGGAGGAACAATTATTTTCTTCAACTTGCATATCGAAAGATAATATAAGCAATGACCTTGAGAGATTCCTGCAGAAACTTGAGGTTTTCTTCTTCACTTTTCTAATTAAAGCTGCAGGCATTGAGTATTTGAACATTGTGTAGTGCTGCAGCTGTTCTCGCTAAGTGCCATTTATTTATTCTCTGGTAGGGACCCAAGATAGACGTCATTCTTCATTTGTTGCTATTTTTTTTTTCTGAAATAGGACAGGAAATGCTCATTATGCTTTCTAAAGACATCATCATCAACCCCTATCTGTTCCCTCTATTTGGAGTTGACTATATAAATATTACCCTCCATTGAGCTCTCTGATATATCAATAGTGATAAAACAATTAAATAATTTTTTATTACTAAACTATTTTTATAATTATCTTGTTCTTAATATCCTATAATTTTATTAAAATATACTAGAACTATATTTGTTTTCTATTATTTTTCATATATTCCTATATAGCAGCTGTATAAGATTAAGGATAAGATGGATGATGATGGAAATAATTAAAAAGGGTTTTGCTACTTGAAACTTAAAGAGATATGGTATGAAAAACTTCTTTATCACCGGGCTGCCCTTTTTTATATCTATTTGGTTATAGTTGATGGGATCAACATCTTACCTAGGAACGGTAAGCAAACATACTGTCAGATTGTTGGGCTTGACTTGCTACATAAGAACAGTAAACAAATATAGGGTTGGATTGTAGGTTCACAAGATACTATTCCAATTCAGATTTTACTTAGGATTTAGATCGTTTAGGTCAATTTGGATGGTAAGATCCTAAGATCCAGAACACAATCTTGACTGCCTTGCTTCTAAACTTGTTTCTTCTCATTTTATCATCTATTCAAGCTATGTGTATTTTATCTTTTTCTGATACCCCACACATATTTTAATATATTCATCTTGGCACTTATTTTTGTAAATATACTTAACATTGGTACCATCTTTGGTGATCATGGTTATCTGGTGTTCCTAATTTATCTCTATTCTCTGTATAAGAGTCCTGTAACACTATCCAGAGTGATCTTTGATCGTGAAAATGGGTTTGATGCTTTTTAACTTTTCTGTAAATTTATGGACCAGGCAAAATGGATAAGCACCAGGCACAACAAACTACTTTCATGAAACTGTTACTCTATTCTACTTGTAGAGTTGACATCACTTTATTTGACTTTCACAGGATGACTATGGGCATCATGCTAAACGTGACATAAACCCTAAAATGCATAGGTATCAGGTAAAGTTGTTGCTCTTTACTGACTTTTTCTCTTCTGTTCATACTAACACACTGCTTACTTCCTTGAGTTTAAAGGATGAATACCAGATGTGACTAGGAAGACTTTATTACTGAACTAATATTTTAGCTAGCTACCCTAAGCTTCACGGGCAAAACCAAGAGTTTCCTAGCTCTTAATTATCCAGTAGTTGTTGGGTTACAAAAATTTCATTTTCTGCATGGCAAAATTTTGCCATGTTCAGAATTTGATGCCTTTTGAGTACCAAACAGCCTATGATAAGTTGTAAAGCTTAACAACTATATTTTTGAATTAAATAGAATGTCTTATCATTCTAGAGGCCATTCCAAAAGTTTGGTTTCTCTGAGTAAATTTTTAGTTTTCTGTGCAATAGTTTCAGTCACATACATGGAGGTAGGCATCCATCAACCTATCTTTGGCTCTAAAGCTTGACAATTAGCCTTTTTCTGAAATTTAGTATAACTGCAGAGTGAAACAACCTTCAGTCTTCTGAAAAAGACTTAATACTTTATGTGGTTGGTTCTCCATTTGTAGGTACTTGATGCATTAGTAAGCCTTTTCTGCCGGCCCAATATATCTGCAGATATACTATGGGTTGGTGGTTGGCTTTTAAGGCAGCTTATTCCTCACGGTGAGGAAGATTTTGCTTCTTCTCATCTTAAACAACTCAAGGTATGTTTATTTCTAGTTTTCTTATGAATTCTTCCCGGTTTGTATCAGTGATTTACTTGTTGCATAATTTGTTTGATTTTAGATATTCTGGGAATTATGTTAAGTTATTATTTTGTATACTAAGTTTCATGAATTTATTTGTGATCTGTTAGAAGGGGAAAGTATATTGTAAGTTTGTAACTATGGCTTTGATATTAAATGGTAGCCATTCCTTCATGCTAACTCATTTTTTGGTGAATCTGTAATGATCATGGGCATGATTGTATGAAAATGTTGAAATAAGCTGGCAAGATTTTTAACCACTTCTCAAATTCCTGCAAAATGCTCTAATCACTTAAATGGACTTGCTTGGCTTATGTAAGGTGTTTTTCAATTTACATTCTTTTGAGATATTTGCAGTTTTTGTAAATTTGTGACCGGATTATTTGCCATTCATTATTTCATTTTCTGCTATATTCCTATCCGAGCAAACCTCCATGGTTGACCATAATCGCTGCACATTCACTTGTGAAAAAAATTTCCTTTTCCCTTAATCTATGGAATATATGTCCTTTGTATAGGATTCACACAAGTTGTGTACAAACAATCTTTTTGAGGAAGTTAAGGGAGCTTGGTGTGCTGCACTCATACCTGTCCTTCAAGACACATGGAAAATATGCAAACGAGGTAATGGACTACCCTGTACGTTAAATTGTTCTCTTGTCCCTTGCTGACATTGTTGGTTTATGCTTTTTTCCCTCACCTTACTAATCAGTACTTGAGGCTCCATCTCCTCCAAGAGACTCCAGATCAATACTCTTGCCATCACAAGGATGTCCTTCTGGAGGTTAGATACAAATCTCATTTGTTTCAATTCTTATCCATAGGTACATAAATTAATTCCTGAGAACTAGTAGTTAGTTTTGTATTTTTGAATAAAAGCTTTGCATGTATGATTATTCATGTAATAGTATTTCAGGTGAATCCTCTCTTGGTGCTGCTGAAAGAATGTGCGAGATGGTCAAGGTTCTTCATTTCCTAAATTCATTTCTATAAATATTAATATCAGTAGATACCTCTTTATTTCTATTGTAGAAGATTCACTATCATATGCAGGTAATTTGTCATGATATGGTTTTGATCAAATAATTTATGGTTAGTTTTTAAAGAAGCTGAGATAGTTTCCATGTTCATGAGTGTTTTATATTTTTTTTTCCCTTCCAATAACTTATGGCTAATCTTAAAGAATCTGAGTTAGTATTCAGGGTTAAGGGTAATTGGCAAAAGAGATTTTGATAACAGTATTGTACATTTTCCCCATATCCGGTCCTTGGAAATGGTTGATGATTTATTCTGGTCATTTGTTTTTTTGTTGTTGTCAGCTGTGGCTAAAAGGATTTATTAAGAGGAAGACGATATGATCAAGTTAATAAGAGCTTAGCTGCAAATGACAATATTGCCAATATCTTGTTTATAAATTCTAATTATGCATGAGTTAAAATTGTATATAGTTTATGTATATTACTTTTTAAGATGTTAGGTTAGGATTGGTTGCTCTTGTGAAGTGCAAGGCCACATACTTGTTCTAATTGGTTCATAATGTGGGATTTCAGGTTTTTGTCCTTCAACGCCAACTTCTTGTTTTCTCACGAGGAGGGACCTTACCTGATCTATCCGATATACAATCACCACTTGATTCTACTGAAATATCCAGAGCTAAAAGTTCTGGTTTAGATGCTTTAGTACCAAAACCTGGTTCTGAAATTGGCTTAGGTATGCCATTACATGGTTGCCTTTTCCATAAGTTTTTCGCTACATGTTCATTTACGCATGTGCCATTCCATTCATGGCAATTGTTTCTAGTCCTAATTTTTTTTGGTTGATTTTTGCAGTCGATGCAGTACCTTGCAGAATAGCATTTGAGAGAGGCAAAGAGCGCCACTTCTACTTCTTAGCAATATCTAGAGGAACATCTGGATGGATTCTTCTTGCACAAGAATCACCTGTCAGGCAGCAAGGCGGCATTGTTCGTGTCACAGCACCATTGTCCGGTTCAGATGTATGTATTCGTAAATGGCCAGTGTCATACGCTATGGAAAATGTCTCCATGATGGTTTGAGGGTTTTCTATTACTAAGAAAAATGGCAGCATTGTGAATTTTGCTAATATTTGATCTTTTAATTTCAGCCAAAAATCGATGAAAAACATCCAAAGTGGTTGCATTTGCGCATCCGACCTTCCACATTTCCATTTTTGGATCTAGCAAAGCCTGATGTTTTCAACAAAGGGAAGGTTAAGAATTTGGTCGACGGACGATGGACACTAGCATTTAAGGATGAGGAAGCTTGTAAAGCTGCAGAGTCGATGCTAGTGGAGGAGATAAATTTGCAGCAAGGAGAGGTGGAAAAGAGATTGAAGCTTTTGCTCGACGCCGATACAGCAATCGACTGAAGGTAGTCAACCATTCTCTGCACATTCGAATGAGGGGTTACAAAATCGTGGTGACCTTGTCGTCTTGGTGCTGGGTTTCTTTTACTAGAATGCTGCACTGAGTTTGTGTATCCTTGGCTGTTAGCTATGTTGAGCCACTTTGAGGTTGTAGAGTTTGAACCGATTAAGTCGGTGGGCACTTGAGGCAATTCTTTGTAAAGTATTTGGTGAGTTTAACTTTCAATTTCTGTAGTTCATATGATCTTACATATCCATTCTTTAACCAACGTTACAGGGAAATCAGTTGTATTTAGATAATTTGTAATTAAGAATCAATAAAAGTAATATGCACTCTGTGATTTATTTTGGTTATTCATCATGTATTGTTATTATTATTATTCAAGTTTATTCATCTATTGCTATTTGGGACTTTGACTCAAAAACATTCTAATTTGTTCCAAATGTAACATTGGGAAGTAACAAAGATAATTAGCCAGCATGTTGGTGCTCTTATTTCAAGTGGTTGCTACCTGAGCAGTAATCTCTAACGATTGCTGTGCAGATATTATCCCAATCATGCCCACGTAGTGTTATATGCTATAATAATTGTTTAAAAAAAATTAAAACTACTGCCAGTAGTAATTTTAGCTAAATTGTTATAAATTATTTTAGTTGCCTTCTCTGGGATCACTTTTTTAGTTCGGCCGTCGAGGCATCTCATGCTTTCTAAATCAGATTTCGTTCAATTTTGCTCGAGTCCGATTCTAAGGAGAGACTATAGATATCCTGGAGATTATTGATATCCTCCTAGTCCTAGATCCTGTCCATATGGAGCAAACTTGATAGTTTATTGTCCAGGAGCATGGTTAAGTCCTTTAAAAGATCAGTTAGATATTTAAGAGTAAAATCCTAGTTGTGACGCATGGTAGAATTTTTTTTTTTAATGAAATGATAACTCAAAATATTGACTGCTTGAATAGACATCCTAAATTATCTTAATAATCAATAAAAAATTTACATGAAATCGATGATCTTTTTTTTTTTTTTTTGAGTTCGGGGGCATTCTCGATAAATAGGAACAAAGGTGCTTTTTTTTGAATCACTATGCTTTTTCTTCTTTCATGTTTTTTTCCCTATGCATTCAGTCCAATGTTAACTTAATCGTCGGAGGGATCAATTAAAGGGTGTTAGCGCATAGGCTGAGCTGAGCCGTTGAGGTCCCGCTTGAGTGCAAGAAGATTGGAGCTATATTGGATTCGAATCCGTGAAAAACATGTAATCGAGCAGCAAAGGAGGGTTAGGCGAAATTATCATAATTGTAAAGTACTTAAGATTCAAATTTAATTAAGGATTTATATTTTAAATATTGATTTTTAAATGTGTATAAATTGTATTTTAGATTTATCAGGAATCAAGGAAGAAAGATGATTATTTAATATTTAAAAATAATATTAAATATAATTGATACATATTAGAGTACTAATATTGATGTTATTATGTGAGCATTATAACACCCAAAATCCAAATACTATTACAATCAACCTAGATGAGTATTATAACATTCCTACAAATGCCAACCTTCAATTCTTTAAATATGGTTAATTAGTCCGAATAAAATTTAAAATATATTTATTTATTTAATCTAAAATAAGAATAAATTCTATAATTTTATTATATAATAATCAACTCAATCAAATTTTAGGAGCATAAAATATGAATAAAAATAAATAAGTAGATAGAGATCCATAAATAATAAATGTCAATATTAAAACAAATATGGAATGTAATATATCTAAAATTGGATGCCTCTAGAGAGTAGTTTTGATATTTTTTCCAAGTGTATCTCTTTATTTTTACCTTTTAAAAATTTAAAATTATTAATTTTAATTGTAATTGTCAGAGGATAAAATGGCAAATTTCAGAATTTTATAAATTCGGGGTTAACTGAAAATTTACTGATTAATTTGGGGAAAGGGCTCCTGGGTTGTGAGTCCGTCTAATTCATCTCTTCGTCTCCCACCTCCTTCAGGGTTCGCCAAACCCTAGACGCCGTCGATGGATCAATCCAAGCGCAAGCGTGGCCGGAAGCCAAAGAAGACCGTCGCTGAGACCATGGACTTTCAGATGGCAGCCTCTGGCGTACCTTCGCCGTCCGCCCTCGACGAGCCGCAGGAGACGCCGGAGTCCGCCTCCCCTAAGGCCCGCGGGAGGGGCCGGCCCAAGAAGGTCACTCGCCGACAGAACCTTACAGCCGTCGAAAACGGCGCCGTGTCGCCTCTCCGCCGTAGTTCTCAGGTAGTCTCCATCAACGGAGAGAACGGTGAGTCTGGTCTTGCCGTGGTTTCTCTCGATCCTTCTCCGCGTTGGGACCAGGTGGTGAGGGTCGTGCCTTCCATGGACGCAGTCGTCAAGGTCTTCTGCGTGCACACTGAGCCCAACTTCTCGTTGCCGTGGCAGCGGAAGAGGCAGTATAGCTCGAGCAGCAGTGGCTTTATTATTGAGGGCAGACGGGTGCTGACCAATGCTCACTCAGTCGAGCACTTCACACAGGTGAAGCTTAAGAAGCGGGGGTCTGATACTAAGTATGTTGCTACAGTGTTGGCCATCGGAACCGAATGTGATATAGGTAAGATTAATGTGTTGACCATCGGAACCTAATTTTTGTTATTTTATCTCCTCTCAATAAGACTATCTGATGGAATTCATTGACATTAGAACAGGATATTATTCTGTTAACATCTGCATGCTTGGATTTCACAATTAGGTATGGATTGGAGACCAATGGAACTTTGAGATAATTCTTCCTTGATGGAATTACTTATTTGAGCCCAAACTTTAACGAAACTAATAATTAGTTTCCACAGTTTTAATCAATTCCTTTTGTCGGATTGATAAAAGCTTGGACATCAAAAATCTCGTTCCCCAAAAGAACGTGTATAACCAGTAGCTTTACTCTACTGAGTTATTGCATTATGTGTGTGGTATAAGGGGAGATTGTGAGTCTTCAGTCTTCACACTTAGTTTCTTCCTTGTCCCATTTATATACTTGGGCAAGAGGAGATTATCAGTGTTCACAGTCTTATCCTCTTACCTAGGTTATATATCTCCCTCTTTCCTAATTTGTGTGTATGAGACACAAGTGTTGATTATCAGTCTTTAGTAAGTCTCATCATCTCATAACAGTTTTACATGCGTGCAAGATTAGATGTAGCTAGAAGGCTAATTTGTTTTGTATTTTTTTTATTATAAATATTTTGCGCTCATCCATGTTTCTAGTTTCTTTGGCGATATACATTTTAGCTTTATGACCAGAGGAAATTTTGTTTAACTGATGGATTTCAGTAAGGTAAATTATTTCCCTAAGTGAACAAGTTCTATTTAAACTACTGCAAGTTTCATTAGGATTATTTATAGTCACATTTTCTAGTGTGGTAGAGATCTGTGAAGGATAAATGATGAATTCATCACTTCAAAAAAATTGTAGACAACAAATTAAATGACTATTATGTCAAAAGTCATTTCATCTTCATCAAGAAGTCGCTACAAGTGAAGTGGGTGAGAGAACATTGGTTATTATGGCACTGTTGAGGAAAGTGATGGCAATTTGGATTGTCAGAATTATAAGACGAAAGCTTCAAAGAATCTCTTTATTCATTTATTTCTTGTGCTTTCCTGTTCTGGAGAATTATATTTCTGAATCAGTGGCCTTTATATTCCAAAGTTTGGTTCTTCATATTGCTTGTAAAGTGATGGCAATTTGGATTGTAAAAGGGATGATGTATGAGATAAAAGATTCAAAGAATTCTTTATTGTTTTATCTCATTTGCTTTTCCTATACTGGCTAGCTATCTCTCTGAATCAGTGTCTTTAGTTTCTAAAGATTAGTTCTTCATGTAGCTTGTAAATTGGTCACGCAATATGAAATTTCAAGTTAAGGGCGTCTCTATTTATGTATTACAGGCTCATAATTTTATCTCCATTTATGTGTCACAGCTAACTTTAATGAAGAAATGAAAGGAACATTTAATCTGTATTAATTTTCACTATTCTCCATTATAATTTAATGGGTTTGTTTTATTATTGTAACTATTGACCTCAAGCATGCGCGCGCACACACACACTCTGGTTCTTTTTTGTTTCACTCCTGAATATTAGTACTTGTCGAATCATGAGGACAAACTTTTCTTATAACTTTTTTACCAGCTGGATAGCAAATAGACATTTATACGATTTTAACAAATGATCGAAAGCTTAACAAAGTTTTCCATGGATGATGTTTCTTTTCAAATCCATGACACTATGATCCTTGATATATGATAGATGCTCTCTGTGTAATGATTTTGGCATCATAACCCCCTATTTTTCTTGCTGCTGCAGCTATGTTGACTGTCGAAAATGATGAGTTCTGGGATGGTGTCTCTCCCTTGCAATTTGGTTCTTTGCCAGCACTTCAAGATGCTGTCACTGTTGTGGGATATCCAATTGGAGGGGACACAATCTCTGTCACTAGTGGCGTTGTTTCACGTATGGAGATACTATCATATGTGCATGGTTCTACGGAACTTTTGGGCTTTCAGGTCTGTAACTTAAAATAGAATGTGGCTTGATTTGGCTTTTTCAAGTTTTATTACATTAGCAAGTTTATGCAATCAATTTATGTACTTCTCTGTATTTGATGCTTGTACTATGATTTGCTAATTTACCTCGATGACCTCATTGGCCAAATTATTTGATACTGATTTTTTCTTCTTTTTTTGGCATCATGAGATGGTACGACTTATTGGTGCATTAACTTTCTCATCCACAGATAGATGCAGCCATAAACTCAGGAAACTCTGGCGGCCCTGCTTTCAATGATAAGGGAAAATGTGTTGGTATAGCATTCCAATCTCTTAAACATGAAGATGTGGAGAATATTGGCTATGTCATACCTACACCTGTCATCATGCACTTCATCAATGACTACGAAAAGTCAGGAGAATATACAGGTACTTCTGTTTTGCAGTATACTTCATTACTTTTCATATTCATTATTCTGGTTGGTGCCCAATAAGTTTAAGTTTCTTGGCACATCTAATGTGTTTCTAGAATCTGTTTTGGTGACATGCTGTTTTCATTGTTATTATGCTCGTTTTTATTGAGCTATATAGTATGAATAAAGAATTGCTTAACACAACGAAATATTATGAATTTGATTATTTATTATGTGGTGGAGAAGCACACTTGCATAAACTATCTTTTGGCAAAGATAAGACTGATATCTTATACCACCCTAAAACTAAATAATACATTCTTACATCTGCCTCATGCCATGTTCTTTGAATCAGTTTTTTTTGTCATTTAGTCGGCGCTCATAACACCTTGGTTGTTAATTTGCAGTATATTGAAGCTGTATATAATAAAACTAAAAAAGATAAAGTTTGATTAAAATAATTAAAGAAATATGTTGGTGGACTTGAAGTGAAACCATTGGCCCTACTTGTTGGTACGCAAACTAAACAGAACTAGGTGGTTTCTCTAGTGGGTATACTGACAACATAGAATGATATCAGTGGAATCAATTTGGCATTTGCTAAGTAGTTCAAACCTGTTGATATTTCACAATTTTACATGCCTTGCCTTCCCCTCTCTCTTAAGTTTCTTTTATTTTCATTATTTATCAATTAGTATTTGCATTCATGTGATTCCCGCATTTCCCTCTCTACCTTTCTCTGAATCTCCTTTTATTTACATGATCTATTAAATTAATTGATTACTATCTCCATTCCTGTGATTCACACCTTGCTATCTGTCTATTATTGAGCTGCAGTGCCTAACCATTCCAACATCATTTCTAATATTGTGACCTGGTCCCCTTTTCTTACTCAGCAAAATTGTCTTCTTGTCTTTTCATATGAAACTTCTATCTGTTCTGACTTTAGTGTCTGTTGCCGAGTGTTTCATGGGCTTATTCACATAATCCTGGAGTTTTGTTTCCTGAGTTTACCTTAAGCTCTTAACAACTCAAGGTTTGGGTACTGATACTCTAGTTCCACTATAAATTGAGTTGTGCTTCAGAAAAAAGATCAGGAGCCATTGACTTCATAGTGTTTGGTTCGCTATTGTTTTATCATCTCTGCTATGATTTGGCATTGGTATGGATAGTCAACTAAATTGAAAAACCAAAAATATCTTGTTTGTTCATTGTGGAGGGTTGATGATATATTCTATTTCTCTTCAAAATTTATTATCTTTTGTAAACTACAAGTAGCAAATTTCAAATTTATTGGTTTTTTTGCTACATTGCTTCAGGTTTTACTGTTAATTGACTTGAACATGAATCATTATTATTCCAAAATATGAGTATGTTAGTTTTTAGCCCTCTCTCTTGAATCATGTCTTTTAGATTGTAGTTAGTCTCAGGATATTATGTTTAATTATCCTTTTCTCTATGAATATGATCGAAACTATCATGCTTGATATTTAGATATGCGTAGATGTCACAAGGCCAATGTCAGCTACATGGCATTTTTGTGTTGTTCTTTTTCCTAATTAATTCCATACACACAAAAAAACCAATGCTCATTTTGGATGGCTAATTTCTTATTGTTCTTACAGGATTTCCTATGCTTGGGATTGAATGGCAAAAAATGGAAAATCCTGATCTGCGCAAGGCAATGGGAATGGCAGCTGACCAAAAAGGTGTACGTATCAGAAGAATTGAGCCTACTTCACCAGATTTTCAGTTTCTGAAGCCATCTGATGTTATATTGAGTTTTGATGGAGTTGATATAGCGAACGATGGAACTGGTAAGGCGTGTTTATTTATGATTTGTTGTTCCCTTGTCTGTATGCAGTACCATACTTTAAAATATCAATTGGGCTCAGTTAGATTAAGAGGGTTCAGCATAATTTTACATGTGACACTTATTTTGTTCCATGGTCTTCAGTTCCATTCAGGCACGGTGAACGCATTGCATTTAGTTATCTTGTTTCTCAGAAGTACACAGAGGAGAAAGCTTTAATCAAGGTTTTGCGCAATTCAAAAGTTCATGAATTTGAGATAAAGCTTGCATCACAAAAGAGGTTCATTCCTTCTCACATCAAGGGGAAACCACCCTCATACTATATAATTGCTGGCTTTGTGTTTTCGGCTATATCTGTTCCTTATCTTCGTTCTGAGGTATGAAATCTCTTCATCCTGAATATTCTGTATATGATTATTTTTCTTTGGAAGATAAATTGTGGATGGACGTTTTTGCAATAGATATTTTCTTCTTCTTATTGTGAATGGCGGGATGTCATTCCTTTTGCTCCTATTATCTCTGTATTATTTATTGTTTGTATGGTTAGGTGATGCCTCTTATGTACTTAAGTTGATGATGTCTTATGTTTGTTGAGTATATTATATTAAGAATTATTATTTATTGCACGAATGAATCTTGATATAACATCATCCATTGTAATAATATGGATCTATTTCAGCTATCTTTTAAATGCATCTATCAATTTTTTTGAGTAACTACTTTCATTCAACATAATCTGCTGCTTGCTCTGCAGTACGGAAAGGACTATGAATATGATGCACCTGTTAAACTGCTGGACAAACTTTTGCACACAATGGCCGAATCACCTGATGAGCAGCTTGTAGTGATATCCCAGGTTCCAATTCTTTTCTAATACTGTTTCATCTTGATGTGCTGCGACAGTTCTTGTGCAACTAGGAATATTGAATTTGTCTGCTAATTTATTTTACTTTCCAGGTTCTAGTTGCTGACATTAATATTGGTTATGAAGATATCGTCAACACTCAGGTGGGAATAAGTTCTAGTTGCTGACTTTATGTTAGAGGACGTTATGTATATATTATTTCTGTAGCAATCATTTATATCTGACAATGTGATTCTGAGCACTTCGATATTCTTTTTTTTTATATTAATCTTCGAGCTTCAGGGGTCATTTTGAGTGTTTTTTACATCACATGGTCCATGATTACAGGTATTAGCCTTCAATGGCAATCCTGTTAAGAATCTAAAAACCTTAGCAAACATGGTTGAGAGCTGCAAAGAGCAATTTTTGAAGTTTGATCTGGAGTACCAACAGGTATAAAAGTACCAAACATTTGGGTTATAGTAGTAATTCCAAATCTGATTTGTACACTTCAGGACTCTCGTACCTGTACTTGTTCTTGCAATAATGAACTATGTTTTTCTTGCCGACAGATTGTAGTCCTCGAGACAAAGAATGCAAAGGCAGCTACGCCAGATATCCTTACGACCCACTGCATACCGTCAGCAATGTCGGTTGACTTGGCGTCCTAAAGGTGTGGAAGGAGTTGACAACGTTTCCAGGCCTCTCCACAATACTGAAAGAATATGCAATGTTCTAGTATAGCTATCTTACTCGTACCATGCGACTTGAGTTCTGAAAATCTAGAATTTTTGTTAGAGCAGGACGAACATTTCCATGTCTTATTTCACTAGGTAACCACAACGGTGTATCTAAATCGGGCTCTATTTAATTTGCCTAAGCAAGTAGAAGATTTTGATTTAAATACCCACGTCTCTTATTTGTTGGTTTGTTTCCTGTCTCAGTGTTGTCGCTCGGATAATGTCATTGACTACTAACGATTTTAATTGGATGGAATAATTTTTCTCATATCTAGGTGTAAAAATAATTTTTTATTATTAATTTTCATCGAATTGTGAATTTATTATTATATTATTCCATGAATAATTATACCATTAGAGCTGGGTTAATCCGTCAAGTGAATTGAGTCAATTATGCTAAGTTAATCAGATTAAGCAAGCTTTAATCCAATTTATTAAAAAGGAAAAACATTTCTAGAATTATAACCTGGAATTGACGGTGTATTTAAAAAACAATATTTTCTTGGTATCGTTGGTTTTCAAAATAAAGCATTACGGCGGTGGCGTTGGTTTTAGATACTGATTTCTGAAATACCTGCCTTTTAATAATTTTGCAATTTTATGTGGGGCTTTTTGAAAAAGAGGTGAGTCATTAGAATGTTTCCTCCTTTCCTTAAAATGGGTTAAAAAAATCTCACCGTTTCGAGTAAAGGTAAAACCGCTCGTCAATTCGCCATCTTTGTTTGTCTTCGTTGGCCCCAACCGTCATCATTCGAACTACCTTCGAAGGGGGCAACAAGATTGTTCTTTGGTTCGCGAGCAATCCTACCATCCAAGGAAGCAATTTATACCAAGGCAAGGTTCCCTCACTCGATTTCCTTGTCACGTTTGAGTCTTGATCGCTCATATGGTATTAGAATTGGGAATTTATGGTCGCGGGAAAACGATCCAGGTTCCCACGATGAATCCGTGATTCTCTTCTCTCAGGGTCTCTGGCGCTTTTTGATTAGTGAAGTTTCGTTTTTTTTTTTTTGGTTTATGTCAAGATCGGTATGGTTGTTTCGTTGTGAAAGTTAGGGTTTTTGTGGATTTTGTTTTCTTTGTTTTGTTAGATTGGTTACTATTGGTGGGTCATTTGGGCTTGCGATCGTCTTGTTCTTGCCTGCTTTTATTCATAAAAATTTAATCTTTGTGGGACGTGTTGCTTGTTTGATGCAATCTTGGATGTTTGTACGTTCTCGTTCAGAGACACTGCGACCGGTTGGTAAGGACATGGCAACAGCTACGGTGGCCACTGCTGCTGGTGCGGCTGCTCTTTTGTACTACACGCTGAAGTGGAAATTATATGCTGGGCGATTGCAAGATAGTGATGAAGGTGAGCACAGTGAAGATGAAAGGAGACCAATTCTTGCTGGGAGAAACAGAGTCTCGCAGAGACCTGCACAAGCACCTGCGACATGGTTGGAGACAATATCTACCTTGTCCGAGACATTACGGTTTACTTACTCTGAGACTTTGGGCAAATGGCCTATAGGGGATCTGGCTTTTGGCATCAACTTTCTGTTGAAGAGGCAGGTAATTCTTTTCTATACGTGTTGATGATAACTTTCTAATGGTGAACAAATCTTTTGATTTTATGAAAGTATAACTTGCAAGTGTTGAAGTATGATGATTTGCAATTTGTTAATTATGTATTGATAGAAAGGTTCTATTGAAATTTACTTATGAGACTAGGAGCAGTGCTGCATAGAGAAAAATCTAGCAAATTACTATTTTTAGCGACTGATTTGCAGGTTGCCTAATGTGGCTGTCATGTCTGTTGCCACATGTTTCAGGTATTCTGAGCAGATCACAAATTATAATCATTTTTTATCTGATCTGAAATGTAGCAATACCAATCATTAGACACTAACCATCAAGCTGTCCGCCATTGGTCCTTTAATTGAAGAACAGAACTAGAGAACTTCATTTATCATTTTCTTGGTCCCATAATTTAGCTTGTAGCAAGAACCTTCTGCTTGTCAAAGATATTATCGTAGGGACTTTTTATGTTGCCTTACTACTGGGGATTAGAGTCATTTAGTTGTTGAAGTGATTACTGGCTTCATTTTTATCTGTCATCCCTAGCAGTTATTAAATTAATACAGGATAGCCAGGTGAAGACACTGCATTGACACATCAACTGGTTTGGAGGTCATTCTGTATTTTTCAGGATTCTGCCAACCATTCATGATAGACATCTGATTTCCATTTTCCGTATTTCCCTCCCTAGTTTGATTTACCTGATTCTGATGTTATCTTGCATTTCATTCTTCCTTCACTTTTCATTGTTACTCATAGCAGCATAAACTCGTGACCCTAAAATATATGTGATGCAAATTGGGGATAAGTTTGAAATTTGATTTTGGAATTCAATTTTGGTTGTTTTGAAATAATTTGAAATATATGAAAATGGTACATTGCAATGTAATCATCATCTTGTAATTAATGAAATTTTCACTCGTCTTCTCTATGTCATAGGAAATTCCTCCATATGGGGTTGTTCATCTTGTTTATCTTGTTTGTCTATTGCGCTACGTCATCATGATTATTATATTTTTCCTATATAAGCGATAATCTTTGATTCAACTTCCCTTTCAAGGTTGAGCAATTCAATGATGCACTTGAACTGCGGTGCATAAATTTCACGAATCACCATTAGCATCCTCAAATTGTAATACACATTGAAATTGTCATGCACTTGTGCTTCTTAGGAAAGCATGTTAGCAATTTGTCATCTTTAGTG
Source organism: Zingiber officinale (assembly GCF_018446385.1). Taxonomy (NCBI): domain Eukaryota; kingdom Viridiplantae; phylum Streptophyta; class Magnoliopsida; order Zingiberales; family Zingiberaceae; genus Zingiber; species Zingiber officinale. The sequence continues at coordinate 137,018,265 of NC_055995.1, read as the reverse complement.
TCCATTAGTTGTGCATCTAAAGGGTTCACCTAAAGCATGCTAACATTCTCAAGTCGCAATACAGAATTATCTGGGCATAAAAGCTTCAAACTTGGTGGCATTCTTGGTTGATTATTTTTTGTATCATGTTTGTGTCAATAGCATGATAACAATAGACTCAGTTAGAAGAGTTCAATCTATTAGGGTGAAAGGTAAAAGAAGTAGGGAGAGAAACAAAAAATTTGTCAATATAATAAAATGTGATTTAATTAATTTGAATATTATTTGTGGTATTTTATTTCAAAGAACCCAATGAAGGGATAAGGTTTGTGTAATTAACCTCAAATAGTTAGGATAAACATGGCTCGGGCAAATAGCATAGAACAGTGTTTGGAGGAACAATCATAGAATCTAGTATCTTAATAAAAATCAATATTTGCTACGCACTGAATTTTCATGTCCCTCATATATCCAACTTCAAATTATAGGATCAGGAGTTGCAAATTAATTCTATAGTTCTTTAATTGAACAGGGAAACTTGCATGTAGCTAGTATATATGCTGGAGAAGAAAGTATACCACTTAAAGGAGTTGAAGTTGTTGCTGAGTTAAAGTATCTTCTGAACTTATTGACTCTTTGCTGGCATTTCTCAAAAAAGCCATTCCCATTATTTCTGGAGGCAACAGGTTATTCAGAAGAAGATGTTCTTCTTCAAAAGCCTAAAGCAGGAGTAAGCAGTATAGTTTTTCATAAACTTACAGTTTAAAGTTATACTTTTATTTCTGAGCAACCCTGAATATGAATCTTTTCCCCCCACAGATCTTGAAGCCTGCTTTTACAATATTAATTGACAGAAGCACAAAATGCATACTTTTGTTGATTAGGGGTACTCACAGCATTAGGGATACATTAACAGCTGTAACTGGTGCAATTGTGCCGTTCCACCACACTATAATAAATGAAGGTGGCATCAGTGATTTAGTTTTAGGATATGCACACTGTGGGATGGTAGCAGCTGCTCGTTGGATCGCTAAGCTTGCTACTCCTTGTCTTTTGGATGCATTTGGGAAATACCCAGATTTCAAACTAAAGGTGCATCCTAATCACATACCTCCACATTGTAGCTGTTAGGAGAGTTTGATCAATGATTGAAATTGGATTTTTAGTTGACATAGCATTCGATGCATTTTTTCTCCTAACTGCAAGTGTACTGTTTAAGCCTTTCATGTTGGTAACTTTCTGATGGTTCTGTTATGAGATAAAAACAAATATACATTATTTGAAAGATGGATTTGCAAAGGTATGTTCCAATTGTTGGAAAGAAGATTTTGGCCAGACCGAGTAAAGCAACTAAAGTATTCTACCATTCACCAACTAACTCTAAAAAGAAAGTAGATAATTCATAATTCCTATTATGCACGGAACTTATTTCCTAATATGTTCCTTTGGCATCTTATTATGGCGGCTTCAGATCGTGGGACACTCTTTGGGTGGAGGCACAGCAGCACTGTTGACCTACACTTTGCGCGAGCAAAAGGAATTTGCCACTGCTGCTTGTGTGACATTTGCTCCAGGTTTGTACCATTTAATTTTGCTACTAATGCTTTTCTTTTGAACGACTCGATAGATTAATTCTCAAGATGAAACTATGTTCAGTTAGGTATTATATATTAGTCACCTTGGATTTGATTTTCTATGTTAATGTTTCACTTTATCTACATCAAATAAAATGCATGGTTATTTAGATTTTTTAGATGTACCGACAATATACCTTGGGCAAATAATCTACAGTTCCTTGCACTATAGTTACAAAACTTCAATAAATAATCACAGCAACTTGATATTGTGTCCTCAAATGTTTGATTTCGTAAACTTTCTATGCTACTGATTGTTGACTAAATTTGACAGTTAATACATCACAGCTTAATTACGATGTTTGTTGATGTTATGGTGTTGATGAATGCAATGCATTGCAGCTGCTTGTATGACATGGGAGTTAGCCGAGTCAGGCAGGCACTTTGCTACCTCAATAATCAACGGGGCTGATTTAGTTCCTTCCTTCTCAGCAGCATCAGTAGATGATCTGCGTGTAGAGGTTAGACATACTTTCACTTGTCATGCGCTTTTGTGCAACCGTCTCGTGTTTACAAATTTTGTGGAGAGTTAAGTAGCATTGCAAAGGAAATTAAGTTTTAATTTATCAAAAAGAAGATGGGAAGCTCTTTCTTTACTAACAGGAATTCATTGCTTGCATAAAGTTGCCTACAGAGTTTCAAAGCGATTTGATGTGCTTCTTCTACAACCCAAACAACTTTGTTTTTTCATCTTATTTCCTGTCAACGCAGGTGACTGCTTCGGCATGGATAAATGACTTGCGTAGTCAAATTGAACAGACACGGATATTGAGTACAGTCTATCGCTCGGCTTCTGCTTTAGGATCTAGACTTCCATCGATCGCAAGTGCAAGAGCAAGAGTAGCTGGAGCTGGTGCAATCCTGCGTCCAGTATCTAATGGGACACAGGTATGATTCATTCACAATTTCAGAGCTTTTATTAGAATTTTATTTTTACATGCATTTCTCATTCATATCGTATGCAAGTAAATATATGGTTGTTCAAAATATACGGTGCTTTTAAAATTTACATGTTAAAATTTTTTGCAAATTTTTAAAAAAATTTTGATATTATTTACTATTGCCTAGAACTGATGCATATTATAACTACGAAAATTGTTGAACTTCCAACCAAAGACTGCAATGTTTCTTTACTTCCTTTTTTAATCTTTGATATGTTTTATCGTGATGTGCATCCTATAGGTCGTGGTGACGAGAGCAAAAAGTGTGGCTCAAGCAGCATTGCGTCGACCGCCACTCCATTTGTCGTCATGGTCTTGTATCGGCCCTCGTTATCGAAAACAAGCATCTTTTCCAAATTCAAGAATAGAAGAGAACATTGAACAACAAACCACAACCATAACAGAGAATGGCCATGCCAGATTGAAAGAAACAATCACTGTGGAAACCACAGAGATTATTACCTCCGAAGAAGCGGCAGGTTGGAGCTCAGATCCAGAGTGTTCTCGTGCAAGCAAACTGCCTCACACTGATGGCATGGAGGTCAATGGCGATGACAGTGACGAGGACATCAGTGATCAACGCAAGCCCGAGGAAAGCATGACCGAGTACGAGCTATGGCAGCAACTGGAGAATGAATTGTACAAGCCAAGGAGCGATGAGGAAGCGGAAATGGAAAACGAAATAAGAGAAGAGGAGAATGCTGCTGCTTCTTCGGCGGCACAGGAAGGCACGGAGGTAACACCCCAAGGGGCTCTTACAGAAACGAAGGAATCACAGAGGTTCTACCCGCCAGGAAAAATCATGCATATCGTGACACTGCACCCTGAGGAAGAGATGGGGGACGAAGAAGATGCTCATACGAATCACGACTGCAAGATTGAGATTTACTCGACACCGAGATCACTGTACGGGAAGCTGAGACTCTCGCAGTCGATGATCAATGACCATTACATGCCGATTTACAGAAGAAATATCGAACAACTGATCAGTATTCTTGAGAAAGATTGCCATGGTGATGGATCCATATCATAGTAAATGTCCATGAATAGAGTGTACATTTCCAATATCACTTTAGGTAGAGTACCAAGTGCTTACTCTGATTTTTCTTGTGACTTTTTATACTTTTTTTTTTAATAATCTCACAAGAATAATGCTGTTAGAACTAATCATCTCTTATGCAAAAAATAAAAATAAAAAATAAAAAATCATGTAAGTGATGAAATTACAGGAATTTCCTTCTTTGGTTGAAAAAAGAAGAATGCATTAATAATTATCAGCGACTGTTTGTCTATTACAAAGACAATTCCTTTTCTATATCTTATTCCAGAATCCATGTCTACATATATTATATTAAACACACAGATGGATACTTTATATTCATTCCAATATTTATTTAAATAAATGTTTTATTTTATTTATTAATTTGATACCATAATTGGAGCAATTCTTGATACCATAATTGAACTATTTATGATTGACTTGTGATTTGGCATTGGCATTGCGTGAAGGACTCTTATAATAATTAATAAATATATCTCACATGGATAAATATTTCACTGCTATTCTTTGGTCCACGTTGACTAATTAAAGTGTGTGACCATGAAATTAAATCAGCATTTCTAAAATGTGTTACCCCCTCCCTTAGCTGAGCTTGACCACCAACTCTAATTATTAACGTTTTTTTTTCTATCACGGCTATGCATTTTGTCTATTAATTTTATTATTCTCTCGAGACGATCTAGTGGCTAGGGCATAAGGTACTGTCAATTTAAAATCTGAGTTTAAATCTCGACAAAATCGAGATAAATATCTTTTTCATACATTAGTAACTATTCCAAGGACGACTAGATATTCATGATTTAACTTCTTTGTATTAGTCCTAAGATACGTTAGGACATTAGAGATGAGCTTATTTATCAATTTGGTTCAACAAAGGCATGCAAATGATGTGAATAATTTTTATGAAAAAAGATTATCTAATGGCATTCGACATGCATCTTGTCTATAATGTTTTTGTTATAGAATTTAAGTGCATCTCTTAAGATTTCAAAATGCAATGGTAAGATATACTGATAAGAACAATTAAGAGAATCAGAGTTTTTATTAGAGACTTTTGAGTATGTACGGAGAGAAAAGAAAAACGGTTTATATCTATAACTCATGCTTTGTGTGTCCACTTAAAATGAACACCAACGTGTCACATATATCTATAACTATTTTGTTTGTTTGTTTAATCTAAACTTAATTAGTAAGCATGATTGATATTAGTTTAAGGAATTGAACAATGATTGATAAATGATTAAGAGGCACTTTTATAGCATGCATAAACAAGTAAAACATGCGATTATAGCGAAGCCCATTAGCATCCCCCGGGACGAACTCTGCGACCGATTTCCCGCACCAGCAAAATTAAAAGGCAACATGCCGCTGGCCGTGCGATTGGATGGAAGTAGAGGTCAAGTAGGGGCCGCAAGCGTGGAATCCCCTATGCGATGTGGACCCGCGCGGCGGCGCACGAGCACATCGTTGCCCATTAGATACGCGGGGAACAAGTGGACCCGACAGCGTGTGTCGTGTAGGGCGTGGTCCCCGTTGCGGCCCCCGGTGATTCACGCGCCCATCGCCAGTGCGATATAAGGGCGCTGCCGGCCTGTCAGCAGAGAGTCGACGAGTGATGGAGCGGCGCGAGGGAAGGGGAGCTCCGGCTGCGGCCGGGAGGCGGTACAGGGGGGTGAGGCGGAGGAAATGGGGGCGGTGGGTGTCGGAGATCCGCCTGCCCAACAGCCGCGAGCGGATCTGGCTGGGGTCCTACGACGCCCCCGAGAAGGCGGCGCGGGCTTTCGACGCCGCAGCCATCTGCCTCCGCGGCCGCCGGGCGCACCTCAACTTCCCCGACGACGCTCCCCCTCCGCCCGCCGGCGGCGCCCTGACTCTAACGGACCGCCAGATCCAGGCCGCCGCCGCCCGCCACGCCGCCGAGACGCCTCGGGCGTCGGGCAGCTGGCGATCCTTCTCGTTCTCCGAGTCATCGACACCCTCAGATGGGACCCACTCCGCGAGCCACGTGGCGGATACAGATTGGCCAAACATCGCGCCGCCGCCAGCGTGCGATCAGCTCCCTGAATTCAGCATGGACAGCTGGCAAAACCCCTTGTCGTCCACGTCGTCACCGCCCTCGGATAGGACCCAATACGAGAGCCACGCGCCTGCTACCGATTGGCTAACCATCGAGCCGCTTCATGCCTACGATCATCTCCCGGATTTCGCGGTGTCGCTGGAGGACTTCGTGCTCGACTTATCATTCTCGACGGCGGAGGCGCCGCCAGCCGCCGAGGAGAACGATGGCGTTGACTTCGAGTCGAATTCTTTCCTTTGGAGCTTCTAGGCATCGAGCTCCCGATGTGATGACAAATAAAAATTGGCAGCCCTCCCCAAACGATGGCCATGGGGAGCCACCAAAAATCTCCTTTACCGTATCCACCGAGGTGGAACTCTTGACGTCACTTTCCCATTAAAAAATTCATTAACTCATTCGATTTTTTTTAGGTCCACATTACAATATTCATTTAATTGTTATTCTTTAGAGTAATTTTTATTTGTTAATTTCTCAGCAAAAGGTCCACAAACTTTTTGATCGATCCTTTGCTGTGGAATAAGAATTGTGATAAGTGTATTCAAATTTTATATATCACTTAACATATACATCCATTTGTTCTTACATTTGCTTATTATTTCTTGAATTTTGTAATAATAATAAAAAGAATAACGTGGGGATAATACGTTCACGATGACAAAAGACGAATACATTTGTCCTTAGCACCCCTGTCAATCCGTCCCAGGATCAATACAGAGGAGATAATTAAAATAAGAGACAATAAGTTCATGTCATCTGTTGAAAAAGCTTCTTCTTTTATATAAATGTGGCTGTAGATTGTCCTGTGCTATGCTTGACATGAAAATCAAATCGAACTAAATGACCCGGTGATTGACTTGACATGTTAAGTTAATAAATAATGTCCATCGGTCGGCTGATCAAGCTAGTCGAATGGATTGATTTGGATGTTCGAGAACTACTCTTCTTTCACCAACCATTCCTTTCAATGCTGCTTCGGTCGGTATCGTATTGTCTCGACGAATGAATGTATAGCTCAACTTGATTTTACTCATAGTTGAGATCGTCGAGCCAATCAGTGACCTTCCTAGCAAGCAGCCTTGTCTCGTTCAGCGACAACGACTTCAGAGCTTGTGTGACTGCATCGGCAGGAGTATACCGGTAGCCCACTTCCCATTTCAGATCCTGCAGAAGCACACAAATGCATGACTACAAAAGTTCCATATTTCTTTGTATTCTGATCCATTGGGTTAAAACAATAAATGTACAAATCTCTTCCATTGTGTCAAAGAATCTGTTACCTGCAGGCACGGGGTGAGATGGTTCCCCGCCAATGTCACCTTCTCTATCGTGCCTCGTATGGCTTCAACACGAGGTTTCAAAATGTCTGCTAGGATGTCTGTCTCATCAATGCCATCGACACTGAACTTTACCTGATAGGAGTACAAGAATAACACATTTGCGGATCAAACACAATCAGCTTCTCTAACATGAAGCCGTGATCGAATGATATTTGCTTGAGAAAATTCAGAAACTGAGAATTACCAAAAGAGTACGAGGGACCCTGTAGGATTTTCTGAAAATTTCTCGGTTCTCGAGGGGAGTGGGCTTGAATTCTGATGTACCTTGTGTTACCTGGAAGAGAATCGGAAGAGAGAAAAATAAAAGGTAATCGACAATATGGAATGCATTCGTGTAAAAGCCGTGTTTTGCAGACGACATAGAACCTGATTCATAACTGATGGCAACTGGTCGAGAAACTTGTTCAAGGATACTACAACTTCGCGATCATAATCTTGTATCAACAAAGCGGCAGTATCCAATAAAGCCTTCCACACATCTCCTATAGTAAATTTGTTTCAAACCATTAAGCTCCTTCTTTGGAAACATTTAAGCATCTATAATTTTCGGTCCAGATCAAACTACATAACCATAGTGCTTTAGTAATTGATAAATGATAGAGTGGTCTTATATAATGCAATGCTTTTAGGATCCCATTCCACCTCTACCACTTACAAAAAGAGCCGGTCCAGAAGCAAAAGCAGAAAATGAATTGAATATTTATGAGAAGATCATAGCCGATGTTAGTGCCAATATAATTTTACATATGAAATTACCTGAGGAGTTTCTAGCGATGGAGTACACAGGAGATTGTTCAATGATAGGCATCACTTGGCTAACGACAGGACCGAACTGCACCAGAACTTCCGTAGTTACTAAGTTAACACGAGTAGATAAATCACATAGAAGAGTAACAAAGGCATTGATGATGCATTGCAAACAGAAACGGAGAGCACATATTATGTTGCACGGATACAGGGTATCGTATTGAATACAATACAGATAAGGAGATACTGTAAATTTTGAATATATAAGATATAATATGGCTAGGATACAACAATTATATATATAGTATTAACAGATCATGAAAGATAATCAAAACCGAAACTTTTACATTCTGTTCATTAAAGAATTAAAAGGCAAAAGGAAGAAAAAGGAGACTGAAAGATTAGGGTTTATATTCAAATTTTTAAATCAAATCTTTTTAACAAAATGATTAGGGTTTTAAAAAAAATGATTAACCAAGTCAAGTAACATTGAACTTGGGGCGACTGGCCCAATGCTAGCCAGGATAAATCAGGAAGTGCTCACGGTGTCAGTGGACGGCCCAGAACCCATCCCTTGGTCCATTTTGGAGAAAAAATCCCTACAAATGCGCCATAGCTAGGAATCGAATCATGGGTGCTTGGATGACAACTGGGCGCCCTTCCACTGCACCATAGTCCCGAGGGCAAAATGATTAGGGTTTAAGCACTTTAGTGGAGTGGAGCAAAATCAGAAACAATAATTTAGGACTTACACGGTGAGCAGCGGCAAAAGGGAGGCAGACAACGTCAAAGAGGCAATGAGAGGCGAGTAGGATGAGAGGCGAGCAGAAAAAGATTAGGGTTTAGGATTTAAAAGCCCACAATCCAATTCATTTTTATTAATTATTTTCCAATTTGTCTTAGAAAATTTCAAGTTTTTTCAATTAACCCCTAAAAATTTTAAATATCCATAAAATTTTGCCCAAACATATCCGAAAAAACATATCCTAGCCGTATCCTTGCCGTGTCCAAAACGTATCCGTCTAGTCAAACCTAAAAAAATTCCACGACACATTATTGGCCGTATCCAATACACGTATTTGTGTATTGTATCCATATCCGTGTCGTATCCGTGTCTGATACTTCCAAAGAAAAAAAATTGAAGTATCCGTGCTACATAGGCGCATAGAAACAAATCTTCTAATTCAAGATTGAGAAGTATGCCCAAATACTATAGTAAAACTGGGCTAAATTTCCTGTTTGCAACTCAATTTCATGAGAGAAGTTGCATGAATGCCAAACTAAGGCAATGTAATGGAGTTGGATCTTCGCATCAATCCAAGTGAATCAATTTTCAGAGGTAAATTTTTGCATGCAAGGAAGAAGATATTATATTACATATTTAATTAATGAGTGGCTCCGAAATTTCTTGTGGGCACAGACACCTGCATCTCGAGTAATATAGTCATACGGTCCTTCATTATCTGCATATTTCTTTTTCCAAATTGTACTACCTAAATATAATGCTCTTGAAACTGGAAGTACTTGTGTGCCAACTATCAGAATTAACCAAATATATATATATATATATATATATATATATATATATATATATATATATATATTGTACACCTATTATCATAAAGATCAATTAGAAGGAGCTAAGAATGAGAGATTTGACCATTTGCATCACCAAACATTAAATTAAAGAATAAACAGTTCAATATAGACTTAAAGAAAAAGTGAAAGTTAACACTGAATTTTGTTGTGTGCACAAGCTATTAAACTACCTAGGTTTCAATTCATTCACACACTAGGTCACAGAGAGCTGCACTTATGGTAGTGCACACACAAATAAAACTTATGGTCTTCGTTTATAACAGAGGCACACAAACGAATATTTATGTACCTGTTCAAAGTAAGGAACGGCTTCTGAAGCTGGTCTGTTGTTGAACGAGATAATGACATTAGCCTTCCACAACAAACAAGTAAATCCTTAGACATCTTTCATCAGCTGATTGTGTTGTAATAAAAAAAAACAAGTGATATCACTAAACTGGTATGACTGTTAACCTTATTATTATCTATTTATGTAATAACAAACACTCACAAACATTACAGACCTTTGGAAGCTTTTCATCGAAGTAGCTTCCTATAAGCATCTGAAGTAGTGCGCCATTGCTGTGAGCGACAATTATAGTAGAACAAATGAATTATCTATGACCAGATTGATTACTAAAAGAACAGTCAGAACTAGGGCAACCTTACCTATGACCTACAGAATATAATGGAAGGGCAGAAAGATCCAAAGCCGTGATGCCAGCATCAGGAATTCCGTAGGTAAACAAAGAATCCATACAAGAATGAAACCTATCATAGACCTCCTTGGCTGCCTTCTCATGGTCAAAGGTCACACTATAAGGAACGGACACCACAAGATACCCTTCCTTCGCCAGCCACTCCATCAGATAGCTACACCGTCGACCAACCCGTCAAAACTCGCATCAAAATCGAAACTTCTATACAATTTAGAAACCAATCGAACCTGTAAGTGACCTCGGGAATGGCCCCGATGAAGGCGCCGCCCAAAAACTTCACCACGGCCTTAGGCTTCCGGCCATCGGGCGGCGGGATAACTAAGCAGGAATCCAATCTCAAGTAATTTCTTCCTTCAACCTTCAAGGCTCCTCCGTAAGGGTACCCGTTGGAGACAATCGTTGCAGAGGGTTGGCCGGAAGAGAAGTGCGCCAAAGTGCGGCCTTTACTCCAGCGGGGTCGAGTATGGAGGAGGGATTTACACAGTAAGGGCGCCATGGAAGAGGCGGCTTTGCCTCCGAGGAGCGGATGAAGAGGAAGGAGGAGAGCCATGGAATCGCCGGAGGAGGAGATGCGGCGGAGGAATGAGCGAGATCGGACGATATGTTATTTATTTTATTTTAAATTTTTAAACTCTTATTAGGCCCTTTCCGGCCCAATTTAAATATATTACGATCCTACTTAATGGGCCCATATTGGGTCAAGTGCCCATTAATTTAACACTGTGAAGACTGAAGAGTCAACGTCCAATCTTTCGCCTTCGCTTCCGTCAAATCTTCCCCCACTGCCAGTTGGATTCCAAGCATATTCCGTCTCCGGCCGTTTGATCACGGAAATTTGCGCAATCGAGTGATTCATCGCCCTTCTTCTGTGCGATTTGTGCCCGCAAGCCCTTCTCCTCTCGTCTCGACGAACGCAGCGAGCTGCGAGAGGTAAAGTTTCTGTTTGATCGAGGAAGCTTCTTCCTGTTTGACTATTTCCTGGTCTCGGGTTCATTTTTCGTGAAATTTATGTTGAGATCTAATGCAAGTCGATGCCTTTTGTTGAATTCTCTGTTGGACGGTCACGGGTTGGTGAACTTGTGAAATTTTCCGATGTACCTTTGATTTTTTGGGGCTAAAGCTGGGATTTTTTTTCAGTGGAATTTAGATGTTGCCTTGCCGAACTCACGGTTACTGGAGGAGATGCAGTTACTTTGGCGATTTCTTGATCTTAGCGTGATAATTTATTATATTATCTTAAAACTAAGCTTGATAGCAAGAACATAACTATATCCATACAGAGAGAACAGATTAGATTTCTCTATTTGTGACAGATAGATGTTTCGTGCCTATCCAAATGGGAAATATCTTGATAGGATATGGTGTGATGTTTACCTATGAATGTTACGCACATCATATTCAGCAGAACTCTCTATCTCAAACTTGCCAAAGCTAATATATTGTCTACTAAATCCTGATTGCCAAAGCTAATATATTGTCTACTAAATCCTGATTGCCAAAGCTAATATATTATATACATCATAGGTGATATTACCTGCTGTGTCGTCAATATCTGATGTTTGTTATTTCATTTTCTTATCTTAACACATTGATACTGTTGATTACAATAATATTACGTCCAGCCGATCCCAACACCAGTTCTGGTCTTTGCAGAAATGGATGTCAGTACCACAATGCTATTAGAATCAATTCCTAATGACAATGATCTCATCTTTTTTCATGGTCTTTTGTAGTTATAGTGATAATAGTAATCTTCGCGATAATTTGATACCTTATGCAAACCATGCTTGGACCAGACAATTTAGCATGTGCACATCAACATTTTTGTCACATCAATGCTAGTGATAAGGCATTCCAGGAGACACTAACATCTTTACATGTTATTGTTCTTGCCACATGCAAACCTAACATGATAAGATACAAACCACATGTAGAGGTGCATAATTGTATGCATATGTATATAGTACTTAGACTGTAGTTTGTGCTTCATACACTAGTTTATTAGATAAGTTCCAGTGGAATATGAGAAATTTAAAACAAAAGAAGGCACTGTTACAAGCTTGTTTATCTAAGGTTTTAGTTGATAGGAAAGTTTTTCATTTCTTGTTAATGACCCATTATTTTAAAAATAATTGCTAATTCAGCATCACCATGTTTTTCTGATTGGTTAATATTAACAGGTTCTTTACTTTGTTTGAGTGTGGTTATGTAGGTTCGTAACACATAACCTACTACCCTAACATGTAACCTACTTCCCTAACATTTCAGTCCTGATGTTTGAGTTCTTTATTATTCTTTGTAGGAGTCTCCAGAATTTTGTTTCCTTTATATGGCTAGTTCTGATAGTGAGAGAGATCATTCATGGATAGAGAAACTGAGATCTGGAGGCACAGTTCCATATCTCGAACCTGAAAATTGTTTAAATGGTTGGGCGATTCCCACGGGTGATAACTTTATGGTTAGAGGTCCCAACTATCTCTCAGACAAGATAAAAATAAATGGCGGTAAATACCTTCTGGAGCCTCTTGGATTTGATTGGATAAAAGGTCCTACAAAAATTGGTGAAATACTAAGAAATCCAAATCACCGTGTGAGAAGAGCTATTGATGATGAAGTTGCAAGTGGTAATAAACCTTATGTTTGGGCCTTTAATCTACAACTTCCAACCAAGGATAATTATAGTGTGATTATGTACTTTGTAGACCTTGAACCTATACAAGATGGAACTCTCATGGACAAGTTTTTGAAAGGTGATGACACATTCCGTAATTCTAGGCTTAAACTGATAGCTAATATAGTCCAGGGTCCATGGATAGTGAGAACGGCTGTTGGCGAGCAGGCTATATGTATTCTAGGGAGAGCTGTTTCTTGCAAGTACACATCTGGGTTGAATTACATCGAGGTAGATGTGGATATTGGATCTTCAATTATTGCAAATGCAATTGTGCACTTGGCATTTGGTTATGTAACAATATTAACAGTAGATTTAGCATTCCTGATCGAGAGCCAGACTGAAGAAGAACTTCCTGAGCAAATCCTCGGAGCTGTAAGGTTCTCGAATCTAAATCCAGCTTCAGCTGGTCATTATGATCTGACATCTGATGCAGATGCTGGAAGCCATCCACCACCGCTTCCCACAAGATTGTGGAGATCAATTGGATTTGGTTTTACCAACCTGCCACTGCAAGGGAGTCTAGAACCTTCATCCATCATGTCAGATCATAGCAATGGAAATCTTCATGGAGAAAATGATACGAAGAAGAATGATGAAACTTGGTAATATGTTATCAAACTTTATTTTTCATTGTTTCTGTCAAGTTTTGGCTTTTACTTGTGGTGGTATTTGTTCGATTAAAGATTCTTATTTTTACAACCTCAAGTTAATTGATGAATTACAACAATATTCTACTTTAGTTATCTTTAAATATAGGATAAGGGTCTTAGAAACGCACGTTGTGGGTATCCAAATAAGACTGCATTGACCTTTTGATCTTTATCTACCATAATATCTACTTCATTATCAGGATTAGAGATTTTTATGTTTTCTGTCATCTATTTTCTTTCTTGTAAACCTGATGCATTTATCATCACAAATTTTCAATTCTAATTATACACGCTTAATGAAATCTCATAACAAGAGACACTTCTGTCCCTTCTTTTGCACCACATCTCGGTGCCACTGAGGCTTGCTCCATTTACTGATGACACCTAGTCTAAACAGATTTGTTAAGATCCACACTTATGCTAGCGAGGATCAATTATCATTCATCCTCAAGACTTACATTACAGTGTTATATCATTGTTTCTGGTCTTGACTTCAAAATGATCAACTAGTATATTAGAGAATATACTCGAGTTTACATTGGTCATACTGATGCCCCTTATTTTTGGCTTAATAGTGAATGTAAGAGTCTTGTTATTTAATGTTGAGGCTTGTATTTTTATAAGCAACTGCTCATTCTGAACTATCTAGTTAATATTGGCTTAGTGGCATCATCATGTAATATTTATTATGTACGGCAATCAAACAAATACTTGTTCTCTACCTCGTAACTAATAAGCTATGGTCCATAACTGTGATTTCTGAATAAATTGCATACTTCTAAATAGTTGTTGCCTTAAGTAGGGCTATAAATGAACCAAACGTTTATGAACAAGATTGATATGCAAATTGGTAAGAGCTTATTTATATTTGTTCAATATACACAAGGTTAATTAAATAAACAAGTATGAACAACTCATTAAACTAATAAACAAGCTTGAACACATATGTATTCAACTAATTAATGTTCATGAGATTGTGAATTGTTCGTGAATATAGAATTTGTAAATTGTTCATCAATAAAGCTCTTATCAATAAAGTAAATAAACAAAGAAGCTCTCAAAATCTAGCTTACTGACCAACTAAACAAGTTTAAAAATATAAAAGCTTAAAACATTCAAACAAGGTTGAACTAAGAGTTTGATAACATCTAAATGAACCAAGCTCAATCTCAAGCTCGTAAAAAGGAAAAACCAAGTCAAGTTTGAACCATCATTTCAACAGTTTGGTTCATTTAAAGCTCGGCTCAACTTGGCTCGATCACCTTATCAAACAAGCTTGAATAATATAAAGCTTGGCTCGGCTAGGCTCGTTTACAACCCTAACCTTAAGAGCATCTTTGTAATAAGTAATCAAATATCTCTTGTCAAGCATGTTCGTGTGTAAAATTTCTGTGAATCAAATATCTACTTTTTAATTTTAGACCTTAAACGAACATAAATAAGTTCTTATTGAGTTGGGATCAAACTTGTTCATGAACATTGCCTTCATTTACAACATTACATATGCTTCCTGTAAAATTGTACTAGACTTCATATGATTTCTCATCAAATTTTTAATGCAGCTGCTTCTCATATTCATTAGACTATCTATTTATCCTTTACTAATAGGTGGCTTCTAATCCAACATGAATATGCACATCTTTTTAGTTTATATTTTAGATCTTGCCATAACTAGTTGCTTCGTTGCTTGCAGAAATCCCAAATGCATTATATTATCCCAGGCAACTTCGTGTTTGTACTTAACTCTCAGTATCTTCTGATGGATGATAGACTCATCGTAACTCCATTTCATGATCTATTAAAATATCCTCACAGTGCCCTGCTTCATTTATTCATTGAAAAAGAAGGGAGAAAAGTCTCGATGTTCTACTTTTGACTGACATCATGTGAATAGTAGTCTCCCCTTAAACATTTATGCTGTCTCTTAACTTCCTGTGGCATTGGAAAGAATATGAATCTTCCATGAAAGAGGGGGAGAGGTCATTTGTAAAGATATATATTTGTGTATTTGTTCCTGATTCAATGATTGAAGCATTCATTTTGGTGATTTGGTCGTTTGTAAATTGTTTAATTCACTCCTCACTGTTGTATTAGATGAATCTTGAATCATTCAGTATTGCGATTGCTTCTTCTATCAGTTTAATTTTACAGATTTTTGGTATAAATAAAGAGGCATTTGTAGTGACAGGATCTTCATCAAAGTGGTAGCCAAGATGTAAAAGGAAGTCTTGTGTGTCATTCAGGCACAACAGAAGCTGCTCATTTTGATCAAGATGCAAAGTAGGCACTCTAAGCATTTACAAGAATTTGTCCTTGTGGTTTTATGATTTTCTTCGACTTGTGCAATGCCTGCTCAAAGTTAGTGGCCACATCGATATCTGTAGATGTTTGTACAACTTATAATAAGACCAAGTTTTCTTCAAGATCTTCAATGGGAATGACAAACGAAGGATGCCTCAGTGAAGAGTTCAACTTCAAACTGAACCAAAACAGCAATATCATATAAAGCATCACGCACCTGCTACGTGAAATATCGTCACCAGATTCATCAAAGTATCCACTCGGCTGTTGCGGTTCCATACCCGAACAATTTCACAAGACATAAATTGCAATTTATAAGTATGTTTGTCACAGACACTTTTGTCGTACCATTATCAGGAGCAAAAAAGAAAGTACCAATTATTTCATTAAAAGTGATGGTAGGCTTCTGGTTCAAGAAAGAATATGGAGCTAAGTACATGTTTGCTGGAATATGAAGCATCACAGGTTGAACATTGTGTATTCCAAAATTAATCTATGAAAATAATGCACCTTAGAATAAGCCCATTTTCAGGACAATATAAAAAAGAAATAAGTATAAATTTACTGCCAAAATAACATTTTAGCACAGTATATATCGAAACAGAGTTGACAGAAAAAGGAAAAAAAAAATATATATATATATATATATATATAAGAGCAAAACTAACTTCTTTAAGTGCAAACCTACCCTTCATCCTGATTCATTACCAGTTGATCTTCAGCTATGCTTCATCAAAGTTTGTTGTGTAATTCTCCTTATTAGATGAGTTTATTTATAAATTACATATATGAATACAATTCAAACTCATTCAAATGATCTAACTTAAAATTATTAAATTTTTAGATATTAGATATGGATATCATATGTGTAGAACTTATTACCCGCATCCATTACTATCTATAGGCTGATAATAGATGTCCACTATATATAGGATTGGTACCCAAGGGTTTATGGTGAAATTTTTGACAGAGCTTTTGATTCTCCGTTTGCCTAAAGTTTTTCAATGTAGTCACCCCTAAGTCCTTTGGAAGATCTTCCTTTTATTTCCGCTACATCTTTTTCTACAGGGATTATTTCTGGACGACGCTAAAGACAAGAATGACTTTTCAATCAAATTCCTTGTCATATTTGTTTATGTATATATTTTTCTTATGTCATATTTTCAATGAAACGAAGATTGATACTCACATATTTTTATTTTTCTTATTCGAATTCTTATTTTGATTCTCTAGAATTTATGCGACTTAAGTTTCACAACAACTATTAATTGGTATCAAATCCAAGGCTTTGTTTCTTTATATTTTCATGACAATATAGTATATATTTTTCATCGATATGTTATTTATATACTAGATTAAGTTTTTCTAATATAACATAATTTTTTATCATCGAAATCATGTGAGAAAAAACTAGAATAGATTTATTTTTCGAGTTTTTCATGTTTCTACGAAGAACATGAAAAATGGTAAAACCTTCGTTATTTAATTTAATTTTAGATAAAATTATAATGATTCAATCGATTGTTGAGTCTAAAATTTTGAACAGAAATGATTAAATTTCAATCGATAAATAACATTAAACTCGTAACTATGCTAATTATCAATCAATTAGAATTATTTTTTTAATCAATTCAAATTATTTTTTTTCATTAAGTTTTTTTTCCCATTACGGTGGCTGTTTCAAGGTCAAACACAAACGAAAACAAAAAAAAAATCATTGTTTCGAATGAAACACTAAAAGAAAAAAAAAACACGGCTTCGAGTGGAATAAAAGAAAAAAACACGGTTTAGAATGAAACAGTAAAAGTAAAAAGTAAAAGAAAATAAAAAAAAAAAGGTAAATATATTTACTCTTTTATTGAAAAAAATATGTATTAGATTTTTTTAATGAATAATTAAGAGATTAAATAGTATTAAATAATATTATTTAATTATAGAATTTAAAGAAGGTTTTATATATGGTTTATCTAATCGTATATAATAGACTTTTAAATCGATTAGATAAAATTAATCGACTGTCATACAATATCAATCGATTGATAAGTCTAATTTGGAATTATTAAGGCTGATTAAATAATTTTTGTTCAAATTAAGTTTCTATAATTTTCTTGAATCTATCCATGCAACGTGCTTCAAAGCTGAACTAATATGTCAGTCCAAAGGAAGACACCTTAGGTATGTTTAGTGCATTTGTATTGGTAGACGTATATCTATGCTAAAAGTAATCGACCTAAAAGAAGATTACTTTTATGTCAGATATATGTATAAGGTAGCTTACAACTATAGAATAAAATATTATTCTATTCAGATCATGCATAAAATATGTAAGCCCAAAGGAAGGCATATTATGTGACCAATTAAGATTATTGTGAGCTATGGACTAAAATATAACTCATATAAAGTATCATATTATGCGCACAATAGGTTGGCCCAAAGGAAGGCAAATCGTGTGGTCAATTAAAGTTTGAGTTATATTAGAGAGTATCACTAACAAATAATGTGTCGGCCTAAAGAAAGACACATTATGTTGTACTTGGTATCCCATAAAAAGCTCATTTAGATGCATTTAAAATTTTATTTTATTTACATAATTTTATATTACTTATATGTTCTTGGTTTTAGTTAAATCACGAGCTTAAATAAATTTCTCTCTTTAAATTTCAGTGCAATTTGTAACTGCTAGTATTAATAATATCTCAATATTAACTGGTTCGAATTTTACTAAATGGAAAGAATACGTGATCGTAGTATTAGGTTGCATGAACTTAGATTATGTATTAAGGAATGATCGTCCTGCACCTCTGGCCAGTGCTAACATTATAGAGTAGAAAGATGAATTTCAACTGTGGGAGAACGCAAATCACATGTGTTTGAGTATCAGAAAGCTTTCCATACCGGTATCAATAAAGGGTTCAATAACAGAAGGAGGAGATGCTAGGAGTTTCATGGATTAATTAGCATACCGATTCACCTCAAATAAAAAGGTCGAGGCTATCACACTTCTTACGAAGTTGGTAACAATGCGATACAATGATAAAGGAAACATAAGGAAGTACATTATGAAGATGTCCAAAATAGCGATAAGTCTAAAAGCACTAAAACTCAATATGTCTGAGGGTATGTTAGTGCATTTCGTCTTGATGTCTCTGCCTCTAATTTTCACTCTTTTTAAGATATCGTATGATCATGTCCGAATGAAGGAAACTAGAAAGTTGGGAATAGGGTGACCGTTGACGGGATGAAGACCTCGATCTTGCAAAATAAAATCAAAACCATGGAAGGGGTCCCTGGCGTTGGCCTTCCGACGCTCAAGTCAAAATCAGGAAGAGAATGAGTAATCCAGAAAATAGAAAATCTTACCTTCCTCATACCTGAAGTACCCTTTTATACTTTTTTTTGTGATCGTTCACCTACCCTTCTTTAATGATATTAATTGTAAGAGGAATGCTTATTTGTCTTGACTTCCGTGCATTGATGATAAATGTAGTGTTCTTCTTTATCTTGACTTCCTCATATTTAATGATAGACGGCGTGTTCTCTTTTGCTTTCTTGTCTCTTCCTGTGTAATGTCATTCCTTGCGCCGAACGGGCGATTCAAGCAACCACTCCTCTGCCCATGATGCCCCGACCGACCCATGATGCCCTAACCAACCGGGTGATGTCCGTTCGGTCACTCCTCTGTTGACTGGGATAACTGTAAGCCCGACGTTGACCGCCTTGACTTTGATCGACACCATGTCAATTGACCCGTGACAGGTGGGCGCGCTCTCCCTTTTCACTGCATCATCGTATAATACTCAAAAGAAAAAGTGGACATTGAATGAGCTCATAGCTCAATACATGCAAGAGGAAGGAAGACTAAAGATTGAGACATTTAAGAGTGCTCACTTAGCATCTAGTTCTCAAAGTGCGAACAAGAAACGAAAGAGGATCAATAACAAAGGAAAAGGAAAATAAACTGCAGATTTTGGAAATTTTCTCAACTTTGTTAGTTCGGAAGTCAATCTAACTATTGTACCCACTGACACTTGGTGGATAAATATCGGTGCTACTACTCACATAAGTATCACTATGCAGGGTTGTCTCAGGAGCCGACTTCCGCTTGATGGTGAAAAATACATCTATACAGGAAATGGAAAGAAGGCTAAAGTTGAGTAGATTGGTGTTTTTAGGCTTTGTTTAAGAACCAATATTTTTTTGGATTTAGAAAATACATTTATTGTATCGTCTTTTCGATGAAATTTAATTTCAATTTCTTATTTGGACAAATCAGATTATTCTTATTTATTTAAAAATAAAATTTGTAACATTTTCTTTAATTCAGTGTTGGTTGGCAATGGTTCCTTGGTTGATAAGTTTTATAAATTAAACACATTTACTCCTACGGTTGACAACGTAATAATACATAGTATAAGTACGAAACGCAAATTGGCTAACAAAAATTCTTCCATGTTATGGCATAGGCGTTTAGGACATATATCTAAACAACGCCTAGAAAGATTAACATCATATGGAATTCTCGATTCGCTTGACATGTCGGACTTTGATATCTGCATAGAGTGTGTTAAGGGGAAGACCGCTAACAAAAGGAACAAGGAGGCTAGCCGTTGTAGTGACCTTTTGGAGCTAATACATACGGACATTTGTGGACCATTCCCTAAGGCATCTTGGAATGGGCAAACATATTTTATTAGCTTCATAGACGACTATTCCAGATTTGGCTATCTATACCTTATTTATGAGAAATTGTAATCTTTGGACATGTTCAAAATTTTCAAAATCGAAGTTGAACTTCAACCAAGTAGGAAAATTAAAGTCGTCCGATCCGACCGTGAAGTTGAATATTATGGTCTATATAATGGATCAGGTGAATAACGTCAATGACCTTTTATGACCTACCTTACTGAGTGTGGGATTGTGCTTCAATGTACCATGCCTGATACACCCCGTCAAAATGGTGTTGTTGAGCATCGAATTGAACCTTAAAAGATATGGTAAGAAGTATGATGACTTTTACTTCTCTACCAGAGTCTTTCTGGGGTGAGGGACTCAAGACTATAGTTTACTTACTCAATAGAGTACCTAGTAAGGCGGTAACTAAACCCTCATTCGAGATGTGGACGGATAGAAAGCCTATCATTGGGCATTTACATGTTTAGGGTTGTCCAGCTGAAACTAGGCCTTACAGTCTAATGAAAGGAAACTGGACTAAAAAATAGTTAACTACAATTTTATAGGTTATTTTGAGAAGTCAAGAGGGTATAAATTTTATGATCTCTCTAATAAATCCTTCTTCGAAACGAGAAATACGAAATTTATTGAGGATAGTGGGAGTGATAAGTTAAGGGAAATATCTTTTGAGGAATGCATTGGCAATCCTCCTGTAGTCGCTACTAGTACGATCAGTAGTGGCGTGGTTATCATACCACACATTATAAGCATTACATATCCAATGAACGTAGTGAACCAAGATATTTCCATAACATCTCTAATGCAATTGAAGGAGCATGACATTGAAATTGAAGTACTGCCTCATATTGATGAGTAAGTACCTCAGTCATCTCAAACACAAGTGCCTTTAAGGCGATCCATAAGAGAACGGAGAATCACGAATTCTCGTGATTATGTTTATCTCCAAGAGCATGACTTTGACATAGGGTTGGAAGGTGATCCTACTACATTTTTCCAAAAAGTCAAACAATGCTCTAACCTTGAAAGATGAATTAACGCCATGCAAGAAGAGTTGAAGTCTATGGCAGACAATGACATTTGAAAACTTGTCGAATTGCCTGGAGGAAAGAAATCCGTTGGTTGTAAATAGATATTTAAAACCAAGCGAGATTCAAGGGGCAATGTCGAAAAGTATAAAACTCGTCTTGTTGTCAAGGGATTCACTCAGAAAGAAGACGTTGATTACAAGGAGACTTTTTTCACCTGTGTCGATGAAAGATTCTCTTAGGGTAGTCATGACACTTATAGCTCATTATGATTTAGAGTTACATCAAATAAACGTAAAGACTGCATTCCTCAATGGAGATATGGAAGAGTTTATATATATGGTGCAACTAAAGAACTTTGAGTCTAAGAACTCAAAGCACCTAGTATGTGGATTAAAGAAGGTCATTTATAGTTTAAAACAAGCATCCCATCAGTGGTACCGAAAATTTGATCAAGTGATTACCTCATTTGGATTTAAAGAGAGTTCCGTCAATCAGTACATATATGTCAAGTTTAGTGGAAGCAAGTTTGTTATACTTGTTTTGTATGTGGACAATATATTGCTTACGAGCAATAATAAGGGCATGCTGCATCAAACCAAGTCATTTTTATCTGGTAATTTTAAAATGAAATATCTTGGTGAAGCATCCTTTGTTTTAAGCATATAGATCTATCGTGTTCGTTTAAGAGACATTCTCGGAAATTCACAACAGACATATATTGAAAAGGTGCTTATAAGGTATGATATGCATAATTGTACACCTGGTGACACGCTTGTGTCAAGAGGTGACAAGTTCAGCTTGCAATAATGTCCACAGCTTGAACTTGAAATAAAGGAGATGAAACAATTTCCATATGCGTCAGCAGTAAAAAGTCTCATGTATGCACAAGTTTGTATTCGACCAAATATAACATTTATAGTGGGGATGTTAGGCAGATATGTAAGTAACCCAGGACTATCGCACTGTAAAGCGGTAAAGAGAGTGATGCGGTATTTGCAAAGAACTAAAAGATATATGCTCACGTATCGGAGATCAAATCATCTAGAGGTGATTGGATATTCAGACTCTGATTTTGCTGGATGCTTGGATAGCAGGAGATCTACTTTAGGCTATATTTTCATGCTTATTGGAGGGGTTATATCTTGGAAGAGGCTCAAGCAAACACTAGTAGCTACTTCTACTATGGAGGCAGAGTTGGTAGCATGCTACAAAGCATCCAATCACGGGATTTGGCTGTGAAACTTCATCACAACATTATAAATTATTGATGGTATTGACAGGTCACTGTGGATCTATTATGATAATAAAGTCGCAGAACATTATGCCAAGAATAATCGTAGTTCGTCGAAGTCCAAGTACATCGACATCAAGTTTCTATCGGTTAAAGAAAGAGTTCAGAGTAGTCAGATTATAGTAGAGCATATCAGCACAGATTCCATGTTAGCCGATCCACTCACCAAAGGCTTGGTGCCTAAGGTGTTTCATGCGCATATTGTGGATATGAGAATTCTTCTTATGGAAGAAGAACTCATCTAGTGGAAGTCTGTATTTATTTTATTACTCTATATTTGATAATAAAGAAATATTTTGTTTTGATTATTGTACGTACTTAAAGTTCAAAACATTAGTGAGAATTTATGTGTTTATTTGACACTCTGACTGTGATATCATCATTTACTACTGTTGTTTAACATTTAGTGTTTGTAAATATGATACAGATTCTTTTTGGAATCATAAAGTAGATCATGATTTACTATTGCAGTTTAACATAAAATATTTTGCAAATATGATCTGATATCTTTTGAGGTCATTTTAGGACTAGTTGGAAATTAACATATATTAATCACATTTCATGTAATTTTCACTTTACAGATCTATATCTTGATCTATGTCATTAATGATCTCTTTAACCCTATACCAATGAAGTTAATAGATCAGATTGTTTATAGGAGCATCTTGTACCCATAAAATTTGATATCAAGTAAAGTTTTACTTGTATTTCACATACAACTCACATATAACCCAAGTGATAAATTATTAGATATAATTATCCCTATTAGATGAGTTTATTTGTAAGTTGCACATGTGAATACGATCTAATCTCGTTTAAGTGATCTAACTTAAAGTTATTGAGTTTTGGGATTATTTGATGTGGATCTCATATATGTAGAATCCATTACCCGTATCTATTATCATCTATGGATTAATAATGGATGTGCACTATATAATGGATTGATCCCCAGAAGATTAAGACATTCTTTTAAGACGTCTCTTCGTTCCTCATTAACAAAGAGGATTCAACATCGTCAACCCTAACTCCTCCGAAAGACCAACCTTCTTCTCCTTTTTTTCCATGGAATTATGGGATCGACAAACTCTACACGAAAAATAATGACAATTCCACTACGTTCAAATTATTCGTAATTACAGTATTTATGTATTCATTTTTTTATGTCATGTTTAATTGATAAAATTAGATCTTCTTATTCTTATATTTCCTATATATGAGTTCTTTATGTTTTAGAATTCATGTGACTTAGATTTCATAAGAATTATCATCTTGTGTTAAAAGTTTATGATAAAAACCAATAATGATAGTTTTTCATGCCAATTGAGAACCGAGAGTTTTTTTTCCATGATTGAATTTCTTCTGCAACTGCTTGTCCAACAATACTTTCAAATTTCATTAGAAAATCAACCACGAACCAGAGTTAGCAAAATTATACCTGGCAGAATGGATATCCTCAGGTCACCTCCAAGGAAATGAATCCTGCATGAAAGCTTGAATGTTATTCAGCAGCTGATAACAGATGTGTTTTGTACATGGTGTCCTCAAAGTAATGACACCGACATTTCTCCTTTCATACTAACAAAATCAGTTTCAATGTCACAAAATCTAGGGGGGAAACCATCAAAGCTTGCCACAAGAGATAAGCTCTCAAGACAGATTACAAAGGAATTCAAAGGAAATTACATTGAATTTTGCATCATGCCTACAATAAAATGACACAACCCATGCAATTAGTACATTCAACCAATATATTACGTGAACTGTTATCTTCAAAGGAACATCACATTGACCTTTTTTTCCCTGCTGACATTTTATATTAATGCAGTTAACCATGAGCTGAGCTGAAAACTTTACAAATACCATACATGTGATGAGAATTTGTAGATCTTTAGATCAACATATGAAAGATAATTGACATGTCGTATGTCTAATGAGCAAGTTGAACTCAGATGAAATACAATACGTAATCTAACTATAAATGGCCATGTCATCATCCCTGAAGCCAAGATGAACAGTGATAATAAGTATAACATCGGTGACAAAACAGACCACTAAAGGCTCACCAAATTTATCTAGTATGAAATAATCTCATAAGCGACGAGGGAGCCGTTGCAATTCAAGTGTTAAATTCACAGCAGCCTCTTGGATTCCAGGAATAGCTGAGTTCTTAAGAGTTAAAAGAAGGGTTTCTATACTTGAAATTGCCGATGCCGGTATTGACAAAATCAGTGCATGGGAGAGGTATTGCCTACAAGAGAAGGCAAGAGCATACAGAAGACGAAGAATATGTATGCCAAAGGCATTATTAACTAAGAATTCCATAAGTTTGCTGATTTTTTGAAGTTTTGTTAAAATGCCCGTGGTGG
Source organism: Zingiber officinale (assembly GCF_018446385.1). Classification (NCBI taxonomy): domain Eukaryota; kingdom Viridiplantae; phylum Streptophyta; class Magnoliopsida; order Zingiberales; family Zingiberaceae; genus Zingiber; species Zingiber officinale. The sequence continues at coordinate 136,993,191 of NC_055995.1, read as the reverse complement.
CTTCTCGTGGTGCTGCTTTAAGCAGCAGGACCACACACTCCGATGACAAATCAACAACTGATGCTTTCGGGTTCCTTAACAAGTCCAGGAAGACACTGAGGTTACTGGCAAAGTCACAGACATCCTTGATGCAGTGCTGCTGATCAACAGCAATACTCATGTTGAAGGCATTATTGCATAGAAGAGATGGTTCTTTGCAAAGGGCTACACCCTTCTCATGTCCAATACCCCGCAAAATAAATGCTTTGCAAAGTTGTAATGTTGGTTCCAGAAAATCCTCCATTTCCTTTGCACTCACAAATTCCAAAAGATTTCCTATTTTTCTTGCCACTCGTAATTGAGACAGAAGCTTAGTTTCTGTCTCAGAAGCAGAAGCTAATGCTAGACAAAGTTTTACGTCATTCACATTAGCATTTGAAAGGTCACCATGCAAAAATCCAAAGCAACGTGTAACTGCTTTCAGATCCACTATATCTGATACTCTTATATAGTTAAATTCAATCAGCATTACTAGAAGCTTCTGGGCATACATAGGAATTGGATCTTCATCTTCAATCAATGCAGGGTAAAGAGGAAGGAAATAAGTTCGAGATATCAACTTTATGTCCTCCAATATTTGCTCCATGTTATATAAGGAAGGATCATCAAAGATATCAACCATTGCATCAAACAAAATTTTCAAGCACAAAAACCTGGCATCTCCATCTCTGTTGCCATTGTATATAATGGCCAGGCTAGGAAGAATCCTACCTGTAAATATTGTGGGGCCATCTAGAATAACAGAAGGATCTTCTATAATTGTTTCAAGCACTCGAAGCAACGTAATTTGAAAATCTTCTCTTCCCTGTATTCATTAGAAAACAAAATATCAGAAAACTATCTACTTTCCAAGGCTGACATTAGATACCTTAGAAGTTGAAAGAGGGCAAACATTAGTACCCTCACGATATTTCTTAACAGATTGAAATTGATTTGACAGTAGTACAATTCCTACTACAATAAGATCCGTCCACTATAATTCATAATTGCCAATTCTCCTTAGAGTCGATTGGTAGAGAAACCTCAAATAGTCAGGGCTCATTTTGTTATTAGTGTTATTCTTGTAGTAAAATTATACAACAGATTTTGTTACAATAAAATATTAATATTAATTTTTTGTTAACAGCTGTTGGGTAATAAGCATTATATACTATGATTCTGTCTACTCGTTCAGAAAAAATCACAGATATATGAAGTTGTTAGGGTGTTTTCTACATAAAAATAAAAATATAGGAGAATAATTTCAATAAATATATACAAAAACCTATCAACGAATTTCTTTTTAGTTTGGCCTTTATCACATAGAAGTACAAAACAAGACTGGCCCTAGTTTATAGGAGAAATCAAAGTCCAAACTGAGAAAGGCCTGATTAGAAAAGGTTTGTACCTGAAAAGGTATCTCTAAAAGTTTGATCAGATTCGTCAACTGGAGCAAGACATGATTGTTGACTACCCGATGTTTAAAGGAAGAGCTTCCAAGAAGATGAAGAATCACTGGAAGTACATTGGCACTGCTCTTTGGGTTACCCCGGCTAGCAAGAGCAACAGTAGGCCCATGGCGTTTACCAGCCATCATCTGTTGCATATCAACAGACACAGTTTCAAGAATACCTGGAATTGTAGTAACAATTAAACACACAAATGATTCCATACACTGCTGAATAAACCCATCCTTCTCTTTTCCCAGTCTATCAACTGCATAAAGCAACTTAACATTTCCAAGAAACTGAGAAAGCCATCTACGGCTGTTAATACAAAGAAGAGCCACAAACATAAGAGTTTTTCCTCGTAAAATTTCAGTCCCTTGCTCAATTAGTGACAAAAGAACTGGCACCAAGTGTTTTTCTTCCCCCAGGGAATGAAGATTTCTGTTCATGTTCGACAACCCTTGCATGCTTAAAATTGACATATTGAGAAGATTTAAACTAATCTGCTGCTCGCGTGGATTTCCCTTAACTAAAGCAGAGGCAACATCTCTGAGCGGCAATTTCTCAAACACATACTGTATGCATGAGGAACAGAAACGACAAAGGCGTACTAAACAAGATCCAGCAATAAACCTTGTATTTTCATGTTTTCCTGTCGCCTTGTATATATAACAGAGATTTGCAATTACATCCTGACTGGCAAAACGAGATGCCCAATCTCCTCCTTGACTGCAAATGTTTTCAATTGTTCTTAGAGCATAAAGCTGGGCTATATCATCCTCTCCCATGCGCAAGATGGATGAGACCAGTGCAATGACAGAACTTGTAACCTGTTCAAATATTTTCCATTATAAAAGCAAGAAGGCTATAACATTAAAGAAGGTATAGCTAATTCTATATAGTCCCAATAGTGTACTACAATGGCAGAATTTTACAATCATCCTATCAAAACAACATAGGAAAGGATGGATTAATATTGGGTTGTACAAGGAAACATAACCAACTCTTCTAAATTCAACATATAATTTGAAGCTATGAAAATGACAATAATGCAAAGCCTATGATCTTAAGTGCATGCAATAGTTTGTGCCGATAGAAGCATTAATTTACAATCAACCAATCAACAAAATTGACAATGACCATAGAAAACGTCAAAGAAATCAAACCTGCCAACAAGATGTAGCTTTTATCTCCTTCGATGGAGATTCAACAGTATCTCCATCATTGCAGTTGTGTTCATTTTTAGTAGAAATATAGAAAAGCAACTCCCCAAGAGCAGCCATAGAAAATCGTCTTACTTTGTCATGCTTGTCCCTTAAGCCATCCATCAGTGAATTTATAATACCAGAATTTGCAAGTTCGGTTTCAATAAAGGTGCAATGCCGAATCAAAAGGCCCATTGCTGAAGCAATTTGAACCCGCAGAGTAGATATTTTTGAAAGTCTCAGCATTTTTATAAGCGACAACATCACAGGCCCATTAATAATTATATTGGCTGCGTCACTATTTCCACTTAAAATTTCTAAGTATCTAATGATATTCTGCTTCTCTAAAACATGAGAACTTCCATTTAACACATGAATTATCTTACCATTCAGTGCATTCATTTTTTCTGCTGGCAACTTGCCATAATCACTTGGAGAAAAAGATTCAAAAGGAAGATTTGGAATAGCATCTGCAGCTCTATCACCTTTTCTACTTGGCATCACTGGCTTTACTGCAAGATCTGATGGATGCCAAAAAACTTCAAATAATTTAGTGGATGACCCAGCAGAATCTGAATCAGTTGCAGGTTCAGCAACTGTCTTGACGTGCTGTGTATTCCTACTGCAGACACTAGGTGGGGTAGCAGTCACATCGCGATGCTCCGAAGAAGTGTCTTGTTCTGGTTTCTTATGATCAACTAATTCATCATCAGCGGCGATACTTGGGTGATCCATATTTTGTTCTCTCTCTTCATTCTTTTTATCAGTATTTTCAGCTTGTAATTCAGCAGATATAATGCAAGAATTTTCAGATCCATCAGCATCATCAGTTACTTCATCTTCAGGGTTCTCATTAAAATCAAGTTCCATATCATTATTCTCAATTTTTACTTCGGCATCATCATCGCATGTCTCTGCTGTTGGACGTCTATAGTTCTCTTTCTCGTTCTCTCTCTGTAAATTCAGCTTGGCCATCCTTGACATCCTAACAAGATTTAAACCCTTTGCAGTGTCAAGTTTCCCACAATGTTTTAAATTATTTTTCCTATTATTCTGTGCATTTCTAACTGGCGTTTCAATAGCTTTGTTCCCAGAACGAGAACTTTCATCTTGTTTATGGGCTCTCATCTTGCTTTCTTGCCGCTTTTGAGGAGTTCTTGATTGAGAAATTTTATCACCATTTCTATCTGACAGGTATGGTTTATGTAAGACTTGAACCATATTATTGAATGCAGGCTGAGTAGGTAGAGATACAGAAGCAACCTTGGTTCTCCAAAAACTGTGTTCACAAAGTTCAGTCCATTCTATTCTTTGAGCTGGATCTTTGACCAAAAGTGCATTGATCAGGCTCACAAATGAGTTGGATGTGTTATCTGGGAGAGCTGGTATGGGATCCGAAATAATTGACTTCACTAACTGGGTAAACTCAGTCCCTGTGAAAGGTGGCCTTCCAGTATAGCATTCATATAGCACACACCCCAGAGCCCATAAATCAGAAGCGTAAGAGTGGATCCCTCCATCATGGAACAACTCAGGAGCCATATAACACGGAGTTCCACGCTTTGATTGAGGCAGCTAATATGCACAATGATAAAATAACATGAAACTATTAGCTGAGAAAAATGTAGATTGATAGTGTTCCTATGATATTAACAAATGTCTCCAAGAGCTGAGGAACTCACCGCAGCAATAGTATTCTTTTCAATATCAATTAATCTCCTAGCCAATCCAAAATCACAAAGCTAAAGCAGGTTATATGGGAAAAAAGTAGTTAGGCAGAAATGTATCTTGAAATTTAGTACAAAAAGAACAAAATTAGAGTGTACCTTGGCAAATCCAAATTCATCCAGTAAAATGTTTGACGGCTTTAGATTGCAGTAAATAATTCCCTTCGAATGCAAGAACCTAAAAAACTCCCTGTTAGAAATTTAAACATAGTGCCACCATAATTGAAGCAAATTTTTCCTAAAATAAGACTGACTGGAGAGCTTTCACCAAGTCAAAAGCCAAATCATGGATGGAACTTTCAGGAAGTTGTGTGTCCTGCAAACATGTCATACTAGCATAAGTGCAACAACTTCAGACAGTCCGTGAAAATAATTACAAAAACAAGAAAATGAGTTTTAACATCAGTTCATAAGTATAAAAAAATCTCCAAATTCTAAGCTTCATTATAGCTGTTAGTGTCGAATCTTTTGTTACAGTAACGTTAGTTATTAGGATCATTTAATTGGAGAACAGAATCATCAAATACCCTATCAAATTCAGCAGCTGTTTCAACAAATTCATTTTTTATACAAACAAGCAATAGGAATTACATTCCCAAATGTTTTTGGCAATTGTAAGCAGTGTGTTGAAGCTTTAAAACATTAGTGCAATAAACTATTCAAGCACACAAACTTTTAATAAACTGGTAAAGAAAAGTAATTAGAAACCATCACTGCAGATAGGACATCAAACAAATCTGTTCAACTATCAGTACCAAACATGACCTTGACAAACACACAAGAATTGATTTTGAAAGATGAAAATAGAGAAAACAGCTGAAGATGTATCTTTCACTTTCATATTGACACTTGGAATCTAACAATTCAGAAAAAATCAACCAATAAAAACATGACTTTTGTTTTTAGGATGGGAGCTTGCTAGAGAGGTGAAGTGAAACTACTCAAGCATCTAGCTAATCAACATGCACTCAGAAAAATAAAAATCTTGATTTGCAAGAAATAAACACACTCATATGCAAAAATCAGTTAGCCAATTATCCCCTTATTGCACATTGATCATTAGTAGGGATAGAAATAGTATTATCTTTATTGATAACAAACTGACAGTGCGTGTAAGTTACCTGTTTCAATAATGTCATGAGGTCACCACCAACACAATACTCTAGAACCAGCCAAAGGTGAGCGGTGGTTTCATACCTGAAGAAACTCAGCATAGTTCCGTCAAACATATTTTCATCAATCTATATATAAGGGAAAATGACTGAGATAAAAGTCCAAAAGGCACTTTAGAATTAGAGTTTTCATAATGTAAAATAATCAAACAGAATTGCCCTTGTCTTACCAAGAATAAAACCTCAGTACATTTGGATGATTCAGAGAATGAAGCATCCGAACCTGCAGAACTCAAATACGAGAATACAGTGAATTTTGCTGAGCAAAAAAGTTACAGGATGAAGGAAAATAACTTAGTGTGTGTGTATAAAGTTTCTCCTTTGCATCCATGGAGTACAGAAGCAGCCAACATAGCAGCCTCAAAGAAAATCTCCTTGGCGTCAGCAAAAGAGACATATTTGTAAAATTTACCAAGGCCACTAGCTACAGAACAACGCTAAAGTTCCAGAAAGTGACGTATTTGTTAAATTAACCAAAAATTGAGCTGTTCAGGGTAATTTCCCACGTAAAAATTAAGCTTCGGAGTAAATATGCAAACTTAAAAATCATAGCGTCGCTTACTTCATGAAGAATTTTCGACCTCTGGGATTTCTCCACGCTCTTTATCGCAAAATACTCAATCGTCTTCTTCTTTCTCCCTTTATAAACCAACTGCAACAATCGAGACAAAGAAAAGGCCGAAAAGAACCCTAAAACTTCAATCTTCTTCGAGAGAAATGCGCGAGACGGAGAATGATGGATCGAGGTGTAGAGAAGCGGACTCACCGAGTGCTTTCCTTTGCCGACCACCACGTAGATGTGGTAGTTGTTCATCTCGGGGTAGGGTTTCAGCGTCCTGTCGATCTCGAAGTCGAGGGTTTCGCCACGAGAGAGAGAGAGAAAGAGGATTAGAGTGAGATCGGTGTGTCTGTTCGACTCAATCAATTGGGTGAAAAGAGGCGGCAAAATTCCAGATCAGTGTTTTTGAATTTTGAAATATCTTGTGAATTTTTTAATTTTTATGTTTTTTAAATGGAGATAACATAACTGGAAACCTGTTTACTTGTCGAGAAGGGGAGGAAGCGCAGTTTCAGCATATTCTCACTTGTTTACCTTGGTGGAAATTACAAATGGACTGAGGTCCCCTTTTCGCTCTAAAAAAAAAATTAATCAGTCGAATCTGGGATAATCAATTCGATCCCATAAAAATTTTTCATCGACTAATAATATAAATAAAAAATACGTACATAGAAATTTATTCTAATAACCAATATTATCAAATCTGATATTCATTAATTAGAAAATTTTCTAATAATATATCGCAACCCTCGAAAGAGGTCTTAAGTCGTATAGTTTGTCCTCTGTCTTTCAATGCAACATAACACTATGAATGAAATGGCATGTGTCTTTGAGTGACATTAATTTTTTCGGCTTTTTACCCAAAAATGTTGGTAAAATTGTGTATTTATGAAAAGGCATATTATAGTTTTATAATTACCAAAAGGCACATTAATAAATATGAAAGTCCTTTTATACCCCTCCTATTAACATCATCTTTTGCTACCCCATTTTCCAAGGCATCTCAAGCACATTTGAATTATTTAGATTTAAAAATTTCATTGATGGTTCGAATGATGATGACATCAATATCTTTCTCCCTCCCTCTTTAAACACATGCAAGCCTCACACTTTTCTAACTCTCCGATTGCGAAAAACTTTCACACATTTTTAGTTACAAGATCATCCCCCAACGAAAGTGTGTGTAAGCGTCTTCGTGTGTCCGTCAGGCGACATCAAGGGTTTCCAACGAAAATCCACACTGGCCCCGTCTCTACAGTGAAGTTTAGGGTTTCTACCAATACTCTCCTTTCATAATGGCGGAAGGAAGTGGGTTGAGTATTTCATTCTCTACTGTTAAATTATCCACAAAGGATCACCTTCGAAACCATCGGATTTGCAAAGCCTGAAACAGTTTGGACAGAAACTACATTGGAACAGCGTGTTAGGTCACTTTAATAGTTTTTTAAAAAAAATCCACAAAGAAAGAAAGACATCATGGATGTGTTATTTTACATAAGTGATACGTAGTCATGATCAAACAGTCTCCCTTTAGTATTTTCTTAGACATACAAGATATGCAGCATATTCGTGATATATTGGTCAATATATTTTAAAATTGGGATTCAACTTCTCAAACCTTTAGATTCTCAGGTATAACTTATAGTTGTAAATTTTAAGCACAAAGTAGTAGTTTATTAAAATAAAATAATTTAAAAATCTTAATATTTATTTATGTTGGTTCGCTGATAGTCTTGGTTATTGGTAAATCATGGCAACTAAGGCCCTGAAATGATCTTATATCAGGCCTAATGTGGTTCTAATATGATTGAATATCAGGCTTAACATTGAGCCTAATATGGAATCATTTCATACCCTTGTTTTCCATGATATTATCATATATAATATATTATCATATATAATTATTATCATATATAACGTTGGATCTAATATTAATTTTTTAGGTGTATTGGTTGCATTCAAAAGAAGAGATGTTTCATTATTGCTTGGTATTGTAGACTGTGGTGTTTCAGATCTGATAAATTCAACTAAAGCACCAGGTGACCTCTTTCTAACTTACTTCTCGAATAAAAAAGAAGCTACCATATCAAAAATTGAGGAGTTGCTTAAATTTTATGCCAATTGTATTGAAGAAGATGATAATGTTTTATTATTTTGCAAATTCTATATTTTATATATATTTGTTTGTGTCTTATTTTTCTTCTAGTACATATAAGTCCCTTTATGTCTTATAGATATAGTAGATTATTTTGAGAATTTTGTTAGATTCAACTGGGTTGAAATTATCCATAAATTTATGGCTCCACAATTAGCTAAGATTGGGGACATATTTTCATCAACTCAGACAAAACATGTCAACACCAACCTTCCTTACCTAAAGGGCATTACTGGTCTTTTGGCAGTGAGTATATTTTTGATGTTAAATGTAACAAAATTTTATGGATGTGTATGAATATCTAACACTTGTGATGATAAATTAGGCATGGTTTGTAGAGCATGTTCTAATCGAAAAACCTTACAAAATTGAAGGAGCACGAATAAATAAGTAGAGGAATATTCCTTCACATATTAGTAAGGTGAGGGATTTGTTAGACTGAGTCTCATTTGAAGATGTAAAGTTTGAAAAATGTCACTTAAGTTACGTTAATATGCTTTTTTTACCATTTGTTTTAATAATATGACATATTATGATTAACCTAAACCCTACCCAATATGAAAAATCATTGGTTGAGAACTTTGATTTCGTTGATGATATTCCACGTCCAATGGAGACATTACAATTTGAAGACAACAAAACAGGAAGTGAAAGTAATAAGGGATGTTATAACTGTATTATTCAAGCAAACTGAATTAAGGAGCTAACAATAGAGAATATGAATTTGAATGATAGGGTGAAACAATTACTATAAATAATAGAATAGAAAATAAATGCATGCAACCTCAATCAAGCGATCCTGTAGTCAATCCTCAATGTGAACCAGTAGCTTTTGGAACAAGAGGTAGGAGAGGACGTGACAAAAGTCGTTATGATTATAGGGATACTCCAATTGATAGTTCATTGTGGCTCCATATTTTACCTAAAAGGAAGTGGAGAAATATACAAATATGCGAGCCTATGGAGAACGTTCTACCAGAAGTATAGGGTAAAAAATTTATAAAAGAACCTGATATTGTGGACAAGGGGAAAGGAAAAATTGATGTGGATGATATGGAAGAAGAAATAGACATTGTCACAATAATGGAAGGCAATTCTGAAGAAGAGGCAAATTGAAGGATACAGCTAGGATTGTCCAACTTAATAAAATAAGAAAACAAGTCATTGCTATAAGTTTATATTTGCATATAAAATAGTAATTTGTTTGATTTAATTTATTAATTAAATGGGTCAAGTCTATGGACATAGTTTGTGAAGAAGCAATTTAAGACTTCGAAGAAGAAAAAATAAGATGAAGATGTGGCCTACTTGTTAAAACAATTAGAGAACATAAAGTATGTTAAATACTTAGTTGATTTAATTAAGTGATAAGTCAAGATAATTATATGGTTCTCTAATATAGATAATTATATGATTTTCTAATTTTATTATGTGATTTATAGTTATTGATTTACTTTTTAGGTTTGCAAGTGAATTAGTTTGGAGGTTCCACCCTTTGGTTTAAATATGCATTCCTTCTTATTTAGTGTGAATGGAGAGATTTTGATAAAAGGGGAGGTAATTGACACGTATTGTAACATACTATTTAGGGGGGCATCCTCGTCTGGTAGGTCATACAATAAATCTATATATTGTTCAACCTTCTTCATAGTAAGGAATCTAAATGATTTGAGAATTTATAATATTTGAATACATTTTATTATTTGTTTAAGTATGTATGACTTTGTATATTTGTAGTCATTAATAAAATCCTCAAGTAAGTTTGGCTTGCAACAAGTGATAAAAACAGATAAAGAAGATAAAGAGTTTAGGTATATTTTTATACCTTTATGCAGTGATAATGTACACTTCCACTTATTAATGATAGACATCAAATCAATGACGTTCAATCATTACAATTCTCTAGCAAGTGGAAGTAAATCCAAATATGATTTTGAAGCAGTGGTGAGTATCCAATATTCATGTATATGTTAGAAATGCAATATAATTGCTAGTTGATATAAAATTTTAATTTCTTGTTCAATCTTACAGGTATCAGATTTAAAACAATATAGTCGTGAACACCTTGCTTCTATTGATCCAAAGTTTGAAAGTCATTATCCCTTCGATCAATGGGTGTCTCTCATAATAGAATGTCCACAACAAGAAGTCAGGTAAGTCGAGATCAAATAGTGTGAATAAAAAATATTGAATATTAAATTGCTTATGTTATTTACAGTGTTGACTGCGACTTCTTTGTGATGCAATACATTCGATGTCTTCTATACGATCTGAAGATGGACTTCAAACAAAGAGATATGAAAAAAATTAGAATTGATGTAATTGTATCAATTTTGAGGAACAGGTTCTGTAAAACATGGGATTAATTATCCATAGTTTTGTAAGTAAAAAAGTTGGGTAGGGAATATAAAGGTACAATTATGTAGTGCTGTTAGTTTTATATCTTTGTATGTAGTATTTGTTGTTGAATACAATGGTATGTATGATATAAAATGTTTAAACTAAATTGTCACGGGAATAACAATACTATTGCTTAGTGAAATAAAAATCACAATATCCAAATTGCCATGATGGTATAGATCAGTGAAAAGAGACATAACTTCACACTATATCTCTCTTATGAAAACTAAAACCTTGGTAACCGTTGAGATTTTTTAGAAATCCAAATAGGCTAGGTCTGACATTGGTTTCAAGTCTACAAGGTCTGCTTGGAAATATAAAGTAGGCATGTAATTTGGGAACTCCAAAGTAACTAAGTTATGAGTTAAAACAAATGGTTATTATTATCCCCGAAAATTAAAATTCGACAGGGTGTGTGTTGTTCGTTGAATGGAAATCCATAAGATTCACATGTTCTGTGCCAACTAGCACGGAGCAAGAACTTCATTTGTGGTGGTTAGAACCAAGATTTAGCACCATATCTAGCTTCTCCCCTTTCAAACCTTCCTAGGAAACGTGAAATTAAAGAAATCCAAGTGTCGTAGGTCCATCAGTGGGTTTTGGTCAAAACTCACTAATGGACCTAGACTTCTCCAATTGAACACATTTCAAGTGTTATGAGTTTTTAGTCTGGCAAGGTCTCTAACGGTGCTATGCATTACTTATTTAAAGCTCTCTATAGGTGATCGAGCGTTAAGAAAATTTTCAGCCTGATATGGGATAATATCAAGCCCAACATGGGCCTAATATTATATGATATTAGATCTAAGTTGGGCCTGATATTATCCCATATTAGGCCCACGTTGGGTCTGATATGATATCATATCAGGCCCAATGTGAGCTTGAATGGTTGGCACCTCGCTCGCTTTGTTCAACCGATCACAATCTAATTTTTTGATCCCGATATCTAAAACCAGAGACTATATCTCTATTTTATAAACTAAAAACTTGCTACAGATTATAATTTGTGAATTAGTTTAGAATTTCAAATAGGCTAGGTTGAACACTTGATTTTGAAGTCTACAATAAGTTATTGGAAATTTCTAATTGTATTGTAATTTAGCTTAAATATCTAAGTAATTTTTTACTTAATAATAAATTGGTGGTAGGTGTTATCCCCGTAAATTAAAATTTGATAGAGTGTGTGTTGTTCATTGAATGGAAATCCATAAGATTCACATGTTCCGTGCCAACTGGCACAGAGCAAGAACTTTATTTGTAGTGGTTAGAACCAAGATTTAGCATCATATCTAGCTCTGCCCTCTCAAACCTTCTTAGGGAACATGAAATTAAAGAAATCTAAGTGTCATAGGTCCATCATTGGATTTCGGTCAAAATCCACTAATAGACCTAGACTTCTCCAATTTAACCCATTTCAAGTGTTCTGAGTTTCTAGTCTTGCAAGGACTCCAATGGTGCTTTGCATTACTGATTTAAAGCTCTCTATAGGTGATCAAGTACTACGAAAATTTTCAGCCTGATTATGGGCCTGATATGGGATAATATCAGAACCAACATGGGACTGATAGTATCTGATATCAAGCCCAAGTTGGGAATGATATTATCTTATATCAAGCCCAACGTGAGCCTGATTGGTTGACACATCGCTCGCTTTGTTCAACGGATCACAATCTAATTTTTTTATCCTAATATCTAAAACCTGAGACTATTTCTCCGTTCAATAAACTAAAAACTTGCTACATATTATGATTTATGAATTAGTTTAGAATTTCAAATAGACTAGGTCAAACAATAGATATGTGATAATTTAAATTGGTGGTTGTTATTTTTGTAAATTAAAATGCGACAGGGTGTCAGTCATTGCAAGAACGTAATATCACACTTATTTGAAATTACAAATACATAATTTATAATTTATAATTTTTCTCAATCATTATTTTATGGGCAAGCCAAAATCTATAAGCTCTCATTTCATCTTGTATAAAGTTCGTTGATTGCTGAAACATCAAACTCTCTACATAGTGCATCATAAAAAAGCACAATCTAACCTACAAGAAAATAATATTAAACGTGTAAGAGTCTCTTTTAAGGTAAAGATGATGGAATATAAACAAATACTTACGATTTACTTTATGTTGGGTCATTTACTTGAATCAATTTAAACTCTCTCCCGGAGATAGGTGCCAAAACCACGATGCCATATGTAATAGTATGACCAATTTAGCTCCTTAAAAAATAACATCTACACATAAATGACATTAGTAATTAATACATATCCAACATTCCTCCAGGTCTATGACCATTAGATGCCAATGATCATCTTCATTATTTAGTGGACAGAAAATATATCTAATGGGCTTGTCATTATCAGTCTTAGCACTCTGTTTTAATGCGTCCACATGCATCATTCCAAACATTTCCTATGTAAACAAGATAAATTTTAAGTTTACTACATCCGCTATATATAGAAATAAGATCAGGTGCTCAAATACTTACTTGAAATCTAACCTCATAAAATATGGATGGGTAGTATAGTGAGTTAGAGGTTTTGACTTCATTAGCTAGAATGGTCTAATAAACATTTATGCAATCCCTATTGGTGTATTGAATCTAATCAAATATTATCATAAAAGATTGCATATCTAAAGAGAAAATATCATTGGACCATATTGGAAGCACCATAACCCTACATAATCAGTCAAAAAACAACATAAATAAGTTAGCACTATTAATTATTATTCAACTCCAATCATCATCACTAGTTTACATGATTATACAATTACACTACCAACTTACTTTAACTGACTCAGTTTCAATATTGCATCTACGATCACATCATCTTTATTCTTTTTAAAAAAATATCTTTGCTTGCTAAAAAAATTCAAATTCTAATATGTCAATAAGGATTACAAAGTAACGAATTACCTTCAATTGACCCTACCTTTAATATTTTGGTCTTAAGCTTTTGAAGTTTACCACATTTATTTCTATATTTGATGAACATGTGTCTTTAATTTTTGATGGGACAGGAGCTTCTAGTTCTACATCCTTAACAATCTGGTTGCCTTTTTTTTTACACTCAGCTATTTGTTTTCTCTGAGTTCTCTTTCTTTTGGGGCCTAGTCCAAAATTAGTTAGTAGTCTTGGCAGATTAGGTTCTATGTCCTCTTTATCTATGGTAGGGGATGTTCGTGGCTCTTCTAAGACCTTGCTTCGTAGGATTTTTTAGAGATCTTTGATTTTATTTTCAGCATCGACTATGATTTTATCTTTTACAATTAAAATTCTATTATCTACAAGAACATTGATAGTGTCAGCAATTTTGCCACTCCTATCCTGTAAGTCACAAAGGTGACTTATTTAAAGATCTTTTTATTTAAGCATACTCTCCATTTCAGCAATTAAAATATCCTTTGCTATTAAGAGACTATTCTTTTCATCTATAACTGTTGTCATGTTGCTATTAGCATCCTCTAAACTTTTAACAGCTCTATGTAATTGTTGCTTTAAATTTTCAATTTGTTCTCCTTTTTCCTTGCACTGACTACAGTCTACCATCTCTGGGCACTGCAGTATACCTTCTTGCCCTTGTTTGCCAAGAACGCTACTACTACCACAAAATAGAACAGTTGTAAAAAAATATAAGATATACAGTTGACAGTATAACTTGTCATTTGATCTTGACTTCCATATAAGTTTCTCCAAATATTTGGCAGAACAATCAGACTCTTAGAAAAACTCCATGTACAATTGGCTAGAGGCCTCATTTAAATCAAGACGAACTATCTCTCCATTGTCGGGTAGGCCTAGAATCAGTACAACATCTACCTTAGTAAATTTCAATTTTTTTCTATGGAAGATGAAGTTGTGTTCCTCCTGATCCCAATTATCAAACATATTCTGGACCTAAGCTCTTACAAAGGAACTAATAGGGAGGTCGAGGATCTACGAAAATGGTGTCCCTCGAATTTTTTGTTCTTGTTCTACAAATGGTTGAACAGAAGAAATAAATTTTCTGAAATGGCAAATGGTACTTTTCCAGTTCATTCTTTTAGTTCTTCCTCTGTTGACATAACTTGGATAACTGGGTCGAGCAACACCTCCACTTGTCGACACTCTTTTTGAATCATTCCGAACTTAGCAGCCATAAATCAACAATCACACATAGAAAAAAAAACTCTTAGATTCCGTAATAATGGTTGTGCTCTTATTCTAACAATGCCCTTAATAATAACACAAACCCTAGGTGAAATCATTATACATATTACCACTGAATACGTAACGGAGCTACGTATAAAGCCAATGGTCGGATGTCGGTGATGCTAGAGGCACGCCTCAAATGGAGCTACGTACGTTGGCTCGAGAAGACGACTACGACTGAGGCAAGAGAGTGGGAGATTGCGCTGTGATTCAAACGTTGGTATGATATCCCCCAATATCAGGCCCAACGTCAGAAATTTATTTATTTTAATTTGTTAACATTTTTTAGTTATTTATTTTCTATTTAATCTCTATAATTTATTATATATATTAATCTTTTTTATATTATTTTACTTTTTATTTATATTATATATTACTTTATATATATATATATATTATTAAAATATGTTTTATATTTTATAGATACTAGTGTGATCGTGCACACGCGTTGCGTGTGTAATATAATAATATATAAATTATTTGGGTATTTGAAATTTTAAATTGTTTGGATTTTCTAGTGTCACCCTTACGAATCAAGAATTAATTATCAATAGTGACGCTAAAGAATCCCAGCAACAAACTACTATAACGGAATTCCTTATGAAAAAAATTATTTTAATTTAATATTATACTTGTCTTAGTAAAAAAAAACTAAGAAAAATATATTTTTTAACATCGTCGGCCTAAAATATTTATAGAAGTTTTTTTGATCATAGTGCTGTCAATTCTAAGATATGGGACTAAAGAGAACTACATTTTTTTATATAAAACAATCAGAGAAAATTAATGATGAGAAAAATTCATAATAATACGCTATAGCTGAGTCTCGAACTCTAGATCACTGATTGTTTCGCTTGTGGAATTACTAATAAATCTTGAAATTATTTTTAGTGTGAATAGAAAAAAGGACATTAACATAAATGCATTTTAGGCTTCACCAAAGTTAGTTAGTAAAGGGGGGAGATTTTTAATAAAATAGTAAGATATTTAATTTCATTATATGATTTATTTTAATCTATATACTATATTTTGTTTTATTAATTTTTTTTAATATTAATATATATATTAGCAATTTATTTTTAATATTTTTTATTAACAAATAAATTTTTTATTTACTATTTAATCTATAACTTTTATTCTATATATTACTCTTTTGATATATCAAATTTTATTTTAGAATAATAACATGAACCATTTTGTTTAAGTCATACCTTCATTTTAGTTCAAATCAAATTACAAGACAATTTTATATTTCCAAGCACACCCTATAAACTTGAATCCAATTGTTGGTGCTAGGCTATTTGAATTTCAAAAAAAATATCTCAACTCCTAGCAACTTTTTTTTTTGTTTAGAGACTGAAGATATGGTGTGAAATTTTAGATCTCGGGATCAAAATCTTGGTTGTGATCAAAAAACAAAGCGACCAAGGACGGATCTTATAAGGCCCATGTTGGGCCTTATATGATCTCATATTAGGCCCAATGTGGGTTGGATATCATTCATATCAAGCCTAGCATCGTGCTGAAATCTATCGTCACATTGGAGCAACTGTGGAGATATTTAAATCAGTAATATATAGCATCGTTGGAGTCCTCACAACACCACAAACTCTCAAGATTTGAAATGGACGCAATCATAGATGTGTAGGTCCATCAGTGGATTTTGGTCAAAATCCATCGATGGCCCTACGGTATTTGGTTTTCTCTAAAATCACCTTCCCTATGAAGGTTTGAGCTTATAGAAGCTATATATGGTGTCAAAACTTAGTTTTAACTAGTACAAATGAAGCTCTTGCTCCGTGCATTTGGCACGAAACATGCGCATCTATTTGATTTCTTTAAATGAATATCATTAAATTTACAACAACACCAAGTACCACCATTTTATTTTTGAGTGACAACTTAGTTAGAAGTTAAAGCTATATTACACTACTATTAGCAATTTCTAATCACACGTTGTAGCCTTAAAATCCACTGTTGGACCTAGCCTACTAGAATTTCTATACTTTTTCACAATTGGTAGTGAGTTTATAGTTTATAGAAGGGAGAGATGGTGCGAAGTTTTAGATTTGGGGAGCAAAAACTTAGAAGTGATCGGCTGAACAAAGCGGCCAAAGTCCCAACCTATCAGCCCAATGTCGGACTTGATATGTTAGCATATCAGGCCCACAATAAGGCTAAGATGTTTCATAACGTTAGATCACCTCTAGAGATCTTTAAATCAGTAATGGATAAAACTGTTAGTCCTTGGAATACTAGAAACTCACAAAACTTGAAATGACCGCAATCAGAGATGTGTAGGTCCATTAGTGGATTTTGGTCAAAACCCATTGATGGCCCTACGATACATGGATTTATCTAAAATCACCTTCCCTATGAAGGTTTGAGCTTGTAGAAGCTATATATGATGTCAAAACTTAGTTTTAACCAATACAAATGAAGCTCTTGCTCCGTGTCAATTGGCCCGGAACATGTGCACCTATTGGATTTCTTTAAATGAATATCATTAAATTTATAACAACACCAAGCACCACCATTTTATTTTTGAGTGACAACTTAGTTAGAGGTTAAAGCTATATTACACTACTATTAGCAATTTCCAATCACACGTCGTAGCCTTAAAACCCACTGTTGGACCTAGTCTATTGGAATTTCTATACTTTTTCGCAATCCGTAGTAAGTTTATAAAAGGGAGAGATGGTTCTAAGTTTTATATTTGGGGAGCAAAAACTTAGAGGTGATCGGCTGAACAAAGCGGCCAAGGTCCCAACCTATCAACCCAATGTTGGGCCTGATATGTTAGCATATCAGGCCCACAATAAGCTGAGATGTTTCGTAATGTTCGATCACCTCTAGGGATCTTTAAATCAGTAATGGATAGTAATGTTGGAGTCTTTAGAATACTAGAAACTCACAAAACTTGAAATGGCCGCAATTAGAGATGTGCAGGTCCATTAGTGAGTTTTGGTCAAAACCCACTAATGGCCCTACGATACATAAATTTCTCTAAAATCACCTTCCCTATGAAGGTTTGAGCTTGTAGAAGCTATATATGGTGTCAAAACTTAATTTTACCTAATATAAATGAAGCTCTTGCTTCGTGCTAGTTGACGCAAAACATGTGCACATGAATTGTATTCTATGAACAACAACCGCTGTCCTATTATATTTTTCAAGCACAACAACACTCATTTTGTTTAGCTCATAACTTAGTTAGAGTTGAAAATAAATTTATAAGATTTTAAATTTCCAACCCCAACCTATTGAGTATAAATGCACAATTGGACTGAGCTTATTATATTTCTGAATATTCACAATTGCTAGCGAGTTTTTATTTTACAAAATGGGGATATGGTGTGAAGTATTAATTCTGCCTTCCTGGGATTAGTTTACACTTCTCATATTATAGATATCACTGTATTAAAAAAAGAATACTACAAACAACGATATAATAGTAACATTTTTTGTACAACTATTTTTCTTACAACACTATGGATGCACTACATACAAAATATAAGGATCAACTCCTCCTGCTTACAAAATATTTAAATCGAGCATAATATTCTTATATACATATACAGGTAAGTCAAGAACTAGGGGTTGACGACATTTTACAAGTTCTTCGATTATTGCCCAGCTGTTTGCACTGGCTACATTTGATTTTTACCTTCCCATTATGTTTCGACTCGATCCGTGCATTCTTTTGCCTACCCGGCTACACAAGGCTACGGAGATATAGAACTATAATGTTGTTTATGCCCCTAGGCCAAAATTCGTTGCTTCGACATGGGTAAATATGATCCATGTATTTCGCATTCCAATTCTGTGAATGAAAAAAATACTCACAATATGAGAGTGTATCCATGTTCCGGTGAATAATGACAATAATAGCAAGTGAGCAAACCATTCCTGAAATTTGAAATTCCCCGTAGTTATAATATTTTATTTCCAAATCAACAATGAATGAAGCATCTCATGTCTCTACTTCCATTTCAGATTGAGAGTAGGGGTGAACTTTATATCGTCTAGCTTTCTCTCTCCTTGAATCCATTTCTTTGGTAGCATGAGGTGTCAAAGCAACATACCATTTAGAGACTTCCTCCCTACGGTTAAAGAACCATTGAGCTACCTTTCTTATGGTACTATCAATTAACTTATTTATGGGAAGTTCACATGTATGTTGAACAAAGCATTTAAACTCTCTATACAATTGGTGGTTAGCATTGTGTACCTTCTCCCACTAAAGTGTGCATTAGCCCATCTTTTAGGGTCAATATTCTGAAGTTACTTATGGACATCTGGATGTTTTTCAAGCATGACCTACATTATGAGGTCATATTGGAGTGTTGTGTTTGCACGTGTTGTTGCCCAAAACAAGCCTAAAGCTAACCTGCTGCCAGTATTTGTTACCATATTACAAGACATGTGGTGGCAATAGAAAGCATGATGGGCTTGGGTAGACTTTCCTAACTGCTGATATAATGTCGCGATATCTATCTGATACTATGCTCATTAACTGTGCATCAACAGCAAAGAATCTCTTCGTATGATCCAAAAACTACTCCCAGGCATACCCACATTCAACTTCAACGATTCCAAAGGCTATTGGGAGGACATTGTCATTAGCATCAATTGTTGTAGCAATCAACAACACACCCAGATACTTCCCTCTTAGATGTGTGGCATCAATTCCAATCAATTTACGAAGATAAGAACTGAATACTCTTCGGCAAGCTCCAAAACCCCTCAAAACAGTGCTGGAACTGATTATCACCATTCATTTGTAGTGCCACATAGGTTTCTGTGTCCCTTACTCTTAACTCACGTAGATATAGTGGAAGATCTCTATAAGCTTGGTCATAATCTTCATCGATCTTCTTCATCGCTTTCTCCCGAGCTATGTATACTTTTTTATATGATATGGTCACTCCAAACCTTGCTTTTATATCTAATATAATCATACTTGGTTTATATTGTTTATTTGCAACAAATTGCTCTTCAACAAAATATGTTACAAAGGAGGAAGAGCATGTTTAATGATCAACACTTTCCCTGATGGTGTCACATTAGTGTTCCTTTACATATTTTGTAACTGTAGAAACTAACGGCAAAGAAAAAGAGTAGCCATCTTTATTTTTATGAATCAAAAGATAAAGAGTACAAGGCCTTATATAGTTAATTACAAGAAAAAGTCTAAAGAAAAAATCTAAAGGAAAAATCTAAACAAACTCTAAACTGAAAAGGTAAAAGACTAAATTGCCCTCAAGGCTATAAACAAATAATTCTAATAAATTATATAATCTAACATCCCCCCTCAAACTCAAGATGCTACAGCCAGAAGCATTGAGAGTTTGTCAGATAAAAATCGGAAGCGTGAAGCGGAGTGAGCCTTGGTAAACATATCAGCTATCTGTAGTGAGGAAGAAACAAAAGGTAGTGTGATAGTGCCAAGCTGTAGATGATGACGAGTAAAATGACAATCTGTCTCAATATGCTTCGTTCTCTCATGAAAAACTGTATTGCGCGCAATCTGAATGGCACTCTGATTATCACAATGAAGAGCAGTAGGTTTTTGAAGAAAAACTCCCATATCTGCAAGCAACCAACGTAGCCAAACAATCTCACAAGTGGCGGTAGCCATGGCACGATACTCAGCTTCTGTGGAGGATCTAGAAATAACATCTTGCTTCTTGCTCTTCCAAGAGATAAGAGAATCTCCAAGAAAAATACAGAAGCCGGTGGTCGACTTACGATCCGTAAGATCACCCGCCCAATCAGCATTAGAATATGCACAAAGTTCTAATGAGGAAGTAGAAGGGAATAAAAGACTCTGAAACTGAGTTCCTCGAAGATACAGAAGAATGCGTAGAACAGCAGCCCAATGAACTGTGGTCGGTGCAGTGACAAACTGACTAACCACATGTACAACATATGCAATATCAGGACGAGTCACAGTGAGATACACCAAGCTCCCCACAACTGTACGGTAGAGATTAGGATCAGGCAAATGAGAACCATCTGAAGGAGAGTACCTAGCATTAGTCTCAAGGGGAGTATCAACTACCCTGTTGTCAGTGAGATGTGCACGCTCAAATAGATCAGCTATGTACTTTGACTGAGACAAAAGATAGCCTTTAGGTGAAGAGGCAATCTCGATCCCCAGAAAATAGCGTAATAATTCCAAGTCTTTCATAGCGAAACAATGAGCTAATTCAAACTTCAAGGACTCAATTCCATTAAAATCATCACCGGTAATTATCATGTCATCCACATATAAAGACAAAAGTATACGACCTGTACGCGTACTCTTGACAAATAAAGCTGAATCATGATTACTAGAACGAAAGCCAAGTGAGGTAATCACCATGGAGAACTTCGCAAACCAAGCACGTGGCGCCTGTTTGAGTCCATAGAGAGCTTTGCGAAGCCTGCAAACTTCACCAGATCGGTGAGAAACTCCAGGAGGAGGCATCATATACACTTCTTCTTGAAGATCACCATTCAAGAAAGCATTTTTGACATCCATCTGAGATATTTTCCATTGACGAACAGAGGCAACAGCAATCAACATACGAACAGTGGTCATTTTAGCAACAGGAGCAAAAGTTTCCTCATAATCCATGTCATATTCCTGAGAGTAACCTTTAGCAACAAGACGAGCTTTGTACCTTTCGATAGAACCATCAGATTTAGTTTTGATCTTATAGACCCAACGAAAACCAATGGCGTATTTTCTTGGTGGTAGAGGTACCAAATCCCAAGTATGAGTATGATGCAGAGCAGTTAATTCCTCCTCCATAGCATTCTGCCAAAGAGGATTACCAACAGCTTCTCTATAGGAAAAAGGCTCAGAAAGACGATGAACAGAAGCAACAAAAGAAGCAAAGGAAGTGGAATAACAAGAATAAGCAAAATCAGGTAGTCTAGTAGACTTACGAGGACGTGTAGATCGACGAATAGGATTGTCCGCAATCTCTTGAGGTGATGGAACAGGAGCAGGAGGGGGAGGTGGAGGTGGAGGTGGAGCTGGAGCTGGAGCTGGTGTCTCGAGAATACCATATTCACTGAAGCTGTCATGTGGAAGAGTAGCCGTGGGGGAGGCTTCGTCGGTGTCGGTACTGAAGGGATCAATGTGAATAAGATTTGCATGAGTCATGTCATGTGATAGAAGAGGTATAGAGAAGAAAGGAATATGCTCAAGAAACACAACATGACGAGAGACGTATAATTTTTTACTGACTGGATCAAAACAACGATATCCCTTTTGACCAACACCATAACCAAGGAAGACACATAAAGCAGACTTAGAGGACAATTTATCACGCTCGATGTGTGGTCGAAGAACAAAACAGGTACAACCAAAAACACGTAAAGAGGAATAATCAGGAGCATGACCATACAATTTTTGAAAAGGAGACAAACCCGAATTGTGAGAAGTTGGAATCCTATTAATTACATGAGTAGCAGTAAGAACTGCTTCTCCCCAAAAAATACTAGGAACATCTGCAGACAATAAGAAAGAACGGGCTGTCTCAACAAGGTGTCTATGTTTTCTCTCTGCAATCCCATTTTGTTCAGGTGTTTCTCGACATGATGTTTGATGTATAGTACCTTCTGATGCAAGTAAGTGAGAAAAAGTATTGGAAGTATATTTACCTCCCAAATCACAACGAAAACACTTGATAACTGCTGAATGTTGAGTTTTGACAAGAGCTTTAAAGTTATTGAAGATGGTAAGATAATCAGATCTGTGTTTCATAAGATAAACCCAAGTATAGCGAGTGCAATCATCAATAAAAGAAACATAATATCTTGATCCCCCTTTTGTAGTAACAGGAGAAAGCCCCCATACATCAGAATGAATAAGATCAAAAGGATTAGGAGAAAAAGATAGACTTTTATTGAAAGGTAGTGCAGAAAATTTTGCTAGTTTACAACCACTACAATCTGAAATATCATGACTTTTTAAAGTTCCTAATACTCTAGATGAAGCTAAAAATTGTAAACGAGAGGCTGAAACATGACCTAGACGAGTATGCCACAAATAAAAATCAGAAGAAGAACGACTCAATCGGAAAGATGACAAATCGATACTAGAAGCTGCAACATCTGGTACTTGAAGCTTATCCAAAACATAGAGTCCCCCTTGCCTACGGCCTATCCCAATCACCTTCTGAGATTGCGGGTCCTGCACATAACAATTGGATGAGGAAAAAGAGATTAAATATCTAGACTCAGACAATTGACTAACAGAAACAAGATTAAGTGTAAGACTAGAAATAAAATAGACATCGGAAAGAGATAAGCAAGTTGTAATAACAGAACCAACACCTAATAATGGCATCGGAGTACCATCAGCCGTCATAACTGATACAGATGAATTAGAAGATAAGGAGATAAAAGATGACAAGTTAGGTGACATATGATGAGAGGCTCCAGAATCTAAGATCCATAAAGAGGAAGATATACCTGATGCACTAGAGGATGACAAACCTATATGAGAAGAAGCAGACAAGGCAGAGGGTTGTGAAGCAAGGAATTGTTGAAACTGCTCAAGCATATGCGGATCTAAAGAGGGGGCAGCCACTGCATTACCAGACTGTGGTTGATTACTAGATTTCCACGAAGCATTCTGATGTCGCAATGGTGGGGGTTGAGATCTTTGCTGCTGATATTGTTGTTGCGGTGATCGTTTTTGCTGCTGCGGTTGTTTACCTTTGTTCAATAGTAATGGACATTGAGACTTCCAATGTCCTTTTTCTTTGCAATAAGCACACTCATCAATAGAAACCTTCGAAGTCGACCTACTTTGATTATGTGGCATAGATCGCTGTGGTGTTGCAAAAACAGATGGCGTAGATGACGCAATAGTCTTCTTATCAACCTGGGACTTAAGGTGAATCTCCTCAGCTAGCAATTCATGTACTACTGAATCAACAGAAGGGAGAGGACTACGATGTAAAATTGTTCCACGCAATCCTTCAAAGTCATCGCGAAGAGCCATCAAGAACTGGACCAGATGTTGTTCTTCTCTACGAGTAACATAAGCCGGGAATGCTCGCAATTCTGAGGATTCTGTGAGTGCTAACTGATCCCATAGTTCTGACATGGCAGAATAAAAATCTTGGATGCCCATATCTTGTTGCCGAAGCGCGCGGATATCTGCTTCTAATTGATATTGTTTGGCAAAGTTAGACTGCGTGTATAATCTTGCTAGATGATCCCAAACCTCTTTGGCTGTCTCGTACTTGGCCAATTGAGCACCAATGGAGTGTGAAACAGAATTATTGATCCACGTAATAATCTTCGCATTATCGGTCTCCCAAATATCTAACGACTTTGCGTAATCATCAGCATTGATGTCTGTAGGTTGAACTCGCACACCTGAAATATATCCCCACATAGATTTTCCTTGCAAAATTTTTTTCATAACATATCCCCAATACGAATAATTTTTTCCATCCAATCGGACACTGATCGATTGAAGCGAATCTTCTATGCGGCCACTCATGATGATAGAACAAATTGTGTTCAAGAATAATCGAACACCAAACAAAACCAAGTATTGCGAAAACAAAAGGAACCCAATCAAAACTGTACGATCCGCGAAAATTGTGGATCGAATTAACAATGATTCAATCAAATTATCAAAAAGATAGAAATAAAGGCTCTGATACCATGTAGAAATTAACGCCAAAGAAAAAGAGTAGCCATCTTTATTTTTATGAATTAAAAGATAAAGAGTACAAGGCCTTATATAGTTAATTACAAGAAAAAATCTAAAGAAAAAATCTAAACAAACTCTAAACTGAAAAGGTAAAAGACTAAATTGCCCTCAAGGCTATAAACAAATAATTCTAATAAATTATATAATCTAACAGTAACAATAAACTCAACATCCCCTGGGCAACTACTCTCCATGTACATGGTTGATTGAAGCAGACGACTTTTACTTTATTTTTCTGGGTGTCAACTGAGTTATATCTCATATGTTTAACCATCATATATTTCACAAGTGCATTCTTGAACTCTCGTCGAGATGAAAAAAATCTGTCCAACACAAAATTCATGTTCATCTGTTGTCTCTTCAATTGACCTTTAGAGCAACCGAGAATTTAGAATATATCATCAGCTATTGGGAACTCCTCCTCTAAGTCACTGTGTTGCTCTGGGTGAATTTCATATTGCTCAATCTGTATATCATCAGCTAAGAATTCTTGTATATCTGTATTGCATTGTAATTCCTCTCCAATTCGGGTATAATGCCCTTCCTCCTCACTCCAAGTAGGCTGAAAGTAATCATCAAGTGTTGTACAAGGATTCATAACCTCATTTGCTAGAATACTTGCTTCTTCATTTAGATCAAATGTCAAATTGCTGCTTATATTTCTATTTGTGTTCTACACACCACTATACTCAAAAGACGATGGAATATATATTCTAGATAATTCTCCTATATTAGCTCAATGTCCCATGTAAGAATTTGCATCAAACATATTCCATATCTCATAGAGAATTTTTCAGTAATATGATCATCCATGATACAAAAATTACAAACTAATTTAGCAAAGTTATAACTACATAATCAAGTACTGTTGTACATACTAATTTAGCAAAGTCCAAGTAACGATATATATAGTGTACATACTAGATTTTCATAATTTATTAGTAGTTGTGACACAATCCGACTGATATAGACCTAGGGTTTGTAATTTTCCATAATTTCAAACACTAGAAAGGGTTGAGCGAGGAAATAGTATATATGTTGTAAAAGTAAAGTTTTAAGCAAACATCACGTAAGACCTGATATGATCCCACATCAAGCCCAGGTTGGGCCTGATATGGGATATCAGGCCCAACGTGGGCATGATATCATCCCATATTAGGCCTTCATTGAAGCATAAATTTTTGGTAACGTTGGACCACCACTTAAAGCCCTAAATAAGCAATGGATAACACAACTCACCTCCTTACAACACCAGAAAGTAACAACACGTTCATTGGGTGTAATCAAACAAGTTTAGGTCCTTAAGTGAGTTTTGGTCTAAACATATTTATGGACCTAGGGTAATTGGATTTATGCAAACTCTTAATCACTACGAAGGGTTAAGTGAGGAGAAGGTAGATATGGTATCAAACCAAATTTTTTATTAACGAATACAGTGGGCTTGATATGATTATATATCAAGTCCAACGTCCTGATACCTACCATATCAACCTAACATGCATGAGTAAGGTCTAGCTGAAATCTAACATCACAGTGGAGCACCTTGTAAACCGATTAAGTATTGGAGTACATTATATTACAGATGTTGAATATTTATTCCCCAGACATCGAATGAAACCATAAACACGATTTTTGTCATTACCCTTTGCTACCAAATTGTAATTTTACATGATAACCCTATTTTATAATAGTAAATTTATACATATATTGTTAAATCTTTAACTGTCTTCTACTAATTTTCCTCTTGTTACAAATTTTTTCAACTCTGTGGTTCTTAACCGCTTTGTCCTATGAACTCTTGAAACTCTTGCGATAATATCCCTAAACCCTAACTAGTCTTTTGCAATGCCGCCAAACAACACAAGAAGGTATAACAAGCGGAGGAGGTTCATGATCGCTTCGTGTTTATAAGACCAGGAAGAGGGATGGAGGGAGAGAGAGGAGAGAGGATATGCATCTAAAGCACAAAATGATTTTCAATTAAAAATATGACTTGGATGCTTAGAAAATAATAATTGACAAAAGGAGGTTGGCGGGAGGGGTAAACAGAAATTTTCATTTTGTATTTTACGTCATTTGGTATAAATAAAATTACAATATATCTTTTGATAAATATCATATTCAACATATGCCATTTGATAAAAAGTCACAATTTTTTCTCATGTTTTTTCGTCTTCTTGCTCGATGAAGACAAAGCAAAATTGACTCCGAGAGATTTGTCCCTTGTGCTTTCCTTCCTCTTTTCTCCTCTCCCTTCACCACAAGTAAACAAGCTATAAACGTAAAAAAAATTCTCCAAGTGATGGGCTGGCTAAGTTATTTTTTATGTATTTAATAAAATATTTAAATTTGATTTTATATTTATCGTCGATATGTGTATTTAATACACATGGAGCAAGTGCGTCCCTCGGTTAAGAGTCTTAAAATCAATTCAACGCATGCCCTGGAGGCCTTGAGAAAAACTCTCCTTCCATCCCTAACTAGTTAACGATTAATTATAAATTGACTCCATAATTTACCTAATTGCATATAATCTAAAGCCAGACTATAAAAACGATGAGTATAATATCTTTTGACATGAGGCAAACTAATAGACATAAAGGATCGAATAACGTGGAGAAACCTCAAGGAGCTTGACACATTTGATGGACCACCTTACGGAGTTTGGCGCATTTGATGGACTAGAGGCCTAAGTGTGAAGGATGAGATGGAGAAAGTCATTCTTACCAACTGTACAGATTCAACACCGAGTTGAAATCTTCTGTTTGTTTTTTTTCAATTCGACAAAATGAAATAAAATTTTGTCATCATTTTTTTCAATTCTACGCAGCAAAATTTATATTTTACATTGAGCATATTTGATCCTTTACAAAGTCAATAACAAAAATTACTAGTGATTAGTGAATGTTTTTTTTTTCACAAACGTTATATAAAGAATAATGAAAACTACATTTTTTTTAGGATCAAAAAGTTTTTCCATTGAACTTGCCACTCCGTTCTGTATGAATTCCCTAGTGGCTCATTTCTCTATATAAAATTTAGTCATAATAAGAGTTTTTTAGTTGAATCTACCTGAAAATAATGACAATAACGATGATTGCTGGTTGATGGCTGTTGGAGATGGAACTACGATATGCAAAAGTTGCAAACAACTCATAATTTAGGGTAAACAGAAAGGATCCCAAGGAAATTTTTAAAGGTTGTAGAGAATTATCAAGTTTAGACTGGGCAACACTTGAAAGGATTATCTTAATTAGTCGAGCTCCATATGCTTGAATTTTAAGCTCATATTTAGCTCAATAAAATACTAAATTGATCAGTGAATTAGCCGAACTAAGAGCACTAAGCTCAAGCTTTGTTTTCCATATCAAATTTCCTTCAACCAAAGTGCTACATCCAAGCCATATCAAACATACCTCATTAAGTGCTACATCAAGCCATATCAAACATACCTAATTAGTCATTATCTGATTCTAACACGATCATACTACAAGCAATGCATTGTCCTTATGCTTGTGCTTGTCCTTGTCCTGCCCATAACAACTTATTCTTACTAGTCTCAGTGGTACACAAATAATCCAAATTCATGACAAAAAACCATGAGAGCCCCACTGTAAGATGAATTAGTCTCAGGCAATGATTAGTTGTTTTGTGATCTAATTAATCAAATCTGCAGGTAGAATATGTTAGGAGAACATGTAGGTGCCAATAAGCAATAATACAAGATAATTAGGGAATCTAACTTATAGTGATGAGAAAGTAGGTAGCTTGTCCTTTGGCAAATCTAAATTAACTATATACTTTTTTCTTTTGATACAAACAATTCTTTTTTTTTTTTTAACTTCTCTACTCCAACCACGTTGGATGTGAGCAATCTGTATTCAGGGTAGAAGGGACAAGGCTAAACTTCTACAGTACATGAATTCAAACTTTGACAATCCTCTAATACTAAATTGTCATTACAAGTGATACAAATATTTGTTATGCAGTACATGCATGTAATGGCAACTGCAAATTAATTTGGAATTGGGGAGAACATATCCATGTGAAGAAAGATCATAGCTCGCTTTCTAAACCCAACATTAAACAATGATTAGTGGAGGAAGGGCCTAAATTTTTAATCAATGGATGAGGACGTGACATGGGGAAGCAATCAAAGTGGTGTGGATTCATGGCCCCTCCCTCCACCTAATGCTTCCTGCCTCATCAGCTTAACTAAATGGATTGATTCCTCATCACTACAAACCTACAATAGTGAAAAATGTGAAGGAAAAGAGGCATAAGAAATTAGATTGACCTTAGATTTTGACAACTTGAGAGTGTGAATGGTTTCTTTTGGCATGAACGACAAAGTCGCCTTAAACAAACACTAAGGTGATGGATGAGATAGCATCAATATTGGAGCAAAAAATAAGAGGCCAATCATATCCAATTAAACAACCATGATGCTTGCGGTCAAGTCAAAGGGTGTCATGTTATCCAGTCATGGCCAATATTGCTAGCCTTAGATTCGATGAACGAAGACATTCTGGTTGAACCAAACTTCGTGTAGTTTGATTGGCAAATCGGTTCATTTGGATTAGAAACACATTGGTTGGGTTGCATAAGAAAGGCAAGCCACGTCCCAGGACATCTCACCAACTAATTCCCCTTCAATTTCCCTCGTTAGACGTTATATATTTGTGTAGAGAGTTCCCTCTCTTTATCTCTATCAAAAGCTGGGGTTGGCATTCTCCCGAACACCTGGTGTGCACTCACAAAGACAGAGAAGGAGGGTTAATGGAGAGATGGGAGAGAGCACCATCGCATCACCACCTCCATCGCACACGATCGAGGAGCCCATCCTTCTCCTCCTCCCTACTGGACGTCATCTACCGATCCATCGACGGCAACGACAACACAGATCACAGTAAAAGCAGGGGAAATGGCAAAGCAGATGGCTCGTTACCTCGCAAAAGCGCAGCACAGCTGACGTGGCATGGCCGGGACGCCGGCGCGGCGGTTTCTCGAGCGCGCAGCAATGCAGGCATCGACCATGGCCGCCACACCGTCAATTTCGTGGTCGATCCTTCGGTTTCCAACATTCCGCGGCCGGACTCACCAGCGACGGAGAAGAATAATAGAAAGAAGAACTCGCGGTGCGGATCCGTCCACAGAGGGCTCCGAGGCCTTAGTAAGGGGAGGACGTCGTCGTCCTCCGCCCCGACTTCGCCGGGGGCGCGGCTGGCGAGCTTTCTCGCCTCGCTCCTCGCCACCGCGAGGAGCCCCAAGAAGTCCAAGGTCGTTCCCCCCGCCACCTCTGCAGCCGGGGTCGGTGAGGATCCGGCAAGGAACTCGTCGGCGACCCCAAAGGAGAAAAAGACGGTGCGTTTCCACCCGGAGCAGGAGTCGCGGCCGCGCGGCGACAAACACCCACAGGACGGCTCTAGCAAAGCGGAGGCGAGAATGGAGGAGTTACTTAGGGCGGCCGCGACGGCAGCGGAGGAGGAGGAGAACGGAAGAGACTGGGAAGGAAGCGAATCGAGTTCGGATCTGTTCGAGCTGGAGAATTTGACGACGGCCTATAGAGGAGGAGGCGAGCTGCCGTTGTACGAGACGACCGACTTGAATGCAAATCGTGCCCTAACGTTCAGCAACCCGTTGACCTAATTTATGTTCGCGCGTTAAATGTTTGGGGATTTTACTAGCTTGACCTTGTAATTTGACCCAATCTCAATTTGCCTCCTTAATTCAATAAAGCGTTAAAAAAAACCCTCACTATTTTAACTATTACAATAATAAAATATATTTATCTTTATTAAAGACAAGAGACTTAAGTATCGACAGCCGGGATATTTCAAGTGAATTATATTTTATTTTATTTCTAACTTCTCCTGCCTGTATGCATGTGTGTGATCGTGCCGTGCGTGGGTGGGATATGAGAAGGGGAATGCATGCTTGAATTAGAAGCTGAATGTCAATCGTACAATTGACCTGCAGAGCTGTAATATGCCTTCTCTCTTGTTCTCTTCTTCGCATGTGATGAAGAGAATGGACCAGATGTTGATTGCACTGCCATTTTCCCTCCGGTAAGTAGTTGCCGATTGTTACCTCTATTTCTAGTTTCATGTTCGACTGAGAGAGACGCTGGGAACGAACGTATACACTTTTTGCCACAATATTTGACTGAGAGAGTCTGAGTTCTAGACTTCCGATAGTATAAGTAAGGCCGGACGACATACGGATACGATGCCTTCCAGTGACTCCAAGGCGACTATTGAAAAACCTTGAAATGCTACAAAAGGAAAAGATGCCTAATGAAGTGTCATGAGTGTTTTACGATCGTCGAAGGGTTCAGTTTAGATGCTCCGTTACAATCTTCTTTTTCACTGTGGTTTGATCAAATGCATCCCTCGAGATGTAGATCTCGTAATAAGCTCGAGCCAGTCCAAACCCTCTCCATTATGAATACAATTCCATGCACGGGAAACCTCCAAATCTCACATCCTTGGCTCTATATATATAATGACTGCAATCCATCTCTGCTCAAAAAATCTTAAAAGAATAGAGCAAAATGGTTCTTGATAGATTTCTGGTGCTCCCACTTCTCCTCTCTCTCCTCTTCCTCTCTCTAGCCACCGGTCTCGTCCAAGACTTCTGTGTTGCGGATCTCTCGAAAGAAGACACCCCCGCCGGCTACCCCTGCAAACCAGTCTCCGAAATTGGCTACTGTGACTTTGTCTTCTCCGGCCTGGCCACCCCCGGCAACACTTCCAACCTCATCAAGGCGGCTGTCACCCCTGCCTTTGTAAGCCAGTTCCCGGCCGTTAATGGTCTCAGCATCTCTGCTGCTCGTCTCGACCTCGCCGTCGGTGGCGTCATCCCCCTCCACACCCACCCCCGCGGCTCTGAGCTTCTTGTCGTCATAGAGGGCAACATTACAGCCGGATTAATCTCCTCCAGCAACGACGTCTATGTCGCCAAGCTCCATGCTGGAGACACCATGATTTTCCCCCAAGGACTGCTGCATTTCCAGATAAACTCAGGCAATAGCCCGGTGGTGGCCTTTGTCAGCTTGAGCAGCCCCGACCCCGGGATCCAGATCACAGCGTTATCGCTGTTCAGCAACAACCTGCCGTCCGAAATTGTGGAAG
Source organism: Zingiber officinale (assembly GCF_018446385.1). Classification (NCBI taxonomy): domain Eukaryota; kingdom Viridiplantae; phylum Streptophyta; class Magnoliopsida; order Zingiberales; family Zingiberaceae; genus Zingiber; species Zingiber officinale. The sequence goes on along the minus strand of NC_055995.1, from coordinate 136,961,447 downwards.
CCGTCACTTTCCTGGACGACGCAGAGGTGAAGAAGCTTAAGAAACTGCTAGGAGGATCTGGCTAAGATAATGAATTCAAGTGTTTAACCTCCCTAGTGAATCCTATGTTCAGTTCATGTTTGCATTATGTGGTGATGTTAGTGTGGATTTTCTACTTATGTGATGTGCTACTGCCAGTGCTAGTGCTAATGCCAATAAGTTTTCCATTAATTTTCTTCTCCTATGAATTTATTTCTCCCTCACATATGCACATTAATAAAGAAATATGGAGACTTCATTAGTAACGATAAAATAAAATAAAATAAAATAAAATATAAATGAGAATACCCGGAGGTTTAGTATGCTTATCATGGTCAAACAAGAATTCCATGGCCACAATATCCACATGCAATCAAATATCATCCAATGGGAATCTTCAATATCTTCAAGTGTTATATCAAAGTGATATACCTGAACTGACAATACTATCGAAATTTTAACAATGACAAGAAACCGCGTTAAAGCCAAGAAAAAGGATATCAAGCAAAGAGAGCAATCCACGTTTCAACACTTTCTTACTTTCTAAGCGTTGAGGAACACTGTACAAGAATTGCAAACATATACTCTAGAAGAAGAGAGCATGTAGCATACATAAAAAATGTTTTTTGTTTTTCTTCTTTTAGCGTTTTAACTAAATCAGAGAATATAGAAGGAAAGATGACTTCAATGAGTGATTATTGCCTCGAATCTATCGATTGATGCATTCAAGCGACCATAATTCATATTGAACATTGGTTCCCCAGTGCCAACCGCCCTGTCAAGTATCGACTAATGTAAACTTGTATGCAATCGACTCAATATCCAAAACGTATACTATCATTCGAAAACTGTAACTTAATATGAATAGAAGCATCGAGTACTTACCCATGAATCTCAGGAAGTACATATTCTGCCCTCCAACCAATCCTCAAATCGACTCCTGGGCAAACACCAATCGATGTCTTGTTCCGGATCTGGGAAATGCCATCTCCACCCAAGCATGTAGATAGCTTCCATTTCCACCCAGTTGCATTCAAGTGGAAACTATGACCAATTCCTACCTGTGTTAAGGAACAACAAGTCATCGTGGATTAAGTATCTCGTCTTAATTATGTACTTCTTTGGTGCACAATCTGTTGATAATGCATCGCAATAACATAAAATTTTCGAGACAAACGGCGCATATCCAAGTAATGCATCTTACAAGTATAACTGGTAAAATTGTCATAAAAAATTATGTCAGGGAATAAACTTACTGAATTTAAGCATTACTTATTGTTGTTGGCTGGTTAAGTTTCTTTGGCATATGATTGTATTGAAAAACAAAAATTCTCTCTTTGTCGTATGCCTAGATAGTATCCTTTTTTTTATAAATATCATTAATTTCTATTTAATCTTACATCAAATGAAGAATAAAAGAACAGTGAGCTATGTTGGGAAAAATTTATAACATAAAAGTCCTATACACAAAGCAGCACTAATATCGTGAGAACTGAAAAGGACAAACAGAATACAACTACACAATTTTGTGATTGGCAATGTATCCCTGCCTTCCTACAATTCAAAATCAGCTGAGAAGAGAGAGAGAGAGAGAGATAAAAAGATTCATGTTGATGTTAGGCAAGCAATTGCATAAATTAATGGACATCACAACTTCCATGTAGACTTATACGGGTCTTTCCTTTAACTTATATACCTAGAAAATGAGACATCTGTAAAAGTAAATTTTATCTACCTAGAACATGCAAGTTAGTTACACTTGAAGCCCTTATATAAGTTTGCAACAAGGAATTATTGGATCATTTGACACATGGCCCAATCCTTCAGGACAGCGTAAATTATGGGATGCATGGGACAATACATGAATCATGGGCTTTATGAGAACAATAAGTTATATTGCAATGCAACTCACATAACTAAGCAAAACTAAATGAGAAAATTAGTGCAGCAAAAGTATACTTATGCACGTTCAGAAAAAAAGTTTGAGCAGAATGTTGTTCAGTCAAAGACAACAAACCTGGAGAGTCAAAAATTTAGTAAGAGGTATCTTCTTTGAGAGAAGACGAATATCTCCATGCAGGGGCTCATAAATGAACTTCCACCTCCTATCTGATGTTGTAGGTTTTAAAACTAGCTTTGCCTGATATTCATTGGTAGGAAAGTTGAAAAACTGAGACAAGAAAAGACAATCTATCAGCTAGCTGCAAGAAAACTTAGTTCAGGCAAAGTGCTGCAGAATGAACTCTCCAAAATAGCAGTCACAAACTTAGTTGCTGCAACCGCATAAAATAGAAACAATACTAACTGTTAAGCAAGGATAACTTCTCACGAGAATGTTGAATATGTGTATGTTGAACTCTCAAGCCTAATAATTACAAAGTTGAAAGTTCACTAGCCAGAGTAGAAAATGAAAGTTCCATGTTATAGAATTTGAGTTGGTTATATGACAATTTGAAAGCTAAAGAGAGTGTATAAGAAAATAAACAAAGGAACTATTTCACGAGTTCAGGATTCAAACCTGGAGAACCTAATATTCAGTTTCTGAAACAGTTTTCAGAGAAGCTATCAATTTTAGCATTCAAAAGATAGAATTGCAGGTTTTACTTCAACAGAACAAGGGCTCAAAAACAGAAGAAAGAAGTTTTCTTTTTTTTTTTTCTAAAAAAAAATTCAATCAGTGCGACAAGTGAATCATGAAGCATAATAAAGGTGTAATCTTATCATAAACTCACCGAACAAAAGGAAAAAACAAAGAAAGAAGAACACCTCGAGGTTGAGACCGACGCGGAAGCTCTCAATTTGCTTACGGAACTTGAAAAAGAGCTCGGACGGAACCACGTTGATGTTGTAGAGCTCGTCCAGAGTAGCCGGTTCGTTACGTTCTCCCCCGACGGGCGCCCAATCGGAGTCGGATGGACCTGCTGCCATAATTGCCGTGGAGAAGAAAACCCTAGAGTCCGGAAATGGAGATGGATCGATCCGACTGACGTGTCAAGGAGATACAGAAATACTTATTTTTCAAAACTAGAGGTGCTATTCGCACCCCTGACAGCCTCCTGTACCGGTCCTACCAACAGTTAGAAAGTGAGATAATTTAAAAATACTTCATATGTATTGGAAGGAAGATCATTTAAAAAGATTTGAAATTTTAATGTGTGTTAGGAGTTGGGAGGAGGGTAATTTAAAGAGATGATAAATTTTGATATATATTAAGGGTTGGAAGGGGGTAATATAAAAGGAGAGGAGCTCTGATATATATCAAGGGTTGAAGAGGGGTAATTTAAAGAAAAGAGATGTTTTGACAAGTGTCAATAGTTGGAGGATGAGTAATTTAAGGAGAGTGAGAGATTCTGACATGTGTCATGTGTCATGTGTGAAGGGTTGAAGGAAAGGATGATTTAAAGGGAGAGAAGGTTTTAACATGTGTCAAGAGTTGGATGGGAATAATTTGAGTGTTGAATTAGGAAAATAATTTAAAGAGTTGGAGGGAAAGATGATTTAAAGAGAGAAAAATGTTCTGAGTTAGATGGGGTAATTTAAGTATCGAATTAATTTTTTTTAAATTTAAAGGAAGGAAGAGATTATGTTAAAAATTATATAAAATAAAAAAATAAAAAAATTGATAAAAAATAATAAATAAAATTAATTAAAAATAAAACTAAATAAAAATTAAATAAAATTAAAAAATATATAAATATTAATAAAAATAATAAATAAAGTTAATTTAAAAAATAAAACTAAATAAAATTTAAATAAAATTTAAAAATAATAAATAAAATTAATTAAAAAGTAAAACTAAATAAAAATTAAATAAAATTAAAAAATATATAAGTATTGATAAAAAAATAAAAAAAATAAATTAAATAAAATTGAAAAAAAAAAAAATAAGGAAAAAACGACGATAGAAATGTCAGGGGAAGAGGAGGGGAGAGGGGGAAGCATTTTGCTCAATTCCCTCGGCAAGCAGATATAATAGGGCAAAAAAAGACCAACGCTACAATGCGAAGAGGGCGAGGAATGAAAAGATTTCACGAAATATAACATGATACTCCCCTGTGTATGTATTTAATTAGGAGTTATATGTTTAAATAAAAATCTCAATGAAATATTCAAGGAACATATAAATTCATAATTCATCATTTCATTTATTTATTTATTTATTTATTTTTTGAGTTTCATCATTTTATGTATTTATTTTTAAATAATTCATTGAGATTTTTTATTAAGTATATCATTTTTCTTTAATTAAACATTTGCCCTTTGATTTTTTTATTTTTTTTTAAAACTTGGTTCAAAATTCTTGAATGTTTATCATATTTAATAGAATATGATTTCCAATGGGAGACAGGATGAAGAATGTTGGTCTTCTTCCATATTTTCATTAAAAACAACGGTTTATTAAAATGATTGTTTTTACAATATAAAAAAAAAATTAAAAAACACAACGACCTATAAAAGTTAAAACAATCTAAAAGGATAGTGGTTTAAAATACTGTTATTTTAAATAAAAAAAATATGAACATAGATAACTGTTAATAAAATTGTTTTTTTTTTTTGTAAGATACTTGGGAGTTGTGAGAAACATAACAAACTTAGTTGTATTTTAAACGTGTATCGTAGCCTTAAAAAACCATTGCACAAAGACAATGGTTGTTCCAAACGGTTGTCTTTAACCCTCCAAAAAAATCAATAATTTTGCCTTCCAATTAAAAAAACATGCTCAATGACAACAGTTGACAAACCTATTATTTTAATTATAAAACATGCCCAATAGTTTAATAAAATCGTTATCTATTATCATATAAACAATGGACAACTATTAATTATTGTTGTAGACCCAAAAAAATAAGCTCAACAATAACTTTTAAAAATAATTATTTCTAACGTACATAAGACAACAGTTTTTTTTAAACTGTTATCTTTTTTTAAAAAAAAAAATAGACCAACAACAACGATTTTTAATAAAATCATTGTTAAATAAAAAAAATAACAATTTTTCAAAAAATCATTGTCTATTGGGTGTGGTTGAATTCTAAATTTCTTGTAATATTTAAAAAATATTTTGAAAGATATTTCCGAAAAATACTTTGAAAAATATTTGAAAAGTTTTATTCAAAGGTTATTTTTCACTTTGAAAAATTTCTTTAAAAAACCTTTAAATATTTTTGTTTATTAGATTGTAAATATTTTCAAAATTATTTTTGGAGAAATTCTTTGAAACTATTTTTCAAATTTATTTTGAAATAATAATTTAAAAAGTAATTTCAATTATTTTTTAAATCTATCTTGAAAACTAGTTTGCAAATTTAGGTTTACAAATGATTTATATTGTAAAATTAATTTTCAAAATGCTAAAAATCTTTTGAAGTCAAAATTTTCTATTAAAATATTTTTAAAAATTTTACTAACTCCTTCCTCTGATACACCTATAAGTTTTTTATCACTCTGCACTAATTATTACTTGATTGTCTATTTACAATTTGGTCTACTTATCTACATTATTTTTTGATGAATATCAAAGGGGGATGATAAGGGCCAAGTAAGAAAATAAATTCAACTTGAAAACCTTAATCCTAAAATGATCAAGAGAATAAAATAGCAATTGATCTTTCTTAAGTGTTTCGCTTGAATCAGTTATTATTACTATTTTTTTCATATCTTTTCTTAACTCTAACCCATATTGTCATTGCATCAAAAGAGAGAGATTATCGGTGCAATTTGTACTAACAGTCTAGCTCAGATTTTAATGAATAATAAGTGAGTTAAGTTAGGTGTTATCATAATCTAACTTTGTTATTGAGTGTACATGGTTGACTAACTTGACGGGTCAAGAGGACCTGACATCAAGTAGGAAGTCTAGTCGGGATGTTCGATTCTAGAGTGGTAAAGTCCGAATGTATGATTCCGATAGGAGATCAGGATGTGCAATTCCCGAGTAGCGAAGTATGGATGTGTGATTTCAATAGAAAGACCTGGTGGGTCAGATTGACGTCAAGGAGGTAACTTGACATACGGTAAGTAAAGGTAAGTAACTTGAGGAGAGTGACTAAGTGAGGATGCGTCCTGATTGAGCGGACAGTAGACGTTAATCCAATTTAGGTCTATTTCAAAAACCTAAATTGAGATCCTGACTAGATCTTGGCCTAGAAGACAAGGTCTAAGTCATAAATTTTAATATTATTATTGTACTAACTTTATTTTTCAAGATAGATTATTATTATGTTAGACTAACCTAACTTGCAAGGCAAAAGGAGCAAAAAGACCTTGAGTGAATAGTACCTAAGGTGCCTTCAAGTATTAGAAGTCCGCCTTTGCATTGTTCATGGAAAGCGCCTTTGATGCTATGGAAGACATCTTCAAAGGGATAAAATTTAGACTTCATCATAGATAAGGAGTAACGAGTTTGGGATTAGATTTGACACATTGGAGGCACCTTCAAGGCTTTGGGTGGTGCCCTCCACACCCTTTAAATGGGTGTCTCGACCAAGCCTTTTAAAAAAACTTCATACGAGATTCTACGTGTCCGATCGACTTTCCGACTGTTTCAGCTTCCTGTTGCTGCCCTGCTATGACTCTATTACCCCCGACTGCTGCTGAGAAGCTGTCCAAACACCGAGCTCGAGTCCACCATCTACAAAAGTGTTCAGTAACACAATTTAATTCATATACTTAATTTCTATAAACGAAAAGTGTAGCTTGTTACACTCTTTCGATTCTTGTATATTTGATCCCCTCTTCCGATTGTTCTGGAAGAGATTTTTAGTTACTTACCCATCGATAGGTCGTGAGACCTGGGTTTTGGAGCAAGAATCGTCGAAGGCTCCGAACCAAGTAAAAATCGAATCGTGTATTTTACTTACTTTTTCTTTTATATTTTCTTTCCGATGCGTACTTTGATTTCAAAACCAAAACGAAAAGATTTTTAAAAATCACCCCCCCCCCCCCGCGCGCGCGCGCGCCCTATGTGTATCTCGATCCAACAATATGACCATTACTTATAAGACAACTAATGAAGATATGAATGGAAACATACCTATAAGCTAGGAGTCGCCTTGATAGTAGTATTGAGATGAGATCATTTGTAAATTCATATTGATTAGAATAAATGTGCCCACTTTACTAAACCTGCTGGAAGCTAGAAAGAATTCATGAGTTGAATTCAGGATTAAACTACATCTAGATCAAAATTTGTACGATGTTAGATTTATAGAAAACATGTGCTCTTTATTAGTAAATAGAATAACATCATAGCATGTGATTTATATCACATGTGCAATAGTGATAAAAATTAGTAGGAGAATGGATCTCTGCTTCTCTATAGATCTTGAGATTATAAGAAAAATCTCAGTTTTACCCTCAGTGACTTGTTAGTTGTCTACTTGAAGTTCTAATCAGCGACTACTATTTTAGTATATATCCTGATAACTATAGTTGAATTGATTTATAGAACATGACTAAGAAAGTGATTGATTAAAATGAATAGATTTTAGCTAAAAAGTAAAAGTAAAACAAATTTACATCTTTGATATTTATTCACTAGTTGACCAATTATATTTTTTGTTTAGTACTTAAAATGTGATTATAAATAACTATAATGATAGGAGATATTGAATATGCTCTTGACATAATAGTCATTATGAGAGATTAGAAATGATTTAATTTAAGTAAATGCAAGATATGGATATCTCAGATTTATAAAATGTACAACTTTTTTGATATTAATCTCTCAATATGCTTACTGTCATACAAACTATTTTTCTTTAGAAATATGAATTGGATGTTCTTATTTAGTCTTTGTGTCTTAACTTGGATGAGTAAGAGATGTTGATAGTTACTGCATGTAGAACATTTATTGTAACTGCATAGTGCAATTTTTTAATATAGTATATAGTTGTGTCCAAGTAATACAAAAAAAGAAATGATGAGATTGTACGGTCGTAGTCAGCATCCCATTGGAATTTAATTGTCTAACAAAGTATTTTGAAGAAAGGCAAGCTCCGATCGACTGATCATGAGATGAAGTGGGATAATGCTGTGATTCGCCCGATTAGTCTTTATGATTCTTTGAGATTGCATGAGTGAGTCATGTCTTGGAGAGCCCGCACTTCGCTCGGGTTAGTTTCAATTCCTCGCTCGGTCGTAATGTAACCGAGGAAATGCCCGCTCTTTGCTCTAAATAGACATTTGCTAAGGTTAAGCTTCAATCTATAATACCTCAGGGTTTTGGCAACTTTCCTCAACATCTGTGCATAAATCCACCTCTTGGAGGGACTTAATAAGAATATCGTCAACATAAACCTCCATATTCCACCTGATCTACTTTAGGAATACTTTATTCATGAGTCATTGGTAAGTTGCTCCTGTATTCTTTAGTCTGAACGGTATGATATTATAACAATAAGTTCCTTCAGCGGTTATGAAGCTAACATTTTTCTGGTCATTCTTGGTGAACGAGACTTGATGGTAGCCCTGGTATGTATCCAGTATGAAAATTAACTCGCAACCAGAAGTTGAGTCTACCACTTGATCAATCTGCGACAAGGTATAGTAATCCTTAAGGCATACCTTGTTGAGGCCTCTAAAGTCGATACAAATCCTCCATTTATTTCCTGGCTTAGATATCAGGATTGTTAGGATCGATGATCGCGGCTAGAGAGGGGGGGTGTGAATAGCCGCCCCAAATTGCTCGTTTCTTCCTACGATTAGGGTTAGCGCAGCGGAAATAACTAAATAGAAACGCAAAAAGGAAAGATCAAACCTCAAACTCGAACTCGACGATGTAACGAGGTTCGGAGATGAAACTCCTACTCCTCGGCGTGTCCGTAAGGTGGACGAGCCCTATCAATTCATCGGTGGATGAGTCCCCGGAGAACCGGCTAATAAATACTCCTTGTGGGTGGGGAAACCTCGCCACAATAGCTTGCAACAGTAATATGGAAATATAAAGAAGAGCAAGAAGCAAAATACAATACAAATGTATGAAACACCTTCGCTTACTTGCCTTCTCTTCGACTGGATGAAGCAGCAGCTTCAAGCGACGCCTACAACAGCAGGAACCCAGCCGAAAGGAAGCTCACGCGAAGCTTAGACGAGAGCTCAGCAAAGCTCTAGAGAAGAAACCAGTAAGAACTTGCAGAAGCAAGAAAAAATCCTGTAGAGTCGCTCGACTCTTTATATAGCTGAACCTGCAAACCTGTGAAGGCAGAAGAAGACACAGAAGACCGAGATCTAGCCGGTGTCACTTACAACGGCTAGTCCTGGACCGATCAGGCTCCAACCTGATCGGTCCACACTGTCCCTGATCGGTCTTGGGGACCGATCAGGCTATGTCCTGATCGGTCCAGGAGGAGTCTGATCGGTCCCTTAGATCGATCAGCCTTTCTCCTTCTTCTCTTCTATTTGCTTCCTGATCGGTCTTCAGACCGATCAGATAATCCACAGAAGCATTCTGTTTGATTACTGATCAGTCACCAGACCGATCAGCCGTATCACTAGATCGATCCCCAGATCGATCCAGAGCTTGGTTTTTCCCAAGTCTCCCAAACCTTCCAAACCAACATCCGGTCAACCTTAACCTGTTGGTACATCATGCTTAGCATCCGGTCACTCCCTTGACCTGCTAAGACTCCCCACCAAGTGTCCGGTCAATCCCTTTGACCCACTTGGACTTTTCTCTTCGTGTCAAGTATCCGGTCACTCCCTTGACCTACTTGACCTTCTCAACACCAGATGTCCGATCACCCTTGATCCATCTGGATTTTCCCTTGCCCGGCTTCACTCACCAGGACTTTCACCTAGCTTCACTCACTAGGGTTTTCACCTGGCTTCATTCACCAGGATTTCCAATCTGCCCGGCTTCACTCACCAGGACTTTCCAACTGCCTGGCTTCACTCACCAGGACTTTTCCGTCTGCCTGGCTTCACTCACCAGGACTTTCCACATCCGGTCCAGAGAACGAGCTACCGAGCCCTCTCTGACCACAGTTCGGAGAACGAGCTACCGAGCCCTCTCTGACTTCCATCCGGTCCAGAGAACGAGCTCCCGAGCCCTTTCTGACCATAGTCCGGAGAACGAGCTACCGAGCCCTTTCCGACTTCCATCCGGTCCAGAGAACGAGCTCCCGAGCCCTCTCTGACCACAGTCCGGAAAATGAGCTACCGAGCCCTCTCCGACTTCCCATGTGCCAAGCTTCCATACTTGGACTTCTCCCATGCCAAGCTCCCTGCTTGGACTTTTCCTGTGCCAAGCTCCCTGCTTGGACTTTTCCGAGTCAGGTCAACTTACCTCGGGTCAACCAGGTCAACCTTGACCACGGGTTGCACCCACAATCTCCCAAGCTTGTATCCTTGTCAATCATCAAGATACAACTTTTCTGCTCACGTCAAACATTGTCAAACATAACTCGTCAAACATCAAAACACAACTCGAGTCAAGTCAACTCGAGTCTGGTCAACCAGGTCAACCTTGACCTAAGGTTGCACCAACAATCTCCCCCTTTTTGATGTTTGACAAAACCCATAATCAAACCCATAATCAAGTTAGGTTAACCCGATAACCTAACTTAGGTTTTCCAATGTTCTTCCCTGAACATTCTCTAGACATTCTCCATTCTCCTCAAACCTACACTCTCCCCCTTTTTGACACACATTAAAAAGAGTGAATCAAGGTCAAGAGTTTCTTCCTAATGAAAGTCCCATACCTTTCATTGAAACCCTTAATTTCCCCCTTGACACTAGAGTCAACAATTAACTTAGTGATAATCCCATATCACTTAAGTCTTTTGGAGTAAAAACTCCCCCTAAAAGTCAACTCCCCCTTGACTAATAGGTAAAACTCCCCCTAAAGGTCAACTCCCCCTTAACCATTGCACCAACAATGTCTTGGAGAGTTTCAACCCTTTAGAAATCCAAAACACCACTTCCATAGCTGCAATTTCAGACAAACAGTCGAAATTCAGCAACTTGGCACGCCCTGATCGGTCACCAGACCGATCAGCCTTCACTGGATCGGTCCAGTGACCGATCCAGCATCCCCTGGATCGGTCCTAGTGACCGATCCACTCTTTCCTGGATCGAATTTTTCTTCTCCCGAAATTCAGAAACCTCTAGAAAATTACAGAAAATTCTAAAAATTATGAAATTTTGAAGATACATTCCTCATAACATATACTATCATGGAAAAATAGTTTTCTATGAAAATAACTTTCATTTTTCAATCTTGATACAAAGTTCAAAAGTCTTTGAAATAGCTCAAAGTTAACTTATCTTTGTATCACTTTGTTCAATGATGAATGCTATCACTAGAAAAGCTTCATCAAGGTTTTTCAAATCAATTTTGAAATGATTTTAAACCATTTAATTTAGGACCACAATCTTTGGGCTAAATGTACATGACTTGTACATAAGCTTTCCCTATGATCCTCAATTTCGAATTAGGCTCATCTAGGCACAAGAACTATGCACCTTGATCCTAACTCATCATCCTAATATCTCACACACATCTAAGGTGTATCAAAAACACATCCAAGTCAATTTTGATGTGAGATATGGATTTAGGTTAGCTTATTCTAAGTTCTCTTGTATTTTTCTAAACAACAATTTGATCTCCATATCAAATTGTGTTTCTTATCCTTAAATCAAGTTAATTGATCATTAATGCACAAGATGATGACATGGCATATAATTGTATCATAAATGAAAACATGTGCCAATGTCATGATGTCATGGCATAAAGTATTAAACTTAAATAAAGCATGACATTTAACTAACCTAAGCATTATCATGACATTTCAAATGATCATAGATTAAATATGATGTCATGACATGGCATATGGCAAACAATATATGGCAAATAACATGTCAAGGTATAGAAAATACCTAATTCTAGCCTTAGTTGCCATTTTTGATAATCTTGATCATTTTGCCATAGGTTCTATATTCCTAAGTGTAATAGACCTAAAATCAAATACAAAAGATTTTTAGATAACTATGTGTCAATTAGATTGACTCTAGAAAATTCCTCAAATGTGGTTGGCACATCCTAATTATCTTAGGAATAATTTTCCATTTCATTTTCAAGGCTTGATTACACCTTGAAAATTCCTAAAGTGCCACCTTTTGCCATGATTAGGTTAACTACCTAGTCAAGTAAGGTTGTCACACCCTAACTCATCTAGCGTGATGGAATCACGCTCCTAGGAACCCAATACCTATTGGAGCTCATTGGGTTCACTAAGTATTCACTAGGGATGACTTCCCTAGCAACCCTTCTAATGACCCTCCTAGGCTTTGAAGCCTTGGTCATTTGGGACTCATCAATATCAACTCTAGGGGTGACTCCCCTTGTGACCTTGGTGATGGTCTTCCTTACCCTAGATTTTGTTCCATAATCTAATGGAACATTGTGATAAGTGGGCTTGACCACTTGGGACTTAGGTTTGTGACCCAAACCTTTCTTGTCCTTGGACATTGGTTTTTGACCCTTAAACCCTAGAGATGACTTCTCCAAGTTCTTAAGAGCCTTTTCCAAAGTATCAAGTCTTGACCTCAAGACTTGATTCTCCTTCTCTAATACCTCAATTCTTAATTTTTCATTTTTCTTTGAGGTATTCCTAGGCATATGTCTAGATGATTTGAGATTTCTACCTAGGTTCTCCTTAGCCTTAGATGAGTTAGTCCTAGGCTTGGCTTTCCTAGTGTTATCCTTATCTAGGCTCACATGTTTGGCACCTAAGCATGTGTATCGATTTTTATAATTATCATGCTTATCATTATTGTCAATTGCAATCAAACTATTAGCATGCATCTTACTAGTATTGCAATAATGTGCCTTAGAGATTACCTTAGGGTTTGCCTTAGCTCCCCCTATCGATGTGCTCGGTCTCTTGTCCTTGTGAGATTGCCTCCCCCTCGGACATTGGCTCCGATAATGTCCCCTTCGCTTGCATTGGAAGCACACCACGTGCTCCTTGCTCTTGCGTATCGGGACTCCGACTTCCTTGATCTTTGGCGCCGGTGGAGTCTTCCTAACCCTCTTTGGACATTTACTCTTGTAATGTCCAAATTCCCTACACTCAAAGCACATTATGTGTAATTTGCTAGAAATTAAAATGCTTGAGTTACCTAGGTTTGAGGATGGATGAAAGCTCTCTTCTTCATCCCTTCCGGAGGTAGACGCTTCTTCTTCTTCTTGCTCTGAACTTGAAGAAGAACTCTCCTCCACTTCATCCTTAGATGTTGAGTGTCCCTCAACTTCTAATTCGACACTTCCATGATGTGAGCTACTTGGCTCACTTGACTCCTCCTCATGGCTTGAATTGGAGCTCTCCTCATGGAACTTCGCCAAGTTGTTCCACAACTCCTTGGCATCGTTGTAACCACCTATCTCACACAAGACCTCATTAGGTAATGAAAATTCCAGAATTTTCGTTACCTCGTCATTGATTCCGGATCGGTGGATTTGATCCTTCGTCCACTTTTTCTTCTCGATAGGTTTTCCTTCTTCATCCATTGGAGGAGCGAAACCTACTTGGACACAACTCCAATTCTCAAGATTAGTCATAAGAAAATATTTCATTCTTACCTTCCAAAACGCGAAGTCGTCGCGATCGTAGAAGGGCGGGATCGTGACGTCTTCTCCAAAACGATCCAATCTCTAGCTCGTGCTCTCCCGGGTGTTGATCCGACGAAGAGCGACCTCGCTCTGATACCACTTGTTAGGATCGATGATCGCGGCTAGAGAGGGGGGGTGTGAATAGCCGCCCCAAATTGCTCGTTTCTTCCTACGATTAGGGTTAGCGCAGCGGAAATAACTAAATAGAAACGCAAAAAGGAAATATCAAACCTCAAACTCGAACTCGACGATGTAACGAGGTTCGGAGATGAAACTCCTACTCCTCGGCGTATCCGTAAGGTGGACGAGCCCTATCAATCCGTCGGTGGATGAGTCCCCGGAGAACCGGCTAATAAATACTCCTTGTGAGTGGAGAAACCTCGCCACAATAGCTTGCAACAGCAATATGGAAATACAAAGAAGAGCAAGAAGCAAAATACAATACAAATGTATGAAACACCTTCGCTTACTTGCCTTCTCTTCGACTGGATGAAGCAGCAGCTTCAAGCGACGCCTACAACAGCAGGAACCCAGCCGAAAGGAAGCTCACGCGAAGCTTAGACGAGAGCTCAGCAAAGCTCTAGAGAAGAAACCAGTAAGAACTTGCAGAAGCAAGAAAAAAATCCTGTAGAGTCGCTCGACTCTTTATATAGCTGAACCTGCAAACCTGTGAAGGCAGAAGAAGACACGGAAGACCGAGATCTAGCCGTTGTCACTTACAACGGCTAGTCCTGGACCGATCAGGCTCCAACTGATCGGTCCTCTCTGATTGGTCTTGGGGACCGATCAGCTAAGCTGGACCGATCAGGCTATGTCGATCGGTCAGGGAGTCCTGATTGGTCCTTGGACCGATCATCTTCTCTCTTCGATCGCCTCTTGCGCCTCGATCATGTACGGCTTCTGATCGATTCTTGATCGGTCACTAGACCGATCGGTAGTATCATGGATCGGTCCCGGATCGATCCGAGCTTGGTTTTCCCAAGTCTCCCAAACCTTCAAACCAACATCCGGTCAACCTTGACCTGTTGGTACATCATGCTAGCATCGGTCACTCCCTTGACCTGCTAAGACTCCCCACCAAGTGTCCGGTCAATCCCTTTGACCCACTTGGACTTTTCTCTTCGTGTCAAGTATCCGGTCACTCCCTTGACCTACTTGACCTTCTCAACACCAGATGTCCGATCACCCTTGATCCATCTGGATTTTCCCTTGCCCGGCTTCACTCACCAGGACTTTCACCTAGCTTCACTCACTAGGGTTTTCACCTGGCTTCATTCACCAGGATTTCCAATCTGCCCGGCTTCACTCACCAGGACTTTCCAACTGCCTGGCTTCACTCACCAGGACTTTCCACATCCGGTCCAGAGAACGAGCTACCGAGACCTCTCTGACCACAGTTCGGAGAACGAGCTACCGAGCCCTCTCCGACTTCCATCCGGTCCAGAGAACGAGCTCCCGAGCCCTCTCTGACCATAGTCCGGAGAACGAGCTACCGAGCCCTTTCCGACTTCCATCCGGTCCAGAGAACGAGCTCCCGAGCCCTCTCTGACCACAGTCCGGAGAACGAGCTACCGAGCCCTCTCCGACTTCCCATGTGCCAAGCTTCCATACTTGGACTTCTCCCATGCCAAGCTCCCTGCTTGGACTTTTCCCGTGCCAAGCTCCCTGCTTGGACTTTTCCGAGTCAGGTCAACTTACCTCGGGTCAACCAGGTCAACCTTGACCACGGGTTGCACCCACAATCTCCCAAGCTTGTATCTTTGTCAATCATCAAGATACAACTTTTCTGCTCACGTCAAACATTGTCAAACATAACTCGTCAAACATCAAAACACAACTCGAGTCAAGTCAACTCGAGTCTGGTCAACCAGGTCAACCTTGACCTAAGGTTGCACCAACAAGGATGACGTTTGCTAGCCAGGTCGGGAACTACACCTCTCGAATATAACCGGCCTCCAGTAGCTTGCCCATCTCCGCCCAAATGATTTTATTCTAGTCGACTCTGAAGTCTTGCTTCCTCTTCTTGACCAGTTGGGCATCAAGAAAAATATGGAGTACATGCTCCATGACTGTGGGTGAGATGTTGATGATCTTTTTAGGCTCCCAAGCGAAAATATCATTATTACGTGTTATACAAGCCACAAGCTCTTCTTTAAGTTCTGGAGATAGGTCGACAACTATCTGGGTAGTGGCCTCCGGCCGACCTAGTCGAATTTGGACCTCCTCATTTTCTTCATACACTAGTGTGGGTGGCGTCTCCCGGATGACGTTAATCTCCATCCTCTAGATCTTCCGGGGAGGTGTTGGCCTCTGTCTTGATGATATTAACGTAGCACCTGGTCATCTATACGAAATTTATTTTTTGGTATAAGGTTAAAACAACTACCCGTAATTCATTTAAGGCCGATTGGGCCAGAATAACATTGTATGCCGAGGGCATGTCTACGACTATAAAAGTTGATAGGCGCATCCTCATTAGGGGCTCCTCCCATAAGGATAAAGTCAGCTTTCTTTGGTCGAGCGACTGAACTTTGTTGCCCGTGAAACCATAGAGTGGTGTCATCATGGGCTAGAGCTCGTTCAACTCTATCTGTAGTTGCTCGAATGTTTGCTTGAAGATGATGTTGACCATGCTGCATGTGCCAACAAAGGTGCGATGAATGATATAATTGGCTATAATAACCTTAATTATTAAAGAGTCATCATGGGACACTTCGACCCCTATCTAAATCCTAGGGCTTGAAGCTAATCTCGGGCCCTTGCGTCTGCTCCTTACTACAATTGACTGCGTGAATCTCCAGTCGACAGGCATGCAACTTCCTCGCCCGGTTAGAATTTCCATCGGTTGGGCCTTCGACAATCATGCCAATATCTCCCCAAGCGGGGTTGTTGCGATTTTCTTCTTGTCGCATCGAGGGTTGCGCCTGCTGGACTCGAGCGGGGGCCTGAGCTCGGTCTCCCTGTTGCTGAGGCGTCGTTTACCGCTAATCGACGTTTTGATAATCTCTCCTCGATGAACTATTCAACCGTTAATATTGTCAGTGGTTGGGAGACAGGAAACGCCAGCGGTATCCTTGGTTGGCAGCCTGGTGATTCCCTCGATTATAATGATAATAATCTTGGATGTTTGTTAGAATGTATACTAAAAGTCTAGCTTTTTGTATAGACATTTATATTTTGAAATGAGAAACACTTTGATCAAATGTTACATTTTATATTTATATGTTAATGCAGTTGTCCATTTAATTTATATTGTAGATAACATGGTGTGTGGTGCCACACAGAAGATCATATTATCAGTTCCTTATAAATTATAAATAGTAGCTCACGACCGAGATAGATAGGGATAAATCATTGGAACGGTTGTAGTGTAATTTGGTATTAGTCTATCTTGACTATAAAATTATACTAGTACACTATGTGTGTATTGAGCAGGACCATTTGAGGTTGTTCGATTTATACTGACTGCATAAAAAAACAGAACCTCTGTTATTATGGATGTGTGTTCTCTTAATCCTAATATAATAACAAGCACGTATACTTAGTATTTATTTCTTTGACTTATCAATAGGTGAGATTTATTCGTTAAATTAATATGCCTGATGAGTTGGGAGATAGTACCATTTATATGGCGTGTTGTTGATTATAAAAGGAAACTGTGTCCTATTTATTTAGGTTGATGATGTCCCCTTGAGGAGCTCATAAGGATTATCATGTAAACCGTGCAAGTGGACTTAGTCCGACATGATAATAAGGTTGAGTGGTACTACTCTTGGAGCTAGATGTTAATTAATTGAGTTGTCAGTAACTCATTTAATTAACGGACATACGATATCTTAAATACAGGGAGATTAACACATTCATGATAAGAAGGAGCCCATATTGTAATATGAGATTGGTGCGGTAGTTCAATAATAACTCTTTAGTGGTATGAGTTATTATTGATGAACTTGAGTTGGGTGTTCGGGTCGAACACAGGAAGCTCAAGTCCATCAGGAGGTCAAAACCAATTTATTCTCTCGGTCCCTGTTGTAGCCTCTACATAGTCTTGTATTCACTCATTTGATTTTGTTTCCTACCTAAGAAAGGGGGCGGCCAAGCCTTGCTTGGTGCCCAAGCAAGGGGCGGACCAAAACAAAAGAAAAAGAAAAGAAAAGTAAGATAAAAGAAAAGAAAAAAAAGGGAGAATTTTTCTTAACAGAATTAGAGATTTTTCTAAAAAGAATTATGTTGATTTTTTTCTTAGAAATTTTCTAAAAAGAATTATATTAATTCTTTCCTAAGAAATTTTTCTAAAAAGAATTATGTTAATTCTTTCCTAGAGATTTTTTTCTAAACAAAAATTCTATTAATATTTCTCCTCTTTTATCTGATGTCAAAGGTTATAAAAAGGGAAGAAGTCATGTCACCATAACCTAATCTCTCTTGAGTTGTTTTCTTTGCTTGTGGCCGGCACCTCATCTCTTCTTTTCTCTCTTTTCTTTTCCCCTAGGGTCGGCGCTCACCTCCTCTCTTCCTCCTAGGGCCGGCGCCCCACCTTCTCATCTCTTCCTCCCTTTCCTCCCTCTAGGGCCGGCGCATATCTCCCTTGGTGGCCGGAGCTTGGAGGAGAAGAAGAAGAAGAGAAGAACCACCCTAGGTGGCCGGCGGTTTGAAGGAAAAGAAGAAGAAGGAGGTGCCCCTTTTCTTTGCATCTTTTGGTGGTAGGCGGCTTGGAAACAAAAGAAGGTTCGGGTGGTTTGTCTTGGTAGATCGTCGCCCACACGACGTCCAAGAAGAGGAGAGGAATACAACAGAAGATCAAGATGTCATTGTTTACGAAGAAAGGTACAACTAGTTATTTATTCCGCAACGCAACTAGTTTTGTTTTCTTTGCATGGATCCTGAAATAGCAACACAAGAGGCTACGATCTTGTGCTTCGATCAAAGTGTGTTTTGATCAATCAAGAACTTGCTTGATTGATCAAACACATGTCTGATCAAGCAAATGGTTTCCTAGGAATAGTTCTGTCCTTGTACAAATTTTTATACAGGGGATTTACACAGAACGGAATTCCGAGCGCCAACAATGTCGTGGGTCGCCAAGTGGTGGTAGGTACAAAATCTGGGTGGAGTCCATCTAAGGCATCAGGGCATTCCACCTGCTTGGCCTCCACATGTTGTATAACTTGAGGCCGGAGCTCTGGGTGATGTGGGGGAGGACCCGCTCGGGGCCCCATATAAGGAAGAGGTGGAGATGGTGCTCGGCACTTGGGAACAGATGCTTGAGCGGGCGTGGAGACTTCTTTCTTCCCAACAGACCGTGCTTCCTCCACATTAATATATTTAGTCGTTTGGCTCAGTAGATGATCAAAATCTCTTGGAGGCCTCCTGATGAGATTGAAAGAAATCATTGTTGGTGAGCTCTTGGGAAAATGCACTCACCAAAATTTCTAGGGTGGCCGAGGGAATATCTATGGTCACCTAATTGAATTTCTTGATGTAAGCCCGGGGCGTTTCCTTGGACCCCTATTTGAGTGAAAAGAGGTTCAAGGGGGTCTTGTGGTAACGACGATTGCTGGCGAAATGATAGAGGAAGACCTTGTGGAAATCTTAAAACTATAGATGGATTCAGCTAGAAGTTGCTTGGACCACCTTTGTGCCAAGCCAGAGAGTATAGTGAAAAACACTCGACATTTCATGCCATCCGTATATTGGTGAAGGAGGGCGATGTTTTCGAACTTTAGTAGGTGATCCTCTGGATAAGTTACCCCAACATATTCCCCTATTGCCAAGGGGTGGTAGTATTTCGGCAATCTATCTCCAGTACCTCTTGGGAGAATGGTGTGTTGATCTGCTCGGGAGAGCTGTAAGCATTGGGGCATTTCCTTTTGCGTAAATCTCGAGTGGGCACGAGCTGACTGTTGGTTAGTCCTAGGAAAACGTACCGGTTCCATTATACAAAATTTTTTGTACAAGTGTCGAACCTTTCCTTAAATAACCTATTGTGCTATTTAGAAGTTAAATTAGGAATCGCAGACGGAACTTAACATCATTGATTCCAAATTTAACTTATCCGTTCTTAATGATTTAGATTTGAATCGCAAGCGGAACTTAACACTATTGATTCAAATCCACCTATGTTATTAATTCCATTAAATATTAATTTTCAAAATTGACTTCCAGGACTGCATAGCGAGGCACATGGACTTCTTGGATATGGGAGTAACCACCACCATCTAGTCAAAGCCTTTTAAGGAAAGCTAATATTTAATTTCCTTAAATAACTCTAGGTTAACCATAAAGAACAATCGAATCACAAATTCGAAAAAGAAGAAAACATAAAATCGAAAAATAAATTCGATAAACTAGATCTAATTGCCTCTTGTATTTAGAATTCTTACAAAGAAAATAACTAGTATGATGCGGAAGAAAACTACTAGTTATACCTTCTCTTTGTAAGCTAATGACCTCGAGATCTTCTGCCGTATTCCTCACCTCGCATTGGACGTCGTGTGAGCGACGATCCTCCAAGATGAACACCACCCAAAGGCTTCTTCCTCTTCTTCTAAAATCCGGCCACCACCACCACCAAGGAGAAAAGAGCAAAGGGAAAGGAGAAGGAGAAGGGGTCGAACACACCAAGATCTCCAAGCAAGCGAATAAGAGTTGTGTCTCATGAAGCCCCCCTCACCCCTTCTTTTATATTACTTGCCCAAGGCAAATAAGGAAAAACTTTTTACAAAAAATAAAATCACCCCTAGTTTTTCCTCTTTCCTTTTTATTTTTCCTTTTCTTTCCTCTTGATTGAATCAATCACCAA
Source organism: Zingiber officinale (assembly GCF_018446385.1). Classification (NCBI taxonomy): domain Eukaryota; kingdom Viridiplantae; phylum Streptophyta; class Magnoliopsida; order Zingiberales; family Zingiberaceae; genus Zingiber; species Zingiber officinale. The sequence goes on along the minus strand of NC_055995.1, from coordinate 136,941,015 downwards.
TTTTGATTTTGTGATGATTTTATTATTTTTAATATGGCCGGCCCCTTGCTTGGGCACCAAGCAAGGTGGCCGCCCACCTCATCAAGGGAAAAAGGAAATATATTTTTTATAAAATTTTACAAGAAAAATTCTTATAAAATTTTACAAGCTCTCTTTCCTAAAGTAGGAGTTAAAAAGGAAAGTTCTAAAAATTAAAACCATGTTTTAAAATTTAAAACTTCTCTTATAAAATTTTCTTTTTTAACATGATGATAGAAAATTTTAATTTTAAAACTTATCTTCCTTTTTTTTCTTAAACCATGAGGATGGTTAAAAAAGGAAAGTTTTAAAACTTTTAAAACCTCTATTAAAACATGTGGCAAAATTCAAATAAGGAAAGTTTTTAAAATTAAAATCTCTCTTTTAAAACTTATAGTTTTCTACAAAGAGAAGATTTTAAAAATTCAAAACAACCCTCATATTTGAATTAATCTTAGCCGGCCCCTACAAGCTTGGTCACCAAACAATAGGGTCGGCCCCTATAAAGAGGATGTGGCCGACCCTTGCTTGGTCATCAAGCATTGGACCGGCCCACTTCTTAGACATCAAGAAGAGCCTTACATTTGGATGGACTTGAGGCTATAATGAGGCTACGACAGGGACCTAGAGGAGAAATTGGTTTTGGCCTTCCGATGAGCTTGAGTATCCCGTGTTCGCCCCGAACACACAACTCAAGTTCATCGATAATAACTTATTCCACTATAGAGTTATTATCGCACTACCGCATCAATCCCAAATTACATTATGGGCTCCTTCTTATCATGAGTGTGTTAGTCTCCCTGTGTTTAAGATTACGAATGCCCACTAATTAAGTAAGTTACTGACAACTCACTTAATTAATATCTCGCTCCAAGAGTAGTACCACTCAACTTTATTGTCATGTCGGACTAAGTTCACCTGCAGGGTTTAACATGACAATCCTTATGAGCTCATCTTGGGGACATTCTCAACCTAAATAACTAGGACACATATTCCTTCTATAATCAACAACACACACTATAAGTAATATTATTTCCCAACTTATCGGACATATTGATTTATCGAGCTAAACCTCACCCTTTGATAAGTCAAAGAAATAAATATTAAATATATGTGCTTGTTATTATATTAGGATTAAGAGCACACACTTCCATAATAACTAAGATCTAGTTCTTTTATTAAGTCAGTACAAAAATAACTTATCTAAATGGTCCTACTCATTAAACTTAGAGTGTACCAGTGTAATTTATTAATCAAGATAAACTAATACTTAATTACACTACGACTATTCCGATGGTTTGTTCCTTTCCATCTTAGTCATGAGCAACTGTTTATAATTTATAAAAAATCGACAACATGATCTTCTGAGTGTGACACCACACACCATGTTATCTACTTATATAAATTAATTGAACAATTACATTTAACAAATAAATGTAGATATTGACCAATGTGATTCTTTTATTTCAAAATTAAATGTTTACAAAAGCTAGGCTTTTAGTATACACTCCAACACCGACGAGAGAGTGGGCATCCAAATCAGGGTCTTCAACAACTTCCCTGTTCCTTTCGACCAGATGCTGAACCAGGTCATGAACTGTTCGCTCAGCACCAACGTGCTTTCGGCAGTCATTGGTGACGTCGCAAGTTCCGTCGACACGAAGGTGAAAGCCATGGTGGTGATGAACTTAAGGTCGGGATACTCGAAGCGGATCAGGGAGGTGTACCGCCAGCAGGCGACAGCGATAGGGGAGGTCGTCCAAGTGTTCCAACCGAGCCACGAGGAGGCACAGGCGATGGAGAAGCGGGGCCACAACGTGAAGGCGCTGGCGCCTCAGCGACGTCCTTGTGATGTCGGTCTGGTTGACCTTCGGGTATGTGGCGCAGGGTCTCGACGGGCTCAAGCCATGGGTCTTGCTGCGACACATGCAGTCAGCCGACACGTGCCGTCGAGTGGCGTCACCAGAACCGTGCTTCCTCGTGCCCCAGCACCGGCGCAGTGCTTCCGAGAATGGCAGGAACGCGATCTTGAGCAATGTGAGGCAATGCGAAGATGAAGTAAATGACATCAAATTATTTGATTAATTAGTTTCAGTAAAGAAAAACATATTGTTCATCTGAAAAAAAAAATTACACCAAAAGAAAAGATGATTTTACTCAACATCGGTCGCTTGATTGCTTCTCATCACAAATTACACTATTGTTTCTTCAGATCACAACGTAATTTCTAAATAAAAATTAGAAATATACCGAAACATAGATATACCAGCTAGCAATAACATTCCATCAGATTCTGAAACTAATCAGATGCGTTGTTGTTAGCTCATCAGCACATCATCTTGTTGTATAGGAAGCAGTAGCAGGCCTCGGTTACACGAAAATAACTTCGAGTTTCGCACACGGTTTGCTCTTGATGTGTTTCTCGAGCTCAGCATCGTTGTTGAATCGGAATGAATACAATGCTTCTCGCTGGGTGATGCCGACCGGGTATATTCGATAGATCCGTAAGTCGTTTCCTCCTCGTAAAACTTCTGGCCTTTCGTTCTTCCAAATGGGCACATGATTCAGCAATCGGAACTTGGCAAGAACTGCAGATTCGAGTGCTTCTAACGTTAGCCTTCCGGATCTGACATGGATCATGTAGCTGTTAAAAAATCATGCAGTAGGTGTAATGCGATAAGAATGAAGCTTTAGATTCGACAATGGATATGTGCCTCATGTAGATGCTCTCCATTTTGAATCGACCTCGTTCTCTGACAAACAAGTGGTAGACTGTTGCTGCTTTGCTGGTGCAATGGCAGGGACGATTCTGAAACGAGGAACTTGTTTCCTCTTTTTCGCGGATCTTTGTTGCCAGATGTATGCAAAGGCGACAAGAGGAATGTACAGAGGCCATGTCCACAAGGGCTTTGAATGAATCAGATGGACCCTCATATTTCCACCTACATAAAAAATGGAACTAACTTGTGAAGATATCGATTTGAGAAGACAAAGTCTGATAATTGTGCTTCAGTTAGATTCCTCTTTATGGCCTTGTCAAACCATTCGATCATCTATTTCTTCTGATGTTCAAGAGGATAAAAGATACAAAACTCGTAAGTAAAAGAATGCTTAGAAAAGGCAACAAGCATAGGAGTTTCAGGGAAGAAGCACAAAAGACGATGCTAATTTCCTTTTGTCATATAGCTAAATGTTTAATGATGGATGAGTACTGGTACAAGATAGGTAGTTCATTTTTTCTCACAATTTTCAAGTAACATCAAGAGATAGAGCAATCATTTCATTCATTATTACAGTGAGTTGTCGAAAGATGAACTATGAGAAAATTTAAGTTGCATAGTAGTGATCTGGATCATAAAAGTCCAAAACCGAGGAAGAATTTTTGCAGCATGATCAAAATTCAAGTATCTACCTTAGTGTATGGTTGTAAGCAACACGGTCTGATGCAAGGGATCTCATGGTTTTTGCAACTGAAGCAACATCCTTGGTCTCTTTAATATGCAAAATACAATCAGGACAAGGAGCAAACTCTTGGATATTTGGAGCACCAATGACGACAGGAACAGTCCCTGCAGAGTAAAGGAAGGGAACAAAATGCTTTTACACAAACAATAGAGAAACTCAAAGACACGAATGAGGATTAAGAACAGATAACAAATTGAGATTGGTAGAATCTATAGATCTACATTATTTATATTTTTTGGATAATATTAGCAAGCTACTAGATCTTCAAGATGCGGTGTAAGGAAATATAAAACAAATAATGCATTGCCGCAATGAAAAGCAACTGAATTGTCAGTATTGCAAATATTAGTTTGAAAAGCACACCTGCAACAAGTGACTGAAAAAGTTTTTCTGTGACATAATCTTCCTCGTTAGAATTTTCAAAAGCCAAGCTAAATTTGTAGCGCTTTAAAGTCTCAACTTTGTTCACTGCATCCAGATAAGAAAACACACGAAACAGTAAAGTAGTCTAGTTATAAACTATGGAGAAAACATTGAATGACCCATAAGAAGAATGTAGTAACATAAACCGATCATAATGAGAAAGATGATCTGTATATGATCCAGCTATTTGCTTCCACAATAAGCACTCATGACCCAGCTAATCATTTGTTCATCGAGGACCAAACACAAGTATATAACAAAAACAACAAGATGTAGAGCATTGTATTCACCATCACCATCACGGTTCCGGTGACAACTACCATATGAATCAATCTTAATGCCCAACTCTTCCAGCATTTCAAGAGCCTGCAAACGGAAATTGCGAGCCCCACAGTTGGAAATGAAAGCGGCTGCAAGTGCTTCTTCTGTTTTTGGACGCACAGGTGCCATTATTTCATATTCAGCCCATGAGAAATAACCAACAGGTACATCGGAAGAAAGGCTGGTTGTCATTACAACTTTATACCCTCTCCTATCCAAGACAGAAAGGTTAATGCCAAAGTAGAAGGTCAATTATAAAAGGAAAGGAAAAGGATTGCATGGTAAAGAATGAAGCATGCCCATATATCATAGTTTAGGATAGCAAAAAGTTAAAAAGTAAGTATTCTTGAATCTCCTTTTAAAAAAAAAGATAGATTGATATAATCAATTTGGTAGTAAAAATAACAAAACAGTATGCTAAAGTAAGAGTAGCAAATCGGGAGACCCATGAGCAGTTTGAGACAAAAAAACCAACAACCTGAATTTATATGTTTCTTTCACCATTAAAAGAAGAGTGGCTTCTATTATGCTAATTGTAAATTAAAAAAAAAAACTTCAACATGTTAATTTAAACTCACGCAGTAATATTAGTTTCCTTAATCAGATAACAGTCTAAAAACATGAGCAGAATTCTTCAAATTTGAATATTTCTCAAATGATGTAAGACTAGATTGCTCAGATACATACTATAAATTCAAAGAAAAACAAGTGTTTACAATGCTAACTTGGATAGGATGACCATTTATCCAAAAAAAATCTCAAAATCTATGGAAATGGAAGGGCCAAAACTATGGTTTTTTATTGTTAGAACCCTCCTTCACATGTGGATAAGCAAGCTGAAATGGCTAGACCGAGTGTAAGTACCCCAAGGTAGTTTTGATGTGATCAACCAAGTTAAGTTAAATCCTGTTGATATTTAATCCCTGTGTCTAAGTGTGCAGGAACTTAAGAGAGGAAGTCGAGCGAAAGACGCAGCTAGCGAGAAGGACGACACGGAAGAGAGCCGATGGGCTCGGTGCGTCTGAGGGACGAGGTATTGTGGAAGAGTACACGGGCGGATGAAAGGAGGCACGCGGCGTTTCCGAGGGACGAGAAGTCGGAGTGGAAGATTGTTCGAAGACCGGAAGTTGGGTTCGGGCGAGCCCTATTCCGGATGGCCGAGATCACCCAAACGAGTGGAGCTAAAGCGGAAGATCTGGACCAATGCAAGCGGAAATAAAGCGGAAGACCGAGACCGAAAAATCAACAAAAGGCTGATTTTTCGGTCCTGCTCGCCCGGAGCATAATTTTATCCGAAACGCGACGTGGTGCGTTCCGTTGTGACGGGGATAAAAGTTTATCCCTCAGGCGCCCCAACCAGGGCTATAAATACAGCCTTGGTCCAAATGGTTCAGACAACACTTGTAAATGCTTTTAGTTTGTTCTACTATTTGTTTGTGAGCCATCAACACTGTAAGAGGCTTCTCCGCCTGAAGGAGACTTTGATAGTGAGCTTCAATTTCGTTAGATTAACAACCTCCCCGGTTGTAACCAAGTAAACCCCTTCGTGCCTCTACTCTTAGTTTATTTCTTAACTTATTTTATGCAAGTGTTAGTTTAATAAAGCTATAAAATTCGAGGAAGGTTCGTGTTTCTTTGCAACGCTATTCACCCCCCTCTTGCCGGCCGCCACGGGTCCGACATTGAGAGCAACATAGGGACTGACTTCACTTAATTGGAGGTATTATTTTAGTTACGAACACTAGCAAGATAGAAACAGTTAGCCTCCTCTCATACATCAAGTCTAGTTAAGTGACCACTTATATATAATTTGTTGCAAGTCTTGACAACTGGTTGTTATTCAGTTTTATTGATGTGAACCTGACCAAAATGTATGTGTATGATCAACTAATTGCAACAAACTCCATTGAGGTACTGGTTCATGAATGCATCATGTTTTTGAACATTTTTACCCAAAGATTCCACAAATGTATAGAAGTAGCATGATGATATAATTGGTTGTATTCCCATAGATTCCACAAAATGGTAGGTAAATCTTATATTTTTGATAATTGTTTTATGATGACAAGAAAAAACTTTTCATTATTACATAGCATTAAGAGTTAGAAAAAAGCTAAAGTCAGTGAGCTCAAAGGAAGTAACTAACAAGTCGTAGTGTCAAAAGACAAGGGAATGCCATCATCACAAGAAATTGCTAGATTATGCTGACCATACAAACAGAAAAGAAAATGAAAACTACTGTGAAGTTGTGAACTAGTCATATTACACAGATGATACTAAAATGAAAATAAAATCCAAAAACTAAATCTTTCAAGATGAAACGAACAAACTGTGCTTACCCACCGTCGTGCTGCGTCAACACTATTTTCTGGATAATAGTGTGATGATTCCATGGATCTTAGAACAGCAGCAACAGCTGGATTTTGTGGTAACCCGAATGAAGCATCAGGTACCTTCTCATTTGAAAAACCAAAATGACAATCAATTGAGCAAGATCTCCAATCCTGAATCAGAAATAGAACATTTAACACATTTAATATAATGGAGCATCTCAATTTGACGCTATATATCATGATCAATTGCTAGATATAAATGTTAAGATTAGCACATGAGGAGGAAGAGAAGTCAAACGCTCAACTGGTAGCGTTGGGAAACCGATAACAAAATATTACTTTTGATTTCGCCTTATGATTTATCCATCTAGATTTAGTTATAATCGAAACAGCAATTACCCAAACTCTTAGTCAAAATTATCCAAAAAATTCCTCCAAACGAGAACACGATCAGCAAACTCTCACCTTCTGCATCCCGGAGACAAGAACTGGATCTTTCTGGAAATCTCGGGAGTAGGGCACAGCGTCCTGCCTCTCCAACCACTCCTCGCACTTATTGACCTCTTCCGGATCCACTAACCCTTCCGGGATCAAAGGCGAAGACGAAGACGACGACAAAGAGGTCGACCACTGATCTATCATACTGGAAGCCTTCTCAGTAACGTCGATGCGTCCCGAAAAGGCGATCTCGCCGATGACTGCGAGGGCTACCAGCAGAGGGATAAGGCTCGCCCACCTCCTCCGATGTTGGCCGCGGGGCGGCACGCCCGTCAAGGGAGATCCTCTCTCCTTATCCATGCACTTCTACGCCGTTCGAAGGAGGAGGAGGCGGCGCCCGGCGCCCGTGGCTGGAGTGGTTGGGGTCTCCTCCTGCTAGTCTTGTTCCTTCCTGCTTCGGTCTTTGTTGACTCATTTCAGAAAGGACTATAACCTTTCAATTTTATTGCACTCATACATAACCTACCCAAATATACTCGTTCTTCCATTAGAATAGCATATGCCGGGAAGAGACGTGGGCGTCACTGATTGGTTAAGAATCGAATTTTCCAAGTTTAGACGGTTGATTGGCAAAGCCACTCGGGTCCGCCAGGTTTGGTTCGGCATTGGACAATGCTAAATCCTTATTCAATCAGGCCCATCCATTTATTTTTTTTATAAAATCATCCCTATTTATATTTATCTCCTTACTAAACACTCCTTCACTATTAGTTCTTGCCAAATCACCTTCTAGAGTATAATTATTTTCCTAATTTACTCTCAAATTTCAAGTTACTCCAAATTTAAACTTGTCGAGGGAAAGAAGAGATGAGACGATACATGGAAGGGAGAACCGTCGACCAGACCAATCGGTTCAATCAACTAAACTAAGAACCAAAAGTTAAGTTCATTGACATTGGATTGGAAAAAGAAACTAGTCGACAAGCATTGAGAACCTGCTGATAGCATTATCAAAGCAAACAACCATTGCCAATGGATCAATATTGGATTAAGTATTGTTGAACATCTCCTGACTAACATTAGGGATGGATAGATTCAAGAGAAACCTTGAGTTCTACTTGAACAAATCTTACGAGGGGTAACTGATCTCCCATCTTCTCTTGAATTTTCTACCTCCCATGACGTAACTGATCTCCGGTCCATGTCAAGATCAACATTGTTTGTAGCTTGTCCTGCTATAGAAGCTAAGAAAGATGAGTCAGGAATGAGCCCAGCCGGAAACCATTTTTGCAAGGTACACACAGGAGTATGCAAGGCCCATGGAACATTATCATAAATTAGCAAAGGCCACTTGAGCTTTGCCAAGGAATCGAGATGCTCCCTGTAAACCAAATTAAATCCAAACCTAAAAAAACATGTGCTAACAACCACGTGTCTTCTAGTTGATGAAATAACAAATCAATGCAGCTTCAGATAACAATCAATATTCAGGAGAAACAAAACTCTTAAGTGAATACCATGTGCAGTCATAAGCAATCGATTATTTTGAAATACTTTCATGATAAATGCTTTCTGCACTGCACAAAGTTCATTGGAAAGATGCTTGTCAACTAAAATAGGATCAACTAGTAAGTCATACATAGTAGTTACTGTCTCAGATTATTCATAATTTGATAAACATTCAGGAATTCCAAAAGTTCATGGATCATTGACTCACACAAGAGCCATCTGAGCCTTCTTCCTTGAATGAATTCTCTGCAAAATGGTCTGAACACGATTCTGGTGGTGATATAATGCAAGCTCTGCATTATATCACAACATAAGTTTCATGCAAGTTAATGTAGAATACCAGAGTGCCTATATTAAAACATGAAACGAACATACTCACATATAAAAATTATTAGAATATGATATTAAACATGGTAGGAAAAGAAAATGATATACCTAGTGAGGAAGATCCAAGTCAGCATCATCTGGAAATAAGTTACAGAAGATATTGCTGTATGATTTTTCATCTGTATCCTCAAACCCGACACACAAACAACATTTAATTTTACCAAGTACTCGAACTTCAAAGTGATTAGTCTACTTGGTTTTGCCCCAGTATATTCATCATCGTAAACATGAAGAATGAATTTGAGTGGATGAAGTTTGGCAGATTCCTGCCTGTTCAACTCTATCCTTCACCACATTCTTCTTTGGCCTTTTTCGTCTTCTTTGGCTGCCGGCGCCGCCGCCGCCGCCGCCGCCGCCAGGTTAATTCCACCACTACAAGAAAATGCTATAATAGCGACCGCTTTAGCGAAAAAGTTAGTATTCAATTGTTACGCCTTTTTCGATCTCCTTTCACGAATGAATTTCAATTGTTTCGTTAAATTAGGAGATCGAAATTAATTGCTGTAGCTAATTTACAAATAACGGTATTCAAATGCGTTGAATAATTAGCTATCATTATATTTATCATTTAAAGTTTAACTTAATTTGTTGTTTAATAAGATTATTTATGGCTAATTGGTTAATAAATTGTATAAATTGAAATTAAATTTAATATTGATCTCTAATTTAACGATGCAAATAAATTATTTTACTTGTTAAATTATTAAGTGATTTTCGCTAATAATGTTATTCATAAAATAAATTAATAAATAAATTTTGTAATTTAAGTGTGGATATAACTTTAATTTTGTGCATTTTTAACTACTAAACTTTAAATTTGGTCACAAAATTGAGACTGAATAAAATATGCGGTCGCTAAATAGAGACCGAATAAATTATTTAGTCGCTATTATCTCCCCAAAAATCGCACACAAGCCCTAAATCCCGAACTCCTCTTCCCATCTCCACGTGATCCCCTTCTCCCGTCTCCGCCCGATCTCCTTCTGCCATTCTCTCACACGTCATCACTCTCTAGCCGGCGATCTCCTCCGGCGTTAGCTTTTCTCCGGCGCGGGTAAACATCTATTCCTTCACTCCTCCTCGGTGTCGCCTCCTCACCATAAACGCCGCCCGACCTTTCCTTGGTCGGCCTAAGCCAGGCCGGCCTGAGCTCGGCATTTTCTTGCCTGGCCTGAGCTCGACCTTTTCTTGGCCGGCCTTTCCTTGGCCGGCGTGAACTCGGTCAGCGAGTTCGGCTTTTTCTTGGCCGGCCTCTCCTTGGCCGGCCTTTCCTTGGCTGGCATGAACTCGGTTAGCCTAAGTTCGGCCTTTTCTTGACATGTACATTCCTTCACTGGCCTGACCTCGGCCTTTTCTTGGCCGGTCTTTCCTTGGCCCTAAATATTAGTTAAGGTCTGCCTTCATGTTTTCGACATAAGAGACGGTGTACATTGCTCACCCTCCTCTATATGCTACTATGAAAAGTTATGAAAACACAATAATCAGAATGCACAAATTCTGAGTTTCTCTTGTTTGTGATCCTATGATGAGAACACATTTTGACTTAGACAATATATATAGTGTAAAACTGTAGTAAAACTCATTTGAGTAGAAGGTGTTGGCCCTACACTACCAACATTGGTAAAGAGCATTGCTTTGCCCGTTGCAACTCTCGTATGACTTGGGTACATTTTTTTTACTGATATCCTTCGCTATATTTGTTTGTCAATTACTCAAGAGAGCCTTCATTATTCATAGATGAATTAATTGAGGAGTTTTTCCCTACGTCTAGTATATAATGATCTAACTATTAATTACTTCTAGTCATTAGTGTATTTTTTCCCTTAACAATTTTAACTTACTGTGGTCAGTAGGCCACTAACATACTTTGCTCTTGGTTAAGGAGAATCTCTCTTGCATTGGAGAATAAACCCTTACATCTGCTTTGTTTATTCATGAAATTGCTCTCTATAATCTCAAATCTTCCCACAGTTTGAAGATATCGTGGCAAGTAAAATACAAGTATTTGACACCCTTGACAATACCATGATTGCAATTCTATAGAGCAAATGCTAAGTAATTGTCTATATAAAAGGATGAGTCCTGTACTTGCTGTGACATCATTTTAGAATAGAAATTGCTTTTTGCTTAACCAACTTCCTCTCTTTTATTATTTCAAGTATACTGCATTGTCTGAGATCTTATTTCAGGTATGTGCATTGTCTAAATTTATGGCACAATTTTTTTTATTATTTTCTTTTCAGTGATATTGTATTTTTAGGTATATTTCATTTAATACTAACATTGATTACTATTAATAGAATTCCATTATGTTTTATTGATAGAATTGTTATACATCTTTATCTTTACACGTTTAAAAAATATTGCAAATTTTTTAGGTTACAATGCATATGAATAAAGGTTGGATGTACAATAGGTTAGAAAATGGGTTTATTATCGATGAATTTTATGCTGGAGTTGACGAGTTTGTCAACTTTACTAAGCGTCATCCAAAATGGGTCAAGTCTGCAGTAGAGCAATCTGAGAGATTGATGAATGATCGATTCAAGGCGGCAGTAAAGCAATCTGAGCGATCAATGGATGATAGGGTTAAGGCAGCCGTTGAGCGACAAATGCGAGAATTCTTTGATCGCTATTCAGTAATGAGTCCTTCTGCTTTTCCAACACCGCATCGTTTTGATTCACAGGAAACTCAAGACCCAAATCATCCTGATAAATAGAAATTATGAGGTGTGCTGGGCCTGATCTAGTAAGGATCGTAGCACTAGTGTTTTTTTAACATGCCATTTACCTTGATTCCAATATAAATTTTAATTTGTGATTTTTTGTAGATGTACCATCACTCCAGCACCAAAATGAGATGCAAAGCGACGTATCGTCCATCTGAACTTCTCTTTCCTCTTCACTACGGGTAAGCTTCTATTCAAATTTTAGATCATGTTATTAAAAAAATTCTTAAAGAGTTTTAGATTTAGAGTTAACTTGACTCGTATCAAGTGCATATATATTGCAAGTAAGAGTTAAGCTCTGTATATATGCAACATGTATTCCATGATCCATATTTTTGTTAAACATCTCTTCCTATTTTTGTTTTAATTCATAATATATTGTTATTTTATTTGATGCAGGATTGGATAAAGAAAGTTGTTATTTTATTTTTGAGCACGTTGACATGTTTATCATCAATGTTTGGATATCGTCTACTTTATTGCTTTTGTTTTGTATCAACTGGATTTGGTTTGTATTAACTGGATTTGATTTGCATGTATAATATGTAACTTTTTGTGGTTTGTATTAACTGGATTTTATTTGGTTGACACTTTATGTTTTGACATTTCATTGTGCATATATGTTTGTAATATTGGTTGATGTTAAAGTTTATGATAATGTTTGGTTAGTATGATATTGTGTTGTCATGGTTGATTGTGAAGTTGGATATTGGTTAGTATGATATTGTGTTGTCATGGTTGATTGTGAAGTTTATTTGATGTCCGTGTATGATATTGGTTGTATGGTTTGTATAGTATTTTGTTGTAAATAGGATACAACAAATAGGAGCAGCTATATTTTTCCAGGATTAGCGACCGAAAATATAAATTCAGTCAAAATAAGCAATGAAATTTTTTTCCTAACAGGACTTTAACGACCGATATTTATATTTCGGTCGTTATTTAATGACCGAAATATAAATATCGGTCGTTAAATAACGACCGCAATATAAATTCTGTCGCTATTTATCATTAAATAACGATCGATATATAAATATCGGTCGTTACTTACCGACCGAAATATAAATATCGGTCGTTAAATAACGACCGAAATATAAATATCGGTCGTTAAAGTCCTGTTAGGAAAAAAATTTCATTGCTTATTTTGACTGAATTTATATTTTCGGTCGCTAATCCTGGAAAAATACAGCTGCTCCTATTTGTTGTATCCTATTTACAACAAAATACTATACAAACAATACAACCAATATCATACACGGACATCAAATAAACTTCACAATCAACCATGACAACACAATATCATACTAACCAATATCCAACTTCACAATCAACCATGACAACACAAACATTATCATAAACTTTAACATCAACCAATATTACAAACATATATGCACAATGAAATGTCAAAACATAAAGTGTCAACCAAATAAAATCCAGTTAATACAAACCACAAAAAGTTACATATTATACATGCAAATCAAATCCAGTTAATACAAACCAAATCCAGTTGATACAAAACAAAAGCAATAAAGTAGACGATATCCAAACATTGATGATAAACATGTCAACGTGCTCAAAAATAAAGTAGACGAAATATAAATATCGGTCGTTAAAGTCCTGTTAGAGGAAAAATTCCGTTGCTTATTTTACGACTGACTATATATTTTCGGTCGCTAAAATTAGCGACTGATTAAATTTCGATAGCTATATTAACTACCGAATGAATAATTCAGTCGCTAAAACATCTTGCGACGGAAAAAATGCCGACTTTTGTTTTCCGTCGTTGATCGGTCGTTAAATTGTATTAGCGACTCTTTAGCGACCGAATATTCGGTCGCTAAAGATGATTATTTTTGTAGTGCACTGTTTGGAGAATTGACCTTGAACTAGGCATGAGCAAAACAGGTCAGTAAAAATTAGAAAATGAGAAAGCTTAAAATAACATGCATTTTTCACAAAACTATATAGAACAAATATAGAGGAAAATAAAAAGTTAAAAATCCACTAAAACTTCTCACATGAGCAAAATAACACACACAGTTAAGAGTAAATATTTTACAGAGCCATTTAAAGCTCGGCTCGGCCCAGTTTATTTACAGCCCTAATGATCACCATCAAAAGGTCCCGTTAGTACCATGTGGCCCAAAAGCCATGTGAATGTGCCTTTGGTTTTCCTTCCATATATATCTATTGGCTCCTTTCTTCCTTCTTTTTCAAGTAAACAATGTTTTTCTTTCCTTTTTGTAAGAAAGTAAACAGACTTTATGTGAGATTATTTATTCTTAAATGGGCCGTATAACAACACGTCTCAATAGAGCCCATTAGATATAATAGGTCTCTATTGTTGTCCAAAAGGTATCAGCCTAATTCCTATTGATCCGGATATGAATGTGACATGGGAGGAATTAAGGGGAAGTCAAAGGGCATTTGGGTAAAAGGGGGGGATGTTGAGGGTTAAGAGGGAGGGGGGAGCCGGTTCGTAAAAGGGGAGGGGCGCCGCCAGGGAGGAAGGGGGCTTCATCTCCCATCTTTCGCCGCCATCCTCGAGCATCGCGTGCATAGCCCGCCACTGGTAGCTTCCTCACGAGCTGCGCCGCCGCTTCACGCACGCAGCCGCTCCGGGCGTAGCCTTCCTTCTCCTCTCCCTCCGGCCGCAAGCACCTCCTCTTCTCCTCCTCGTGGTGCCGCCACCGGACGGGCACGACGCCACCTCTCGCGGCTATCGCCGCCTCCAGCGGCCGGCGCCGCCTCCAACGGCCGGCGCCGCCTCCTGCGGCCTTCGCCTCCTTTCCTAGCCGCTGTCACCTTCTCTCCCAGCCACTGCCGCTGCCTCCGGCAGGCGCTACTACCTCCGGCGGGTGCTACCGCCCCCGGCGGCCATCACCGCTGCCTCACGCCGCCTCCGGCGGCTACGGATGCCACTGCCGAGGCCCCCAGTGGACAGCAACATTTCTTCCAGCAGCGCCACAGTGCCTCCGGCGGACAGCGCCTCCGGCGTCCAGCGCCGTCACCTCCGGCAGCCTGATGTGGATCCGGCTATCGGGCCGTGGTATTTCATTCGTCACACCATTACCATGTTTGTGAGTCATCTGCACTATCTGGCTTGCGCGCTATACGCCGCCCTATGAGCCGTTGTGATATTCCCGCTGAGGTGTTGTTACCATTGCCGGCCTATGAGCCGTCTCCTTGGACCCCTGCCGCATCATAGCACATGCTGCCGCACGATGGCTCGATCAGCACCACGACCAGATCATCCATCCATCCGAGGGCGCCCCCTGGGCCAGGGTACGTCATTGCACTCGTTTCATACTTATTTTATTATTATCGGGTTATTATGTGGTTACTTATATGTCTGTGGGGTTCGCCTCGAGCACCGAGGTACCAGAGACCGGGGGAACCCGGTCGCTGGATACAGGTACAGTTGACCGGAGGAGGGCTTCTGACGATCTGGTCAACACAGCGGACAGCTCATCGACCGGGTCATGGGGATGCGGTCAACCTTCCAGGATCAAAATGGCGCCGTCTGTGGGAACGCGCCTGATCTGGAACGTGAAGATGGACGACGCCGGATAGTTCTGCTATCCTCATGACCTAGGTCAGTCTTTCCGTTATCTGTTCTCCGATCGGCCGGGAGGTTTATATCCGAGCCAGGGGCTCGAAGCCCAAGGCCCCCGAGCCGATCGACCGGGAGGTTTATATCCGAGCCAGGGGCTCGAAGCCGAAGGCCCCCGAGCCGATCGGCCGGGAGGTTTATATCCGAGCCAGGGGCTCGAAGCCGAAGGCCCCCGAGCCGATCGGCCGGGAGGTTTATATCCGAGCCAGGGGCTCGGCCCCCGAGCCGATCGGCCGGGAGGTTTATATCCGAGCCAGGGGCTCGAAGCCGAAGGCCCCCGAGCCGATCGGCCGGGAGGTTTATATCCGAGCCAGGGGCTCGAAGCCGAAGGCCCCCGAGCCGATCGGCCGGGAGGTTTATATCCGAGCCAGGGGCTCGAAGCCGAAGGCCCCCGAGCCGATCGGCCGGGAGGTTTATATACGAGCCCGTGGCTGCCACGGGCTCGATGGCGAAGACCCCGAGCCGATCGGCCGGGTTTGAATTAGCCCTCAGGACCGTCGAGCTCCGACGTTAAATATCGAGAGTCGAACCGGCAACTATAAAAACCCCGGCTTGAAGACCGTCGAGCTCCGACGTTAAATATCGAGAGTCGAACCGGCGACTATAAAACCCCGGCTTGAAGACCGCTGCATGGACTAGTTATCAGATATTCTATCTCCCCCATTCGGGGTTGAGCGGCTTTCGCTGGTCATGGACCAGATTCATGATCATCTATCTCCCCCGTTCGGGGTCGAGCAGTCGTCGCGGCCAGGTATCTATTCTTCCGATCGACATTATTTCGGTCGCACGCGCGGTATCGTCCGCCCGGCATTTATCCGACCGATCGACATCATTCCGGTCGCACACGCGGTATCGTCCGCCCCGCATCTATCCATCCGATCGGCATCATTTCGGTCGCTCGCACGACAGCGTGTCTAGCATCTATCCATCCGATCGGCATCATTTCGATCGATCGCACGACAGCGTTCGTCTAGCATCTATCCATCCGATCGATAGCACTTCGATCGTCCGGTCGGTATCTTCGCGGCTGCGCACTCGGCATTGGTTCGATTACAGACTTGGTCCGCTCGGTACCGTTACCATCTCCTGCGACACCACTATTAAAGTGACCGCTCGAGCGACATTATATTATTGGTTCAGCGATTTATCTTTGACATCGAGAGCGGTTCAATTCTTTGCAATAGACTGTCCAGTCAGTCGGACTCACGCCTCCTTCGACTAGACTTGAAGGGGAGGCTTGTGATCCGGATATGAATGTGGCATGGGAGGAATTAAGGGGAAGTCAAAGGGCATTTGGGTAAAAGGGGGGGATGTTGAGGGTTAAGAGGGAGGGGGGAGCCGGTTCGTAAAAGGGGAGGGGCGCCGCCAGGGAGGAAGGGGGCTTCATCTCCCATCTTTCGCCGCCATCCTCGAGCATCGCGTGCATAGCCCGCCACTGGTAGCTTCCTCACGAGCTGCGCCGCCGCTTCACGCACGCAGCCGCTCCGGGCGTAGCCTTCCTTCTCCTCTCCCTCCGGCCGCAAGCACCTCCTCTTCTCCTCCTCGTGGTGCCGCCACCGGACGGGCACGACGCCGCCTCCTGCGGCCTTCGCCTCCTTTCCTAGCCGCTGTCACCTTCTCTCCCAGCCACTGCCGCTGCCTCCGGCAGGCGCTACTACCTCCGGCGGGTGCTACCGCCCCCGGCGGCCATCACCGCTGCCTCACGCCGCCTCCGGCGGCTACGGATGCCACTGCCGAGGCCCCCAGTGGACAGCAACATTTCTTCCAGCAGCGCCACAGTGCCTCCGGCGGACAGCGCCTCCGGCGTCCAGCGCCGTCACCTCCGGCAGCCTGATGTGGATCCGGCTATCGGGCCGTGGTATTTCATTCGTCACACCATTACCATGTTTGTGAGTCATCTGCACTATCTGGCTTGCGCGCTATACGCCGCCCTATGAGCCGTTGTGATATTCCCGCTGAGGTGTTGTTACCATTGCCGGCCTATGAGCCGTCTCCTTGGACCCCTGCCGCATCATAGCACATGCTGCCGCACGATGGCTCGATCAGCACCACGACCAGATCATCCATCCATCCGAGGGCGCCCCCCTGGGCCAGGGTACGTCATTGCACTCGTTTCATACTTATTTTATTATTATCGGGTTATTATGTGGTTACTTATATGTCTGTGGGGTTCGCCTCGAGTACCGAGGTACCAGAGACCGGGGGAACCCGGTCGCTGGATACAGGTACAGTTGACCGGAGGAGGGCTTCTGACGATCTGGTCAACACAGCGGACAGCTCATCGACCGGGTCATGGGGATGCGGTCAACCTTCCAGACACGTCACACCGACAAATTCGTCTTCTCAGCTTCCAGACAGGATCACCTATCAACCCAGAAACTCTCAATGGAGTGTGTGAGCTAGCTTAATTAGCCAGTAAGGTCGTTATTAGGAGATGTTAGGATCTTGAGTTTGAAACTCTCGGTTCTACTTACTATCGTTCGAATAGATAGGTCGAACTATTAAGACTCGGCATAATACAAGAATTCACAAGTCATTCTTTTACCTTGATACCTACAATGGCACGTTAAAAATTTACAAGCTAAGGAAAGCTTCTACTTCTCTCTTTCATTGCTTCACGGCCATGGTAGCTTTTGCAATTCATTCTCTCTTCTCTCCTGATCACGAAGACAAATGTGGGACACACCATGGTAGCTTTTGCACTCCCGGCCCCAAGGTATTTATTTATAGTGTGATGGATGCATCTAGCTAGCTAACCCAACTCCAACTTGATTGGGCATCTCTCTTGTTTTGTTTTCCATGTGAGAAAGATCGAATGGGAATGGATGCGCATGGGGCCGATCTGTTTGGATGCTTCTCGACTCATACTTTTGCTCGCAGGACCAGCTGGCTAACTAGCTAGCTACCGTAGGGAGAACCAAATTTTAAAAAAAAGCAGGATGCAGGGCACGTCTCCATGCTGCTGCTGCTGCTGCTGCAGTTAAGGATCAACATTCAATTAATTCGATTAATTTAATATTAATTTTATATAAATTATTTTTATTATTTTTTAAATAAATTTAGTTAATTCGATGTTAATTAAAATAATTTATTTGATTAATTCAATTTTAATAAAATTTTTATTTGATTCAGTTAATCAATATTAAATTAATTTTTAATTAATTTATGAATCGAATTAATCGAGTAATCACCTAGTGACGGCCGATTTAGCTTCCTCCACCCGCCGTTAGTAATTAAGCACTAAGCAGCACACGTGCATGCATAAAGAGAGGGGCATACTGACGAAGAGATCACGTAGGTGCATGCACGAGGACAAAGTACATCTTCAACATTAATTCTATATATATATATATATATATATATGCTTTGAGTCAAATCAGGAACTAGACTAGACTTTTTGATGTTATTGTCTTGTATACGTTCTCTTTTCTTCTCTGAGGGTATATATATAATTTTCTTGTGAAATAATTAATGAAAAATACATGGCCAAACTCAAATTGGGTTGATATATCTCCTCCGACCTCATCTGGTATATCGTGTGTATGATTGATTCTGGGCCATGGAGATAGAGGATAAGGTTACTTCTCCACCACGACCGCCACATCCGCTGCCGCCGTCGGCGATCACTTCCCCCTCGCACGATTTCTCCTTCACCATCTCCTTCCAGACTCTCAGCTCGCCGGCCACGCTCAGAGGCAGCGCCGCCAAGTCGCCCTCTGCCTCCTCCGGGGCCTTCGACTTGGCCCCCGCCGACGATATATTCCTCCACGGCCACCTCCTGCCCCTCCACCTCCTCTCCCACCCCGGCAGCCCCCCGCGGGATTCTGATATCTCCTTGGAAAACTTTAGGTTCCCCCTCGGGCATACCGACAGCGATCGCAATCTCAACTACTTCGACCCCGGCAAGGCCGGCGCCAAGGAGGAGAGCAGAGCGACGAAGCCGTCGTCGGCTTTGGCTGCCTTCTTCGGCCTCGGGAAGTTGAGGAGGCGCAACGAGAAGGAGGGCGCGGAGGCGGCTGCGACGACGACGACGAACAGAAAGAGGAAGGGGATCGACGTGATTCGGCTTCTGCGGAAGTACGCGAACCTGGTGGAGCTCCTGTTCTTCTCCAGAACAGGGGAGAGGGAGAGGGAGCGGAGGCGCCACGAGGACGACGACCTGCGACGGCGGCCGTGCTCCTTCTCGGGGCACTCCAACCGGAACAGTAAGGCGGAGGCGGCGGCGCAGGGGGAGTGGAGGCGGCGGAAGAAAGGACAGATGTCGGCCCCAGCGTCGATGAGGACGTCGCCATCCAACAGCGGCCTCCTCTCGGCCTCCTCGATGACCGTCTCGTCGACCTCCACGTCGGACAGCAGCACGATGGAGGAGCTGCAAAGCGCAATCCAGGCGGCGATCGCCCACTGCAAGAACTCCATCGCCGTCGCGGCGAAGCAGAGAGCCGGCGAGACGTGACGTGGAGGCGGATGTTGATGAGGTGGCAGGACGGCGGCAACTACGAAGATGACGCGTGGAAGTCAACCAATTAATTTTGCTTGTTTTCCATTGTTTTCTTCCTAAAATTCTACAGATTACTTCACTGAGAATGATCTTTAAAAAGTTATTAAAATTTCATCGAAAGTTAGATAAAAAGTTTGATGGTAAATTTTCTATATAATCAGAAAAAATATGTTTTTTTCCTCAAATTTTTATTTCTGAAAAATATCACTTATTTTTAAAATCACCCCAAAAAATTGCTCCTAATGTCAATACTAAAAATATGATTTTTTTTTATTTACTAAAAGAACATAAATAGTTTACTTTCATGATTTTAAAATAAAGATTGGTTTTTGTCAATTCCATCTTTTATTTTTTTTCTTAATGTTAAAAAGAAGTTTATCTTGCCAAATAAATATGCTTCTTTAAATGTCCTTTTTAATTTTTAAAATGGTCAAAAATATAAGTTTCAAACTTTACTTTTATTATTTTACTTTTCTTAATGATAATATTATTTATTATTTATTATTTATTATAGTAACAACATGATTATATTTACAGTCTTCCTAGTTCATCCCTAAAGTAATGCACTTGTAGAAATTTCATCATTACCATATCAGAGCATCCACAATGCATTAAATATTTTTCTCAGATTAATATCTAATGTGGATATAACTTTAGGGGCTTGGGAGGAATTAAGAAGAAAGAGGGGGCCATTTTTGTTATTTGGAAGGATGAGGGCTTTAGGGTTAATAATGCTTATAAGCACTGTTCACCACAATGCAGAGAAGAGGGGGGAGTTCAAGATTTTTGTGCCGCCAGCCCTCTCGCGGAGGAAGCTGACGCCGACACCGGCCAACTTCCCTCCCTCTCCCTCGTCGCCGACGCTCCTCCTCTCTTCTCCTCATCGCGGCGCTGCTACCGGGCGGCCGCTTCGTATCTTTGCTTCTTCGCCGCCACCACGATGCAAAGGAGGCACAACCACCGCCGCTTCTTCCTTGCCACCGGCGAGCCGCCTCCCTCCTCTCTCCTTCTCTCGCACGGCAGGGGCCTCTCGCCCTGGACCTCCATCGTCGTCGCATACGCTGACGTCGCATCAAGCGGCCCTCGCCGCCGCGTCCAGCGTCCCTCGCCGCCGCGTCCAGCAACCCTCGGCGTCGCCCTTAGCGGCAACTGCCGCCCTCAATCGCCCTTAGCGGCAACCGCCGTCCTCAGCCGCCCTTAGCGGCGCCCGCCGCCCTTAGGCGCCCTTAGCGGTAGCCAACGCCTCCAGCGTCCCGCACCGGCATCTCTGGTAGCCACTGCCGCAGCCGCCGACATCTCCGGGCAGCATCGTCACCCTCCAAGCAGTCGTCGTCCAAGGGTTCAGGTATCGTACTATGCTTATATTCCAGCCTGCGAGCCGAGAGTGTGTTCGGCCTTCATGCCGCTATTGTTGGAACCCCAAGGTGTTTTGATATAATCAAACAAGCTAAGTTAGGTCCTGCATTGTCTAACCCTTGTGTCTAAGTGTGCAGCAACTTAGGAACATAGGAAGTCGAGCGGAAGATGCGGCTAGTGAGAAGTACGGCACAGGGAGAGAGCCGACGGGCTCGGTGCGTCCGAGGGACGAGGTGACCGCGGAAGAGTACACCGATGGACGAGAAGAACGTGCGCGGCGTTCGAGGGACAAGAACCCGGGAAGGAAGGCTGCTCGAGGAGAAGGCCGGAACTTGGGTTCAGGTGAGCCCTATTCAGGATGGCCGAGATCACCCAAGCTAGCGGAGCCGGAGCGAACGAGACCCGGATCGAGACAAGCTGAACCGGAGATGAAAAAGTCAACATCTGTTGACTTTGGGCTCCGAGGCGCCCGGAGCAGTCTGGGGCGCCCGGAGCAGTCCGGGGCGCCCGGAACCCTTCTGAGCGCCCGGACCTGGATTTTGACCAGGATCGCGTCAAACACGATCTGATCGTTGGGGGATAAAATTTTATCCCCCCAGGGCACCCGGAACCCCTTCGAGGCGCCCCAACCAGTGCTATAAATATAGCACTGATCTGCACAGTTAAATTAACGAACTTATAATTCATTTCCTTCTGTGCTTTCTATTCTTGTGTACTGTCAACGCTGTAAGAGGCTACTCCGCCCAGAGGAGAATCAGATAGTGCGTCATCTTTGTCTTGGATTAGCAATCCTCTGATTGCAAACCAAGTAAACCCTCTTGTGTCTGATCTTTTAATTTAGTCTCTTCCTTTTATTATTATAAGTGTTTGTTAATTAGTTGAATATCCGAGAAAGGTCAGTTTTATTTTTGTAGGGCAATTCACCCCTCCCCTTTTGCCGACCTCCAAAGGGACCAACAAAATTTTCATCGAAATTTAGATAAAAAGTTTGATGGTAAATTTTCTATATAATCAGAAAAAATATGTTTTTTTCCTCAAATTTTTATTTATGAAAAAATATCACTTATTTTTAAAATCACCAAAAAAAATTGCTCCTATTGTCAATACTCAAAATATGATTTTTTTTTTTTATTTACTAAAAGAACATAAATAGTTTACTTTCATGATTTTAAAATAAAGATTGGTTTTTGTCAATTCCATCTTTTATTTTTTTTCTTAATGTTAAAAAGAAGTTTATCTTGCCAAATAAATACGCTTCTTTAAATGTCCTTTTTAATTTTTAAAATGGTCAAAAATATAAGTTTCAAACTTTAATTTTATTATTTTACTTTTTTTAATGATAATATTATTTATTATCTATTATAGTAGCAACATGATTATATTCACAGTCTTCCTAGTTCATCCCTAAAGTAATGCACTTGTAGAAATTTTATGATTATCATATCATAGCATCCACAATAGATTAAATATTTTTCTCATGTTAATATCATTCATTAAATATCTCATTCCTTAAATCTCTCAAATTCTACAATCAAATATCTCCTCAACTAAATATTAATCCACTTATTAAATATCTCACTCTCAAATATCTTAAATTCCACAATAGATCCCACTATTATTTTATTAATTTATATATAATTTTATATTTAATTAATATTAATTATACTAATTTCATAAATATTTTTAATTAATATTTATTTACTGAATAATTTTTACTTAATATATTTACTTAATTAAAAAAAATACAACAACTGTTGTAGTAGCTACAAACTACAACAACTTCTTTATTTATTTATTTTTGATAAAAAAAATCGCAATCATCGGGTAAAGAATTATGCCCGATAATGCTCACAATGAGGATATTTGATTTGAGGGGATATTTAAAAAAAAAATCTCTTTTAAATATCTTTTGGATGCCGTTATAGTAAATTTGCCACGGTGGACATATTATTTATTATCTAATATTATAAAATAATGACATTTATGTGACTTATTTATTGCATCATTATAAACTAATATTTTAGTAATCAAAATGAAACGACAAAAATTTGAAAATTGACATTTTAAAACATAATTTAAAAGGGGAAATAAAATAACATAAAAATATCTGAATAAAACAAGGGGATTGTATTTGTAAGTGTCATTTGGGATGCACGAAAGCAATTAATGCACTTGATGTGTTTCTTCGGAATTATGCGAGAATTAATTGTTTACGTGTTTGTGTGGACTAATTAATGATTGCTTTGTTTTTTGTTTGTTTTTATTATATTTTTTTTAGAAAAAACAAAGAAAAAATTTAGATGAATTGAAGGGCCCATTTTGTCCATGTGAGTAAAATGTCTAAATCATTTTATAGATTTTAAAATAATTTTATATAAATCATATAATACTATTAATTAAAAATAAAATAAATAATACATTTATTGAAAATATTTGCATTCTATTTTTTTTAAAGAAGATACAAATATTTGAATTTCAGTTATTTTTTAAAATAAATATATATTATAAGTAAGGCACATATATAATATTTATTATTATTAAATGCAGATATCTACCATAAATAAATAAAGAAACTAGTATAACATCGGTTATAAGCAAATGAAAACACTTGACAATAGATAAAAAAATATATAAAAGTTTTAAATAATTAATTAAACTTAAATTAACAGTTTGATAACGTCTACACCGAATCAAGTTCAAACCCAAACCAGCCTTATCATTATTTGGTAGTTTGATTAATTTTAAGCTCAATTTAGTTTACTTTTGGGTTATTTTACTAAATAATCTTCAAGAACGTATCAGATAATTTGGCTAGTTGTTATTGTTAGGACATGTATGATATGGAAGAAGGGTGAATAGCTCTAATTATTTTTCTCAATTTTATCGTGCTCATCATTTGAATGTACATAAAAAATCTTAATTTAAACTTGATTTCACATGTACAACTTTGAGATTTTATTTATTATCTATTTCATAGGTGATTAATCTAAAACCTACTTCTAATGATCTCCCTCCACTAGAATTTTTTCTTTTCGGATATTTTTCGAAGACGAAGAAGCTTCTTACAAGTTATTTTTACAATAATATAACAAAAAAATAAATACAAACGAAATTGAAAATGACTTTACAAATAAAATCTTACTTTGCTTACCCTTTTGTTGTTTAGAAATTCTTCTTGTTGGTCCGAAAATACAGTAACACTTTCCTTCAAAATCCCTAAGAACCAACACCCAAAATCTCGTCAAGAATTAATATTCTTTTATAACTTTCAAGTCAAGATTGATTTCCACTTATCAGTCAACTGATTTTACCCATTAGTCAATTGATATGCCAAATCTAATTGTTGAAACCTACAGAATAACTCTTTCTTAACTTATTTGACCATGAAACTTATTAATGGATTGATGTCATTTGTTGAGTCCAACAACCAAATCGACTTGCTTTTGTTTGGTTTTGATTGCCATCAAATGATTGATGTAACTCGTTAGTTGATTGATGTCTATTAGGATACTTGAGAGCTAGAGAGGGGAGGGAGTGAAAACTTCTTTCGCTTCTTCTTGTAGATGTTGCAACGGAAAACTCAAAGCAAGGCTAACACTTTCGTTTTACTTAGTATCCACCTCTTTGGGGTGACTAATTCAAAGGTCCTCTCTCCTCATTCATAGATGCACTATGAAAACCTCCTTCCTAGAGGCGGAGAAGCTTTGTACAAGCTCAAGCACAAGAATACAAATAAGAAACACAAACTATGTTTAACTCCCAGCTAACTCACCTTGGACTTAACTTAGTTCCAACTAGGTTTGCCTAGTCCCACTAGGACTTCACTTGTGCCAAGTGTTTAACTCCCAGCTAACCCAGCTTAGACTTATCCTAGTTCCCAACTAGGTTTGCCTAGTTCCACTAGAACTTCACTTGTGCCAAGTGTTTAACTTCCAGCTAACCCAAATTTGACTTAACCTAGTTCCCAACTATGTTTGCCTAGTTCCACTAAGACTTCTCTTGTGCCAAGTGTTTAGCTCCCAGCTAACTCACCTTGGAGTTAACCTAGTTCCCAACTAGAATTGCTTAGTCCCACTAGAATTTCTATTTACCTAACATCTAGTTAAGACTTCTCATTTGTCTAAATTCCAATTAGGAATTTGTTAGTCAAGTCTTTAGTCAACCTTGACTTACTTGATTTTTAATTCACACATATTGTCTAAACATCAAAACTCAAACCAACCCGAGCTTAGTTAATTGTGGCCTAAAGAAGATTGAACCAACAATATCATTAGTTGAGTCTAACAATTGAATCGACTTACTTCCATTTAGTTTCTAAAGTCATAAGTGAACTGAGCAATCAATATATTGATGAAATAATAAAATCCCTACTTAAGTCAACTTTGAACTTGATCAATTAGGCAAACTAAGACCAGGGGTCGATTGCACTGCCCGTTATTTTATAAGTAGTTGACAATAGGTTCAGCAATTGAGTAAAACTGAATTGACCGAATCCATTAAATCTAAATCTAATATATGTAATTTTTATGTAGGCGAACCAAATTGAAAAAACTTTGACGCAAAAATAGAACAAATTAAGCGGATCAAAAATGGATTAATTAGTTATCGAATCAATCAATTTTTTTTTTATTGATTTTGGAATTGGAGTCGGAAATTGAGATTCGAATAGATAAGTTTTAGGAGTTGTTTTTAAAAATCGATTTACGTATTATTATAATACAATTAGTCCACTGCGACCAACAGATTTGGTATAATCGATTTAATCCAACAATTGAATTTAAAAAATCAAAATTGAATTGAATTAATTGGAATATTTTTTTTAAAAAAAAATTAAATTTCTGAATTAACCAAACTAAATATTCAAATTCGATCTCTTATTTAAGTTTAATCAAAATTTTGATCAGCAATACTTAGCAAGTGGTTTGATCTTTCAAATTTTATTTTTATTTAAATCATTTGAACCGAACGCTCTAATCAAGTTTATACATGTTGTAATCAAGATGCATGGCAAATAGTTTTTCATTGGGTGCATAAAAATGAAAATGAAATAATAATTATACTCAAAATGGATAACTCCATTCATTTTTTTTTTTGCCTTTAAAACAAGTTAAAAAAATACAAATTATATACTAGCAAGGGCTTTTGTTAATTATATTTATATTAATTCAAATAAGTTAATTATAAACTGCAGTGGCCACTTAATATAGACACATAATTATCACACACATAAAATTATTTTTGCTTAGTGATCATATAAACTATATGATCCGATAATTTTATTTATTTATTTATTTGATAACTAGTTAATTAATTAGTATTAGGAAACGATTCTGATACCCAACGACGTCCGAGCGAACTCCGCCAGCTTGTCGACCTCGTCGGCGTCGATGTAGCCGTCACCATCACCATCGGCGTACCGGATGCCTCGGCCGCTCTTCCAGCCGCTGAAGCGGACGTTGATGCTGCTGATGGCCCGCCGGAGCTCCTCCCGGCTGATGCGGCCGTCGTTGTCGACGTCGAACAGCCTCAGCCACTCCTTAAACTCCTCCACCGTCATGTCGCCCTCGACCGACCGATTCTTCGCCGTGGTGGCGTAGTACTTGATCGCCATTGACGCTGCTCTGAGCTGTGATCGTTATCGATGGCCGTTGGATTTATAAGCCTTCAAAAAGAGCTGCTATACATTCTCCCTTATTAATTAAAAAAAAATAATTACTAATTATAATCGGATAAGAACAAGCTGATTGTTGAACAGTTTGTAGAATCTGAGAAAAAGTGGCGAGGGACAAATTTGTGGTTTCCAGAGAAAGAAGGGAATAAAATATGTAAAGCACTTTAATAATTAAAGGGAAGATAGAAGATATATGACCACGCAATTTGTATGGGATTCCACAGCAAGAGTATCAAATTTTATTAAAGTGAAAGGAATTCGATGCTGAAATATTATGTTGAATATATTGGATCTTTTTAATTAAGCAACTTTATTCATTTTATATATAATTCAAAAAATGATCTGAAAATTATATATATCTTGATACCCTTGAGATAACGATCCTATTCAGGATGTCGAGCATACCGAGCTCAATTTTATTTGTGGGTTATAATTGTGTATGACCTGGAAAGATGACTGGAAACACTCAATTAATTCTAATATTAATTTTGGAGGATTCTCAATAAATAACATAGTTAAAAATGATATAAATTAAAATGAAAATTTTAATATCTAATCCTAATCATATTTTTTTTCTCACATTGTTGGTGCCAAACCAAATAGAAACTAATCTTAAGTTCATATCCTTTTGATGTGTGTAAGAGGGGTAGAGAAATATCTTAAGTTAGAAAAATCTTAAGTTAGAAAAGTTAAGGGAAAAGAGTTTTCTTAAGGTAGAAAAGTGAAAACATTCCTAAATTTTTTTGAATTTCTCAAATCTTGAGAATTAATCCTTAAAAATCCAAGCCTAAATTAAGAAAATTGTCAAATATCAAAAAATAGGAGATTGTTGGTGCAATCGACCTCTAGGGTTTCGATGTTTTACAATATACCTAAGTTTGGTTAATTTGACCAAGGGTTGACCCAAACAGGACTTGATGTTTGGAAGAGAGAAGCCTAGTCAGGGCTAGATGACTAGAAAAGGTAAGTCCTAACTAAAGGTTAGACAAAGTAGAAGTCTTGGTGAGTGAAGTCAGACCCTAGTGAGTGAAGCTAGGTAGTGGAAGTTCCGGTGAGTGAAGTCGGACCCTAGTGAGTGAAGGTAGGTGGTGGAAGTCCCGATGAGTGAAGTCGGGCCCTAGTGAGTGAAGCTAGGTGGTGGAAGTCTCGGTGAGTGAAGCCGGACCCTACTGAGTGAAGCTAGGTGGTGGAAGTTGATAGATCGATAAAGTGCGATAGAGGGGGAGGGGGTGAATATCGCGCTCTTTTAAAAACTTTTCTTTTCGTATTTCAAAACAATTCGAGTAAGCAACGAAAAATATAAAAAGACAAGTTCGTTTACTTCGTTTGGAGCCTAGCTTGACTCCTACTCGAAGGCTCGCAGTCCTTGACTGCACCGATGAGCAATCCACTAAGATTCTTCTTCCTGAAAACCTCGGAAAGAAGTAATGCGTACAAAATATAATCATATAAGATAGTAACAAGCCTACTATCTTATATGAGTTTAAGTGCAATACAAAAGTAAAGTATACCGACAGTATGTCAAAGTTGAAGCTCGGTCGGCACTTGCTTGCGTGTAGAAGAGTTATAGAGCAGTAGCACGAACAATAGCAGCTAGCATAGTGATTAACTTCGAACCCGAACAGTATTATTCAGCCCTGGACCTCGAGCTCTCTTTTATAAGAACCTTCGACGTTCGTTCGACCGATCCCTGGGTTCGGTCGACCGAACCCGCTCCATTCCTTCTGTGTTGAGATTCGCTGAGATCTGATCTTCGAGCATTAACTGATCTTTAATGGTTCGGTCGACCGATAACCTTGTTCGGTCGACCGAACGATGGACTTTCCTTCTCGCCGAGATTCGCACTTAATGCTCCATTAATGCTTTTACTGTTCGGTCGACCGAACCTCATTTTCTGTCGACCGATCATGCTGTGATACCATATTTGCGAGCTTGATCTGTTTTGTCATTTTTACCTATTCGGTCGATTGATAAAATTGGTCAAATGAAGCTTTCTGAGTGCTGGTCGCGTGGCCGCTGACAGAGCCTGATTCTGAGTTCTGAGTTCTAAGTCAAAAGTTATGACCATTTGAAATTCAATGGGTCATATGATTCTACAATACAAAGTTAGTTCGATATAACAATAATATTCCTGCAAAACAAAGTTAGCACACTTATAATACATGAGTAGTAATATGCACGAGTATAACAGTTAGAACTGTCATGATCTCAACTTGGAAACCTTCCCGGTTTCTTCAGTTGGATCAGCGACCTTAGGTTGTTCCTTTCAGAAGCACAACTTCACTGTCGCTCCATTCCAGTTGCTTACCTCAACCTACCTGTCAAACATCGGGTCCTCCAAACCTGCTTGGACTTTACTGTCTGGTCGTGACTAGGACTTTCCTGATTGAGTAAATAGCCTGCACACTTAGCCAAATCATCAGATCATAACAAGACTGAACTTGAACCTTTGACAACATCAAAACTCAGGTTTGATTCTGGTGCACCTTGCACCAACAATCTCCCCATTTTTGATATTTGGCAACCAAGGTTCACAGTTAAGTTTAAAATATGCAGAGTTAAATAAACAAACATTTAACTCTCCCCTGAGTTCAATAACTCCCCCTAAATTTACTATCTCTCCCCCTTTGACACACATCAAAAATAGGGGTAATACCAAACAACATGTTTGAAGTAGTTTAAGAGAAAAACTAAGTTTGAGTTAGAAAACTCATTTGAAAATTTTTGAAATCAAGGTTCTCTAAGTATAAGTTAGAAGTTATTCGATTGAAAATAATAGTAAAAAAATCCATAAAATATCTAAGCTTTGAATTATAAAATGTATTTTTGAAAAATTATCTAAGAAAAACTTTGGAAGTTAGAAATTTTTTTAAGAGAAAATAGTGAACTAAGTTTTTAAATTAGTCTTTAGATTTTTTTTTTTAAATCTAAGTCAAATTTTGAAGAAGAAACTTTGAAGCAAACAATATTTTTAATCAAGAACATTTATACTTTTTTTTAGGAAAATAAGTATATAATTTTTGAAATATTTTGGAAAGAGAATTTTGAAATATATTTTAAAATCCATAAGTCTAAAAGAAATAAGTTTTGAAAATATGAATTTTGAAAAATTCTAGAAAAGATTAGTTTTGAAATGATGTTGATGCTCCTCCTTAATTAAATAATCTAAAGTCCAAGCAAGATATGAAAAATATATGTTAGACAACGTTTTGGAGTAATTTAGTTAATTATTTAAGTTAAACTTAATTAAGGTTAGTTTTGAATTGATTAAGATTAATTAATTTAGGATTAAATTTAAATTAATAAAATACGGTGATTAGTTTAAGTTGTTAATCAATTTTAGATTAATTAAAGCAACTTAATAATTAATTGATTAAAATTAATTAATGTTGATTTTTAATTAGATTAGATTAAGATTATTTAATCGTGAATTAATTTACGTATTAAATTAGAGAATTTATAAATTAATTGATTAAGTTGAGAATTAAATTTCGATTATCTTGAATTTTGTGTTAATTAGATTTGTAAAGTTAATTTAATTAACTTCAAATTAATTATTGTTTTAATTAAATTAAAATAAATTAGGTTTGAGATTAAAAATTTATTGATTTATTTTTATAATTTATTGTATAAATTAAAGTTATTTAAAATTAAGTTAAGTTTTAATTATTTTAAGTTTATTATTATTATTATTATTATTAAATTTATTTATTAATTTATGTTTTAGTTTAGAAATTTCAAGATTAATTGTTAAAGAAAATTAATTAATTAATTTATGATTTCAAGTTTAATTAATTGATTTAGTTATGAATTTAGAGTTGATTTAGTTTTCCTTTACGATTTTAAGTTTTAATTATAATTTCAAAAATTAAGTTTGAGTTTAATTCAGCGTTAATTTAATTTTAGTTTTAATTAAGTTTTAACAAAGTTTTATTTTTAAAAAGATTAATCAAGTTTTAATAAAGTTTTAAAAGAAATTTAATTAAGTTTTTAAGAAATTTAATTAAGTTTTAAAATAATTTCATTAAGTTTTTAATAAAGTTTTTTAAAAATAATTAAGTTTTTATTTTAATTAAGTTTTTAAATTTTAATTAAGTTTTAATTAAAATAATTTCAATTAAGTTTAAAAATAATTTTAATTAAGTTTTAAAATAATTTTAATTAAGTTTTTAAAAATAATTAAGTTTTTATTTTAATTAAGTTTTTAAATTTTAATTAAGTTTTAATTAAAATAATTTTAATTAATTTAAAAATAATTTTAATTACGTTTTAATTAAAATAATTTTAATTAAGTTTAAAAATAATTTTAATTAAGTTTTAAAATAATTTTAATTAAGTTTTAATTAAGATTTTTAAAAAAAATCAATTAAGTTTTTAAGTAAGTTTAAAATAATTTTAAAATAACTTTTAATTAAGTTTAAAAATAATTTTAATTAAGTTGAAAATAATTTTAATTAAGTTTAAATTAAGTTTTAAAATAATTTTAATGAGTTTTAAAATAATTTTTAATAAGTTTTAAAAAGTTTAAAATAATTTTTAATAAATTTTAAAAAGTTTTAATTAAAGTTTGATAATTTTAACAAGAGATTAAACGAGAAGGCTTTCCATTTGTATTTTTACATTTACTTCTTGTTTAGAGTTGTATTCTTGTTCTTGAGTTGTACAAGGATTCTCCACCTTTGGATTGTTCTAAGAAGGAGTATTTTTTATAGTAGAGAGTGTGCTCATATGTGGATCCTTAGAATAATTACCTCATATTGAGGTGGATACCAAGTAAATCCTTTGTGTTAGCATTGGAAGAGTTCGCTTCATGTTTTCCGCTGCAAATCATAATCGACAAAGCGAAACGAGCTATCCCCCCTCCCCCCCTTCTAGCTCTGGAGTGTTCCAACAATTGGTTAGCGCTCTATTGGACCTCCCATCCAAGCCCCTCGCTCAGTACTATGAGGCATGTTGTTGATGTAGTAGGGTCATGCATAAAAGTACGACCAATTACTACTTGTTGTTGTTGCTGCTTCAGTTTCTGTGCTGGGGCGTTGATTATATTTCTAGTTTCTCTTGTGTCAAGGTAATTGTAGTGAGTCGTCCAACTTTTTCCATCTCTGAGTTTTAAATTCAAGTGAAGATTCTCACAGACGACGCCAAATATGATCCTGCCTGAAAGCTGGAGAGATGATGCGCTAGGCAGATGGTTGTGAGGTTGACTAAGTGAAGACTTTAGATGAGAGCAGGGGCTACGAACGGGAATGAAAATTCTTCCCGTGCACAGTCGAGAGAGCAGACAAACGTCAATGTCAAAAATAAGGGAAGGGGTTCTTGACAAAAGGACCTCCAACGCTCAAGTTAGTATGATGCCCAAGCGGGAAATTGAATAGTAGTTATGTAGCAATGCGTGTCAAGGCATATCAAAGCGTAAGTGTCTCAAAAAGCATCTTAAAGCATACCTTGCCATCGTAAAGAACCCCCCTTTATATACCACGTGACATGACCTCCGTAATCATGAGGTGACAGAGAATGTCAGATGTCAAAAGTTGTCGAGTAAGGGAATATGTATTTTAGGAGGTGTATAGTCACCGTCCGAGGAATCTTCCGTTACCCGTGTGCCCCCCTTTTATAACTGGCTCCATTAATGAGGCAGTTGAAGAAATATGCTGTCATAAAGTGTCAGCTAATAAAAAATGTAGAGTCACCTTCGAGGAAAGTTATATTAAATGGCCATGTAATAATAGGAATATTCTCTAACAAGCGATTGTTATTCTCTGACAAACTATTATAATTCTTTGATAATGTGGTCCCCTAAGATATCCCGATCGGATATTCAGCAGACCGGATGCATATATAAGAGCAAAATACTGAGTATAGTAGAACAAATGACCCTTAAGACCGCTCGGATATAGCTGAGTATGGTAGGACGAACAACCCTTAAGATCGCTTGGATATAGATTGTGAAATGCTAGAAATCCGATTATTAAATAATGAGAAGCCAAGTCCCCTAGGCTCGGATTGTTTTTAAAATGAACCAACCATATGCAGGGATACTTATTTTGAAAAATAGAGAACTAAACTCCCAAGAAGCCCGACCAATAATTTCAGTCGATCGTCCTTGAACTAGGAGGTCTATCCCTAAAGTGATATTTGAGTTCTAGAAATCTAGTTAGATTTCTTCTAAGATTTGCCTTGCATATTTTCTTGGTGAAGATAAGCAGTTGTTTATGTGGCCGTCTATATACAAGAGGATGGGAGAATGAATAGTGAAGGTTTTTATATTTAACCGGTTGCCAAATTAGCCCATTGTATATTATGCACCTAGCGTGGGATGTTAGGTCCTCAGGTCTTGCTTGAATATTATATTCGGTCGGCCTTGTGGTCAGTTGACACTCTCTTAAACTTGGACGGATCATAACTGGTTGAGTATATATTAGGCGCCTTACTATAGGCGAGTAAGTCCCTTAGGTCCGACCGACTTGTTACCGGAGCGTCCTGTATTGAGGACCTTAGTGCTAGTTGAAGAACCAAGCCTTATTATGGGTAGCCCCCTGACCACCATCTCATCTTAGACCGTCACTCCACCATAACTTTAACTGTCGTATTATACCTGGATGATCCGTTAGTAATCGCCGTGACCATCTCGTCGACCTTCACGTCGGACAGTAGTACGATGGAGGAGCTGCAGAGCGCAATCCAGGCCGTGATCGCTCACTGCAAGAACTCCATCGCCGTCGCGGTGAAGCAAAGAGCCGGCGAGACGTGACGTGGTGGCGGATGTTGATGAGGTGGCAGGACGGCGGCGACGAGGAAGATGATGCGTGGAAGTCAAACAGGAATTAAAAAATAGAAAAAGAAATTGAATGAAATTAATTTTGTCCCTGAAAAGAAATTTATGATTAAGTTCTAATTATATTCCTCGAATTATGCTTATTTTCCATTGTTTTCGATCCTAAAATCCTACAAATTACTTCAGTAAAAATGATCTTTAAAAAGTTATTGAAATTTTCATAGAGATTTAGATAAAAAGTTTGGTAGTAAGTTTTCAATTTAATCAGAAATATATATATATATATATATATATATATATATATATATATATATTTCCTCCAATCTTTATTAATGAAAAAATACAACTTATTTTTAAAATCACCAAAAAATTGTTCCGTTTGTTAATATTCAAAATATGTATTTTTCTTGGTTTAAAAATAAAGATCGGTTTTGTCAATTCCATCTTTTATTTTTTTTTCTTAATGTAAAAATAAAAGAAGTTTATCATGCCCACCAAAATTATGCTTCCTTGAATGGACTTTTAAATTTTTTAAATGGTCAAAAATATCTAAAGTTTCAAAGCTTAATTTTGTTATTTACTTTTTTTGTGATAATATTATTTATTATCTAATATCATAACAAAGATGATATTTATGTGACTTATTTATCACATCATTATAAATTAATATTATAGTAATCAAAATGAAATGACAAAAGATTGCAAATTGACATTTTAAAACAGAATTTTAAAAGGAAAAAATAAAATAAATTTGTCAGAGTAAAACAAGGGGATTGTAAGCTTGTTTATTTGGGAAGTGGAAAGCAGAATTAAGAAAAAAAAATCATAATAAAAAAGTTTTTATTATTTACTTATTAAAATTTTAGAATCAAAATTGATCATCTTATTTTGATAATGTCTAAACCGAACCAAATTCAAGCCAACCCAGTTTTAAAATTATTTTGGTAGTTTGATTAATTTTAAGCTCAATTTAGTTTACCTTTTGTGTTATTTTACTAAATAATCTTGAGAACGTATAATATTCAATTTGGCTAGCTGTCAAGTAGTTGGCAATAGGTTTAGCAATCGAGTGAAATAGAACCTTTTTTTTTTTATTGCTTTTGGACGAAATGGGAGTAGTAAATTGAGATTGGAATAATTTAAAGATTTTTTTAAATCGATTTAGATGCTACTAGCCGATTTGATATAATCAATTTAATCGAAAGTTGAATTTAAAAATAAAAAATGAATCGAATAAATTGAAATGATTATTTTTAAAAATTAAATTTCCAAATTAACTAAACTAAACTTCAATCTATTATAATAGCAAATTATTCGATTATAATTTACAATTTTTTACATATGTTGCAATCAAGATAGCAAATTATAATTATTCTTTGGAGTTTGGATACATAAAAATAAGAATGAAATAATAATTTACGATATTTCCATCCTCTCTTTCTCTGTTTTCTTTTGCCTTTAAAACAAGTAAAAAAAAATACAAATTATATACTAGCAAGGCCTTTTCTTAATTATATTTATATTAATTCCAAATAAGTTAATTATAAGCTGCAGTGGCCACTTAATATAAACACATAATTATCACACACATATATTTATTCTTGCTTAATGATCATATAAACTATATGATCCGTTAATTTTATTTATTTATTTGATAACTAGTTAATTAATTAATTAGTATTAGGAAACGATTCTGATACCCAACGACGCCCGAGCGAACTCCACCAGCTTGTCGACCTCGTCGGCGTCGATGTAGCCATCGCCGTCGGCGTCGGCGTACCGGATGCCCCGGCCGCTCTTCCAGCCGCTGAAGCGGATCTTGATGCTGCTGATGGCCCGCCGAAGCTCCTCCCGGCTGATGCGGCCGTCGTTGTCTACGTCGAACCGCTTCAACCACTCCTTGAACTCCTCCACCGTCATGTCGCCCTCGACCGACCGATTCCTCGCCGCGGTGGCGTAGTGCTTGATCGCCATTGACGCTGCTTTGAGCTCTGATCGTTACCTTATCGATGGCCGTTGGATTTATAAGCCTTCAAAAAGAGCTGCTATACATTCTCCCTTATTAATTAAAAAAAAATAATTACTAATTATAATCGGATAAGAACAAGCTGATTGTTTAAAAGTTTGTAGAATCTGAGAAAAGTGGTGAGGGACAAATTTGTGGTTTCCAGAGAAGAGAAGGGAATAAAATGTAAAGCAGGTTAATAATTAAAGGGAAGATACGACCACGCAATTTGCATGGGATTCCACAGAGGAATATTATCAAAATTTATTAAAGTGAAAGGAATTCGATGCTGAAATGGTTGAAAAGTAAATTTAATTATGGATAGAAATGATATGGTAGGGATATGGATGAGGTGGAGAGTTGATAAGATAAGAATTAGTGAAAGAATGTTGAATGGTCTAGATTCAATCTATTTGAGGATAATGCTTACCGTTTAAGCCTATAAATATGTAATGTTTCTAAGAGGTTGAACAAGAAATAAAAATAATAAAAGAAACATTAGAGTAGCTCATCTATATCTTATTCAGGCAGGATTCTCTAGTCCATAAATTGTGGATTAGAGGATGGTCCCTTGTATGGGATTGGGTGATTTGGATGGATCCCACCTGTAAATAGGAAGAGTCCATCTAAATCATCCAATCCCATACAAGGGACCATCCTTGGTCCACAATTTGCGGACCAAAGGATCCGCTCTCTATCTCATTTGCCTTCTGGCCAAGAAGTTTTATTCTTATTTTATTTTTTACAATAAAGTGGTATTAGAGTCATGTCGATGCTTCCTATCTCTCGTCTTGTTGATTTGAAGTATGATAATTAGAATATCCAAATGAGTGCTTTACTGGAGAGCGAAGGCTTGTGAGATATTGTTGAAAGAGGTTATAAAGCGTCTCAAGAAGGAGTCGACCAAACAGAGGCACAAAGGACGACAATGATGGAACAAAAGAGAAAATATAAGAAAGCTCTTTTCTTAATCTATAAAGCTCTTGATGAAGCTACTTTTGATAAAGTAGCCGAAGCTATAACTTCCAAAAAGGCATGGGAGATCCTATAAGTAGCATACAAAGGTGATGAAAGAGCAAAAAGTATTCGCCTTCAAATCCTGAGAGGGGAATTTGAATCGTTGGAGATGAAAGAGTCCGAAAGTGTATTATCAGACTAATTTACAAGGGTATTGGTTATTGTCAAACAATTGAAAAAAATGGACATTGAAGATAGTCGCGTCGTAGAGAAAATTCTACACTCGTTCGAGCCAATGTATGACTATGTAGTTACGGCCATAGAAGAATCAAAAGATGTGAAAGAATTATGAAGGTGCAAGAACTATTAAGCTCTCTACAAGCTCATGAAGCAAGAATGCAAAAGAAGATGGAGAGAGCCTATGGAGCAGGCTCTACAAACCAAGCTCACAATTATTGACCAGAAAGAAGAGTCAAAGACCGAAGGTTCGCAAGAAAATGGCGGTGGCAGTGGTGACTTCCCGTGGACATGGCCGAGGTAGAGGTCGTGGCAGGGGCTCTGCTCGAGGCCGAGGAAGAAATAAAGACAACAATCAAGGTAGAGATCAAAGGTATGACAAAAGAAATGTAAGATGTTATACTTGCAACAGATTTGGACATTATGCAACGGAATGCCGCTCTAACAATGTGCAAGGGAATGCTAATTATGCATCAAAAAAAGGCAATGACAATGATGTAGTTTTACTAGCAAGAAACGATGGAGTTCCACAACCAAGAATTTGCGGTATTTAGACTCCGGGGCAAGCAATCATATGTGCGGGCGTAAAGATATGTTTGCCGAGTTGGATGAAACGGTGAATGGACAAGTCTCGTTTGGAGATTCTGCCAAAATCCAAGTAAGAGGAGTTGGTAAGATTCTCATCAAACTTAAAGATGGAGCTCACACATACATCACCAATGTTTATTATGTGCCCAACATAAAAACAAATATTATTAGTCTTGGACAATTGCTTGAGAAAGGTTTTAATATGCAACTCAAAGATGGTAGTCTTCGTTTGAGAAAGCAAAGCAAACTTATTGCTCATATTCCTATGTCTAAAAATAGGATGTTTTCTCTTGATATTAACCATATTACTGCAAAATGTTTAAGTCCATACATAAAGAATAGTTGCCATGTAAGGTACGGGCCTGTGAACTTCAGAGCTCTAAAGCTTCTCTCAAGCAAAGGAATGGTAAATGATCTTCCTCATATTAATGCTCAAGATGATATTTGTTAAGGGTGTATTCTTGGCAAACACCCTAGAGCAAGTTTTCTTAATGAATCGCACAACCAAGCTAAGAGCATCCACATCAGATACCCTATTCAAATATTTTACCTTAAATTTTGGATAAGATAACTAAAAATTCTTTGCATCAGCTACCCTATCGATTCTCTAAATTATGCATTTATGAATAGTACTTCTTTAAATTTAGGGAATGGATTCCATTCCCTAAACATATAGAGGAGAGAGAAGAAATAGGGAAGCTGATATATGATGTATTAAAAAGTGGATATCCAAATTTAATAAAGTAACTTTTTTACCCTAAATTATGCATTTTGGATAGGGAAGCTGATGTGGATGGTCTAAGAAGCCACTTGAACTCATTCATACAAACATATGTGGGCCAATCACTCCGACCTCCTTTGGAGGTCGTCGATATTTTCTAACCTTTATTGATCATTTCAGCAGAAAAACTTGGCTCTATCTTTTGATGAATAAAGACGATGCTTTTGAGAAGTTCAAGGAATTCAAAGGATTGGTAGAAAATCAATCCGGCTATACTATCAAGGCAATCCGATCAGATCATGGTGGTGAATTCACCTCAAAAGAATTTGAAAAATTCTGCAAAAATCATGGCATCTGAAGGCCTTTAATCACACCTTACTCCCCTCAACAAAATGGAGTTGCTGAAAGGAAGAACCGAACTATTCTTGACATAGTTCGAAGTATGCTAAAAATGAAAGAAGTGCCTAAAGAATTTTGGGTCAAAGCCGTAAACTGTGTAATGTATTTGCTAAATAGATCTCCTACAAGGAATCTAGAAGGAATTACACCTCAAGAAGCATGGACCGGATACAAGCCATGTGTATCTCATTTGAAGATTTTCGGGTGTATTGCCTATGCACACATTCCGGATCAAAGAAGAATAAAGCTTGATGACAAAAGCTTACCTTGCATTTTCATTGGCTACGATGCAAGATCGAAGGCTTACCGACTCTATAATCCAGTGAACAAAATGGTTATCATAAGTAGAGATGTTGAATTTCAAGAAGACGGTGCTTAGAATTGGAGCACTAATATGGTGATGATTCAAGAAGAAGAACAAGTGAAGGGGAAAGAACCAACTCCACCACCATCGCCTACTTCTTCATCATCCTTGGATGAAGAAAAATCCTCCACCACAAAAGACAAGGAGTCTTCAAGAATTATATGAGGTGACAACTCCACTTAATCTCATTTGTCTTTATGCTAATGAATAGATTGTATCTTTTGAAGAAGCTATTAAAGATAGCAAATGGAAGAAAACCATGGATGAAGAGATGAAGGCAATTGAGAAGAATGAAACTTGGCATCTTACTACTTTGCTCGATGGCCATAAACCCATTGGTGTGAAGTGGGTTTATAAAGTAAAGAAAAATGCTCAAGGAGAAATAGAAAAGTACAAAGCATGACTTGTGGCAAAAGGCTACAAACAAAAGGCCGACATTGACTACGAAGAAGTGTTTGCTCCTGATGTCCAAATGGAGACTATAAGGTTGATAATCTCTTTAGCCGCTCAACTAAAGTGGCAAATATTTTAGCTTGATGTCAAATCAACATTTCTTAATGGATACTTAGAAGAAGAAGTCTATGTTGAACAACCGGCTCGCTACATCAATAGGGGCAAGAAAAAAAAGTGTTGAAGTTGAAGAAAGCTCTCTATAGCTTGAAGCAAGCACCGAGAGCATGAAATTCAAGAATTGATGCATACTTCAAAGAAAATGACTTTATGCAATGCCCTTATGAGCATGCTCTTTATGTAAGAGCAGATAATGATAACATCTTATTGGTATCATTATATGTAGATGATCTAATCTTGACAGGAAGTTCACCTCAAATGATAAAACATTTTAAGGAAGTTATGGCAAAAGCATTTGATATGATCGATATGAGACTTATGTCCTACTTTCTCAACTTGGAAGTGAAACAAGGAGTTGATGACATATTTATGACTCAAGAGCAATATGCAAAGGAGGTCCTCAAGAGATTTAGAATGGATGATTGTAATCCAATTAACACACCGGTGGACTGCGGAACAAAACTATCCAAGAGTGACGAAGGAAAGACGGTTGATCTCACACGTTTCAAAAGCTAGGTGGGAAGCTTGCGGTACCTAACTTGAATTCGATCGGATATATTATATGGAGTTAGTCTTGTGAGTAGGTTCATGGAGGAGCCTAAAGAGATTCATTGGAAGACGGCCAAGCGAATCCTTCGTTATGTCCGAGGTATTCTGAATCACGGATTATTTTATTCTCACTCTAACAATTCTCAACTTATTGGATATTCGGATAGTGATTGGGGTGGAGACTGTAGTGACCGGAGAAGCACTTCCGACTTTGCATTCTTCGTTGGAGATAAGACATTTTCTTGGATGTAAAAAAAATAACCTATTGTTAGTGATGCTATATGGCTAAGAAGTTTGCTAAAGGAGATAAAATTTGAACAAAATGAAGCAACTCAAGTTTGTATTGATAACAAATCAGCAATTGTATTGGGGAATAATCCTGTATATCATCAAAGAAGTAAGCATATTGATGTTCGCTTTCATTCTATTCGTGAACATGTGAAGAACAAAGATGTGGAACTAGTCTATGTGAAAACTAAAGATCAAGTTGCTGACATCTTTACTAAACCACTAAAGTTTGAAGAATTCATCAAAATACG
The DNA here is from genome assembly GCF_018446385.1 of Zingiber officinale. Taxonomy (NCBI): domain Eukaryota; kingdom Viridiplantae; phylum Streptophyta; class Magnoliopsida; order Zingiberales; family Zingiberaceae; genus Zingiber; species Zingiber officinale. Next base: position 136,900,550 of record NC_055995.1, on the reverse strand, counting down.
AAATCTACTTGGAATCATAAAATTAAATTTAAGAGAGAGAGTGTTTAAAAGTAATCTTAATTATGGATAGAAATGATATGGTAGCGATATGGATGCATGAGGTGGAAAGTTGATAAGATAAGAATTAGTAAAAGAATGTTGAATGGTCTAGATTCAATGTATTTGAGGATAATGTTTATCGTTTAAGCCTATAAGTATGTAATGTTTCTAACAGGTTGATCAAGAAATAAAAATAAGAAAAGAAACATTTGAGTAGCTCACCTATATCTCATTTGCCTTCTTCCACGAAGTTTTTTTCTTATTTTATTTTTTACCAACAGAAATAATATTATATGTTGATCACTTTTTGAATATATTGGGTTTTTTTCAGGAGTTTTATGATTTTTATAATTCAAAAAATATATAGAGAGAGATAATGATCCTTTAATTTCCAGCTTAGTATGTCGAGCATACCTAGCTAGCAGTTCAATTTTATTTATGGGTTATAATTGTGTATGACCTGCAGAGATCACTCGAAGCACTCAATTTCTAAGATTTAACTAGTTAGAATTTTAGAGCATATATGATTCTCTATAAATAAACATTTAATTATACAGATATAAGAATGAAAATTTTTATATCTAGCTAGCGCTAATCCTAATCATATTTGTTCTCTTATTATATTCCTTCCATGACACTTAATAATAACGTAAGATTTTATTATTTATTAATATTTGTTTAAGAACAGTATAATAGTATAAAAAGTACTTGCTCATATTTGTTCTCTTATTATATTCCTTCCATGACACTTAATAATAACGTAAGATTTTATTATTTATTAATATTTGTTTAATAGTATAAAAGTACTTGCTCAATTCATCCATTAATAAATAATAGAATTATTCTAATAATTATAATAAAATTATTTTAATAATCCTAATCCCAATTCTAATTTGATTTGATGATTTAATTTGATCAATCTTGGTATATTGAATGATTCTCTTTTACCCCATAAATTTAATAGGAGATATTTGATGTTGAGTTTACTTATTAGTTTATTGAAACGTTATCTGGATAATGACTTATTAAAGATATCAACGATTTAATCTTCTGCAGAAATATAAGAGATGGATAACTATTGAGTTGTCACACGTTCACGAACAAAATAAAAATCAATTTCACATGTTTCGTACGAGCATAAAAGATTGGATTAGTTGTAAGATATGTTGCTCCAATATTATCATACCAAATTTTTGGTACAATATTTGATGTAAGATGAAGTTCAGAAAAAAATGATTGAAGCCAAATAATTTTAGATGTTGTATTAGCAATAGCTTTATATTCAACATCAGTACTTAAACAAGATACCGTAGGTTGCTTTTCAAATTCCATGAGATGAGATTTCATCCAAAAAATTTGCATATCCATTTATAGATCGTCTGTCTTTAAGAGAGCTTGCTTAATCTGCATCACTATATGCATGTAAATCTCGAGATAATTAATTGACTATATAAAAGAAGATCATATAAAATAATACATTTGATATAGCGAAGTATTCATTTTATATTATCCCAAGTTTGCTCAATTGGAGCATGCATAACTTGACAAGCACGATTTACTGCAAAGGTAATTTCAAGTTGTGTGATAGTGACATATTGCAAGGCTTCGACAATTCTTCAATAAATCTATGGATTAGACAGAATAAGAGAGGATGCAGTCGTAGAGTTATTTATATCAATTAGTGTAAAAACTTGACGTGCTTCATCCATTTTGGCTCTTTGGAGAAGCCCAGTAATGCATTTGCTCTGAGAGAGAAGATAGCCTTCCTCACATAGAATAAGTTCAATACAAAAAAATGAGCATTACCCAAATTTCGAGTAGAAAATTCTTGATTGAAAAGACTTAATAAAGTTGTAATACCCTTGTGCTCATTGTCAGTTATTAGGATATCATTCACATAAATAAGAAAAATTATCATAAATCCATCATTATATTTGTGGAATAGAGATGAGTCGATCTTTAATCCAGAAAATTCTTGAGCTTGTAACCAATTAGATAATCGATGAAACCATGCACGAGGAGCTTGTCAAATACCATATAAGGATTTCTTGAGTTGGCAAACATTAGATGAAAATTGTAGATGAATGAACCAGGTGGTTGCTCCTTAAATACAGTTTCCTCAAGATGACCATAAATAAATCTATTTGAAACTAATTGTCATACAGACCAATTAGAACAAGGTGTTTAACGATAATAAAAGTCTGACAGATGTAATTTTGATGTCTGGGCTAAAACTGACATTGAAGTCAAAACCTGGTTGTTGGCTAAATTCTTGGCTACAAGTCGAGCTTTATGTCATTCAAGAGAACCATTAGCTTGATGCTTAAGACGAAATACCCATTTAGAGCCCACAATATTCATAGAGGAAGTGTGCAAAACTAGGCTCTATGTTCTATTACGAAGAAGTGCATCAAATTTTGTAGTCATTCCACTACACCAATTTGGATCCTTGTTTACTTGCGGAAAACAAGTTGGTTTGACAAATTTTAAAGAGACCACTAGAGCTCATTGAAGAGGATGTCGAGATGTCATTGGTGGACAACGTAGATAAATGTTACTTATGGGAAGCATGCTTTAAAATTGTTTTGAAAACCCCTTGAAAAATGCTTTTTCATAATTTTTAACTTTGTCAAATTTTGTTTTGAAAATGTTTCCAAAACTAATTTACTTAATTTCTTTGAAAATTGTTTTACAAAATACTTATAAATTTTTTGAAAAATGCTTTTGAAAAGCACTTTTTTATAAAACGTGATCACATTTAAAAATATTTTTTACTTGAAAAATGTTTTACAAATTTTTCAAAAATTACTTTTTAAAATATTTACCAAAATTTATACTTGAAAAATATTTTTGAAAAATACTTGGAAATACTTTGTAAACTATTTTTGAAAATATGTTCAAAATCACTTTGAAAACTATTGTGCAAATGTTTTAAAAATATTTTTTTACTTCAAAATGTTTTTGCAAAATTGCTTTAAAAAAATAAGCTTTGAAAATTACTTTGAAACCTTGGAAATCTCTTACTTACCTTCAAAATTCTTTTAAGAAATACTTTGATATTTTCTTAAAGCCTTCCCCCTTCCCTGAAATAGACCTATAAAACTTTATTGTTTTATAAATTTACTTGTTTATTTACACATTTTATACTTTTGGTATACATATCTGCATATTTTTTTTATGGATGCCAAAGGGGGAGGGTAAGGATTTAAGTAAGAAAAAGTAAGAAAACTAAGAAATTCTGAAAAAGACTTAACCATGAAAATGATTTCTCTTTAATCATTTTTTTTGCTATTTCTTGCTGTATTATTTTTCTAACTTTAATCCAGATTGTCATTGCATCAAAACGGAGAGATTGTTGGTGCAGTTGGTACCAATGGTCAAACCTATATTTTGATAAATGATAAGTGGATTAAAGTTACATGTATTATGATTTAACCTTTCTATCAAGTGTGCAGGACTTGACTGGTCTGACACCAGGCTAAAATTCGACTAGGTCTAGAAGACCTAATAGCTGGTGTAGAAGTCCAGATAGGTCAAGGAGTAACGCAATATCTGGTTAAAAGTTAGGCTGGGTTTACGGTGTTGGATTGATACACACGTGAGAGAGGAGTGAATCACGTGGTCTTTAAAAACTTGTTTTATCTTTTTAAAAACACGAGTACGCGTAGCAAAAAGTACTTATGAATTTGAAAATATCAAACACAAGAAAACATGGTCTGTTTACTTGGTTCAGAGCCTTCGACGACTCCTACTCCAAGACCCAGGTCCCGTGGACCTATTGACGGGTAATCCACTAAAAGTCTCTTCCGATACCTCCAAAAGAGGGAATCAAATACAAAGAAGATTGGAGAAGTGTAATAGACTACACTTTCCGTTTGCAGAATTTAAGTACAATAAAAACTTTGTTACCGACGGGTAAGGATTGAAGTGAGAGCTTTTGTGTGTCAGTGTTGTTCTACCGACCGTGATCAGAAGTAGCCGACGCACTTAGCATCCAGTGCTACCTTGTTATTGAAGTGAGACTATGATATGGACATCCTCTACCATCCAGGGAAAGCCAATAAGGTAGCCGACGCACTTAGCAGAAAATCCAGTGCTACCTTGTTATCTCTTACAGCCATGTCACCGCCCCTACAGAAGGAGATCGTAGATTTCGATCTCGAACTCATCGTTGGACAGCTCTCTACTATGACCTTAGAGTCTACCTTGCTTGGTGATATTCAGTCAGCTCAGGAGCAGGACCCTGAAATTCAGAAAATCAAGCAAGGGCTAGCAGAATCAGAAAGTAGAGAATTCAGAGTGTCCGATAGCGGGGTGTTGTATTTTGGTGACAGACTATGTGTTCCAGATCAGGAGGAGTTACGGAGATAGATTTTAGATGAGGCTCACAAGACTCCCTATGCGATGCATCCAGGTTCCACCAAAATGTATCAAGACCTGAAGAACCATTTTTGGTGGCCCGGGATGAAGCGAGACATCGCCAGATATGTTAGCATCTGCCTCACCTGTCAGAGGGTCAAGGAAGAACATCAGCGACCAGGAGGAGTCCTGCAGCCTATACAGATTCCAGAATGGAAATGGGAGGATATCTCTATGGATTTCATAGTGGGACTGCCCAGAACCACGAATGGTTTTGACGCCATCTGGGTAATAGTCGACAGGTTGACTAAATTAACCCACTTCTTAGCTATCAAGATATCCTACTCCATGGAGAAGCTAGCTCAGTTGTATCTCCAGGAGATCGTCAGACTACATGGAGTCCCACGAACCATCATTTCAGACAGAGACAGTAGATTCACATCACACTTTTGGGAGTGTGTACAGTTAGCGTTGGGCACTAAGTTAAAGTTCAGCACAACATTCCATCCTCAGACAGATGGTTAGACGGAGCGAGTGAATCAGGTACTCGAAGATATGCTCCGAGCGTGTGCCCTAGACTTCAAGGGAAGTTGGTGCAAATATCTGAGCTTAGCAGAATTTGCATACAACAACAGCTATCAGGCCACTATCGGCATGGCACCTTACGAGTCTCTCTATGGGCGGAGGTGTAGATCTCCAATCTGCTGGTATGAGAGTGGTGAACAGAAAGAACTAGAACTTCAGGGAGATCTAGTAGCAGATACCACAGCAGCTATACAGCAAATCCGCCAGAGGATAGAGACAGCTCAGAGCCGCCAGAAAAGCTATGCTGATACACGGCGCAGACCCTTAGAGTTTTCAGTCGCGGATGCAGTGTTCCTCAGAGTAGCTCCCATGAAGGGAGTGATGCGTTTTGGGAAGAAGGGCAAACTTAGTCCCAGATATGTGGGACCATATCTTATCAGTAGAAGAGTGGGCAAGGTAGCATATGAGCTAGAGCTACCCCAGGAAATGTCAGCTGTCCACAACGTATTTCATGTCTCTATGCTGAAGAAGCATACCCCAGATGCCACCCAGGTGATTGAGCCTCAGTCGGTACAGATCCGCGAAGACCTCAGCTATGATAGTCGGCCTATTCAGATAATAGACCGAGCAGTTAAGAAATTACGGAGCAAGGAAGTACCATTAGTCAAAGTCATTTGGCACAGTCACACAGCAGAAGAGGCAACTTGGGAGACAGAAGTACCCAGAATTATTCTAAGTTCGAGGACGAACTTTTTATAAGGTATGGGGGATTGTAATGCCCAAAAATTCTCAAAACTATTTTAGGAATATCCTATGATTTTTCTGGAATTATTAGATATTTTTCTGGAATTTTCCGAGTAGCGGAAGTAGCAAAAATTATTAGAAAGGTAAAATGGCTTAAGCGGGAATCGAACCCGGGACCTCTCGGGTCCGCTAAACCTTTAGTTAGCCTTAGTAACCGGTGAACCCAACAGGGCCGTGCTGGAAGGAAAGGGAATCAATTATATTTATAATTGGTTTGGCCGAATTAATTACTTAGTATAAATAGGAAATTTAAGTTGGGGTTTGGTTTATTTTTAGAACTTGGTTCGGCAACCCCTCTCCAAAACCCTCACGCCGACGCCAACCCCTCTTCCCTCTCCTTCTCTCGGCGCCACAACAAGGGAAGAACTAGGGTTCCATCCCTAGGGAAGAACTAGGGTTCCTTCTCTCGCGTGTTTTCTGTTATGCATTAGATTAGTTTTATTGAATTTTGTCAGCATATAGTGTGTAGTTTAACTCTTCTCACAGATTTAGGGATTAGTGAGCATCTCTAGATGGGCCGAGCACGTGTATCCTCTGTAGATAGGGGTTTAGACGCTGCTGGGTGCCTAGAGGTGGTCTCCCTGATCGAGAGGAGAGTTAGAGAGCGCCAAATGCTCGACAAAATGCCTAGCACAGCCTTATGATACAGTGGGCATTTAGTTAAATGCCATAGAACATGTTAATTAGCATGATCAGTTTTTATTTCAGCTTTTACGAGACTAGATGTCCAAATGGGTGGGCTCCCACAGTCGCCTCTAGTTTCAGACAACCTAGTTCTAGGTTCAGATAACCTAGATTCAGCAAAATTAGTATTAGCTATTTCAGTATTTTACTTTTCAGTGGCACTGTACTGGATTAGATATCCATTGGGTTGGGCTCCCATAGTCGTCCCTAGGTTTAGCTAACCTAGTAAACCCTACTAGATTCGGAACTTGCAATCCCGGGTCTAGTTAGGGATGCGCGCACAGAAAGTACAGTTGCCAGGGCCCATCAGCAGCATGTTTAGTATTTTCACTTACTATATGTATATGGTTTTCAACCTTTCACAAATTAGTTCGTGAATTCAGTACAGTCCTAGCAGTAGCTCAGTATTAGCTTAGCTCAGTTTTTAGTATCAGCTTAGTTCTTCATTGATACCATGTGATTGATATCATGTTCAGCTTTAGATATGCCATGATTGTATGCTTATATGCCATGCCATGTTTAGTTTATTCAGTATACTTAGCATATCCTTTCAAACAGCATGATTTAAAATCATATTTGCATCGTATGCATGTTTTAGTGAGGTAGATGGTTTCTTACTAAGCTTTTTAGCTTACAGATACTATTTTCCTTATACTGCAGATACAGGTAAAAGGAAAATGGACTAGCAGTGGAGGCTGGAGGTCAATGCAGATCAAGATGTGTGTGGAAGGAACTGGAATAAAGATCCTAGGGATCTAGTTTTATTTTATTATGCATTAGAACGTGTTCAGTATGCATTAGTACTTATAGCAAGCGTTATCTTATGTTTCTGTTAGTTAGTAAGAGAACAGTTTAAAATCTTGTTAGTTCTGGTTTCCATATGTTTACATGCCATGAATTAGTATTCTATACTTTAATCATGTTTAGTATGTTAGCCATTACCTAGTAGAATGTTCCTCTTAGCTTTTATAGTGTTGTGTAATGGCTTTGGCACGCATCAGTGCTGATATCAGGGGCCTGATACGAAATCAGAAACCCCTGATCGGTCAGCAGACCGAGTCTCGATCGGCAGAACCGATCAGAGTCTCGATCGGTCGGTGACCGATCGTGACTGTTTCGCGAAGCTTTTTGGTTCACGATCGATCCGTGGATCGATCGGGGGGTCGCGAAAAAAATGGCTCAGCGATCGGTCCGATCGATCAAGAGCCAATCGATCTCATTGACCGATCGGGACAGCCGGATCGGTCGGCGGACCGATCCAGCAGGATTGCAGTGTAGTTTATGGATCGGTCGGTCGAACAATCCGGAGTTTCCTACCGTGCCAGTATCAGTAGATCGGTCTGTGGATCGATCCGAAGTTTATTATCAGTTGTAAACACCTTCCCTAACATGTGTACAACTCCTAGGTACACCCAGAACACTAAGTTAAACTTTACAGTATTTAGTTCAGTAAAATTTTAAATTAGTCAGTTTTCATTCCACATTAATAGTCCAGCACAGCATAATGTAGCGATCGGCTTCGCAGCCTAGCTAGTAGGAGGCGGGTCGTTACATCTAGTGACTTACCTTTACTTACCAATTTGCAAGTTGTCTAATCCGTAGACCCAACTGGACTTCCTGCCAGATATCTGATCGGCTTGTTGACCTATCTGGACTTCTTGCCAAATATCCGGTCGGCTTGTCGACCTATCTGGACTTCTTGCCAGATATTCGGTCGGCCCGTTGACCTATCTGGACTTTATACCAGATATCAGGTCAGCTCGTTGACCTATTTGGTTAACTCCTGCACACTTAGTAAAGTGGTTAGATCACAACAATACCTAACTTAACTTATTTTATCATTCATTAAAATCTTAGTAAGACTATTAGTGCAAACTGCACCAATAATCTCTCCCTTTTTAATGCAATGACAATCTAGGTTAAGTTAGGAAAAAGATATGCAAAATAAGTATAGAAAATGATTTTTAAGAGAAGCAAAAATTAAGACAATTTGTTTTGTTCTCTTGATCAATTTAGGGTTAAGTTACTCTTATTTTCTAACTTAAACCCTAACCCTCCCCCTTTAACATTCAGTAAAAACATGAGTAGAGAAATGAGTCAAGAAATGTGCTAACTAAAGCAGTTAGTGAAAGTAATGAACTTTGGTAATAAAAAAACTTTCAGGATTATTGGGGGGAAGAGAGAAAGAATTTTTAACTTTTTCAAACACAAATTATTTGAAAAACTAGATTTGCAACATTGTTTGTAAAGTAGTTTTAAAAAGTTTGCTAAGTAAAATAAGATTATTTTCGAACATAGTTTTAAAAGGTCTATGAAATATTTTAAAAAAACTTTCCAAAGCATTTTGAAACACATTTTACAGAGTTACAAATTTTCAAGATGTATTTAAAAATCAGTGTTAAAATATTGTTCAAAGTTTTGAAGATTGATACTAGGTTTTAAAAGTTAACATTTACTAAAGTTTTGAAGTTTAAATAACTTTGAAGAAACTTTCAAGGTAATTTTCAAATATACTAACTTTTCAAAAAAATAGTGTAATAGTGGTTTGGAAGGTACTTTGGGAAATATATTTCGAAAATAATAAGCTTTGAAGAATTTTAGAATAAGGAAATTCAAGTTATAATTTGAAAATAATTTCAAAATTTCTAAGAATTTATAAAAAAAAGAAGCATTTTCATCCATAGTTTTAAACAGTTTGGCAAAAAAAGTGACTTTTGCGAAAAAAAAAACTATTCAAAACCTTTCCAAGGTATTAGAGGTTTTAGCAAGCTAAGGATTTTTCAAAGTTAAAAATCTTTAAGGTAACTTTGAGGTTCAAGGTTTTAAAGTTTCATAAAATTTTTGAAATAATTCAAGATAGTTAGATTTTCAAAATAAATAAGAATTTGAACATAGTTTTAAGTTCAAAAATAGAGTTGAAATTATTCTTCAAATATCCTCCCCCTGAACCTGATATTATTTGAAAAACCTAAACATCTAGAAATTGTTCTTACATGTCTAATCGGTAGTTATTAACTAACTATCAAAAAATAGTAGCGTTCACTTGGTTAGTCAATTTATGTAAGTTTATTCAGTTAGTGTTTGACTAAAATGAATTACTTAACCTGATCATTGTTCTGTTTGGTATTTTATGCCCAGAGTTATGTTGATGCACTGATAGGCATCTTAAGTCCAGACAAAGGGCCTACACATCTCATGTCATTCTAAGTTTTGGAATACACAATCAAGGGAGTCCTAGTGTGTTTGTGAGATGCTCAAGTCCTAGGTCTATAGGAACATGCCTTCTATGGATCTGATCTAGACTAAGGCTGAAATCAATTTCAAAAGTCAAAAGAAATGGGAATTTTTTTTAAGAAAAAGATTTTTTTTTCTTAGGATTTTCAAATTATTTTAAAGAAAAAGAAGAAAAAATAGCAGTCTTATTCTATGAAACACATTCCTAGTTGTCATCGTAAGTAGCTAAATTCATTTCCAGGGAGTGGCTTGGTGAAGATGTCAGCTAAGTTGGACTTAGACTCAATATAATTGAGTTCAATATCTCCTCTAGCGACATGATCCCTGATAAAGTGGTGTTTAATTTCAATGTGTTTAGTTCTTGAATGATGCATTGGATTTTTTATTAAGTTGATTGAGCTTATATTATCAATTAACACTTTTGTGTGTTTAAAACTTAGATTGTAATCTTTTAAGGTGTGCATCATCTATAATAGTTGTGCAACACATTCTCCTATTGCAATATACTCTGCCTCAGTAGTAGACAATGCAACACGGTGCTGCTTTCTACTAAACCAGCTAACAAGTGATGATCCAAGTGTTGGAACCCCAAGGTTGTTTTGGTGTGATCAACAAGTTAAGTTAGGTCCTGCGTTGTTTCTAACCTTGTGTCTAAGTGTGCAGGAGCTTAGGAGCACAGGTACTCGAGCGGAAGACGTAGCTAGCGAGAAGGACGGCACGCTGTGCGTCCGAGGGACGAGGTGCTGCGGAAGAGTACACCGGCGGGCGATAAGGAAGTGCGCGCGGATTGCTCGGGGAGCAAGAGACGCAGCTAGCGCGAAGGTCGGCACGGGGTGCGACCGAGGGACGAAGTCTGCGGATGAGTACGCTGGTGGACGAGAAGGGACACGCGGTAATTCCGAGGGACGAGAAGCCGGAGGGAAGCACGCTCGAGAAGACCGGAAGATGGGTTCGGGTGAGCCCTATTCCGGATGTCAGAGATCACCCAAGCAAGCGGAGCCGGAGCAGAAAGACCCGGACCAGAGGCGAGCTGAACCAGAGAAGAGAGCACGGACCAAAAGTCAATTGGGTTGACTTTTGGCTCCGGGGCGCCCGGAACTATCCGGGGCGCCCGGAGCTGTCCGGGGCGCCCGGAAGGGACTTTTTCACAGGATCGAGCTTTGACTCGATCCAACCGTTGGGGGATAAATTTTATCCCCCCCAGGGCGCCCGGAACCCATCCAGGCGCCCCGACCAAGGCTATAAATATAGCCTTGGTCCAGAAGCTTTTGAACAATCACGCTCATTCTATTTCCAAGCACTTGTATGCTTTAGTTGTAGTTAAGCTTCTGTTTTCTGTGCCTAAACGCTGTAAGAGGCTTCTCCGCCTGAAGGAGTTTTTGAGCTTAATCTTCCTTGGATTAACAACCACATCGGTTGTAACCAAGTAAACATCTGGTGCCTCGTCTTTTCTTTTATGCTTTTATTTATCTGCTTAATTCATTTTACAAGTGTTAGCTTAATCGTTCGAGGAAGGGTTGTTTGTTTTTAATTGTCAGGTTATTTACCAACCCCTCTAGCCGGCCCAACGGTCCTACACCAAGTAGTTGGCAACCACCACTTGTACTTTTTTGATCGAGTTTATAACCAGCATAATCGAAGTTAGAGTATCCTATCAGTTCAAAATTACCCACTTGAGGGTACCACATTCCTACGTTGGATGTACCTTTTAAGTACCTAAAAATTTTTTTAACACTGGCCAAGTGTGATTCCTTAGCACAAGTCTGGTACCTAGCACACATACTGACTACAAATAAGATATCTGGTCGACTTATAGTTAGGTACAATAGGCTTCCTATGACACTTCTATAATATTTGAGGTCTATAGGTTTTCCACTTTGGTCACTATCTAGGGTTGTATTGGTAGCCATTGGAGTTTTAATGTCTTTGGAGTTTTCCATTCCAAATTTCTTAAATAATTCAAGTGTATACTTGTGTTGATAAACATAGTTACCTTCATTTGTTTGTTTGATTTGGAGATCTAGGAAGAATGTTAGTTGTCCTACTATACTCATTTCAAACTCCTATTCCATTAGAGTTATGAATTCTTGTAACAATTTTGAGTTAGTTAATCCAAATAGTATATCGTCCACATAGACTTGAGCTATAAACTAATCTTGATTAATGACTTTTATAAAAAAGGGTTGAGTCTATTTAACCTTGTTTGAAACATTTTGAGATTAAGTATATGGTTAGCCTTTCATACCAAGCTCTAGGGGTCTGTTTTAGGCCATAAAAGTTTTTTTTTTAATTTAAACAAATGATTAGGGTTTTCTAAATCTTCAACCCCGGGGGGTTGACCTACATACACCTCTTCTTTAATTAGTCCATTTAGGAAAACTGACTTAACATCCATTTAATATAATTTGAATCCCTTATGGATTGCATAACTTAGTAACATTCTAATTGATTCGAGTCTAGCAACTGGTGCATAGGTTTCATCGTAGTCAAGTCCCTCAACTTGGTTGAATCCTTTTGCAACTAATCTGACCTTGTTTCTAATAACTTATCCTTTTTCATTTAATTTGTTTCTAAAGACCCACTTGGTTTCGATTGTCCTTTTATTTTTTGGCAATGGAACTAAAACCCAGACTTCATTTCTTTCAAATTGGGCTAGTTCCTCTTGCATGGCCAAAATCCAATCTGGATCACTTAATGATTCTTCTACTATTTTGGGTTCGATGTTAGAGATTAACGCTATTTGACTTAAGTTTCTAAAGGCTGATATAGTGTTGACTCTTAAGTTTGGATCACCAATTACTTGGTCAAGTGGATGGTTTGGGTTAACCCTCATGGTTCTAGTTTGTTGTTCTTAAGGCTGATTGTCTTCTTTGTCACTTGCTCCCCCTAGATTAGTGTTTCCTCTAACAAAGTCAATTGGTTGAATATGAGTTTGTTCTAGATTAGATTCTTCAAATTTTACATTTGTGGTCTCTTCGATTCTTAGTGTACTCTTGTTATATACTCTGTACCCTCTACTATTTAATGAGTAGCCTATAAAAATTTTATTTTCTAATTTTGAGGTAAATTTTTCTAAGTGCTCTCTTGTATTTAATATATAAGATGGGAACCCCAAATACTTTAAAATATTTAATATTAGGTTGTTTATTAAAATAGAGTTCAAATGAGGTTTTATTATAAGTTTTATTTATTATGGTTATGTTTTGTATATAGTAGATTGTGCTAACAGTTTCTACCCAAAAATATTTTGGAAGTTTGTACTCATTTAGCATTGTCTTGGAGGCTTCAAGTAGAGTTCTATTCTTTCTTTCTACTATTCCATTTTGTTGGAGGTTTTAGGGCATGAAAATTCATGATGATAACCATTTTTAAGGCAAAATAGGTTAAAATTATAATTCTTAAATTTACCTCCGTTATCACTTTTGATTCTTTTGATTTTCTGATCTTTTTCATTTTCAGTTTGTTTGCAAAATTTACTGAACACTTCAAACATTTCATGTTTATGTTTTAGGAATTTTACCCAGGTAAATCTTGAGTAATCATCTATTATTACTAGACAATAGAGACTCCCATTTATGGATTTGATTCCATGAGAATCAAATAGGTCGAAGTGCAATAATTCTAGTATTGAATTGGTTTGAGTTTGATTAGTTGATTTGTGGGTTGATTAGATTTGCTTCCCTTGTTGACAAGCATTATATATTGTTGAATCTAAGTTGGATAATTTTGATAAGCATCTAACTAAGTCATTTAATTTTGTTAAGTTTCTAAAGTTTGTGTGGGGCATTCTTCTATGTTGATCCGGTGGTAGGACGGGGGACCCTCGTTGGCGGGAGGTCAACGACACGTGGAGGTCAATGGTTAAGAGGGTCAACCCCAAGGTCGTGCCGGGCGGACAGAGGTTACGCCGAGCGGACTAGTGAGCTGACCGAGCATTCGGCCGACCGAACATCCGGCCGGGAGGCTCCCAGGCCAGACGAAAGACAGCCCGACCAGGGGTCGGGTTTCCGATGCTCAAGGTAAAAGAGTCTATGGGCCGGGCGGACAGGCCGCTTGGCCGATCCATAGGACAATAAGGCGCAATTCCATCCGAGCACATGAGCAGGGCTTCCCCGCCCGGGCCGAGGTATGCGCATTCCCGGAGGCCATGAGCGCCGAGCGGCTGGTCCGCTCGGCCAGGGAACAGGTAAGAGCGCAAGGAGACAAAAAGGACAGCTGGTAACTTCATCCTCGAGACACCTGCCGCCGACAAACAGCATGGTCGGCAGCCGGAGCGGACAGAGTATCGTACGGTGGAAGTTTCCACAGTCACATCCGGGATATGCTCGGACGATTGCGGAATGGTGTCAGGCATGCTTTTCTGACACAACCCTACTGAGGTATGTTTGGGGAAGCGTGCATGCATCGAGAAGCGTGCCCGCGCCTCCCTGGGGTCCTATATAAGGATCCCCAGACTTCGACGGAGGTATGCGATTCTCATCACTGTAGCCACAGTAGCGTTGCCTCCCTTCTTCTTCACTGCCTGACTTGAGCGTCGGAGGGTCGTCGCCGGGAAACCCCTCCCGGCTCAGCTTCATTGCAGGTTCGCCGGAGATCTACATCACCAGTCGAAGACAGCGGAGAGTGCCACGTCCCCAGTGTCCATCGACTCAGCGCTCGGACATGATCAAATTGGCGTCAACGTTCCTGACTCTGAGCATAGACGATGGAAGAAGCTGGACGTCAACTCATAGTGACACTCTCCCCCGAAGAGCTCGACGCACTCATCCAAGCGCGAGCAGCGAAGATTGTCAAGCAACAGCAGAAGGTGCAAGCCGATCGGATAGCCCAGCAGGAGACGTCGGCATCTGGCGGTCGAGCGGTGCTAGAGGACCGGCTGGAACAGCTCTCAATATAGGGCCAGAACAAAGGGCCGACCGGCACTCAGGCGGAAGCCCCGCCCGCCCCGATATCATTCCATCGGGTTCTGTTCCAAACGCCCTCAGAAGTCGCGCAAGCCAACCTCGACCGGGGCTCTTCGTCCGATGAGGCGCCCCTTCGCGATGCAAGGAAGGGCAAGGTGCCACAGACAAACTCGTCCCCCGAGCGAATCAATAGACAATTCTCCGAGGCCATCCTGTGCGACCCATTACCAAGGCATTACGCGCCCCCGGCGATCGGGGAATACAACGGGACCACAGACCCGGACGACCATCTGGGTAAGTTCAACAACACAGCCATATTGCATCAATATACAGATGGTGTGAAGTGTCGGGTGTTCCTCACCACCCTCTCGGGATCGGCGCAACGATGGTTCTGGAGGTTTCCGGACGGATTGATCACATGCCTCCCCCTCAAGCGGCGACGGCAAAACTCCCGGAAGACCGTCAAGCGGCGACGTTAAAATCTAGGGTCGAAGCGGCGACCATAAATATCCCGCTCGGAAGACCGTCGAGCGGCAACGTTAAATCCTAGAGTCGGACCGGCGACTATAAACCCCCCGGCTCGAACACCGTCGAGTGGTGACGTTAAACTCTAGGGTCGAAGCGGCGACCATAAATATCCCGCTCGGAAGACCGTCGAGCGGCGACGTTAAACTCTAGGGTCGAAGCGACGACCATAAATATCCCGCTCGAAAGACCGTCGAGCAGTGACGTTAAATCCTAGAGTCGGACTGGCGACTATAAACCCCCCGGCCTGAAGACAGTCGAGCAGCGACGTTAAACTCTAGGGTCGAAGTGGCGACCATAAATATCCCGCTCGGAAGACCGTCGAGTGGTAACGTTAAACTCTAGGGTCGGACCGGCGACTATAAACCCCTCGGCTTGAAGACTGTCGAGTGGTGACGTTAAACTCTAGAGTCGGACCGGCGACTATAAACCCCCCGGCTTGAAGATCGTCGAGCGGCGACGTTAAAATCTAGAGTCGGACCGGCGACTATAAACCCCCCGATCAGAAAAAAAATTGTGTGCGCTTACCAGCGCCGACCAACGAAAAGCTAACAAGAGTTCCATGCGGAATGAAGGTCGTTTTGACCGAGCGGCGCAATTGAGAAAAACCCTTCTAATGAAAAACTAACAGGAGTTCCGTGCGGAATGAAGGTCGAGCGGTGTAGTTACAAGAAACACTTCACGGAAGAGCAAAAATTGGCATTCCAAAATTACATTTATAAGTTTGCCGATCGGAAGGATTACAGAAAACACTTCATTCTAGATAATTGAAAACATGCTTCGGAATGGTGGTGAGAAGCGCCGTATGCTCCGTAGCAGGGATGACCACGAACTCGGGGAGCTGACCCTTGGACTTCAGATAGTTCGTCGTGGTGGTGATGGCCAACTCGAAGGCAATAACCATCTGGTCGCAAACTTTTTCAGCAAATTCCTCCGAGCGGATGTATTTCTACCTCAAGGTGGCGACACGGCCTGGCTCTGCCTCCTGGTACTCCTTGAAGGCGGCGCGGGAAGCGTCAAGAGCTTCTTGCAGGGCCTTCAAATCGTCCGTGAGAGTCGCCACCTCGACCGAACGACCCTTCTTCTCGCGGTCCAACAGATCCACCAACTCTTTTACCCGCTGTTTCAGGGCGCGGGCCTCCACGTTCTTCTCTTCCAGGTCGGCGATAGTGGTATTTTTCCGAGTGGTGGCGAGTTCTATCTTCCGATCAAAGGTCTTGACCTGCTTCTCGTATTGGGCTAGCATGTAGGCCTGGTCAGCCGTCTTCTTCCGCTCGGCCTCCAGCAAGTCTTTGGTCTTTGCGAGCTCCTTCTGCAACTCGGCATATGAAGGGCCTTGAGAAGAAGATGGGCCGCTCAGACTCTTCAGCCTCTTCAGCTCCTCCTCTACCATAGCCAAGCGGTTGACGACAGCGATCTCTTCCACCCATCTCTGATGCACGCAGGGGTGTTAAAATGCCAACCGGGAAGACTACATAAAAGAACAGGAGTGAAGCTTACCCCTGTGGCCTGCTGCATGTGGCTATCAGCCAGTTTGCCGATCGGCATCACAGTGACATGGGCCTGGGCGTCCGCCCACATCTCAGCAAGGGGTCCCTTGATAGTGATCATGTGTTCAGGAGCCCTCGGCTAATCTGACTCTGCCATAAACGCCTCAGTGGAGAGGTGCAGGGTGGCCCTAATAGTGCGGCGCCGACCCGGAGTCGTGTGAGCGGACGCCGAGGGATCGGAGATCGGGCTGGACATTGTGGACAAAATGTCCGAGCGACGGACTCGGCCGGGTGCAGGAGGAAGAGAGCGGACCGGCACCGCTTCGAGGGGGTTCGTAGGCGGATCCAGTTGAGACGGGGTCCGGTCGGAGGAGAGCGCCTCGACCGATGGCGCTTTGTCGCGGGGAGATGCAGTGCCCGCCCGCTCGGATGCTTGCACTGCGGAGGTGGCCTAACGGAGAGGCATCTCAACACGCCGTCTTTTCCTGTCGAGCGGGAGCTCGTCTTCCGGATCGGAGTCTTCCTCCCGAACGGTCGGTTCCTTGCTAGAAGTTGCACCGCCAGCCGCATCCACAGGTGAAGCCTGAGCGGTCGACTCCCCTGCATTTGTCTCGCTCTCACCCTCATGAGAGCCGACCGGAGCAATGCCCAGCTGCTCCATTTCCTTGGTCGCTGCCGCCTCGAACGCGACCGCTTTTCTCTTCAAGATCCCGAGCAGCACAGACTCCATTACGATGTTCGCTGCAAGGAAAAGAGAAGAAAATCAGTTAGAACTCAAGGCAAATGCACAAGTAAATTTCTTACCGAAGCTGCTCGGGAGGGGGGTTCGGCTCGGACTCAAACCGAATATATACATCACTCCTTCAGGCAGGAGCTTGTTGATGTCGAGCTTCAGACCGGCTAGCATATTCGCTGCTTGAAGGTAGTCCGGTCGGGTTTTATACCTCTTCAGTTCAGGGGAGGTGGGCGGTCTGACCTGCCATTTAATACGGAAAGGGAGCCGCCCGGGAATACGAAGAAAGAAGAAGTTCTCTTTCCAATGTTTGTTGGAAGAGGGCAGTTTATCAAAAAAGACTAAGCCGGGCCGAGCCTGAAACAGATAAGTGTCCGGCTCGGACTGCTTAGGATAGTAGAAATAATAGAAGATTTTCGGGCGGAGGGGAATGTTGTGTATCTTAAATAATACCACAACTCTGCACAAAAGGTGAAAAGTGTTGGGAACCAACTAGGCGAGCGGAATGCCAAAGAAATTGCAAATTTCAACGATGAAGGGGTGGAGAGGAAACCGCAGACCGACTGTATATTGTTCGCGGAAAAAATAGATAGTGTCACGCGGAGGGTTGTGTGGCCGAGCGGAAGGCGAAGGTAAAATCAATTCGAAATCGGAAGGGATGTTAAAAGCGTTAATCAGGCTCTCGACATCATGCCGATCGAACCGCGACTCCATGGTCGTATACCATGGGCCGAGAGCAAGGTCCGCGGGTTGGGAAGAGCTAGCCATCGCTGGAATAGTGGAGGAGGCAGAAATTGGGAGAAAACACAAAGGCTTGAGGGAGATGAACGGAACAGTAACTAAAAGACGAGAACGCGGCAAAGAACGCAAAGAAAACACAGAACCTAAGAGAGAAAGGCAAAGAACCTTACAGAAAAGAGGAGGATCGAAAGAACAGGGCAAAGGGTCGCCGGAGTGCCGAAGGACGAGGTCACCGGAGCAAGGAGCGCAGGGACAGCTGCTGAGCACGCGAAGGCGAAAATGCGGCGGAAGAAGGCGACGAGAGCTTTATAAGGATGGGCTCGACCCACACGATCCGTCTGATGTAGCTCACATAACCCGAGGCCCGCATCCAACCGTCCATTTCAAACCAGTGAACGTTGCCTCGGGCGTAAGGCGGCGGCCGTGCGATGACGTCAACAGCGCCACGTGGCACTCGGTCAGAGGAAGGCATTTAATGAGCCTCATCACGAGGCAGAACCCGCATGCTCAACCAAAATGGCGGAGATTTACACGCATTTCGAGAAGATCCCGCGGACATCATCACAGGCCAGTTGGGCAGCCCTCAGCAATTAGCCGACCGGCGCTATTCAACCCCATAATGGTCGAGCGGAGGTATACTTTCGAAGGTGGAAGGATGGCTATCGCTCGGCCAAACTCATAGTCCAGTCAGTCGGATTTAGCGCCTCCTTCGACTAGACTTGAGGGGGAGGCATGTGATCCGGTGGTAAGGACGGGGGACCCTCGTTGGCGGGAGGTCAACGACACGTGAAGGTCAATGGTCAAGAGGGTAAACCCCAAGGTCGTGCCGGGCGGACAGAGGTCACGCCGAGCAGACTGGCGAGCTGACCGAGTATTCGACCGACCGAACATCCGGCCGGGAGGCTCCCAGGCCGGACGAAAGACAACCTGACCAAGGGTCAGGTTTCCAATGCTCAAGGTAAAAGAGTCTATGGTCCGGGCGGACAGGCCGCTCGGCCGAGCCACGGGACAATAAGGCGCAATTCCATCCGAGGACATGGGCAGGGCTTCCCCGCCCGGGCCGAGGTATGCGCATTCCCGGAGGCCATGAGCGCCGAGCGGCTGGTCCGCTCGGCCAGGGAACAGGTAAGAGCGCAAGGAGACAAAAAGGAAAGATAGTAGCTTCATCCTCGAGACACCTGCCATCGACAAACAGCATGGCCGGCGGCCGGAGCGGACAGAGTATCGTACGGTGGAAGTTTTCACCGTCACATCCGAGATATGCTCGAACGATTGCGGAATGGCGTCAGGCATGCTTTTCTGACACAACCCTACTGAGGTATGTTTGGGGAAGCGTGCACGCATCGAGAAGCATGCTCGCGCCTCCCCGGGGTCCTATATAAGGACCCCCAGACTTCGACGGAGGTATGCGATTCTCATCACTGTAGCCACAATAGCGTTTGCCTCCCTTCTTCTTCACTGCCTGACTTGAGCGTCGGAGGGTCATCGCCGGGAAACCCCTCCCGGCTCGGCTTCTTTGCAGGTTCGCCAGAGATCTACATCACCAGTCGTAGACAGCGGAGAGTGTCACATCCCTAATGTCCATCGACTCAGCGCTCGGACAGGATCATATGTCATACCTAGGTTTTTTTCTTTCTGTGTCAGGTGACACTTGAGTGAGGAAATGGTTAGGTTAATTACATAGATGTTGTCTTTCCTAAACCCTTTTAGGTTTATGTTAGGGTTATCTATGTATTTAATAGGAACCTAATCTTGTATCCAGAATCACACAACTGACTAATGGTAAGTAGATTGTATTTGAAATTATTAACAAGTAACACCTTTTTAACAATAAAGTCAGTTTTGAGTTCGATATTACATATCCCAATTATGTTGAGTTTGTCGTTGTTTCCAAATGCAACTATTCCTAAGCTTTTGTATGTTAGTTGAATGAACTTGGTGTAATCTCCAGTCATGTGTCTGGAATAATCACTGTCCAATATCCACTTGGTTTCCTATAAAAGGTAGGAGTCACTTATTAACTAAATCGAGGATTAAGTTTGTTTTAATTTTAACTTGAGTTTGAGTTTAATTTAATTTTAATTTCATTGTTTAATTAATATTGGTATTTAATTTAATTTTAATTTAATTTAATTAATTTTAATTTAATTTTAATTTAACTTTAATTTAATTTGATTTTGATTTAATTTATTTTAATTTTTATTTTATTTTATTTTAATTTTAATTTTATTTTATTTTATCCTTATTCATCTCACCCGATCTATGTTTTCAATCAGGGAATCCTATGATTTTGTGAGATGAGTTAAGTTAAATTTCAGATTTTGATTTAACTTGTGTTAAATTCAAGTTTAGCTTTGTGTTTAACAAATAGGTATTCTTCGAATAAACTTGTGGGCTATGGTGAGTCACCTGAATATCATTAGAGTAACTATGCCTTCGAGATTTTCTAAATAGTCATATCTACTGAACTTAATAGTAAAACTTTGGTCTAACTAACTAGGATTGGTAGAGGGTAGCTTCAGTTAGTTCCACTAAGCCAAATGCGCTAGGTCAAAGTCATATCTTCCTAAACATGCAAAGACAGAGCTTCCCTAACTTACTATCATCCAAAACTTCACCAGTACCATTGTTCAAGTTAAACTTTTGTCCCTTTTTGACAAATCCTAATTACCTGATGCGGCGATATGGAGGGGCCCACCCGGTAGCGGTCGGTTGCCACGATGGAGGTGAGAGTCAAGGTGGTCAATGGTTAAGTAACATATGGACAAGCGGAGGATGATCGCATTGGTCGGTTGAGCAATCTGGCCCCCGACCGGCAGGAGAAGGTTCCGGTCTGACCCCACCTTTGACTCGGGGAGGTGTCAAACGACTGACGCTCAGTGAAGTATTGGACGCTAGGAGGAGAAGATATGCAAAATCTTGGCCGATCAGACACCCTGTTTGGCTAGGCAACAGGACTCGACACTAGTTCAGCGGTGTTCCGACCGAGTGGACACAGCACAGGCATAGTGGACCTCTAGCCTAACGGACGCGTAACAGACGCAGTGAAGTCCTGACTGAGTGGTTAACCCGCTCAACCCAGCAGTAGACCCACTATTAATCTCTCGACATCCTTTTGGGAGTGAGTGACACTGACACCAGACATGGTTGACAGGAAGATCGTACGACGGAAGCTTCCACTATCACATTGGAGATATGCTCGTCTCGTTGAGATATTGTGTCAGGGACACTTTACTGACAAGTCTTTTCAGGAAAAACTTCGAGAAGCGTGCTCACCTTGGGAAGCATGCACGCACACTATAGGAGCTCTATATAAAGGGGGGGTCCAAGTATCGACGGAGGTACGCGATATACACTGTTTGCGCTACAGTCTTCATTTCTATTGCTCTGCCTTCTATATCATCGTCGGTGATTGACTTGAGCATCAGAGGGTCAACGCCAGGGACTCCTTCCCTGGCTCGGCACTGACATCCTCTGTTTTGCAGAGCGGAGTCTACGAGTGATCAGCGAGGCATCCACATCTCCATCTTTCTATCTCATCAACTTTCGGACAGGATCAGTATCCAACCGGATAAACTATTATTTTGGATGTGCTAGTTAATTTGGAGCCTCCCCCTGAGTTATTTGGCTAAGTTTCAAGTTTTGGGTTTGTGTCGATTATAATTATAGTGAACTTGATGGTAATTTAAGTTATTTGATTTGAATTCATTTTGTTTGTTTGAGTTTGACCTTATTTTACCTTTTAGATTTATGTTTGATTTATTTAATTTTATTTTGGAATTTATTTAATTTTATTTTGGTTTGGTTTTGAATTATTTTTTAGGTTTACTTTTGAACTTTTAGTATTAGTTGGATTTGGTTTTAGATAGTGAATTTTATTTTTAGGTATATAAAATTGATTGAGTCCTATTTGCGTGGTTAGACACAGTTTCAGAACCCAAGCTTTAATTTGATTTTTATTTTGGTTTACTAAAGATATAAAAGTTTTGTTGGTTGAGCTAGACTTGTATCCGAGTCCGGACTTGTTGTACACAGCTCTTTGTGATCCAAGTATCATGTCAAGATACTTGGATTTGGTTGTAAATTTCTCTAGTAGTTGTTTTAGTTCAAATACTTCACTTATCAACTTAGAATTGTCCTCCTCAAGTTTTGCAACTTGAGTTGGGATTTCAAGTTGAATCGGTTTAGTTGTTGAGTTTAGTTGCTCATTAAGTGATTTATTTTCTTTACTTAGTTTGCTTATTTGATTTTCATAAATAGTTAATTTCCTATTTAATCATGCAATGATTTTTAAAAAAAAATTGCTTAAATTAAAATGTACCTCATCAGAACCTTCGGAAACGAGTGTGGACTCGTGGCTCAACTCGAGTTCAGACCCATCTTCCAATTCGCTCTCCGATTCTGGTTTGTAGGCCATCAGTGCAAGGTAGTTGGTGTTCTTTGGTTCTTCGCCTTCTGATTCCTCCATGGACGATTCATCTCAAGTCACCTTAAGGGCTTTCTTCTTCTTGAGATTAGGGCAGTTGGTCTTGTAGTGCCCCTTCTTGTTACATCCAAAGCATGCCACATTCTTGTTGTTAGAGTTGGAGTTGATCTTCTGTAGGTCCTTGTTGGTGAAGTTCTTCTTTCTCCTGGTGAACATTTTTCTTACCAAGTTCACCAGGTATTCTTCATCATCTAAGTCTGAGTCAGACTCGACTTCAGGTTCCGGCTTAGTTCTAGATTTCCCTTTTGACATTCATGCAACAAGAGCAATACCTTTCTCGATTTTAACACTCGGCTTAGTTCTGGATTTCCCTTTTGACGTTCTTGCAACAAGAGCAATACCTTTCTCGATTTTAGTGTTAGTATGTTCGTGTAGCTCTAATTCACAAAAAGTTCATCTAATTTCAATTTAAATAAATTCCTTGAAATTTTATAGGCATCCACGATGGATGCCCATAGCTGTTTGGCATTTTCATGTAAGCTGACGCGGTTTAGCTCCTCTTTTGTTAATCCGCACTGGATTGTGTTGAGGGCCTTAAAGTCGATCTAGGTCTTCTTTTTCATTTCTAGATTCCAATTTGAGGGTCTATTGGAATTCTGGTGTTGTGGTCGATTGGCGCCTTGTATCCTTTGGTGGCGCTGAACCATTAGTTGAAGTCAGTCTTCAGGTACACCTCCATGCGTTTCTTCCAATATGAAAAATCATCTCCGTTGAAAAGTGGTGGACGAACGGAGCTGTATCCTTCATTTTGAGCCATTTAGAATTGAAAAGAGCAACTAAAGAAGGTACCAAGACTTGGTCTTGGATTAGCAGAGTTTGAGAAATAAGATGAAATATTGAAAAACTCGAGTGGTGTTGCACCAATTTCGAGTTAAAATCGAACGAGAAAAACTGAAATATGTAAATAAGTCGATTCCCCTTGGCTTGATTGGTGGTTGCACCAATTCAGAGCAGAACCTACTCTAATACCACTTGTTGGATCGATAAACATGTGAGGAGGGGGGGGGGGGGGGGGGGGAATCACGTGGTTTTCAAAAACTTGTTTTATCATTTTAAAAACACGAGTACGTGCAGCGGAAAGTACTTATGAATTTGAAAATATCAAACACAAGAAAATACGGTCGGTTTACTTGGTTCGAAGCCTTCGACGACTCTTACTCCAAGACCTAGGCCCTGTTGACCTATCGACGGGTAATACACTAAAAGCCTCTTCCGGTACCTCCAGAAGAGGGAATCGAATACAAAGAAGATCGGAGAAGTGTAACAGACCACACTTTTTGTTTGCAGAATTTAAGTATAATAAAAACTTTGTTACCGACAGGTAGGGATTGAAGTGAGAGCTTTTGTGAGTCGATGTTGTTATGTCGGCCGTGATCAGAAGTCCTCGGAGCAGTCGTTGGGCGCAGCGAGAGCCTGGAGTAGTCGGAATCTCAAATGGTCGCGTAACAGCTCGTATAGAAGATTGTGTATGATGCTTGGTCGAGACTAACTTATATAGGCCATGGAAGGCACCTTCCATAGGCATGGAAGGCACCTTCCATAGGCATGGAAGGCACCTCCAATGGGATAAATCCTATCCCGAATAGTGCACTCCTTATCTACAATGATGTCCAAATTTCATCCTACGAAAGGCGCCTCCAATGGGATAAATCCTATCCCGAATAGTGCGCTCCTTATCTGCAATGATGTCCAAATTTCATCCTACGAAAGGCGTCTTCAAGGCATGGAAGGCACCTTCCATGAACAGTACGAAGTCACCTTCCATCAACATTGAACGCGCCTTTTGGTACTGTTCATCCAAAGGCTTTTTTGCTCTTTTGTCTTGCAAAAAGATGTTAATCCAAAAACACCTACCCTGTAAAACCAAGTTAGCACAGTTATAAAAATAAGTAGTAATTAATTCCTATCCTCCCAAGACCAGGAACTAGTCAAGGTCTTAGATTAGGGATCCGAAATGGACCTAACCTGGATCGACGCCTATTGTCCCCTCAATCGGGGTGCGTCCTCACTTAGTCACTCTCCTCCAATGACTTAACTTTACTTACCAGTTTGCCAGTTGTCCGGTCCGCAGATCCAACTGAACTTCCTGCTAGATATCGGGTCAGCCCGTAGACTTATCTGGACTTCTTGCTAGATATCCGATCATCCTATCGAGCTATCTAGACTTCTTGCCAGATATCCGATCGTCTCGTCGACCTATCTGGACTTCTTGCTAGATATCTAGTCGGACCGTTGACCTATCTAGACTTCGCACTATATATCTGGTCAGCACATTGACCTATCTGGTTAACTCCTGCACACTTGGTAAAGTATTTAGATCACAATAATACCTAACTTAACTTACTTTGTCATTTATTAAAACTTTAGTAAGACTGTTAGTGCAAACTGCACTAACATACGGGACTTGATAGTCGGCCGAAGTCCAGTTGGGTCTGCGGACCTGACAATTAGCGGGAAGACCTGGTGGACCGTAAGGAAGTCAAGCGATTCTGCATGGTAAGTAAGGTAAGTTACTGAAGGAGAGAGTTTCAGTGAGGATGAGTCCCAATTAAAGACTTTAGGCACAGGTTCAATTTAGGTCCATTTTGAAAATCTAAATTGAGACTGTGACTAGATCCTGGTCTAAAAAAAGATAAGGTTTAATTAAAACTATTGTTTTATAATTGTATGAACTATGTTTTGCAGGTTATATATTTTTCTGTTAGCTTAACATATTTTACAAGAGCACAAATGGACAAAAATCTTAGGTGAACAGTGTTTGAGGCATCTCCTGTGTTGCTAGAGGCGCCTCAGAAGCATTGGTCGAAGGCCCCGAGTAAAAGGGCATGAAGGTGCCTTCTATACGAAGGAAGGTGCCTTGAAGCTTGGTGCTGAAGGCGCCTCGGAGGGCTTTGAAGACACCTTCAGTCAGATAACATAGAAGACCTTAGTGACAATAAGAAGCTGCATTCTCGGGATAAAATTTTAAGGGTTAAAGGCATCTCCAGTAGCTTTGAATGCACCTTCACTACTTTATAAAAGGGTAGTTCGACCAATGCTCTGAGACAATTCATTCACGACATCTACATGCAATCTTTCGAGCTTCTGGCTACTCTGACTTCACCCTCTTGCTGTGATGCTACGCTGCTATGCCCTACTATTATTGAGAAGCCAACCGACACTGAGTTCGATCCGAGAATCATCATGCATTGGGTAACAAAAGTGTTTTTAATTATTTATTTACTGCATTAAGGAAAGTGTAGGTTGTTACACTTATCATATTATTATTATTGTACTCAATTCCCTCTTCTGTTGGTTTTGGAAGAGGTCATTAGTGGATTAATCGTCGATAGGTCTGTAGGACCTGGGTCTTAGAGTACGAGTCGCCAAAAGCTCTGAACTAAGTAACTCCTCGAGTTATTGTGTTCGTTCTTTTTTGTTTCTATTTTTATCTTTTCCGTTGCATACTATTTTCGAAAAAGAAAAGTTTTTAAAAAATCATGTGATTCCCCCCCCCCCCCCCCCCCCCCCCCCCCTTTTCGTACATGTGTAACGATCCTATAGGTATGACCATTACTTATAAGACAACTAATGAAGATATTCTTGGTGCAGTTGGCATCAATAGTAAAACCTGAGTTTTGATGAATGACAAATGGATTAAAGTTAAATGTGGTTGTGATATAACCTTGTTATCAAGTGTGCAAGGTTAACTAACTTGACGAGTCAATAGGACTTGACACTAGGCAGGAAGTCTAGATGTGGGATTCTGGAAAGAGGTTGGGATGTTCGATTCCCGATGGGAGGAAGTCCGGATGTGTGATTCCTGTAGAAGATCGGGATGTTCAACTCCCGATTAGCGAAATTCAGATGTGCGATTTCAGTAGGAAGACCTGGTGGGTCAGATTGACGTCAAGGAGGTAACTTGACACTGATAAGTGAAGGTAAGTCACTGGAAGAGAGTGACTCTGTGAGGACATGTCCCGGTGAAGGTGGCAGTGGGTGTCAGTCCAATTTAGGTCCATTTTAGAAATCTAAATTGAGACTCTGACTAGATCCTAGTCTAGAGGATAGGGTTTAACTCATAAATTAATCATATTATAACTGTGCTAACCTTATTTTGCAGGTTAAATATTTTTGTATTAGACTAACTCATTTTGCAGGGTAAAGGGAGCACAAAATACCTTAGGTGAACAGTACCCAAGGCGCCTTCGGGAGCTTGGAAGGTGCCTTGAGTACTGTTCATGGAAGACACCTTCGAGTGCTTAGAAGGCACCTTTGGTTAGATAAGGCAGAGACTTCATCGACGATAAGGAGTCACCTTTTGAGGGATAGAACTTGGTATTGAAGGCGCCTTCAATGCTATGGAAGCCACCTTCCATCTCTTATAAAAGAAGCATTCGGCCAAGGCTTTCATCACATCAATTCCACAAGCTTATATGCATCCTTTTAGCGTTTTGACTGCTCTGGCATTTTGCTACTGCTCTGCTATGACTCTGCTACATTCGACTGTCGCTGAGAAGTCGTCCAACACCGAACGCGATCCGATCATCTTCATAAGTGTTGGGTAACAAAGTTCAATTCTATATTTAATTCTTGCAAAAGGAAAAATGTAGTGTGTTACACTTGTTCCTACTCTTTTTGTATTCGATCTCCTCTTTCGGCGATTCTGAAAGAGGTTATTAGTGGATTACCCATCGATAGGTCCATAGGACCTGGGTCTTGGAGTAGAAATCGTCGAAGGCTCTAAACCAAGTAAAACTGAAAGAGTCTTTTTACTTGCTTTTGTTTTCGTGTTTAATTTTCCACTGTGCCTACTTGTTTTTAAAAAAAATAAAAAGAAAAGTTTTCAAAAATCATGTGATTCACCCTCCTCTCACGTGCATCTCGATCCAACATATATGAATGGAGACGTACATGTAAGCTGGGAGTCACCTTGGTAGTAATATCAAGATGAGATCATTTGTAAATTGATATTGATCGGAATAAATGTACCCACTGTTTACTAAATCTGATGGAAGCCAGATAAGAATTCATGAATTAAATTCAGGATTAAACATTAGATATATTTAGATAAAAATTTATATGATGTTAAATTTATGGAAAACATGTTCTCTTTATTAGTAAACAGAATAACATTGTAGCATGTGATTGATACCGCATGTGTAATAATGACAAAAATATAGTAGAAGAATGGATCTCTACTTCTCTATTATATGAGACATTGAGATTATAAGAAAATCTTAGTTTTACCCTCAGTGACTTTTTAGTTGTCTACTTGAAATTCTAATAAGTGACTACTACTTTAGTATGTATCCTCATAACTATAATTGAATTGGTTTATAGAACATGATTAAAAAAATGATTGATTAAAATGAATGGATTTTAGCTAAAAAGGAAAAGTAAAATAGATTTACATCTTTAGCATTTATTCACTAGTTGACCAATTATATTTTTTGTTTAGTACTTAAAATGTGATTATAAATAACTATAATGATTGGAGATCTTGAATATACTCTTGACATAAT
The DNA here is from genome assembly GCF_018446385.1 of Zingiber officinale. Classification (NCBI taxonomy): domain Eukaryota; kingdom Viridiplantae; phylum Streptophyta; class Magnoliopsida; order Zingiberales; family Zingiberaceae; genus Zingiber; species Zingiber officinale. Next base: position 136,872,522 of record NC_055995.1, on the reverse strand, counting down.
AGTTATTATAAGAGATTCGAAATATTCATGTTGATATAAGTGATTTAATCTAGGGTAAATGCAAGATACGAATGTCTCAGGTTTATCTTGAAGAGCACTATGTAAAATATAACAACTTTCTTAGCATTAATCGCTCGTTATACTTACTGTCGCACAAGCTATTTTTCCTTAGAAATATGAATTGGATGTTCTTATTTGGTATTTGTGATTGTTTAATTTTTATGATTTAACTTGGACGAGCGGGAGACGTTGGTAGTTACTGCATGTAGTGCAGTTACTGTAACTGCACAATGCAGTTTCTAAATACAATATATAGTTGCGTCCAAGTAATAACAAAAAGAGGTGATGAGATTGTACAGTCTCTACAAGAGATCAGAGAAATTTGGATGGTGAAAAGCGGATGGATTGTTCGTTTTGTAATTGCCCTTCAAACTAGGGGTACAAATGAGCCGATCCGCTCACGAACAGCTCGTGAGCCGCTCGCGAGTAGCTCGGTCAAAGCTCGACTCGAGCTCATTTAACACTGGCTCGAGGGCTCGTCGAGCCTTGTCAAGCCAGGTTAATTTAATATTTTAATAATTAAAATTATTATTACTTTTAAAATGAAAGATAAGTTAAGGAGGAGTTTGTGGCTAGAGCATGTCATTTGGTGTATTTGAGGTCCTACTTGAATAGGTTTTTAATTAATTTTTCCAAGTCAGGCCGAGCCTATGTAGTTTTCTCAAGCTCAAGCTCGAGCTGTCATGAACTTGAGCTCGGCACGGCTCGACTACAGCCCTACTTCAAATAATTACCATGTCAACTCTACAAGTCGAATTAGCCTGACCCACTCAATTAAATAAACAAAGCTTGAATCACATCAATTAAATAGACCTAATCAGCCAAACTAAGCAACTTGATTCATCTAACAATTGGTCCCCTCGGGGCGGTGCGATGGTTAAGACATGGGGTGTTGTCACATGAGGTCTTGGGGTCGAAACTCGGCGTAACCGAGCATAATCTCCCACATGTCTTGGTCATTTGCACTAATGGCTAGTAGCCACCCGTGATTTACCTCCTCGATGTTGGCCTAAGGACGGATTGACGGAAGCGCTGGGGGCGAGCAAATCACCTTTTACCACATTGATTCATCTAACAATTGAACCAACCAAACTCGATTAACCCAACCTCTAAATTTGTACTACACCTTACTTTCATACTCTATAAAATTTCATAAATTCCCTAATTTAAATAGAAAATCATTAGTTTTTTTAATACTAAATTAGTTTAATTCAAATTATTGTTTTTAACCTAAATCATTTGAAAATAAAGATTACAGTAACCCCTATTTTACTCCAAAGATTAAATTAAATCCCCACCATAATTAAATTTAAAACCCGTCTATATTTTCAACCAACGCTGCCTTATTTACCACCTCCTTCCAATTATTTCCAAATGCCAAAGATTTTACCTTCCAATAAATCAATATAAATCATAAATTTCCAAATTCTGCTCCATAATTTTAATATTTCTTCTACCTCGATCTTCCATCAGCCTCAGCCCTATCAGTCATCGCCGCAGCCGGCACCTCCGCAGCAGCCTCCACCGGTACTCTCTCTCTCTCTCTTTAATATATATATATATATAGATATCTAAAAGTCAACGCAGTTGACGGGATCTTACGCAGTCAACGCATCGATTCTTGTCTTAGAAAAAAAAAATCTAAATTATATATTTGATTTGCATCTCGAGATCCAATCGTTTGTTGATATCCGCACTGATAAAAATAAGAATTGTGCATGGATACGATTCAAAATAAGTTATTTAAATATGGGAAGCCCAATCATTATTCGAGTAATCTTCGATTGAGTTACACTGAATCGATTAGTGGATTTAATTCCATTTATTGCCGGTTTAATTAAATATTAAATAAAGACCGGCGAGGCGAGAAGGGATTGAACGGGAGAAGTTGTGATCAGGGTCCGATGGCGGCGGCAACGACGACCACGACCACGACGACGGCGTTGAAGCGCAGGAGTAGGGACGGCGAGGCAGGGAGGGAGAGCGGCGCCAGGGGCATGATGAGACCTCCGGCGGTAGGCGGCACGGTCACCGGGTTGCTGTTTCTGGCGGTGGTAATGGTGGTTGTGTGGGGGGGAACTTACCGGCGGCAGACGTGGCCGGAGATGTTGATCTGGGGCCAGGGCGGCGTTGCGGCTAGCAGTTCATCAGGTAAAACGTTTCGGTGCTTGATTTCATCAGTTTTTTTTTTCTCTTTTTTGTTTTTGGGCTCTGCTACTTTAGGAATATTGTTTTTGGATTTTTATGGAAAAGTATCCTTCCTTTTTTTTCTTTTGATATTTCATTTCAAAGATAAGTTTAGAACAGGCGGAAAAAAAAATTTCAAATCATCAAATAGGTTGTTCACTATGATTTTTGTATGAGCACCCATCTTACTATTCAGCTTTGCATCATTATCCAACTATCCTACAGTGCTATCTAGTATTATTTGCATTATTATAAATCGTCTAAATTTTGAATTGATTGGATGCGTTATAACGATGTAGTAACTAAAACTCATATATGTTACATATATTGTTGCAGCTATGATTTATAACTATTATAATATGAATGTTAGATGAGTATATTGAATCTGTATTGTAGTAATTATAAATTACAACGATTATAATATCAATATTTTTGAACATGTTAAATATACATGGTATGAAATTATCCGTAATTATTATAATATTTGTAAAAATTATAAAATCATAACAGCTACAATAACTTAGGATTTAAATAGAAAATACTAAATAGTGATGAGAACAGTTAAATAATTATACATAATTGAAGGATAAGACTTACATTTGATGTTTTGGAAAAAAAACAAATACCCTTTTAACTTTTGCCCTTTGGAATATTATTTGGAAAAAAACTATGAACAATGATTATTTAAGCTTCTAAAAATATGTAAATGATAGGTGATTAAGATATAAATATGTAAATTACAAGTGATTTTAGGATGATTAAGTGTGCTGTAAAATCAAATCGAGTCAATTTTATATTATTCAAGTATATTTAACAAGATGTCAAACTAAACTTAAAATAAAATAAGTCATTAAAATAATTATTCAAACTCAGTTTGATTTTTTTTCTAAAGTTGAACTTGGTTAGATTTTTGTTTCTTAATTTGATTTGATTAATTGTTTGAATTAATCAATTGTTTGTTCAAATGTATCAGCCAACTGCGTTGGTCAAGAGTCAAATGAATTCTATGGTTTTTATTTTTTATTTTTTTCAGATGAAGAAAATGACGCTTCGCCTTCATCCGTCGACAAGCTTCTCGGCGGGCTTCTCTCGCCTGACTTCGAAGAAGCCTCCTGCCTCAGTCGATACCAAGCCGCTCTCTACCGGAAGCCATCGCTCTACTCTCCTTCCGCTCACCTCCTCCGTCGCCTGCGCGACTACGAAGCCCTCCACCGGAAGTGCGCCCCCCACACCGACCTCTACAACCGTTCCGCCGCCCTGCTCCGCTCCGCCGCCGGCAACGCCTCCGCCCCCGCCGAGTGCAACTACGTCGTCTGGATCCCCCACAACGGCATCGGAAACAGAGTCCTCACCATCGTCTCCGCCTTCTTCTACGCTCTCCTCAACCACAAGGTCCTCCTCCTCCACTCCACCGACGACTTCGCCGGCCTCCTCTGCGAGCCCTTCCCCGGCACCACATGGACCCTCCCCGCCGATTTCCCCCTCCACAACCTGCTCGAACTCGACACCGGCGCCCCCCAGAGCTTCGGAAACCTTCTCAAGTCGAAGGACTCCTCGATTGGTTCTCGATCTCACGTCTATCTCCATCTTCCCTGGTACTACCGCGAGGGGGACAAGCGGTTCTTCTGCGAGGACGCTCAGCGGACGCTGCGGAAGGTCCCGTGGTTGCTGCTGAAATCGGACCACTACTTCGTGCCGTCCCTGTTTCTGGTCCCAGAGTACGCCGGCGAGCTTCGTCGACTGTTCCCGGAGCGCTCCGCCGTCTTCCACCACCTCGTCCGGTACCTCCTCCACCCGAGCAACGAGGTCTGGGAACGCGTCGTGGGGAATTACAGAGAATATTTCGAAGGAGCCGACGAGAGAGTGGGCATCCAAATCAGGGTCTTCGACAACTTCCCCGTTCCTTTCGACCAGATGCTGAACCAGGTCATGAACTGTTCGCTCGGCGCCGGCGTGCTTCCGGCGGTCACCGGTGAGGCCGCAAGCTCGGTCGACGCGAAGGTGAAGGCCGTGGTGGTGACGAACTTGAGGTCGGGATACTCGGAGCGGATCAGGGAGGTGTACCACCAGCAGGCGACGGCGACAGGGGAGGTCGTCCGAGTGTTCCAGCCGAGCCACGAGGAGGCGCAGGCGACGGAGCACCGGGGCCACAACGTGAAGGCGCTGGCGGAGATCGAGCTGCTCAGCCTCAGCGACGTCCTCGTGACGTCGGCCTGGTCGACCTTCGGGTACGTGGCGCAGGGTCTCGGCGGGCTCAAGCCATGGGTCCTGCTGCGACACACGCAGTCAGCCGACGCGTGCCGTCGGGCGGCGTCACCGGAACCGTGCTTCCTCATGCCCCCGGCACCGGCGCAGTGCTTCCGAGACGGCGGCGGGAACGCGATGTTGAGCAATGTGAGGCAATGCGAAGATGAAGTAAATGGCATCAAACTATTTGATTAATTAGTTTCAGTAAAGAAAAACATATTGTTCATCTGGAAAAAAAAATTACACCAAAAGAAAGATGATTTTACTCAACATCTATGCTTGATTGCTTCTCATCACAAATTACACTATTGTTACTTTAGATCACAACGTAATTTCTAAATAAAATTAGAAATATACCAGCTAGCAATAACATTCCATCATATTCTGAAACTAATCAGATGTGTTGTTTTTAGTTCATCATCACAATGAGATATAAGGTTCGAATCTCGATAAAGTCGAGATAAATACCTCCCTTATGTGCTAGTCATTATTCCAAAGGCTAATAGCCACTCATAATTTATCTCCTTCGTGTTAACCCTAACACGAATTGGCGGAGGTACGGAGATGAACATTTTCACCTTTTTGCCACAATGATGCGGAGTAAGGAAATATAAAACAAATAATGCATTGCCGCAATGAAAAGCAACTGAATTGTCAGTATTGCATATATTAGTTTGAAAAGCACACCTGCAACAGGTGACTGAAAAAGTTTTTCTGTGGCATAATCTTCCTCATTAGAATTTTCAAAGGCCAAGCTAAATTTGTAGCGCTTTAAAGCTCAACTTTGTTCACTGCATCCAGATAAGAAGCACACAAGAAACAGTTAAGTAGTCTAGTTATAACTTATAAACTATGGAGAAAACATTGCATGACTCATAAGAAGAATGTAGTAACATAAACCGATCATAATGAGAAAGATGTCTGTATATGACCGTGAAAGGGGTCCAACTGTTAGCAATGCTAACTTGGATAGGATGACCATTTATCCAAAAAAAATCTCAAAAACTATGGAAATGGAAGGGTGATGATTCCATGGATCTTAGAACAGCAGCAACTGCTGGATTTTGTGGTAACCCGAATGAAGCATCAGGTACCTTCTCATTTGAAAAACCAAAATGACAATCAATTGAGCAAGATCTCCAATCCTGGATCAGAAATAGAGCATTTAACACATTTAATATAATGGTGCATCTCAATTTGACGCTATATATCATGATCTGTTGCTAGATATAAATGTTAAGATTAGCACATGAGAAGGAAGAGAAGACGAACGCACAACTGATAGTGTTGGGAAACCGATAACAAAAATTTACTTTTGATTTCGCCTAATGATTTATCTATCTATATTTAGTTATAAACGAAACATCAATTACCCAAACTCTTAGTGAAAATTAACCAAAAAAATTCCTCAGAGCGCAAAGCAAACGAGAACACGATCAGCAAACTCTCACCTTCTGCATCCCGGAGACAAGAACTGGATCTTTCTGGAGTCTCGGGAGTAGGGAACAGCGTTCTGCCTTTCCAACCACTCCTTGTATTTAGGGTCGGCCTGAGGCATGTCATCAGGACGACGGTCCTTGTTTAAAGGCCTTAAATTTGATATTTATATATAATATATATTCTATATAATTAGATTATTTTAATAAAAAACTAAAAAATATATTTTATTAGAATATTTTAATAAAAGTCTAAAAATATATATTGTTGAATTATTTTAATAAAGGTAAAAATCCTATTAAAATTTAAGAAAGAATTCTAAAAAAAAGAAGAGAAAGAAAAAAAGGGAAGGTAAATAATCTTGTTTTCTTTCCAAGATTTTATTTTTGATATAATTTTTTTTTATTAATTTATTTATATAAGTCATAAGATTTGATAAAGTATAAATCCTAAACGTTAATTTTCTCCGGTCTTCTACTTTGAATTTCTTCTAATTAAATTAGAAAAGTTTATTCTCCAATTAAAATTTTAATTTCATCAATATCATAATTCATCAATATATAAACTTACAACGTAAGTTACCTACTTATCTATATTTTTTCTTATCATCAATATTGAATATTGATTTTTAATATTATATTAGAGTCAATATTTTATAATTTTTCTTACAGATTTAAAAGAGTTTAAATAAATTATCCCAATTTTAATCATTATAGAATAGATTATATCGATTGCTTCAAGCACAAACTAGGCTTTATTGTCTTTTGACTATTATTTTCACTGCTTGTGTTTGTTTCATTGTTAGTTTTATTACTGGTTTTGTGTGTTTTATTTTTACACTTAAAATTTGTAGTATAAATATATTTCTAAAAAAAATATCAATCCCGGAGTATTAAAAGAAACAAAAGAAAAAAAGTGGAACAAATTATTAAAACTCACAAAGGTGTTCTTTATAAATTTTTTAAAACTAGCTTTTCAACTGAAGATTTAGTCGATGAATTACAAGAAGAAAGTCAAGAAAAACTAAATGATCATATAATAAATGAGTAAATATCGAGTAATCAAGAAAAATTAAATGAGCAAGAAGAATTGAGAGAAAATGAATCATAATCATGCAACAAATGAGCAGAAAGAATTGAGAGAAAATGATGATAATGATTTGAATGTAAATGACTTGACAATTTTATGTATTGAAAATAAGTTATTAAAAAAACTTGATTTTGAAGATCTTATTGATAATTTTACTTATCAAAATGTTAGAAGATATAGATTTTTTCAATAATTATTTTATATTTTTTTGTATTTGTAGGTATTATATTTTTTTTTTTTTGAAGAAACTTAGAAAATATATTGTTATATTTTTTTAAGAATCTGGTATGGGTTTTACCATATTTATATATTAAATATATATATAAATAGGGATGACGATAGTTCCGGCGCCCGTGGCTGGAATTGTTGGGGTCTCCTGCACAAAGGAATACAACCTTTCAATTTTATGGCACTCGTACACAATCTACCCTTTGATACTCGTTCTTCCATTAGCATAGCTTATGCCGGGAAGAGACGTGGGCGTAACTGATTGGTTAGGAATTGAAGCTTTCTTTAAATTGTAAGTTTAGACGGTTGACCGGCAATACACTCGGGTCGCCAGGTTTGGTTCGCTTGGACGAGCCACTTCAATAGCCGGTTACAATCCTTCTCTATATTTATCTTTTCATCCAAATTATATTCATCCAACTTATAATTTGAAGGACAACCGTTCATCTAAATTATAATTTCGATGAAAAGATGATGACAAAAAGTGAATATGTTCATCCACAGCGTCCCCGTCAATCTATCTCAGGATCAATACAGAAGAGGTAAATTACGGACAGTTACTGACCTTTGGAATAATGACTAACACATAAAGGAGATATTTATCTCGACTTTGCCAAGATTCGAATGTAAGAGAGATCATAATTAATTATGATAAAATTATGATCGTAGTCCATGATTCTATTGTAATTATAAATAATTCATATTCTATTGAAATTATTAATAATTCATCATCTAGTTAACTTTTTTATGGATTATTTATCATCTGGTTAACTTTTGTATGGACGGGAAGATTTTGCTTAGTGTTGGACGATGCTAAATCCTTAATCATTTACCAAATCAGGCCCATCCAATTTTTTTTTCTTTTTACAAAATCATCCCTATTTATATCTCCTTACTAAACACTCCTTCACTATTAGTTCTTATCAAATCACTTCTAGAGCATATTATTTTCCTAATTTACTCTCAATCTTCAAGTTACCCCAAATTTAAGCTTGTCGAAGGAAAGAAGAGACGAGACCATATATGAAAGGGAGAACCTTCGACAAGACCGATCTATTCAATCAACTAAACTAAGAACCAAAAGTTAAGTTCATTGACATTAGAATGGAGCAAGAAACTAGTCGACAAGCATTGAGAACATCAATCAACAAAACAATTTAGCATTAGCAAAGCAAACAAACATTGCCAATGCATCGATATTAAATAAAGCATTGTTAAACATCTCTTTACTAAACAAAACAAAAGGCAAAAGAAGTAGATCTCATTTATACCATACTTCTTAAAACATTAGGGATGGATAGATTCAAGAGAAACCTTGAGTTTTACTTGAGCAAATCTTAAGAGGGGTAACCCGGAATACAACCTATACTATTCCAAGATATCATTTTTCTTCGGTCTCTTCCCCTCACAGATCTCGTGAGTATCATTCCACTGATCGGCGTGCACAATCCAACATCCATCACAGAGGTGCTCTTTCTTTTCGCATCGTGTTTATCGAAGTGAAAATCAAACAGCATAGCTAGGCACCGAATTTGATGTGCGAGGATGAAATTCTCGTTATTAAGCGGTAGAACGCGAAGGATATGAAGATTAAGCTGCATGAGTCATTTACATTTGGGGATTATTGGACACGACTAATATATGAACAATAGGATCAAAATAAACACTCCAAAGCCAAAGCCAAAGCCAAAGCCCCATACCTCGGCTTCCATGGCACGAAGAACATTGTACCATTCCGAACGACCTGAGTCGATGCTCAAACTGAAAATTGGAGGTCTTAGAGGGTATTCTATGCTGATCTTGACCTGTCGAAATGTCAAAAATCAGTTAAGAAATTAGCAAAACAGTAGCGCACAAAAATCATTTACCTTAGTATTCAACTTTACGACACTGTCTTTTCCATGATTTCTACCAAGAATAAAATCAAATTCTTTTGCAGCAGAGTCTTCCCATGGATTGCTAACCACAGATGATGCATTTTCATTCACATGATTGCTGTATGCTTGCTCCTCTGCTTCACTATCACTATCCAGTACAAGTTCCAACTCATCTTCGTATTTCGAAAAACTTCGAGTTTTGATCATACTCACAGGCGTGACATTTTTTGACATCAAAGCCAAGCTTCTGGATCGATCAACAAGCTGCAATGGTTCACTCGATAAGGAGACTGGAGCATCAACTGGCATTGTTGCGACAGGTAATGCAGTTGGAAGTTCCCCATCTTCTCTTGCATTTTCTACCTCCCATGACATAACTGATCTCCGGTCCATGTCAAGATCAACATTGTTTGTAGCTTGGCCTGCTATAGAAGTTGAGAAAGATGAGTCAGGAATGAGCCCAGCCGGCGACCATTTTTGCAAGGTACACACAGGAGTATGCGAGGCCCATGGAACATTATCATAAATTAGCAAAGGCCACTTGAGCTTTGCCAAGGAATTGAGCTGCTCCCTGTAAACCAAATCAAATCCAAACCTAAAAAACATGTGCTAACAACCACGTGTCTTTAAGTTTGATGAAATAACAAATCAATGCAGCTTCAGATAACAATCAATATTCAGCAGAAACAAAACTCTTAAGTGAATACCATGTGCAGTCATAAGCAATCGATTATTTTGAAATACTTTCCTGATAAATGCTTTCTGCACTGCACAAAGTTCATTGGAAAGATGCTTGTCAACTAAAATAGGATTAACTAGTAAGTCATACATAGTAGTTACTGTCTCAGATAATTCATAATTTGATAAACATTCAGGAATTCCAAAAGTTCATGGATCATTGACTCACACAAGAGCCATCTGAGCCTTCTTCCTTGAACGAATTCTCTGCAAAATGGTCTGAACACGATTCTGGCGGCGATATAATGCAAGCCCAGAGCTAAAATCTGATACGTTGATGAGCCCAGCATTTAAATGATCGCCATTCACATTGATGGGAGGGACCTCAGGCAAAAAGTCAATTCCAGCTAAATGTTGTGCCCACTTGTATGGATAAGATGTTCCCTTTTCACCAAAGGCCAAAGAATCTCCTGAATAAAGCTTAGACATCTGAAAAATTGAAATGTATAAGATCAACAAAAAAAATTTAAATACTATATAACAAATCACAAATTTTGATTGTAGTGACTCCAGATTTGAGCTCAAGTCGACCATGACAGGTAGCCCCTAAATTATTTACAAACTAATTATCACAACATAAGTGTTATGCAAGTTAATGTAGGATACCAATTACCAGAGTGCCTATATTAAAACATGAAATGAACATACTCACATATAAAATTATTAGAATATGATATTAAATATGATAGGAAAAGAAAATGATATACCTGGTGAGGAAGATCCAAGCCAGTATCATCAGGAAATAAGTTACATAAGATATTGCTGTCTGATTTTTCATCTGTATCCTCAAACCCGACACAAACAACATTTAATTTTACCAAGTACTCAAACTTCAAAGTGATTAGTCTACTTGGTTTTGCCCCGGTATATTCATCATCGTAAACATGAAGAACGATTTTGAGTGGATGAAGTTGGCAGATTCCTGCCTGTTCAACACTATCCTTCACCACATTCTTCTTTGGCCTCTTTCGTCTTCTTTGGACATCTTCATCATCATCAGGTGCATCATCCTCCAACTTGGCATTGTCAAGATTTGATAATGAACCTGTCATTATAATTTCCTCCAATCAATCTTCTATAGACAAAACTATGTTACCATAAATTAAGCAAATATCAAAACATCAATGGACATTTTGCATTCTTATTTATTGACTCCAATCTTTCTACATACCAAGCTACTCACTATAAATTAAGAAAATATCAAAAGATCAATGGACATTTTGCAGTCTTTCATTTAACAACTAACTGCTAGTCCAACACAATGTATGCACTTGTAAACAAGAAATACTAAAGTTAACTTTTATGATTTATTTCAGCAACAAGCTTAATTAAGGGCCATTAGCATACTGACCAAGCTAATTAAACTAAGAATATCAAAATCAAACACACATACACACATATATTATCCAGCAAGATATCAATCAGCTGTTTTGCCTGCAGTCATAAACTGACTCAATTACTCAAGATAGAAAAGAGGTATCAACTCCTGCTGTCCCTGCATAGATATATCTTAAAATATTTTAAACCTCTTAAATATTAGGCAAAGGAATGATCAAGTTATTAACTACTCAATAATTTGAGGTCTTTATGTACGGAATAATCAAAGGGCAAATATATAAACCCTCCTTAGCAAGTGAACACTATTAATATCCCAAATCAGACAAAAAAATTGTAACGAAGTTAGTAGCTATTCTGCAGAATTGAGTTTGAACAACCATGTATCTATCAAAAACTTGTTATCTTTCAAGCCTATGCAAAGAGGAAGGCAGAAGATTCTACCTAGAAACTTGTTGACTCCAAATGGTCAAGAACAGGTAAATAAAATCTACCACGTAATTAAAAAATAAACAATATTATGACAATTCTACAAATACAAGTGTGAAAAGGAATCGGATAATTCAGGAGGAAATATATTCAATGTTTTTTCTCAGTTACCATTTTCCTTATTTACTTGTTGCAGAGCAAAGGTTTGAGCATCCTTCACACTCCCCAAAATGTCCATTTCAATCTTCTCTCCAAATGCTTCTTTCTGTGCCAAAAGTTGTGAGTACACTATATAAAGAGGTGGTGGAAGAAATTCTGCTGCATGAAGCTGCTTCAATTTCTTGGTATGGGAAATCCCCAGGTGTTGTTGCACTGGTAAAGATGCTTTCTTCAGAGATTTCAAATGTGATGGTAGACTTGATAGAAACTTCTTTCTACCAGATATGGCATCAAGAAGACTTGCTTTATGCTGTTCCAGTTTCTCATGAAGCTTGCAAAGCTCCTTTCTCTGATGATATGATAATACAAGAAATAAAATCATAAGTTTGGAATGGAAAAAGACAGGTATTAGCAGTATTCTCAAAATCCAATGTACTCAATCACTTAAAAATTCAACATCCATAATAGTACATCAGCAATAATCACTTTCGATTGATATAGAGAATATAAGGTGGACAACTGGAAGAGGGTACAAGAATAAGATGCCTCGATGAAATGTATGACAACTCAAAAGAGAAAGTTGCCTGAGAAGACTATGCAGCTGACAAGTAACCATGGTCTAAATGAATCTGAAAATTAATCAGTTGTTTTCAACTATATACTTCTCGAAAGGATGGTATATTTTAATTATAAATGCCAAGCAAAGAAATATTTGTAAATTAAAGGGTCAACAATTACCAAGTAAATTTCCACCAAATTTTGGGAAATTGAAATTTACATATAATGGAGAATAAAGGAGCTGAAGAATAAGTTATCCTTCCCTCGATGATAAGCTTCCCATAAAAGGAGAAGCAAATTTCTGTTCTCCATATCCCTTCAAACTACTAATATAAACGAAACCAGAGAGAGTAAGCTGCTATCAAATACCAAATTTGTTTAATCTCAGCTTCCATTATCAACAGTGATTCCTTTTGATCCCCCAATGAATCCGTCTACAGAAAAATGTTTACAACTACCAAATGCATGGATTTTAACGATAGAATCAAACCAAACTTCCATCTGCAGGGCTCTATGTGACAGAAACTATCGTCGTTGAATCAACAATTCAACAGAAATACAACTAAGTCAGGTACCTGAAATAGCTCAAAGTTGAGCCTCTTCAACATCAAATCATGCGCCACGTCGTCAGCCATAGCCTTCCCCTTGATTTCCTCCGGCGCGCTACTGAAGAATTCTTCTTCAGGCACGAGCTCAATATCAGGATACTTGGACCGGAAATCTTTGCAAGCCTTGATAGCCTTCAGGTAGTGGTTCTTCTCATACAGGAGGTTGTGAAGCTGCAGCGTGGTGGTATCCACCGGGCCCTTCGCAGCCTCCGTCTCCGCCTTGATGCAGTCCTCCTCCACCAAAATCGACCGATTGACCTACAAAACAGTCGAAGAAAAAGAAAGTTAGGGTTCCACTAAACCCCCTAGGATCAAAGTAGGAAAAAATTGAAACTTTCACCGATAGGGACCTTTCGTAGGGTGATGAAGTGGAGGGACATCTGGGTGATGAGCTCGCGGAGCTCAGATTTGGAACTCCCTTCCTCCTTGATGAACAGCATCTTGGACGCCACAGCCTCCATCTCCATCCTCGTATCCTCGAGGAGTTGATGAGCAGTGGGTCTCGCGACTTCGATCGCCTCCATCGCCTCCTCCGCTTCACTCTCCCAGCCGCCGGCGACTCACCTCTTCGGGCTACTCTATCGCGGAAGAAAGAACAAGGGCAGATGCACCTGATAACCACGTGCTAAGGGGCATACATAGGTTTTGGAAATAGTATCTAATTAGTAAATCAAACATAATATTTCCATTTTAGTAATTCTATGCACGAATTGTATTTTTATTATTATTTTTTTTTAAGTTTTAGTACATTATTTATTTATAAAATTTTATTAAATGATTTTGAATGTTAAGAAGGGTCACAAGATTTTTCTTTTTTTAATACAATGGAAATTTTGATTAGGTATGCTTTAAGAAGTTTATCAGGATAACAGAAGGTGATGTCACTGATGTGAAGAATTTTAAGTTATTTAAAGGAAGATAAATTATAAAATCAGTTTTAAGAAATTTATCAGAAGAATAATTAGGAGAACTTATATTTTTAAAATATATTTTCTTATTTATTCTTATCAAAATGATGTGGAAGGAGAGTTCATCAACTTTTCATTGGATTTGGCTAGAGAGCTCCATCTCCTAAATCATACCGTGTCCAAGATGGTACAATATATCAATCAATCTTCGCACAAACAAAAATTTCTCAAATAGAGATAGATCACCTCTTCCATCCGCAGGGCTCTATGTGACAGAAACTATCGTTGAATCAACAATTTAACGGAAGTTAAAGATTGAGTAGATATATTTGCATTCATGATTTATTAATTATGGATATCATTATGGGATATTTGTGACTGGTGGGATTTTCGATAGTAAAATGAGTGTCCTATATCTTAATTTTGTATGTTATCTATGATGCTCATGCTCTATAAATGTTCAGATTCTATATGTTTGCCCCTCTTTCGGTCGATAAAGCTAGCTCGGGAAACAATACAATTATAAAATAATCATAAACTTAAAGCAACTAGCATATAGAAAGAAAATTATATTATGATATCTTAGAATATATGAATATATGGTTCATAAATTTTTTATATATATATTTTTTTTATCTTTTGTATATATTAATTTTTTTATCTTTATCTCTTTATGATTTATATAAATACACGTTGTATCATTATTCTTGAATATAAAAAACATATCCTTTCAATACCTTTTACATGGTATCAGAGCCTCAGGCCTACGCCACAATTCCTAACTCTAGCCACGCCTAGCCGTCGTCGCCATAGTCTACCCTCTCTCTCTCTCAAGCTAAAGCTCCTATGGCTGTACCTGCAACCATCCCGATTTCCTTCAATGTTGCTACTCATACGCCTTTGAAGTTGACTTCATCCAATTATCTCTCATGACGTCTATAGTTCATGACCCTACTCATTGGTTATGATCTGCTTAGCTTTGTTGATGGTTCTCACCCCTGTCCAGACAAACTACATATTGTCGACGGTGCTCAGACTCCTAATCTTGCATATCATGCTTGGATCCAAGATCAACTCGTACTAAATGTTATTATTGGATCTCTTTCTCCATCCTTAATTATATTCATTGCTACTGCTCGCACATCTCATGATGTTGGAACACTCTTGCTCTCACTTATGGCACACCCTCCCTTGGTCATAACACAACTTCGCAATCTAGTCAAAGGCTCTCAATCTATCACTGAATTTATGCAGTTTATCAAATCCAAGTCTGATGAACTGGCGCTCATGAATTCCACTCTTGGCATTGAAGACCTCACCATCAAAATCCTTCATGGTCTTGATGATGACTATAAGGAACTCGCACATGTCATTTGAGCTGGGGACATTGCAATCTCTTTTGAAGAACTCCATGAGAAGCTCCTCAATAATAAAGCTCATCTTGCTACTTGTAAGGATATGCAAATCACTCTTCCAGCAACTACTCACCCTGTTTCTTATCTGCTGTCTCCTCACGTCAATCGCATTATCCACCTGTCATGACTGATCCATCCAACGGTGCTCATCCCATTGGTCCATGGTCCTCCTGACCACGCCAGCAGCTACCCTCTCCAACGCAGGGTCAGCATGTCTCATGTGTAGGTTGCTACTCGGAAAACCTAGAGGTTCCACTGTACAAAAATTTTGTACAAAGATCTGAACCTTTTCCTAGCTACCATGTGTTCTTTTAAATTAAATTTTGGATCGCCTGCGGAACTTAACACGTTTGATCCAAAACTTAATTTATTTGTTCTTTTAGGTTTTGACTTGGATCTCCTGCGGAACTTAACACGTTCGACCCAAGTCACCTTAAGTTATTAATTCCATTAAATATTAATTTCCATAATTGGTTCCCAGTACTGACGTGGCGAGGCACATGGCCTTCTTGGATATGGGAGCAACCACCACCGACTAGACAAAACTTCTTATAGAAAGCTAATATTTAATTTCCTAAAATAACTTTAGGTTAACCGAAAAGAACAATCAAATCACAAGGAAAAATAAAACAAAAGAACACAACATCGAAAAACATATTCGAAATACTAGAATCGTAAGCCTCTTGTATTTGGTATTATTTCCAAAAATAACTAGTATGATGCGGAAAGAAAAATTACTAGTTATACCTTTTAGAAAGACCTCTTGATCTTCTACCGTATTCCTCTTCTAACCTCGGACGTTGTGTGGGCAACGATCTTCCGAGATGAGAAACCACCAACCACCTTCTTCTCCTCCTAGCTAGGTTCGGCCACAAAAGAAGCTTAACCAAGGATGAAGAATTAAACACCAACCAAGCTCCAAGAGATGCTAGCTTTCTCTCCTTCTTCTTCTTCTCCAAGTAGTATCCGGCCACCACAAGAACTCCAAGAGGGATGAAGTATTCGGCCACCACAAGAGGAAGAGAGGGAGAAGATGATGGTCGGCCACGACACCAAGGAAAAGAGGGAGAGAAAATAATAGAGGTTATCTCATGAAGGCACTCTCACCCCTTCTTTTATATTCCTTGGCCTAGGCAAATTAGGAAATTTAATTACAATAAAATTTTCTTAATTTCCTTGACATGATTTAATTGAGAAAAATAAAATAAAATTTCCCCAATTAAACTATATTGGTCGGCCACATCAAAAAGAAATAAATTAGACAAGTTTTAATCAACAAATTAAAACTTCCTAATTTGTTTCCGGAAATTTTAAAATTAAAATTTCTCTTCAAAAATCTCTTCATGGTTGATAAAAAGAAATTTCCATAATTTTAATTTTACAACATGTGAATAATTCTTAAAGAGAAAATAAAATATCTCACCAATCTACAAATAAGGAAAGAGATCCAATCTCTTTCTTTAATCTTTTGTAGATCTTTTACAAGAGAGATATTTTAATTTTAATTCTCGTTAATAAATTATATCTTCCACATAATAAAAATTAAAATTAAAATTAAAATCCTTTTTAATTTAATTATGGTCGGCCCTACTAGCTTGGGTTCAAGCTAGGGCCGGCCACCCTAAACTCATGCTTAGGCCGGCCCTAGCTTGGTTCCCAAGCTAGCTTGGCCGGCCCCCTTTAGGTGGGTATAGAAGGTGGGTATATGTGGGTATAGTACTCTATAAATAAGAGACTACGATAGGGACCGAGAGGAGGAATTGGTTTTGGTCTCCCGATAAAATTAAGCATCCTGTGTTCGCCCCGAACACACAACTTAATTTTATCAATAATAATTCATTCCACTAGAGAACTATTATTGAACTACCGCACCAATCCCAAATTACATTTTTGGGCTCCTTCTTATTATGAGTGTGTTAGTCTCCCTGTATTTAAGATATCGAATGTCCACTAATTAAGTGAGTTACTGACAACTCATTTAATTAATATCTTAGTCCAAGAGTGGTACCACTCAACCTTATCATCATGTCGGACTAAGTCCACCTGCAGGGTTTAACATGACAATCCTTATGAGCTCCTCTTGAGGACATTATCAACCTAGTATCTCTTGGTTCGTGGTCCTCTTGAC
Organism: Zingiber officinale; assembly: GCF_018446385.1. Classification (NCBI taxonomy): domain Eukaryota; kingdom Viridiplantae; phylum Streptophyta; class Magnoliopsida; order Zingiberales; family Zingiberaceae; genus Zingiber; species Zingiber officinale. The sequence continues at coordinate 136,855,119 of NC_055995.1, read as the reverse complement.
CGCGGCAACGACTACCCTCTCCAACGTAGGGCCAGCATGTCTCATGCTCGTATCTTGGGCGTTGTCAGTTGTGCAGTCGTCAAGGTCATTCTGCTTAGCGTTGCCTTGATTTTTTGTATCAGCTTGCTCCTACCCTTGTGCCTCCCACTGGCTCATCTCATGTTGCATATAGACTGCCTACTTCATCGGTTGCTACTTACACTATGGCATCACCCTCTTCGTCTAATTGGATCATTGACTCTGGCGTCACCCATCATGTGACTTCTAACCTCTCCAAACTCTCTCTACATGCTTCGCATGTTAGTTCTGATGGTGTTATTGTCGGTGATGGTGCTGGACTTCCCATTACTCACACAAGTTGTCTCTTACCATTATCTACCTCTTCTTCTTTGAAATTTCCCAATGCCCTTTGTGTGCCATCAATTAATAAGAACCTTTTATCTGTCTCCCAACTTCGTAAAACTAATAATGTCATTGTTATTTTCTCTTCCTCTGGTTTTCAGGTGAAGGATCCTCACACGGGGGTTATTGTCCATCAAGGTCTACTTAAAGGTAATGTCTTCTCTTGGTCTGCATCCATTCATTCTCCACCACTAGTGCTTTCTTCTTTTGTCGTTTCTCTCCCTGTCTGGCATAGTCATCTGAGACACTCGTTTGCTCGAGTCTTACGTCAATTAGTCATGTCTAAGTCGTTATCTTGCTCTACTTATTTAGTTTGTCATTTTTATTGTAATTCTTATCAATACAATAAAAGTCATAAATTATTTTTCGTGACTCTTCGCTCTCTTCACAATTTCCTCTTAATCTAATGTTTTTTTATGTTTGGGCTTCTACTGTTATCTCATGTGATGGAGATAAATATTATATTATATTTGTTGATCATCATAGTAAATATATTTAGTTATGTCCCTTAAAACACAAATCGAATGTCCGTTCTATTTTATGATGTTTTAAGTCTCTTGTCGATAAACGATTTATGTTAGGGTCGATTTGTAGCTAGAAGGGGGTGAATAACTTGTCACGCTTCAATTGCTTGCTTCGTGATGATGAAATGCGGCGAAAATGCACACAAAGCACACTCACAACACTAACGCTAGGATTTACTTGGTTTCCATCTCAAGAAGAGGTGACTAATCCAAGGATCCGACCATCGTACACACATTCACTAAGAAAACTCTCCTTTTCGGTAACTACCGAAGGTGGAGAAACCTCATACAATCTCCTCACAACAAGATACACTCAAACAAGAAGAAAATACACAAGTGTATAAATAAAATTCTTTTCTTGCTTGCTCTTGTTGATGTAGATCACCTCTTAACTATTGGAAGTGCACTAACACTTATCCCCAAGAAGCTTCAAGAACTGGCGGAAAGATCGTGGAAGAGAATCGTGTGTGTTGGGAAAAAGCACTGCAAAGAAGCTCGCCGACGGCTATATACTTCACGCTTCTAAGACTCTCAATCGATTGGGCATGCTCCCAATCAATTGCCACATCAGATCTGCACCATCCCAGTCGTTCATCGCTCGCTACCTGCCCAACGATCACATCCCAATCGATTGGATGATCGATTGGGAAGGCTTGAATCGATCAGCCGATCGATTCAGCCTCTCTCGCGTCCACGCGCGAGAAACAACCCCCAATCAATCGGTCGATCAATTGGCGGTGCCCAATTGATCGGCTGATCGATTGGGAAGCATTCTATTTTCGCGATATAAGCTCCCAATCGATCGGCTGATCGATTGGGCCAGCCTTCATTCGCGCACACAGCCAATCGATCGATTGGACTATAGTCCAATCGATTGGTTGATCGATTGACCTCCCTTTGACTTGCTTAAATCAAGTCTAGGATCTCCAATTTCAACATCCGGTCAATCATGATCTGTTGGTGTAACACCCACGAAATTATAGGATATGTATATGAATATTATTTTTCCTTAGAGCATAGAAATGAAAAGAATAAGAGAAAAAGGGAAAATAAGAACAAAAATATAGAATAAGAAGAGGTGAGGTCAAGGATTGAACCTTGAACCTCCCACATATGATGGAGATAAATTGATGCATGATAACCACTAGGATAAGGAGTAATATTTGGATGGAAAGAGATGAGAAATTTAATTAAAGGTGAGAAGGAAATAAAAGAAAACTAAACAAAAGAGCAAGAGAAAACCAAGTAGCTTACCTTCTTTTCCTCTTGGTTAAGAAAAGGAGCAAGCAAAAGAAGAATTTTCTACTTCACTCCCTCTCTCAATTTTCGTGGGAATTAAAGGAATAATGGAGAAGAAGAGTTAAGGGAATGAATGAAGACATGTTTCATTTAACAAAAGAATAAATAGATTTAGGAGAAGGAAAAACAAGAGAGTAAGTCCTTTTCTTTCTTCCTCCTTCTCCCTTCTTCATTCTTCACCGAACCAAGAAACCCTTCCCTCTCCTCATTCCAATAGCTAAGTTAAGTTCTTCTCCAAGAAAGCTAATTTCTGAGAAGAAACCTTCAAGTTCTATCCCTTCCAAGCAAAGGAAAAAAAGGAGGTACAAGAAGAAGAAGCTTCCTCCTTCCTTGGCACCTAGAACACTTTTCTCTCTAAGGAAAACCACAAGCGAAAGGATGTAAGTTTCCCTCACCTGTGGTATAATAGCTCTTGTTTGTTCTATGAAGATTCGGTTACATAAAAATCTAAGCAAACCTCATGAAGAATTTCGGCCAAGATAAGACCAAAGGAAGGACCTAGGAATTATAAAGATCTAAATTTCGACATGCTTGATATGTTCTTGAAATATGTAATTTATGGTAGGGATTTATCCTATGTTTCTATGCTAGAAGGTTTAGTAGAACTTAGATCCATGGTCCTAGATTTTCGGCCAAGCAAGAATAAAAGGATTAGGTAAGTTTAAGCCTCAAATTAAAACATGCTCCTTTGTTCTTATGATAGATGCCCTATGATAATGGTATTGTTAACATTTTTTTCCTACTTGTTATGTGGATTGGAACTTCATCTCAAGCTCATGAATATTCGGTCATGATAGAACTAAGGGCTTAGAAGAGCTTTAACTTAAAACTAAGCATGCCATGTTTTCCCTAAGATAAGATATGAAGCTATTATGATATGCCCATGATTATATGTTATGTTGAACTCTATTTCATGTCTAAGAAGGTTCGGCCATGTTTAGATTTGAAACCTAGGAGAGTTTAAACAAGTCTAAGATACTCATGACCTTCTTGATGAAATGATATGAAAATGTTTTATGTTTATTTGTTGCATGGAAATTTGGTTATATGCTTGATAAGTTTCGGCCACATCATGATTTAGGGTCTAGGAAACTTAGAACCTAACTCAACTATGCTCATGTTATTCCTTGAAATATTTGCTATGAAAGTTGTTTAAGGTTCTCATGCTTTTAGGACACTTGAACCCTAGCTTTAAATCCTACAAGTTTCGGCTACATCATGTTTAAGGGCTTAGGAAACTTAGAACCTAACTCAACTATGCTCATGTTATTCCTTGAAATATTTGCTATAAAAGTTGTTCAAGGTTCTCATGCTTTTAGGACACTTGAACCCTAACTTTAAGTCCTATAAGTTTCAGTCACATCATGTTTAAGGGCCTAGGAAACTTAGAACCTAACTCAACTATGCTCATGTTATTCCTTGAAATATTTGCTATGAAAGTTGTTTAAGGTTCTCATGCTTTTAGGACACTTGAACGCTAGCTTTAAGTCCTACAAGTTTCGGCCACATCATGTTTAAGGGCTTAGGAAACTTAGAACCTAACTCAACTATGCTCATGTTATTTCCTTGAAATGTTTGTGATCCTGTCCGAACCAAGAGTCAACGGACATTGGGCACGTGGCGCTCCCTGCTGGATCCTCGAGCGCTCCGGCGAACCTGCAGCAAAACCGAACCGGGAGGGGTGTCCCGGCGACGGCCCTCCGACGCTCAAGTTAGGCGAGGAATAACGAATAGGTGGCCTCAAGATGAAGATTTTTCTCCTACCTCCCGTGAAGAAATGGAGGCCTTATATAGACCTCTCGAAGAAGCCTGGGCGCGCCAATCGAAGCAACCATCTGCCTTTGACCACGCCCAGGTATGGGTCTGTCAGAAGGGCCATGCCCAAATATGGATCTGTCAGGCAGACGTCCATGAGACCATACTGCTACTGTATCAACCTTTCCATGATGTGACGGCAAGATCCTCCATCGTGCGATCTTGTGTACGACCTAATCATCCTTCTGTTGATATCCCATATCCCGAGCTGAGCGCATAGGCCGCTCGGCCACCTTTATACCCTCGCCCCTATCCTGGCCGAATGGACCACCCGATCGGCCCTTCGGTCCCAGCCGAGCGGACTTCCGCTCGGCCCTTCGGTCCCAGCCGAGCGGACTTCCGCTCGGCCCTTCGGTCTTCCTGCCTTGGCGTCGGAAACCCAAGCCCATGGATGAGTTATCTCTAGCTCCGCTCGGACCATTACCCGCTTGGCCAGCCCTCCATCCGTCCTTAGGTTGGGACCCTTCAGAAGGTGGGCCCCGCATTCTTACCGCCGGATCACTTGCCTTCCCTTCAAGTCTAGTCGAAGGAGGAAGTGAGTCCGACTGACTGGATTATATGTGTCCGAGCGGGCGGTCGTCGCCTTTCCGTTGCTTATAGTATTCGTGGGGCCGTTCGGCCCTTCCTCCAAATTCAGCCGCTCGGCTCTTCGTTATGGTGGTCTTGTCGCTCAACAGGAATGTTTGCTTGTCTAAATCTCCTTGAAAATCACTCAAATCCTCTCCATTAAGTCGAAGCATGCGCAGTATGGGCGCATTAATTGCGCTCGGTGACAGAGCACCACGTGTCGACCCTTGTGTGACGGCGGCGTCACTTACGATGGGACGCCTCCATTTAAAATGGACGACCCGATGGTGTCCTTGTTTCCCGTGACCTGGATCGGACGGTGGAGGCCCATCGACTTCGGCCGTATAAAGCCTTAGCCCTCCTCCGCCTACGCATCTTTGCCCGTGCTTTGCCCCCTGCCTCTTCTGTTGCTGCGGCCTCCGGCGATCCAGCTCCTGTTCTTCGGCAGCTACCATCTCACCGGCGATCTTCTCCGCCCATCCCCTTCTTAGTGAGCCTTCTTTCCTCGCTTACCAGGTCTTTCCTAACCGTTTTACCTCTCTTTCGTTGCTATCCTTTTGTCTCTTCGGGATGGCGAGCTCTTCTGACCCCTCTACCCATGTTCACGGTCCATGGTATATGAGTATGGAGAGTCGGTTTGACGAAGAGGGCGCTCGGCGTCTGGTTCGGACGTACGGGATCCCAGATAACCATGAAATAATTATAGCCGGCCCAGCCGATCGGCCCCATGACCCGCCGACCGGCACCATTTGTTTCTTTCTGGACCAATTCCAGGGCGGCCTTAGGTTTCCCACCCATCGATTTATTTTGGAAGTTTGTAACTATTTTCGTATCCCGCTCGGCCAACTAGTGCCAAATTCCTTTAGGCTGCTGAGCGGAGCGGTCGTCCTCTTCAAGCTGCACAGTATCTCTCTGGACCCCAAAATATTCCACTTCTTCTTCTACCCCAAACAATCCAAGCCGGGCACTTTTATTTTCCAAAGTAGAATAGGCTTTAAATTTTTCGATAATATGCCGACCTCCAACAAACACTGGAAGGAGTTTTTCTTTTACATCCGACTTCCCGAGCGGCCAGCATTCCGAACCAGATGGCAGACCGCTGTGCCGACTCAGCCGGAGCTTGGCAAGTTCAGAAGCAACCCAGTCTATCTTCATGCGGCGAACTGGTTGTCCGGTCAGCGATACAAGATCGACCAGTTGCTGCTCAAAGGGGTGTTATATATTTTCGGATTGTCTCCCGTTCGGGCAAATCTCCCCTTCCGCATGAGTAAGGATCCTTTACTCCCTTGGTCTTTTTTTGTCTAATTGATTTTAATTTCTTTTATTGCAGCTGAAGTCATGTGGCGCTCCAAGGCTACCGCTAACCTGAAATTGAAGTCCGTGGAGATTGAAGCGGCTACGAAAAAAGAGCTCGCCGAGCGGGGACTCATCCCCAGCCGCCCGGCGGATGCAGGAGAGGGGGGGGGGGGCGCAGTCCGCCCCTGAAACAGAAACTGCCCCATCCGCTTCAACGGAGGTTGAGGCGGATCCTGTTTCCTCGGCCCCCGCCGAGCTGGGCGTTCCGCAGGTTGGAAATCCACCATTGGAGGTTCGGCGGAAACGTCGAAGAGACCCCAGCCTTCCGCCAACCCAAGAGGGGGAACCACAGGCGCCGATCAGCGTAACTTCGCCTGACCGCACGCCCCCGCAGATCGGGACCCCTGTGGCCTCTCCTATCGCACAGCCCTCCGGCTCTCCTCCCCGAACTCGCCGCCGCCTACGTCGGTTGGGCGAAACTCCCACCATAGGGGAGTCTTTGCATCAGGCGGCCGCGACTGAAGAAGCGCCGTCCGGCCACCCTACCATCAAGACTACCCTTCGATTCCCGTCAGAGGAATATTTACTGTCTACCGATCGACCATCGAGCCCCGTTCACGAAATAACCCTGACTGGTCCGCTCGCCAAGCTCTTCGAGGACGCCCAGATTCAGGTGGCCCTTATGACGCCCAAGCAGCTCGGCGATAACAATATGGGCCACTCAGGTAAACCCATCTTCATTCTCGTGTCATGCTATTGTTTGATTCCTGATATTATTATTTCCCTTACAGCGCTGGGCTGAACAAATTGCCACGAGCCATCGGCTAGCCGAGTTGGAGGATCTCCTAGAAAAACTCCAAGTGTCGGGAGGTCCCACGGCCGAGCGGGAGAAACAAGCTCGAGCAGAAGAAGGCTGCCGATCTGGCTGCAGAGGTGGTCCGACTCGATGACTTGGTGAAGAAGCGGGACGGGGACGTGAAGCGCGCCAATGGTCGGAAGAGGCGGGCAATTGCTGATCTAGATAAAATGAAAGTCGAAGTCCGGGCCCTAGATCAGCAGTCTAAGAAGCTAGGGGCCGAGCTGGATGCCGAGCGAGAGATCCGTTCGGCCGAACGCACAAAAGCTGAGATGGACTTGAAGGCTGTCCGAGATACCTTAACCGCTTCCCGAGCGGCACTCAAAAAATATAAGGAGGGCGAGCCAAGTCGGCTAGCAGCAGCGCGCCAGGAATACCTCCGCTCGGAGCGCTTTGGCGAAAAGTTTGGTGGCAACGTCTCCTCAACCTTCCTCGAGGCGGTCAAGGTCACCACGGCTTACTTCAAGAAGGGGGGGCATCTTCCTGCTAACCTGAGCATTCCCCCTCCCGAACTGGCGGCCATGATTGACGACATCCCGGACACCTTCTTTAACTTTGAAGACCCCGAGTGAGGCGAGTTTTTTGAGTACTTTCTGTGTTTCATCCGCTCGGCGGATGTAAAATTTTTGTATGTGCCGTTCGGCATAATTTTTCTTATAATGAAACGATGTCCCTTTGCTTGTCTTCTTACTCATTGTGCACAATATTCTTCTGTTTGCTTAACGTTGATGCTTAGCGTCAGTCATGTTCTTAAGCATTCTCCCTCACGCGTCCGATCGGCTTGGCTCATTGCATAAAGTCCGAGCGAGGAGGCCTACTCGCTCTGCACGTATCCTGCCTGCGTGAAGTCAACAAATGCCGAGCATCGAAGGACCAACCCCCAATCGGGCCTGAATGTTTTAATATTTGTAGTTTCCGCGGTATCTTACTCTGATATTCGTTCTTCGGCGCGGATGTTTATAGCCGATCGGCGCGGCTGTCGATTTTTAACGACGGTGCTCGTCGGCGCGGATGTTTATAGCCGATCGGCGCGGCTCTCGATTTTTAACCACGGTGCTCGTCGGCTCGTCCGCTCGGTTTTTATAGACGCCGGCTCGTCTCTCGATATTTAACGTCGGAGCTCGACGGCACGGATCTTTATAGCCGGTCGGCGCGACTCTCGATTTTTAACGACGGTGCTCGTCGGCGCGGATGTTTATAGCCGATCGGCGCGGCTCTCGATTTTTAACGACGGTGCTCGTCGGTTCGTCCGCTCGGATTATTTATAGACGCCGGCTCGTCTCTCGATATTTAACGTCGGAGCTCGACGGCACGGATATTTATAGCCGGTCGGCGCGGCTCTCGATTTTTAACGACGGTGCTCGTCGGCGCGGATGTTTATAGCCGATCGGCGCGGCTCTCGATTTTTAACGACGGTGCTCGTCGGCGCGGATGTTTATAGCCGATCGGCGCGGCTCTCGATTTTTAACGACGGTGCTCGTCGGTTCGTCCGCTCGGATTATTTATAGACGCCGGCTCGTCTCCCGATATTTAACGCTCGGCAGCACGGATATTATAGCGGTCGGTAGCGGCTCTCGATTTTAACGACGGTGCTCGTCGGTACGGATGTTTATAGCCGATCGGCGCGGCTCTCGATCTTTAACGGCGGTGCTCGTCGGCGCGGATGTTTATAGCCGATCGGCGCGGCTCTCGATTTTTAACGACGGTGCTCGTCGGCGCGGATGTTTATAGCCGATCGGCGCGGTTCTCGATTTTTAACGACGGTGCTCGTCGGTTCGTCCGCTCGGATTATTTATAGACGCCGGCTCGTCTCTCGATATTTAACGTCGGAGCTCGACGGCACGGATATTTATAGCCGGTCGGCGCGGCTCTTGGGGTACATAGTGACCGAGCGGGGAATCGAAGCAAATCCCAACAAGGTGAAAGCTCTGCAAGACATGCCGCCCCCAAGAAATACAAGGGAAGTACAACGGCTGACCGGTCGGATAACTGCTTTGTCCAGATTCATCTCTAAAACCGCCGACCGGAGCCTTCCATTCTTCAAGATCCTGCGCAAGGCTACTAAGTTCCAGTGGGACGAAGAATGTGACCGAGCGTTCGGAGAATTGAAGACATATCTTAATTCTCTGCCAGTGCTAGCCAAGCCGATCGGGGGTGAGTCACTTTATATTTATTTGTCGTCAACTGAGCATGCTGTAGGCTCGGCACTTGTGAAGGCGAGCGACGAAGAGCGGTCGGTGTACTTTTTAAGCCACATTTTGAAAGATGCTGAATCTCGTTACACGGGCCTCGAGAAGTTGGCCTTTGCTTTGGTTCTAGCCGCTCGGCGCCTTCGACCGTATTTCTTGGCTCACACCATCATTGTCCGGACGAACAGTCCACTCGGAAGAGTACTGTTGAATCCAGAAGCGTCCGGACGGCTCATCAAGTGGACGACAGAATTAAGTGAATTTGACATCCAATATCAGCCCCGCTCGGCGATCAAAGCCCAATCCTTGGCTGATTTTGTGACTGAAGTGCAAAGGCCAGAGCAGGAAGCTATGTGGAGAATATATGTGGATGGATCCTCCACTCGGCTCGGAAGTGGGATCGGAATCTTACTACTTTCACCTCAGGAAGAAAAGATGCACCTATCCGTCCGGCTGGATTACCAGGCTACCAACAACGAAGCAGAGTATGAGGCCCTCATAGCCGGATTGCAGGCAGCCCGGCATGTGGGTGCCGGTCGGGTGACTCTCTATTCGGATTCGCAGTTGGCCGCTCAACAACTTTCTGGCACCTTTGAAATCAATAATGTTCGGCTTAAACTCTACGTTGAGGCCTTCGAAAAGCTCAAAGCTACTTTCCGAGAGGTTCTTATACAGAAGATCCCCCGAACGGAGAACCAAGCAGCAGACGAGTTAGCCAAACTCGCGAGTTCAATAACACCCGTTGCCATTCAGCAACCAATTGAAAAAGTACTGCTGGTGGCGCACGTCGATCGGATGCAAGGCCTCACGTTTCCAAGCGACTGGAGGACACCTATTATAGAATTTCTCCGTTCGGGCACCACACCCTCCGATGAATATGCAGCCCGGCTCCTCAGAAGAAGAGCCGGTCGGTTTACACTCATCGGAGATCAGCTTTACAAGAAAGCATTCTCGCGCCCGTTGCTCAAATGTGTAAGCTTGGAGGACTCAGCTTACATCCTCCAAGAAGTACATCAAGGATCATGCGGGGGTCATCCGGGCGGGCGCTCATTGGCCAAGAAGATCCTCTTGGCCGGATACTTTTGGCCAACTTTACAAACAGATGCCGCTCGGACATGCCTTTCATGCCAGAAGTATCACAACTTCTCCCACCGACCGGCTGAAGAAATGAAGGCGTCAAGCGTTTCATGCCCGTTCGACCAATGGGGAATGGATATTGTCGGTCCATTTCCGATGGCGGCTGGGCAGAGGAAATTCTTACTAGTGGCGGTAGACTATTTCTCCAAGTGGGTGGAGGCCGAGCCGCTAGCAAAGATCACTGAACAAATGGTTAAAAAATTCATCTGGCAACACATCATTTGTCGGTTCGGCATCCCTCGCCGACTAGTGTCCGACAACGGGCGGCGGTTCACAGGGAAGATGTTAGAGGATTGGTGCAAGAGCTATGGCATTGAGCAACACTTCACATCCGTGGCCTATCCTCAGAGCAACGGTCAAGCTGAAGTGGACAACCGGGAAATTCTCCGTATTCTGCGCGCTCGGCTCGACCATTTGGGAGGAAGTTGGCCGGATGAAGTGCCGAACGTCTTGTGGGCCATCCGAACAACGCCAAAAGAAGGGACAGGAGTCACACCGTTCCATTTGGTATATGGTGGCGAGGCCGTCATTCCGGTTGAAGTCGGCGTGGAGTCCGCCCGGATCCAGAGCTACGATGAGGACAACGCCGAACGGAGAACACATGGAGCTGGATTTTGTAGAAGAGGAGAGGGCAAAGGCGTCCGTTCGGCTGATGGCGTATCGACAACGAATGAAGCAAAACTATAACCGGCGCGTCATTCCCCGATCATTCCAGATCGGCGACCTTGTCTGGAAGAAAGTCAAGCCGGTCGGCGACGTCGGCAAGCTTGAAGCTCCATGGGCAGGTCCCTTCAGAATCATCGAAAAGCTCCTCTCGGGCGCGTATTATCTGGAGGATGAGGAAGGTCGACAGCTAGATAGACCGTGGAGCGCGAACCACCTCCAGCCTTACCGGGCAGGGTAAAAGGTGTGCCTATGTAAATCATCTTATGTACTTTTTTTCGACTGAATACTTGAAATGAAGAACCGAAAAATCAAGAGAACAAATAAGACATCGCCAACAAAAGAACGAAGGCCCCGAGCCGCGCGGCCGGAGGTAAATGGGTCGGGCCAAGCGCTCTAAAATTGAAGGCCCCGTACCAGTCGGACGGAGGTAAATTATCCGAGCCAAAATGCTCGACGCAGCAGACCATGGGCCGTTCGGCCAGGAGTACGTTCTCCGAGCTGGGTGGAAGGGGCATGTAGATTATCCGAGCCAGGTGCCCGAATAGCAAAGGCCCCCCAGCCGATTATATTCGCAAGCAAATGACCCGTGCTGTTCGGCCAGGCACAAAGACTGTCCAAATGCGAGATAAGATGTGAAGGCCAAGGTCGCTCGACCTGGTAAGGAGTTAGGCTCGAAGCCCGTCTAGCCCAGACGTTAAACCGTAGAGCCGCGCCGACCGGCTATAAATATCCGTGCCGTCGAGCTCCGACGTTAATTATCGAGAGACGAGCCGGCGTCTATAAATAATCCGAGCGGACGAACCGACGAGCACCGTCGTTAAAAATCGAGAGCCGCGCCGATCGGCTATAAACATCCGCGCCGACGAGCACCGTCGTTAAAAATCGAGAGCCGCGCCGATCGGCTATAAACATCCGCGCCGACGAGCACCGTCGTTAAAATTCGAGAGTCGCGCCGACCGGCTATAAATATCCGTGCCGTCGAGCTCCGACGTTAAATATCGAGAGACGAGCCTGCGTCTATAAATAATCCGAGTGGACGAACCGACGAGCACCGTCGTTAAAAATCGAGAGCCGCGCCGATCGGCTATAAACATCCGCGCCGACGAGCACCGTCGTTAAAAATCGAGAGCCGCGCCGATCGGCTATAAACATCCGCGCCGACGAGCACCGTCGTTAAAAATCGAGAGCCGCGCCGACCGGCTATAAATATCCGTGCCGTCGAGCTCCGACGTTAAATATCGAGAGACGAGCCGGCGTCTATAAATAATCCGAGCGGACGAACCGACGAGCACCGTCGTTAAAAATCGAGAGCCACGCCGATCGGCTATAAACATCCGCGCCGACGAGCACCGTCGTTAAAAATCGAGAGCCGCGCCGATCGGCTATAAACATCCGCGACGAGCACCGTCGTTAAAATCGAGAGCCGACCGGCTATAAATATCCGTGCCGCCGAGCTCCGACGTTAAAAATCGAGAGCCACGCCGATCGGCTATAAACATCCGCGCCGACGAGCACCGTCGTTAAAAATCGAGAGCCGCGCCGATCGGCTATAAACATCCGCGCCAACGAGCACCGTCGATAAAAATCGAGAGCCGCGCCGATCGGCTATAAACATCCGCGCCGACGAGCACCGTCGATAAAAATCGAGAGCCGCGCCGATCGGCTATAAACATCCGCGCCGACGAGCACCGTCGTTAAAAATCGAGAGCCGCGCCGACCGGCTATAAATATCCGTGCCGTCGAGCTCCGACGTTAAATATCGAGAGACGAGCTGGCGTCTATAAAAACCGAGCGGACGAGCCGACGAGCGCCGTCGTTAAAAATCGAGAGCCGCGCCGATCAGCTATAAACATCCGCGCCGACGAGCACCGTCGTTAAAAATCGACAGCCGCGCCGATCGGCTATAAACATCCGCGCCGAAGAACGAATATCAGAGTAAGATACCGCGGAAACTACAAATATTAAAACATTCAGGCCCGATTGGGGGTTGGTCCTTCGATGCTCGGCATTTGTTGACTTCACGCAGGCAGGATACGTGCAGAGCGAGTAGGCCTCCTCGCTCGGACTTTATGCAATGAGCCAAGCCGATCGGACGCATGAGGGAGAATGCTTAAGAACATGACTGACGCTAAGCATCAACGTTAAGCAAACAGAAGAATATTGTGCACAATGAGTAAGAAGACAAGCAAAGGGACATCGTTTCATTATAAGAAAAATTATGCCGAACTGCACATACAAAAATTTTACATCCGCCGAGCGGATGAAACACAGAAAGTACTCAAAAAACCCGCCTCACTGGGGTCTTCAAAGTTAAAGAAGGTGTCCGAGATGTCGTCAATCATGACCGCCAGTTCGGGAGGGGGAATGCTCAGGTTAGCAGGAAGATGCCCCCCTTCTTGAAGTAAGCCGTGGTGACCTTGACCGCCTCGAGGAAGGTTGAGGAGACGTTGCCACCAAACTTTTCGCCAAAGCGCTCCGAGCGGAGGTATTCCTGGCGCGCTGCTGCTAGCCGACTTGGCTCGCCCTCCTTATATTTTTTGAGTGCCGCTCGGGAAGCGGTTAAGGTATCTCGGACAGCCTTCAAGTCCATCTCAGCTTTTGTGCGTTCGGCCGAACGGATCTCTCGCTCGGCATCCAGCTCGGCCCCTAGCTTCTTAGACTGCTGATCTAGGGCCCGGACTTCGACTTTCATTTTATCTAGATCAGCAATTGCCCGCCTCTTCCGACCATTGGCGCGCTTCACGTCCCCGTCCCGCTTCTTCACCAAGTCATCGAGTCGGACCACCTCTGCAGCCAGATCGGAAGCCTTCTTCTGTTCGGCCTCAAGAGCTTGTTTCTCCCGCTCGGCCATGAGACCTCCCGACACTTGGAGTTTTTCTAGGAGATCCTCCAACTCGGCTAGCCGATGGCTCGTGGCAATTTGTTCAGCCCAGCACTGTAAGGGAAATAATAATATCAGGAATCAAACAACAGCATGACACGAGAATGAAGATGGGTTTACCTGAGTGGCCTGCTGCATATTGTTATCGCCGAGCTGCTTGGGCGTCATAAGGGCCACCTGAATCTGGGCGTCCTCGAAGAGCTTGGCGAGCGGACCAGTCAGGGTTATTTCGTGAACGGGGCTCGATGGTCGATCGGTAGACAGTAAATATTCCTCTGACGGGAATCGAAGGGTAGTCTTGACGGTAGGGTGGCCGAACGGCGCTTCTTCAGTCGCGGCCGCTTGATGCAAAGACTCCCCTATGGTGGGAGTTTCGCCCAACCGACGTAGGCGGCGGCGAGTTCGGGGAGGAGAGCCGGAGGGCTGTGCGATAGGCGAGGCCACAGGGGTCCCGATCTGCGGGGGCGTGCGGTCAGGCGAAGTTACGCTGATCGGCGCCTGTGGTTCCCCCTCTTGGGTCGGCGGAAGGCTGGGGTCTCTTCGACGTTTCCGCCGAACCTCCAATGGTGGATTTCCAACCTGGGGAACGCCCAGCTCGGCGGGGGCCGAGGAAACAGGATCCGCCTCAACCTCCGTTGAAGCGGATGGAGCAGTTTCTGTTTCAGGGGCGGACTGCGCCCCTCCCTCTCCTGCATCCGCCGGGCGGCTGGGGATGAGTCCCCGCTCGGCGAGCTCTTTTTTCGTAGCCGCTTCAATCTCCACGGACTTCAATTTCAGGTTAGCGGTAGCCTTGGAGCGCCACATGACTTCAGCTGCAATAAAAGAAATTAAAATCAATTAGACAAAAAAAGACCAAGGGAGTAAAGGATCCTTACTCATGCGGAAGGGGAGATTTGCCCGAACGGGAGACAATCCGAAAATATACAACACCCCTTTGAGCAGCAACTGGTCGATCTTGTATCGCTGACCGGACAACCAGTTCGCCGCATGAAGATAGGCTGGGTTGCTTCTGAACTTGCCAAGCTCCGGCTGAGTCGGCACAGCGGTCTGCCATCTGGTTCGGAATGCTGGCCGCTCGGGAAGTCGGATGTAAAAGAAAAACTCCTTCCAGTGTTTGTTGGAGGTCGGCATATTATCGAAAAATTTAAAGCCTATTCTACTTTGGAAAATAAAAGTGCCCGGCTCGGATTGTTTGGGGTAGAAGAAGAAGTGGAATATTTTGGGGTCCAGAGGGATACTGTGCAGCTTGAAGAGGACGACCGCTCCGCTCAGCAGCCTAAAGGAATTTGGCACTAGTTGGCCGAGCGGGATACGAAAATAGTTACAAACTTCCAAAATAAATCGATGGGTGGGAAACCTAAGGCCGCCCTGGAATTGGTCCAGAAAGAAACAAATGGTGCCGGTCGGCGGGTCATGGGGCCGATCGGCTGGGCCGGCTATAATTATTTCATGGTCATCTGGGATCCCGTACGTCCGAACCAGACGCCGAGCGCCCTCTTCGTCAAACCGACTCTCCATACTCATATACCATGGACCGTGAACATGGGTAGAGGGGTCAGAAGAGCTCGCCATCCCGAAGAGACAAAAGGATAGCAACGAAAGAGAGGTAAAACGGTTAGGAAAGACCTGGTAAGCGAGGAAAGAAGGCTCACTAAGAAGGGGATGGGCGGAGAAGATCGCCGGTGAGATGGTAGCTGCCGAAGAACAGGAGCTGGATCGACGGAGGCCACAGCAACAGAAGAGGCAGGGGGGCAAAGCACGGGCAAAGATGCGTAGGCGGAGGAGGGCTAAGGCTTTATACGGCCGAAGTCGATGGGCCTCCACCGTCCGATCCAGGTCACGGGAAACAAGGACACCATCGGGTCGTCCATTTTAAATGGAGGCGTCCCACCGTAAGTGACGCCGCCGTCACACAAGGGTCGACACGTGGCGCTCTGTCACCGAGCGCAATTAATGCGCCCATACTGCGCATGCTTCGACTTAATGGAGAGGATTTGAGTGATTTTCAAGGAGATTTAGACAAGCAAACATTCCTGTTGAGCGACAAGACCACCATAACGAAGAGCCGAGCGGCTGAATTTGGAGGAAGGGCCGAACGGCCCCACGAATACTATAAGCAACGGAAAGGCGACGACCGCCCGCTCGGACACATATGGTCCAGTCAGTCGGACTCACTTCCTCCTTCGACTAGACTTGAAGGGAAGGCAAGTGATCCGGCGGTAAGAATGCGGGGCCCACCTTCTGAAGGGTCCCAACCTAAGGACGGATGGAGGGCTGGCCAAGCGGGTAATGGTCCGAGCGGAGCTAGAGATAACTCATCCATGGGCTTGGGTTTCCGACGCCAAGGCAGGAAGACCGAAGGGCCGAGCGGAAGTCCGCTCGGCTGGGACCGAAGGGCCGATCGGGTGGTCCATTCGGCCAGGATAGGGGCGAGGGTATAAAGGTGGCCGAGCGGCCTATGCGCTCAGCTCGGGATATGGGATATCAACAGAAGGATGATTAGGCCGTACACAAGATCGCACGATGGAGGATCTTGCCGTCACATCATGGAAAGGTTGATACAGTAGCAGTATGGTCTCATGGACGTCTGCCTGACAGATCCATATTTGGGCATGACCCTTCTGACAGACCCATACCTGGGCGTGGTCAAAGGCAGATGGTTGCTTCGATTGGCGCGCCCAGGCTTCTTCGAGAGGTCTATATAAGGCCTCCATTTCTTCACGGGAGGTAGGAGAAAAATCTTCATCTTGAGGCCACCTATTCGTTATTCCTCGCCTAACTTGAGCGTCGGAGGGCCGTCGCCGGGACACCCCTCCCGGCTCGGTTTTGCTGCAGGTTCGCCGGAGCGCTCGAGGATCCAGCAGGGAGCGCCACGTGCCCAGTGTCCGTTGACTCTTGGTTCGGACAGGATCATATATATATATATATGTGTGTGTGTGTGTGTGTGTGTGTGTGTGTGTGTGTGTTATGGATAAGACTTCCGCTGTTTTAAGAAGAAAAGATAAGTAGCCCCCGTCAGCTTAAGCAGGAAGGGGCGGGTCGTTACAGTTGGAACTCCTTCACCAAGTGTTAGGTCAATCTTTTGGTCCACTTAGACTTTTCCCTTCGTGCCAAGTGTCCGGTTAACCTTGACCCACTTAGACTTATCGTCTCGTGCCAAGTGTCCGGTCCTCCACCAACTTAGACATCTACCAAATGTCCGGTCACCCTTCACCCATCTGGATTTCCTCGTGCCAAGTATCCGGTCAATCCTTTGACCTAGGCTTTCCAACACCAAGTGTTCGGTCAACCTTGACCTACCTGGATTTCCACGTGTCTGGCTTCACTCACCAGATCTTTTCATCTGCCTGGCTTTACTCACCAGGACTTTCACCTAGCTTCACTTACTAGGGTTTTCACCTGACCTCACTCACCAGGATTTTTCCACTGCTCGACTTCACTCACCGGGACTTTTCATCTACCTGGCTTCACTCACCAGGACTTTCCATCTGCCTGGGTTCACTCACCAGGACTTTCACCTAGCTTCACACACTAAGATTTTCCCACTGCCCGGCTTCACTCACCGGGACTTTCACCTTCCTAGCTTCACTCACTAGGTCTTTCACCTGGCTTTACTCACCAGGATTTTCCTTTGCCTAACCTCCAGTTAGGACTTTCTCAGTCAAGTATCCAGTCAACCTTGACCTACTTGACTCTTCTTCACATCTAACTAGTCAGTCCTTGACCAAAGGGGAATTGTATCAACAATCTCCTCAATCGGACGATTACATCTGTAATATCCATGTATTGTCAAATATCGAAACATAAACATCAAGACTCAAGCATAGTCAATATGGAAAACCTGACATAGAGGATATTGCGCCAACAATTTAATCGTCCTCTCCTCACCTTATATACTGACAATAGTGGAGAGTTTCTTGTACTTAAAGAATTTCTTAGTTTGTATGGAATCTCTCATCTAACTACTCCTCCTCATACTTCTAAACATAATGGTTTCTCTGAACGTCGTCATCGCCATATTATCGAAACCAGTCTTGCGCTTCTTCATCAGATGTCAGTTCCTACTCAGTTCTGGCCCTTTGCCTTTGCCACTGCCACCTATCTTATTAATCGACTACCATAACACAATCTTTTCTATAAATCTTTCTTTGAGTGTCTCTTTTCCTTCCTACCAAATCTCTCCAAACTTCGCATTTTCGGTTGTCTCTGCTATCCCTGGCTTTGTTCCTATGCTTCTCATAAGCTTGCACACTGATCTTCACCCTGTGTCTTCCTTGGTTACTCTCTTACACGTAGTCTCTATCTGTGTTATAAGTCCTCTTCTGGAAAAAATCTTTGTCTCTCGTCATATTATTTTTGTTGAGTTTGTATTTCCTTTTGCCAATTGTTGTTCTAGTGTTGGACCCTTTCTTGGAGCACTACCTAGTATGCCTTGGAGGATTCCCTTGATGCTGATTCTTCACCTATTTGCTCCTTTAACCCATGTCACGTACCATCGATTGTTCACCAGTCAGTCCCTACAGAGCCTCCACCTGCTGAACCTCTCCTTGCCGAACCGCTTCTTGTTGTGCCGACTAAAGTTGTAGCTCCACCCTCACCTGCTCCTCCAGTTCAATCTGCTTCTAGCACCAACACCCATTCTATGGTGACCCGTTGCAAAAACAATGTCTTCAAGCCTCATCCACATTTTGGTCTCACCGCTATCACTGACATTACTCCATCTAAACCTACAATACATATTGTGGTTCTCAAGGATATCCATTGTCGTGCAGTCATGTCTAAGGAGTTTGATGCTCTCCTTCGTAATGGAACTTGGGATCTTGTCCCATCTGATACCTCTCAGAATATCGTTGGTTGCAAGTGGGTGTTTTGGCTTAAGCGAAAGTCTGATGGCTCTGTTGACCGTTACAAAACTCATCTAGTTGCTAAGGGATTTCATCAACACCCAGGTTTTGACTATACTGACAATTTCAGTCTTGTGGCAAAGCCACTACTGTCCGTCTTCTCTTATATCTTGTTGTTTACAATGAAGAACCTTGTTTTGCTTGATCTCTTGTTGCTCGGAAATGCCTCTTCAAACTTTGGTTGAAAAAATGATAAATGATTGATCAACTGCACGCAAAGCTGAAAGAGATAATTGTTGGTCTCAACAGCTACAACAACATCATTTCTGATGGCGTCAAGTCAGGTGGTGGGCTGCCTTTCTACTACTGCTGAAGGGAGAAAGGTAGCGTCTTTTCCTTTCGTGCACAGTAGAAAACAACGGAGGAGAAAAGAAAGGAGAGAGAGAAGGAAAAAGAAAAACTAAACCTAATTAAATTAGGTTTTGGGTTTTTTTAATTTCTCTATATCTTAATTTCTCTCCAACCTAGATCTATTTATAGATCTCCCAACGGGTTTGAAGAGCAAGTCCAAACCCGCATTTGTCACGGTCATGCCTCAGGGCACGTCTGACTCGTGGCCTTCATTAGGGAAGTAACGCAGGACTGTGCCTTTTGGCACGGTCAGGCTATGTCTTGGCCTATGGATGAGAGGCACGGTCGGCCATGGGTCTTACTAAGGATGAGGCATGCTCGTGCCTTATGGCACGGTCTGCCCATGTGGATTTCTGAAGATAACTCTAGGGAGGCACACAATCGTGGCTTTTGGAACGACCCTAGTTATTGATCTTCATAAGTTACTTTAATATATGTACCTTTCCTCTATTTTCACTCTAATTTATGTCCTATCAAAATGGGTAGAATAACTTTATTGGTATCAAAATGATTATTTTTAAATAACTTTGTCAATCATTTTGTTATATGAAGTCCAATGTGTAGGATAAAATCAATAAATCCTATTTACAATCTAAATGATTATATCTAGTCAATTTTGTTACATTTTACATTAAATAAAAATGGAACATTGAAATATATTGTATAGTTTTCTAAATTACATTAAAACTGATTAATGATATTGTTGAAATTACATTAAGGTTTAAATCTTATATAAAAGCATTAAGTTTGGTTATGTGATTTGAATGGTTGATTTTAATAAAATATATTTATTTTAATTTTTTTTATGTGATAGTAATTTAGAAAATGTAAAAAAAAATTTAAGTTAAAATTATATAGTAACACAACTTTATTGAAATCTGTATAATTTTTTTGAAATTATATTAAAAGTTATAAATGATATTATTGAAGCATTAAAATTTAAATATTATATAAAACATTAAGTTCTATCTAAATGATTTATCATATAATTTTGAAATATGAATGGTAAAATATTATTAATAGTACAATGATTATGTTGATAAAAAATTGTTATTATAGCTAAAATTATTTTAAAAAATTGAATGTTGGTTTGTTTTTAAAATGATATTTTTTTATATTTTTAAAATGTCAACAAGTTTTGGGATTAATTTCCAGTGAAAGTAAATATTATATTGGGTGTCTGATAATTTCCATATAAAAGGTTACTGCACTATAATACAATATTCCCATGATTTACAGTTGCTAATATGTTAATTTTATTTTATAGCTTCTTCTAACCATTTATCGTCAGAGTTGTAGATGTTTCCATCGCTTAACAACGAAACTAAATATTCTCTGCTCTTACCCATTATTGAAAGTATAGGCTTAATACTTATTCTGATAGCAATGCTGGTATTATTTTATATGTTCATTCGATCCCGTAATGTACTTGAAGCTACAACTTCAAATGTAACAGTAACGGGGTTATAATAATGCATAATTGAGATGTTTCCCACATCTATCTACACTAAAGATGAATTACCTGAAGAGTGTGCAATATGTATTGAAGACTTTGAAAATGATCAAGAAATTCACACTCTTCCTTGTAATCACCATTTTCATACTTATTGTATTGACTCCGGGCTTAGCCGACGTAGAATATGCCCACTTTATATAAGAGTATTTGCAAACACGACTTTATCTGTGTGATTGTATTTAGTTGTTTAGTCGTCATATTCAGTTAAACTTTGTAAATCATTTTCCTTTATAGTTTATCAACAACATTTAAATTATTATACTGGGTAAAATTTATTATGTTTTCGTTTGCTGATGGACTATTGTCTACTTTATCTATGTAGAGCTATTTTGATATCCAATGTATTGTTGAGATTATACCAACACTAAAAATAGTATTGTAATTTTATTTAGTACATGATTAAACTGTTGAGAGATTAAGATTTCCATTGCTACCGCATGGATGTTATGTGACAAAATTCTTGCTTGGTTATTTCATCTCTTAGTATGATCCTAACCTGCTATTGTTGATGTTCTTATTTAATGAATGGGTGCATCCACTGCTTGTAAAGGTTGCGGTATGCGTTAAATATATTTCTTACTCATGTTTTTGATACCATCGGATGATGTTAGAGTAAGCTTTGTGTTTTGTGTCATTGTCTTATGGTCATACCATTTAATTGCCAAGTTTTTGTATTTAATGAGTTTTAATTATTTAATACCAAGGGACCGAAGGTGAGATTCTTGTTCTTGATACGATTTTGGAGTTTCAAATGTTTAGTAAATTGTTTGTTCATCTTTTGGTGACTAGAAGAAATGGCGATTCATGGGAGTTTGCTTTTGTGAGGTATAAGTATACTGATGAGGTTCAGACTTCAATTCAGACTTTGAAATTTAAGGAAGTTTCGGATTGAAGCATGGAGATCTCAGCTTAACAAAGGATCTCATTCAGTACGGAATAAACAGGAGCTCAAACTCAAGTTGTTTACTGGTAAGGAACAATATAAAGATTTGGCACATAATCTGTTTTTTTTTCCTTCTCTGTTAACATAGTTCAGAATTCCAGACCAGGAAATTTAAGGTTTTGGAACTCAAAGGAGCTTGGAAAAGGTAAGACACCAATTGACAATGGGGAAATAAGGGCTTTATTTGCATATCAGAGGGTTACAAGAAAAGCTTGGCACACAAATGATACTCTGAATTCGGAATCTTCTCTGCAGTTTACAACTTGCAGTAATTCAGTAGCCATTTCAAATTCAGCAACTCCTCTCTTTAAGCTACTGTTTTTTTTTCTTTCAGCCCTCTTGGTTGTGCTCTTGCAAAATAATGGAAAACAACTCAATTTGATTCAGCCGTTCAGCAGATGATGGAACTCAGCTTCCAACCATTTCTGCACCTACCAGTTCCTGGTTTCAGATTACAACAACTGAATCTGATTTCAGAAATCAGATTCTATTACTACATTTCCCAGCCAACTTGATAAGTGTATTCATATCACATAGAATAAGAATCCAACGAGATTGATGCAACACCACAACAACAATTCTGGAACTTGAAAATTTCCAGTTCTGCATTCTTAATCCTGGTTGCCCTCGGTTTTAAAAATTCCCAATACTTTATTCAGATGTGCTTCCCATTTTGTAGATGGTGCTTATTCCTCAATTAGCTGGGAAGATACACTCGTCTGTATATAGTTGGAAAGGTAACCAAAATTTGGTTTCACAGCAACAGCACAGTTCAAAAATCAGCAATTCAAATCTGTCACTGCAACTGACAGTTTTGCAGAGTTCACATTCTGCAGTAACCATCTTCTCCAAGGCTTTGAGTCACTGGAAAATGAACTCAAGGAATAAGATGTGAACACTAAATGACACTGCAAAATATGGCTCAGTTTTGGCTTATTATTGTTTAGTAAACACCTAGAACAGTTTGGCACAAGAAGTTGCATTCGATTCCAGAATTTTGGCATCACTGTTTTTTTTTAACTGAACATTTGGTACTTTCTTCAGTATTTCAGCATTCCCACCAACATCAGCAGTGAAAACTCCAATACGGAATCAATCTCTACAATGTCTGATTTCAAAATCAATTCCAGAAATCAGGCTGAGTTCCAGAGCATTCTGAATTCTAATCCTCCGTTTCAGAATTTTTAATTCAAGGAAATCTCAGTTTAAGTCATAAAGGGAAATCTCATTTAGCACTGAATTGATAGAGCTTGAGTTGAGTTTGTGTTCTGGTCAGAAACAGCATGAAAAGTTGGCACAAAATAGGTACTGTTGGATTTGCTTCAAGGTTCCTTAGCTTGATATGCAGCTCAATTTCTCAGTGGTTTGGCATCAGAACATCAGATCCAATGCTTCAGATTCCAGTAGCTCAACATTCCAATATGCAAATAACAAGTTTCAGATTCTTCTCATTCAGCTACTGTCTTCCAATTTCCAACTGTTGGGTTCAGAAAATGCAGCAACCTCCACCCCATAACCATACTTAAATTTGATTTCCTGAAATGCCAATTGCAGGCTTCCAATTTTCAGTATCCAACAAGGATTCACTTAGTTATGCATATTCTGCAACTTCCATAATAAATCCTGCACAGCTTGAGTTCTTGAATATTTTTACAACTTCTTCTTATAACTTAGCTCCTGCGAGACTATTACTGCTGTAAATGGGTCATATTTTTCATCAACCAACCACTCTCCTAAACCCACCTTCCATAACTTGAATTAGACTTCATATGCAATTTCTGCCGGACTTAAACTTTTGTCCATTCTAACTCATCAAGACATCAATCCAAAACTTTCGATGGAATTAAGGCAAAGCAAGAGGGAAAAAGATAAATTTTTGGATGAGTTATTTAATTAGAATTCGAAAGGAGAAGAAATCAAAGTGGGAATAGAATTATCCTTCATCATTTCATGCACACATATGCTATTGTGATTTCAAAATAAGCAAAGCAAGTTCTAAAGTTGAATTACCATGAGTGTATATATCACACAAAAAAGTTTAACAGTAGGCATGTAATAGTCCTCACTTGGTAATTTGACAATCAAACTCATTCAAAATAGAATTCATCAACAAATTAACCAATAGCATGTAAGTAGAATATTCAATCACGTCAAATGACTTAGAACTTGACGGTCACACTTAAAGAACTTTTACGATTTCAAAGTATTACTGACATCGGGCGGGATAGCAATTATCCTACGGGTTGACGAAAAGGGAAAATTGAAAAGAAGGCAAGAAGAAAATCATCGAAAATAACAAGAAACCCACCGTTCTTTAGGTTTTACCAAAAAGAAAACTTTATCCAATATAGAGGATTATTCCTCAAATAGCTAACAAACGCTTATATAGACTTCAAACCCTAAGACACAAAGAAAGTAAAGAAATCCTAATATATATAGATCTCAATTCCTAAGATGCAAAGAAAGGAAAGAATTTTTTTAAAAAAGAAAAAATTATTAACATACTCATCATTCTAAAATTCCTAAATGAATTCAAAATCCAAAAAATAAAAAGACGAAAATTACCCTAAATATAAAAAACCAAAAATTACAAAAAAGAATAATTTACTTAAAATAATTATAAAAAAATTAATGAATCCTCCTCATCAATTGCTTTTTGCTGAAAGAACTCGTCTTCGAGTTCAGAGTAGTGTTAGGTGGTAATCCATGAGGAAAATCATTTGGTATCAACTCGGTAAAATCTACTAGAAGCTATTGTAACTTGGGTAATTCTTGTCGATCCGCCGAGGAGCACGACATCGTGGACGCTGTACTTGTCCATCTTCGAATCCTTCAAGTACTTCTCCACCAACTCCATGCACTTTGTGAACGGGTCCATGTTGAGCTCCTCAAATTGAGCTCGTGTGATCGTGGGGTAGAAGTTTATGAACTGCCCGTGAACAATGAGAGTGTCGATAGGAAGCAATAGACAATGAGGGAGATGGAAGTTAATGGGTAGATGTCGACGATGAGATTTGCAACTCTCTGGAGAATCTGAATCAATTCCCCAGCAGATGATGAAGCGTCTAACTTTACAACCCAAGATTTCCTATAATGTTTTGTCCAAAAACTCTTAAATGCTTCAGCTGGAATACCAGCCTCAAACATGGATAGTTGTGCCTTTTGAACAGCTGCTGAAGTGTTAAAACTTATTTGAATATCACAGTGGCAATGCCAAGGCACCCCTCATTCTAAGTCTCTTCTTCTCATTTTTCTCCCTCTCCGACTTGACATATTCTCATACGGATCCTCTTCTCATGGCATTCAGCGACTCCAATCAACATCCCCTCCAGCTGTCTGGTGGCTCATCCTTCCAAGGTCTCGGAGCAAAAACAGAGAAGAATCCTTGATACCTACAATGGCACGTTCAAAATTTACAAGGAGAGCTTCTCCTTCATTGCTTCACGGATCTCATCATCCTCTTTCTCATATCCTGGCTCAGGGTTGCTCTTCTTCATTTGGTTTACGATAGAGTTCGCGCGGCAAACTGATCAGGTAATGGATTGATTGCATCTTTGTAATTCATTCAGCTCGTAACTTATAATAACTTGAAAGTGGAATTAATCATTTGGGGAAAAGATTAAGCATGCAGAATTAGTTTAATTAGCAACTGATCTAAATTAAGATTTTCCAAAGAAGGAACAATAGTAACAAAATTATGATCGAAAGAAACAAATTAATTGAAGAGATACCATATCAAAAGCCAAATTGTGACAATGAACTAAATGCATATATATATATATATATAGGTTTTAGACATGATGATTGAAGATTTAATGATGAGCAAAGCTGAAAAGAGCAGCTCATCCATCACTTCACTGGATGTGAATGTTCCACCAAGGTTTCCTTATCTTCCCACAAAGGTGAAAGCTCCATTTATCATGCATCTTTATTCTCCTCCATCAATTCGTTTATTTCCAAACATCTCTGAGGATTAAAGCAGCATTTTCTCGATCCACCTTCATTCATTCGATAAATAGATGCCTAAGCCTTTTGAGCACAGATCCTCTAATCCCTAATTTACGGATCAGAAAATGATTCATTTTTTTTAGACCTTTGATTTAGATGAATCTTATCTATTTATAAGTGAAGTTTATCCAAATCAAGGATTTTCATACAATAGGTCATCTCCTGGTCCGTAAATTACGGACTAGAGGATCCCAACGAAGCCTTTTGTGGCCCAATTGATCCGCCTACCTTCTTTTATTATTATTATTATTATTATTATTATTATTATTAATTTAATAAAAACTATATTTTGAGAAAAAAATATATTTTATCTAGTAAATATAAAAAGTATATATGGTGTGCCCTTTCAGAACTTTTAAAACTTAAGTGGCCTCTTTTGAAAACTACAAATTTCTTTTTGCACCGGCATACGTATAATTCTTACGAGCCCATCAAATCATCAACTCTTTTTGACTCGAACATGCCCTTTAATTTCTTGTCTTCATGAACCTGCCTGCCTTCCATGAATCATCCATCACCTGCAAGACGATAATCATTAATTATTCTTGTGAGCTTGTGCATGTGGTTCATATCCACTTGCTCAAAGCTCGATCGACGGGTCCATTCCTTACCCTACTCAGATTCTCCTGCAATATCTGACAGCTCTTCTTCTGAGCCTGTGCATGTGCTTCACCAAGAAATTTTTATCTAGCTAGGACAGGACCACGTAGGAGTCACTTAATTTGATTCTCTCTTCTCTCCTAATCATGAAGACAAATATTAATGCGGGACACCCCATCAGGCCCGGCTCAAGGCGGGGTGGTCCTGAGCGACTACCCAGGGAATATATATAGGAATTAGGTTAAGTTTTACCATTTTACATGTTGTAATTCTTCAATCAAGTTTTCATTTATCGGCTGCCGATCCTCTCTGTTGATTTCACCCCACTCTTCACCTCTCAAGTCTCTGTCTCTTTGCATTCTCTAAATCTCTCTTGGCTTCTGAGTCTTCTCTTTTTCAAGAATCCCAACAATGCAACAAATTTAATTAATCATTTTTCAAATTTGTTTGCTCTTACGACTCCGTGTCTCCGTTACTCCGTGAGGTTGCGGCATTGCACAGCTGCGCTAGTGCTCCATCAGTCCTTTGCCTCTACTCTACACGGCTGCTCCTCTTGCACGCCGCACCTGGAGGTTTTGAACCTTTGCGTTGCGACTTGTGAGTAACAGCGCGCTGTCAACGAGTTGCGACAGCCGACGGTTGCGTCATCTACCTACTCATCTTTAACTCTTCGTCTGCAACTGCAAGTGCAAGACTACAAGTCTGTAGACTTTGGACGGTCTATGTCTTCATTTTCCATCATCAGTGGTTGAGACTTTGGCTAGCTTTATTCATCTATTAATCAATTCGAAGACAGCTAGACAAGGTTATTAACTTAATTGTTCATGTTCACATATGTTCATAGAATAGGATTTTTCTTGTTAATTAGTTAATTGTAAATTTGGAATTTAATATTGACTTAATTGTTAAATTAACAAACAGGTGTTAAGTCTTGTGAGTTGTGTCTTGATTCAGTGACTCAGTGACTACCGACTACTGTACTACAATAATCTACCAAACCCGAGGTGCCTAACCTACGAAGCCTCTAATAATTTCAATCCAGGTGCTATTATTCCGTTTATACTGAGACTGAGTTAATTTAAATTATAATTTTGCAATTGTTGTGATTTTGTGAATTATAATATGTTGTCTAAAAAACATATTTCTTGATGTGTAAAAAGAAAAAAAAATAAAAGGAAAAGACTAGAACACTTAACTGAATCACACAGAGATGCTCTTAATAAATTCTTTATTAAAAGTAAAAGTTTTAATGAAAATATAGAAATTTTAAATAGGGATAATATAGATGAGTCTAATGGAATTTATGCGGTTAATGATGAATCTAATGAAATTCATGATGTAATGATGAATCTAATGAAATTCATGATGTTAATGAGGATAGAAATAATTTAAGAGAGCATGAAATGTTACTAATGTAGTAAATAATGGAAATACTAATATTGATAAATAATTTATTCCTTCACTTGATATATATGATCTAAAAATTTTGGATAATCTTGATAACAATGCACGTGATATTTTACTTGAAAAGGGGCCTACAAGAGAAATGAATCTCACATTCCTTTTGATCACTACTCTAGACATTTTTCAAGTACTCATTATTTTAAAAAGTTAAGTAATGGAGATAAGAGACCGAAAGTTGTTAGTATACAATAAACATATAGATAAAGTGTATTGCTATTATTGTAAGTTATTTAAATCTGAAAACAATAGAAGTTCTTTAACAAATGATGGGTTTAGAGATTTGAAACATATCAATGAATGACTTAAAGAATATGAAAATTCTATTGAACATATAACTAATATGAACTCTTGGAAGGAATTAAAAGTGAGATTAGATAAAAATGAAACAATTGATAAAAATCTACAATGAGAAATCTCTAAAGAAAGAGAGAGTTTAAGACAAGTTCTTACAAGAATATTAGCAGTTGTAAAATGCATTTTCTAAATGTTGTTTGACTTTTCAGGGATTTAATGAGAAACTATATCAAGACAGCAATGGAAACTTTTTAGGGTTGATTGAAATGATTGCTTAATTTGACGTTGTGATGCAATATCATATTAGACGCATTTAAAATTATGAAATTCATCATCATTATCTTGGTCATAAAATTCAGAATGAGTTTATTTTTCTTTAGCTGATAATGTTAGAAGTATTATCATTAAGGAGATAAAATATTTTTCAGTAATTCTTGATTGTACTTTGGATATAAATCATCAAAAATAAATGACTTTTATAGTATGATTTGTTAATATGTCATCTAGCAATGTGAAAATAGAAGAATAATTTTTAGAGTTTCTAAAGTTAATGATACATCTAGTTTTAGACTTTTTAATGAATTAAAAAATGTATTAAAATCACTTGATCTTAGTATTTAAAATATTGAAGGTCAAGGTTACGATAATGATTTTAATATGAAAGGAAAATACCAATGAGTTTAAAAGAGGTTGCTTGAAATAATCCCAAGAGTGTTATACATGTCATGTGCTTGTCATAGTCTTAATTTGACTCTTAGTAATATGACACATTCTTGTGTTAAAGTCATTTCATTTTTTGGAGTAGTCCAACGTATATATGCATTATTTTCAAATTCTCCTAAAAGATGTAAAGTTTTACTTGATAATGTGAAAGAATTAACTGTTAAATCTTTTTCAAACATGTGTTAGAAAAGTTGTATTAAAAGTGTTCAAGTTATTAGATTTCAAACTCGTGAAGTGCGAAGTGTTTTATTAGAGTTATATAACATTTGTGATGATGCAAACTCTAAGAGTGAAGCTGAAAGTATAGTAAACTCAATTGAAAGTTTTGAATTTTTACTTGGTATGATTATTTGATATGACATTTTATTTACTATAAACATGATAAGTAAGAAGTTACAATCAAAATCTATGTGCATTGATTTTGCTATGAAACAATTAGATGTTGTAATATCATATTTTGAAAAGTATAGAAATGATGGTTTTGCAATAAGTTTGCCTATTGTTAAAAGTCTTGCATCTAATATGAATATAGAGCCAATATTTTCAATGAAACGTCGTATTTTTCGAAAAAAATAATTTGATGAGAAAGAAGATGAAATTTCATTATCACCTGAAGAATTTTTTTTTTGATTTGATTATTTTGTGACTATTGTAGACAACAATTTATTCTTTAAAATGTAAATTTGACGAAATGAAAACATTTGAAAATATATTTGATTTTTTGTTTGATTCAAAAACATTAAAATCATTGGATAATGATGAGTTGAGAAAAATGTTGTGATAATCTAACATCTACTTTTATGTATGACAATTAATTAGATGTTGAGTTAGTTGATTTGTTTATAGAATTAAAAATATTACAATTTACTTTACCAAATGAGATAATGTTATCAGTTGATATTCTTAATTTTATAAAAAATATAGATTGTTATCCAAATATTACAATTGCTTATAGAATATTATTTCTATGTAGGGATGGCAATGAATAGGGTTCGGGCCGGATTCTATATCCTCCATCCCCATACCCATCGGATATAGGATCTCCGATGGGTATACACATACCCATTAAATGATCGAATATCTTCTATAGTTATAATTTTTCTTCTTTCTATCAAACTATTATCATTAAACAAAAATATATTAAAATTAACAACTTATTAATATATATATATATAAAATTAAAAAAATAGATTAAACATCTATATAGTCTCGTCCTAATATCAACAAAAATAGTAAGTTGATTTTGGAAAAATAAAATTTTCTTTAATATATGTATATATATTATTTAATCGAGTATTCGGATCGGGTATTGGGTATTGATAGTCCCTCCATACCCTCCTCCATTCGGATCGGATGTCGAATCCTCCATTGGGTTCGGGTGAAATTGTCATCCCTATTTCTATGTTTATTACATAGGATTAGCTGAAAAAAGTTTCTCAAAATTAAAATTACTGAACATACATGAGATCAACGATGTCGTAAGAGAAATTAAATTGATTAGTAATTTCATCTATGAAATTAAATTGATTAGTAATTTCATCTATTGAAAAAGAGATTTTAGAAAATTTTAAAATTAATAATATTATAGGTGCTTTTATAAATAGAAAAATTAAAGAAATCATTGTAAATGATTTATATTTTATTAAAAAAAAATAAGGTCTATTTTTATTGATTTATCGTTTTGCTGGGGTCTCCTAAATATTATGACCAGGGCTGCACACCATGACAGTTATTTGTAGTGTGATGGATGCATCTAGCTTGCTATAGTTAGCTAGCCCAACTCCAATTGAATGAGAATGAATGCACATGGGGCCGGTCTGTTTGGATGCTTCTCGACTCATACTTTTCAACTTTTGCTCGCAGGACCAGCTGGCTAACTAGCAAGCTACCGTAGGGAGAACCAAATTTTTTAAAAAAGCAGGATGCAGGGCACGTCTCCATGCTGCTGATGCAGCAGTGACGTAACGACTGAGCTTCCTGCTCCCGCCGTTAGTAAGCACTCAGCAGCACACGTGCGTGCATGCTGACGAAGAGAACATGCAGGTGCATGCACGAGGACAAACATCTGCAACATTAATTCCAAATGACGTAGGCCGCTCGATATATATATATATGCTTTGAGTCAAATCAGAAGCTAGACTACTTTTTGGTGTCATTGTCTTGCACTGTTGCACACTTGCTCTTCTCTTCTATTCTATGAGGGACAGACAAGATATATAGATATATATAATTGTCTTGTGAAATAATTAATGAAAAATACATGGCCAAACTCAAATTGGATGGATATATCTCCTCCCACCTCATCTGGTATCGCGTTTATGATTGATTCTGGGCCATGGAGATAGAGGATAACGTTACTTCTCCACCACGACCGCCGCATCCGCTGCCGCCGTCAGCGATCACTTCCCCCTCGCACGATTTCTCCTTCACCATCTCCTTCCAGACTCTCAGCTCGCCGGCCACGCTCAGAGGCAGCGCCGCCAAGTCGCCCTCTGCCTCCTCCGGGGCCTTCGACTTGGCCCCCGCCGACGATATATTCCTCCACGGCCACCTCCTGCCCCTCCGCCTCCTCTCCCACCCCGGCAGCCCCCCGCGGGATTCTGATATCTCCTTTGAAAACTTTAGGTTCCCCCTCGGCCATACCGACAGCGATCGCAATCTCAACTTCTTCGACTCCGGCAAGGCCGGCGCCAAGGAGGAGAGCAGAGCGACGAAGCCGTCGTCGTCGGCTTTGGCTGCCTTCTTCGGCCTCGGGAAGTTGAGGAGGCGCAACGAGAAGGAGGGCGCGGAGGCGGCTGCGACGACGACGACCAAGAGAAAGAGGAAGGGGATCGACGTGATTCGGCTTCTGCGGAAGTACGCGAACCTGGTGGAGCTCCTGTTCTTCTCCAGAACAGGGGAGAGGGAGAGGGAGCGGAGGCGCCACGAGGACGACGACCTGCGACGGCGGCCGTGCTCCTTCTCGGGGCACTCCAACCGGAACAGTAAGGCGGAGGCGGCGGCGCAGGGGGAGTGGAGGCGGCGGAAGAAAGGACAGATGTCGGCCCCAGCGTCGATGAGGACGTCGCCATCCAACAGCGGCCTCCTCTCGGCCTCCTCGATGACCATCTCGTCGACCTCCACGTCGGACAGCAGCACGATGGAGGAGCTGCAGAGCGCAATCCAGGCGGCGATCGCCCACTGCAAAAACTCCATCGCCGTCGCCGCAAAGCAGAGAGCCGGCGATACGTGACGTGGAGGCGGATGTTGCTGAGGTGGCAGGACGGCGGCAACTACGAAGATGACGCGTGGAAGTGAACCAATTAATTTTGCTTGTTTTCTTCCTAAAATTCTACAGATTACTTCAGTGAGAATGATCTTTAACAAGTTATTAAAATTTCATAAAGTTAGATAAAAAGTTTGATGGTAAATTTTCTATATAATCAGAAAAAAATATGTTTTTTCCTCAAATTTTTATTTATGAAAAAATACCGTTTTTTTAAAATCACCAAAAAATTGCTCCTATTGTCAATACTCAAAATATGAATTTTTTATTTACTAAAAGAACATAAATAGTTTACTTTCATAATTTTAAAATAAAGATTGGTTTTGTCAATTCCATCTTTTATTTTTTTTTCTTAATGTTAAAAGAAGTTTATCTTGACAAAAAAAAATAAGCTTCTTCCTTTTTAAATTTTAAAATGGTCAAAAATATCTAAAATTTCACAGTTTAATTTGATTATTTTACATTTTTTAATAATAATATTATTTATTATTTATCATAGTAAAAAAATAATTATATTTATCGTTCCTCGCAATTAAATTATAATAAATGATTAGAGAATGAGAGTTTTTTTTAAAATTTTTTCAAGGTACATCCGTCGGACACAGCTAGGCATTCCAGACATGGACATTTATGTGACTTATTTATCACATCATTATAAATTAATATTTTAGTAATCAAAATGAAATGACAAAAGTTTGAAAATTGACATTTTAAAACATAATTTAAAAGGGAAAATAAAATAACATAAAAATTTCTGAATACAACAAGGGGATTGTGAGTGTCATTTGGAATGATGAATGAAGGCAATTAATGCACTTGATGTGTTTCTTCGGAATTATGCGAGAATTAATGGTTTACGTGTTTGTGTGGACTAATTAATGGTTGCTATTTTTTTGTTTGTTTTGTATTATATTTTTTTTAGAAAAACCAAAGAAAAAGTTTAATTGAATTTAAGGGCCCATTTTGTCCATGTGAGTAAAATGTCTAAATCATTTTATAGATTTTAAAATAATTTAATATAAATCATATAATACTATTAATTAAAAATAAAATAAATAATGCATCTAATGAAAATATTTACATTCTATTTTTTAAAAGAAGATACAAATATTTGAATTTCAGTTTTTTTTTAAAAAATAAATATATATTATAAGCAAGGTACATATATAATATTTATTATTATTAAATGCAGATATCTAATATAAATAAATAAAGAAACTAGTATAACATTGGTTATAAGCAAATGAAAACACTTGACAGGACAATAGATAAAAAAAATATATAAAAGTTTTAAATAATTAATTAAACTTAAATTAACAATTTCATAACGTCTACACCGAATCAAGTTCAAACCAAAACCAGCTTTATCATTATTTTGGTAGTTTGATTAATTTTAAGCTCAATTTAGTTTACTTTTTGTGTTATTGTACTAAACAATCTTGGAGAACATATCACATAGTTAGGCTAGTTGTTATTGTTAGGAGAAGGGTAAATAACTCTAATCATTCGGTTTCTTTAGATCTTGTCGTGCTCGTCATTTGAATGCATAATGAAAATCTTAATTTAAACTTCCTCCATATATACAACTTCGAGATTTTATTTAGTATCTCTTAAGAGACTAATCTAAGTTCTACTTCTAGTCGATCTTCCTCCACTAGAATTTTTTATTGGGCACAAATAATCTGTTGTCGGATATTTACAGATATTAGTTGGATTTAAGCTACACTGAATTAAATTCAACTTACAATCGAAATGACCCGAGCGGATAATCTCAGGCTGCCAACAGAGGCCGGTTCCTGTAACGTGCAGAAGATCAGACTAATTCATCGAGTGGGCAGACCAGATTGACAGGGCAGGTCTGCAGAGCGGTAGTCCAGATCGACAGGGCAGTAGACCAGAGCGACAGACCAGAGCGGCAGGACAGTAGACCAGAGCGACAGACCAAATCAGCAGGACCGTCTTAACAGACCAGGTCTTGATCTGCCAAAAGACAGACCGTGCGTGTAGACTGGTCGACCGGACGGATGAAGAGATCGACCAGTAAAACTGACCGACGCCTGCGAGAGTCATAGTTTCCTTGAAACAGATTCGCCCACCTCCGGCTATGTGATAACCATGATTTAGCTACCTTATTTTGATTCATAATGCATGTTTTTAATGGTCTACTCTTAGTTTAAACTCACATTTATATTGCATTTCATAAATTACATTTGATCTTGAACTTAATTGCAAATTAGCTTATAATTATGATATTTGATGGTAATATTTGATTATTATCTTGTAGGCATCAAAAGGGGTCATGGAGCCAATCCGATCAGGTCACACTTAGGATTAAATCTAGGACGTAATGAGGCGATCAAGCTTCAGAACAATTGTAGCTGTTCATCCACAATCAAGCAGATCTGAGTCGTCCATTGAAGATCCGACTCATCCAACCTAATGAGGAGTAGATCTGGATCGTAGATGAAGATCCAGAGGTTTTGATCTAGATCTGAATCCATCCAGCCGTTGATCAAGCCCTAAACCATTCTAGATTGTTCGATCATATTTGGGAGAGTTTAAAACCCGCGAGAAGCTACAGTGCTTCCCTGAGCTCGGTTCCTCGCGATTTTCTATAGTTCATCGTTCTCAACCTTAGCGACTCCGACGCTCCCATCAACATCTCAACCGGCGTTTCAGTGTTGTCATCACCGATGATGAATTCAGTTATCGGCGACCATCTTCCGAGCATCAAATCGCGGTGGAGGGAGTTATTATCCTTCGCGATCTTCACGTTTCACCATTCACAAAGAATCCAGATCAAAGGGAGTTTTCTAGATCTGGAGGATTCTATCAAGTTGAAGGAGCTTTGGAGGAGTTTTTTTTTCAGAGTTTCCATCGTCTTTCCATTCATCAAGGACTCGCGATTTCATATTGGAGCTGATCAATCAATTTGAGATCGCAACACCCATTTTCTCTGTTCTTCGGATGATGTATACCTGATGAAATTGTGAGCTCGTAGGGAGGTTCCTGCTAGCTGTAAATCTCATAATCTTCAGCCGTGGATCTAAATCATCATCGGCGATTGCTCAAGGAAGTTTTCACGAGTTTCCCTGTGACTTCGCAGAGAGGCAGTGCTTAAACGTTGATTGAGTTTGTGGATGATACTTAATCTGGATTTTAGTTTCAATTGATAGATCTATCGTTTTCATTTGTTTTCTTTTTAGTGCAAGCAAAACCGAATTTGAAATTGCTCTGTTGGATGTTAATACGGTCTGTTGTCTTCAATTATCATGAATTTCTTCAATGTTTCCCTTTTGATTCCTTCTCTGTTATAGCATAAACACGAGTAGGCTTTTCAATGTATGATTAGGTAACAAGTTTCAATTCAAGTTTCTTTTCCAATTTGTCATAGAATTTACTGATTTCTTTATTTGCTCCGTTTCCTTAACTTGATTTTCTCCTGTTCATTATAGTTTCGAGTCAATCTGTTCATTTCACAAATTTGCAAGTCAGTTCAGTCAACCTTAAGTGATTGTTTTATTATACTTTAGTTTTGTTTCTATTTTTGTGTAAGATCAGTTGCCGTAATTTGTTAATTCTAAGGTAGTTATATTTTGTCCAGTGAGTGGTTTGCTCAAAATAAGTCTTGTTAAGAATACATTTCTCTAAACTCCTTAGCATTTGTTTATAAAAGTAATTCATTTTAATTTTGAGATCGAAATAATCTAAATTTCCTGTCCAGAAATAAGTTCTAAATGAATTTCACAATCTAGGCACTCACACACTCACTAGTTATCCTTGGAAAAATACGACTTAGAACTTCTTACTACACATGTTATCTTTAGTTTCATTAGGGTTCCAATACTAAACAATTTGATGTACCAAGTGACATGCAAAATGGCTAACCCCACTATGCTTCGAGGCTTACAAGGGTAGTCTGTTTCCCATGATACAACGGTCGACCGTGAATCCGACCAAGCACTGGCGGTCTCGGCGAACTAAGTGGCACCCGATTGCTATCACAGGCACTCCGCTGAGCAAGAGTTGCACGACAGAGGAGGAGGGAAAAAATGGAGAGCCTTTGCTTGATTTCTATTTTCTTTTTCTGCCTATGATCGGAGCCTCCTTATAATAGGAGCTCTGATCAATGGTTGGTTGTTCCACTTGGGCAAATTTTGCCCCGACTGGTCTGGTATTCATGTGCGCAGGTCGCACTCGCACATGAGTCAACTTGGTTCAGTGCAATCCGGGTCCTAGATTTGCACCCCCCCTGCGCACCCACGCGTGAGAGAGAGCCTCTCCCCATGCATTTATTCACACCCTCAATGTATGTGAATCAATATCAACCAACAAAAATGCTTTGAAACTTCCAATGTGAGACTAAAGTCTCATTCACAATGGAATGTCTTTCTTCTTCCATTTCTTCTTCATTCACTTATTCAACAATCCCCCACATGAATGGAGATCGGGTAAGTGATAGCATCCAATAGTTGAGTCAAGTATATGATAGGTAGGTTTGACCCTTTGAACCTTCCCTTGTGCAGATCTGGTTGCTTACTGGCTGATAGTAGACACGATGTTCTTGAACTATACTGTCGTTTGTGTAAGCAGTGACAAATCTCACCCAAGACTTTCCCTGATACAACTCAGTTCTCATGAATGTGTTTGTTCTTGGCCATGAACATGCCTGGTTCTGTGAGAAGCTCTAAGAATTATGCCTCTAATTCTCTTCGAAATGACCCCACTTCTTTCTCACATAGGTGATCCCTCAAAAGTTGTCATATACTCTTCTTGATCATTAAAAGCCCATCGGCTTACCCTCGTCTAGTCACTGTTTCATTGGGCTATCCTCCCACAGTGTGTCTTGTCGGTGCAGATTAGTTATCCCTTTGAACTTAGTTATTGGGATCTCCAGTCAACGTAGGTTGGGTGTCCTTTGCACTGATCGCTGACAACGACATCAAGCTCATTCCTCATAATGAGCTTGCAACTAGCTCTCGATTTAACCCTTTGGTTAGCGGATCCGCTAGGTTATCCTTTGACTTCACATAGTCAACAGTGATAACTCTAGTTGAGAGTAGTTGTCTAATGGTATTATATCTACGACGTGTATGTCTAGACTTACCATTATACAGATGGTTCTATGCCCGATCAATTGCTGATTGACAATCGCAATGTATGCAAATTGTTGGCACCGGGTTCGACCATCGTCAATATCTTCTAAGAATTGTCATAGTCATTCAACCTCTTCACCACACTTGTCAAGAGCTACAAATTCAGATTCCATCATGGATCTGGTTATTACGGTTTGCTTAGAAGATTTCCAGGAAATGACTGCACTTGCTAGAGTGAATATGTATCCACTCGTAGACTTAGAGTCTTTTATATCAGATATCCAACTTGCATCGTTGTATCCTTCGATCGCAGCAGGATATCTTGTATAGTGCAATCCATATTCACGAGTATACCTCAAGTACCTCAGTACTCTTGTTATCCATTTCCAGTGCTCAACACCGGGATTACTCATGTATTTACTCAGTTTGTTTACTGCGTAGACCAAGTCTGGTCGTGTACAGCTCATCAAGTACATCAGACTTCCAATTACTCGAGAGTACTCTATCTGCGAGATACTTTCACCTCAATTTTTCGATAGATGTTGACTCGTATCTATCGGCGTTCATGCCAACGCAGTATCACCCTTGGTGAATTTCTCAAGAATCTTGTCCACGTAATGGGACTGACTAAGAACAAGTCCTTCTGTCGTTTAAGAATTTTGATTCCTAGAATCACATCAGCTAGGCCTATGTCTTTCATGTCAAATCTTGAGTTCAACATATCTTTAGTGGATTTGATTATCTTATCATTACTCCCAATAATAAATATGTCATCTACATAGAGGCACAAGATGACATAGTCATTCTTTGTGGCTCTCATGTAGACACATTATCATATTTATTGATCTTGAATCCACATTCCTTCATAGCATTATCGAATTTCTCATGCCACTACTTTGGTGCTTGTTTCAAGCCATATAATGACTTCACTAATCTACAGACCTTATTTTTCTGTCCATGTAGATTTCCTCTTCTAAATCCCCGTTTAGAAAGATTATTTTTACATCCATTTAATGTATTTCGATATTTCATAAAGCGGCAATAGCCAACAATACTCTAATGGAAGTTATTCTCGACACCGGAGAGTATGTATAGACTGGCCGACCGGGCGAACGAAGAGACCGGCGGGGAAAACTGACCGAGGCTTGCAAGAGTCGCAGTTTCCTTGAAACAAATTCGCTCACCTCCGGCTGTACTTCGAGGCTTACAAGGATCGTCTGTTTCCCATGATACAACGATCGACAGTGAATCCGACCAAGCACTAGCGGTCACGACGAACTGAGTCGCACCCGATTGCTATCACGGGCACTCCGCCAAGTAGGAGTTGCACGACAGAGGAGGAGGGAAAAAATGGAGAGCCTTTGCTTGCTTTTTATTTTCTTTTTCTGCCTATGATCGGAGCTCGGATCAATAGCCAGAGTTAATGATCTTAATGGTCATTATTAGCCGAG
Organism: Zingiber officinale; assembly: GCF_018446385.1. Classification (NCBI taxonomy): domain Eukaryota; kingdom Viridiplantae; phylum Streptophyta; class Magnoliopsida; order Zingiberales; family Zingiberaceae; genus Zingiber; species Zingiber officinale. The sequence goes on along the minus strand of NC_055995.1, from coordinate 136,816,872 downwards.
CAGTGAAACGACTACCGTTTCACTCATTATTACTTGGCCGGTTTTATTCTGCATTAATCTCGAATTTAATGCATCAGTTTCACAGCAGCAAAAGATCTACGTGGCAAAATATTGGTTGTTCCACTTGGACAAATTTTGCCTCGACCGATCCGGCATTCATGTGCGCAGGTCGCGCTCACACATGAGTCAACTTGGTTCAGTGCAATCCGGGCCCTGGATTTGCACCCCCCTGCGCATCCACGCGTGAGAGAGAGTCTCTCCCCATGAATTTGTTCACATCCTCAATATATGTGAATTAATATAAACCAACAAAAATACCTTGAAACTTCCAATGTGGGACTAAAGTCTCATTCACAATGGAGCTTCTTTCCTCTTCCATTTCTTCTCCATCCACTTATTTAACATTTTTTTCTTTTCAGATACCTTTCGAAGGTGGAAAAGCCTCTTACAAGTTATTTTTACAAGAACACAACAAAGAAATAAATACAAACGAAATCGAAAATGACTTTATAAATAATACCTTTCTTTGCTTACTGTTTTGTTGCTTAGAAATTCTTCTTGCTGGTCCGAAAATGCAACAAGACTTTCCTCCAAAATCTCTAAGAACCAACATCCAAAATCTCATAAAAAATTAACATTCTTTTATAACTTTTAAGTCGATTTCCGTTTATCAGTTGACTAATCTTATCCATTAATCGATTGATATGTAAAATCCGACTGTTGAAATATATAGAACGACTCTTTCTTAACTTGTTTGACCACCATCAGTTGATTGATGAAACTCATTAATCGACTAATGCCATTAGTTGAGTTTAACAACTGAATCAACTTACTTTTGTTTGGTTCTAATCATCATCAAATGATCGATTCAACTCATTAGTTGACTGATATCATTTAGGACACCTGAGAGCTAGAGAGAGGGGGGGAGGCGAATAGCTTCTTTCTCTTCTTCTTATTGATGTTGCAACAAAAAACTCAAAGCAATTCTAACACCGTCGTTTTACTTGATATCTACCTTCTTGAGGTGACTAATCCAAGGGTCTACTCTCCTCACTCATAGATGTAATATGAAAACCTCTTTTCTAGTGGCGGAGAAGCTTCGTACAAGATCAAGCACGTTAATACAAATAAGAAATGCAAACTATGTTACAAATGAAATCGAAAATAACTTTACAACATGAACCTTACTTTGCTTGCTCTTTTCTTACTTTGGTTGGCCTCTTGATACTTGGAAAATATAGCAACATTTGTCGCCCAAAACTCAAAATTGATGTGAACCGATATCCTTCAAATTGTTCACAAAAACTATTTTCTAGGGTTCTTTATCGTCTCCCAATCGATTGAGCTTACTCCCAATCGATTGCCACGTAAGATCTGCCCGTTTAAAATTGTAGAATGACTCTTTTTTGAATATCGAATTGATTGGTGAGTTATACCTAGAGCCGTCAATTTGGGTTAGGCCCGTCGGGTTGGTCCGCCCCGCCAAACAATTTAAGCGGGTTGTGTTAAAATTTTATCAATTCAAGTCTACCGTGGGCCGACCCGCCTAGGCCCGCGACCCGCGCGGGTCGGCCCGCTCGGGCTTGGGTTGGCCTGCGGGTTGAAAAATATATGTAAGCTAAGTTTTAGGCCAATTTATTATCTTTTTCTGTTATAATTTTGAAATAAAAATAGTACTTTTCATCCAACCTAAGTACTCATTTATTTTCATTTATATTTAAAATACATGTTTATGTATACATTTAATTGTAGAAAACTTTTTCGAAGTAAAATCTTGAAGTTATGAAATATTTTTTATTTTTTTTTTTAAATTTTTGATGGGCCTGCGGGTTGGCCCGCCAAACCCGCAACCCGCCTAAGAATGGGTTGGGTTGGAAATTTCCCAACCCACCAAGTTGGCGGATTGGCCCGCCCCGCCCCGTCAAATGGTTAGCCCGCCACGGGTTGACCCGTCTGACAGCTCTAGTTATACCAATCAATTCTGAAGCTTCTAATTGATCAACTAATCAATTTAGAAGCCTATTGTTCACTCGTGAACTCTTACTAATAGATTGGGCAAACTCGCAATTGATTCTCTTTGTGAACAACCCTCAATCAATTGGTCACCTCCCCAATTGATTCAACATGGGAAATTACTGTGCTTCACGAAAAACTAGTTTTAGGGTTTGGACCACCTGATCGATTGGCTTCGGATCAATAGATCACCCAATTGATTGACTTTGGACCAATCAATTACCCTAATCGATTGCCTAGCCTTAATCCCCTAAACTTGGTTTTAGGGTTTCTTTGCCTAACCTGAAGCCTTTATGACTTGTTGGGATTATTGGTGCAATTAGCACTAATAAGTTAAACTTATATTTTGATGAATAGCAAATGAATTAAAGTCAGATGTTGTGTGTTCTAATTCTTTTACCAAGTATGCAGGACTCAAAGACTTGATAGGGACTAGACATCAAGCTAAAGTCTAGTCGGATCAGGGAGGAACAAACGATTGGCAGGAAATCCAGTTGAGCCGGAGAGGACTAGACAGCTGGCAGGAAATTCAGTTGGGTCTACAAGACTCGACAACTGGCTGAAGTCCAGATAGGGCATTTGACATGATGTCATGATGGGTCAAGTGTTGAGTAAGTCAGCAAATGGAAAGTGAGATAAGCACTGGAGGAGAGTGATCTAATAAGGACGAGCCCAGTGGGGTTGTAGACGTTGGTCCAGCTTAGATCGTTTTGAAAGTTTTGGTTGATGGGTTTGGGAATGAGGGAATAGAATGATAGTAAAAGATAGTATTTAGATTATAAGTGAAAATGATAATTTGATAATGATTTCTAGATTTATGGGAATCAACTAAACTCATATAACTAGTTGGGTTTCATTTCTATATTCATTCTCATTTCACCTTACTACCAAACTCATACCTATAGTCATTTTAATCATTTAATCAAACTCCACCTAAGTTAAAACCATGACTAGATCCTAGTCATTGTAAGACATGATCTAAGTCATAAATTTATTTATTTTAATCATGTGCTAACTCTGTTTTACAAGACATCTTTGTTATTTGGACTAATATATTTTACAGAAGCTAAAATACATAACTTAGCCTCAAATAAACAATAGTCGAGGTGCCTTCGAGCTGAATAGAGGCATCCTGGATAGGGTGGAGGCACCCTCACCCTGATAGAATTTGAGGATAAAACTTCATTGCGAGGAGGCTCCTTAAAGCGCATTGGAGGCGTCTCAGAGCCTAATGGAGGCACCCTCGTGCGAATAAAGACAAAAGTCTTGGGATCGGATAAACGTCGTTAGAGGCACCTCTGGTTGTTGGAGGTACCTCCAATATTATTTAAAAGAAGGTCTTCGATCAGCCTCCAAACAACATCTTCTACATGATTCTTCGGTTGTTCTGTAGGATCAGAAACATGCTAAAGGAGGAGGGGGTGAATAGCGAGCTATAAAAAAATTGAGAGCGAATTAAAATAGGTACGTAGCAGAAGAATATAAGAGGAAAAGAAAATAGAGAAGTCAAGCGCTAACACAAGTTAGTTTTACTTGGTTCGGAGCTTTCGACGACTCCTATTCCAAGGTCCACACTCGATGAGTGCTTTCATTATGTAATTTACTAACAGTTCGAATGGTTACAAATTGAATACATGAACTATATATGAAAATTACTGACAACAAAGAAAGTGAGAAAAACTTGATCACCGATTGTCGGAGGAGCATCACAGTATCATAGGAGCTTTTTCGGAGCACCGAGCTAGAGTAAAAGTCGTAGCAGTTATTTTTCTGAAGATCCTAGTCAAAGGCCTTTAAATAGGTCCATTCTGAGGACCTGGAATCCTTTCGGGCGCCTGGACCACGTGGCTCACCCAATCAACGTGTTCCATATCATCTTGTGGATGATTTTTACTGTCTAGGCGCTTGGATCGATTCCAAGCGCCTAGATCGCCAAGGCGCTTGCGGCAGCCTCCAGGGCGAGTTGGTCCGAGCGCCCGAACCCCCATTTTTTAGCACTTCTTCTCTTGCAAAAAAAGGATTAGTCCTGAGCAATAAAAATAGGTTCATCCTGCAACACAGAGTTAGTACAACTTAGCAGATAGGAGTAGTAATTAGATCATGTCTCCTTGAGACCAGGATCTAATCAAGATCTCAACTTAGGTTTTTCAAATGAACCTAAGTTTGATCGATGTCTATAGTTCCCTCAACGAGGAACGCGTCCTCACCGGATCTCTTCTCCAGTTGCTTACCTCCACTTTCCAACTACAGTCACTTGACTTGTCTTTGACCCATATGGTATTCCCATCAGTTGTCAGGTCCACAGACCCAATTAGACTTCGGCTGATTGTCAGGTCCCGCAGACCTAACAGGACTTCCTGCCAGATATCAGGCTTCGTAAACCTATTTGGACTTCCCACCAACTATCGGGTCCGGCAGTCGTAGCTGGATTTCAACCTAGTTTCAAATCCTCCAGACCAGTCAACACCTGTACACTTGGTAGAAATGTTAGACAAATAATACATCTGACTTTAATATATTTGTCATACATCAAAATCAGATTTTTAGTGCAACCGACATCAACAATCTCCCCCTTTTTGATGTAATGACAACATAGGTTAAAGTTATAAAAATTGTAATAAAGTAAGCATTAAGCATGAAATAGTTGATTTTTCTAACCTAACTCACTATCCTCCCCATTTGGCATACGTCAAAAAAAAAAATGCATTAATCATAATTAATAAAGGTTTAACAAGAAGTATTTTGCAATCTTAGTTCCTCAAGTAAGTTTCAAACAATTATGTCAAGTCTTTCAAAGGATTTTGAAACAAGATTTTAAAAAGCAACTACTTAAAAAAACCAAGTGATATTTTTAAATAAAAACTTGATAAAGGAAAAAAGTCAAGTCCAATTGAGGAAGAAGTAAATATTTTTAAGAAAAATCTTACAAGTAAGTTTTCAAATATTTCAAAAGTAAAAAAATTTTAAAATAATTTTAAAAATATTTTTGCTGAATATTTTCAAGGAAACTTCCAAAGAAGTTTTTAAAGCAATTTTTAAAATGAATTTCAAAACATAGTTTTGAATACAAACTTTTTAGATGATGTAAATATTGTAAACCATTTTTTTAAGACAATTTTTTCAAAAAAATATTCTGAGTAATTTATTTTCAAATTTTCTGTGTAAACTTTTATAAAAATTTCTAAAAAATCTTTTGAGAAAAATAAATATTTGCAAAGTAATAAAGAAAAAGAAAATTTCTAAAATTTTCAAAGTATTTTTAAAGAAATAACATTTTAAAACTAATTTTTAAAGTAAAAAAAAAACAAAGAAAGATTTTGAAAATGAAAAAAAAAACTAAAATCATTTTTAAATTATGTAGACAACTTCTTTAATCTGATAACATAATAAAGCCATAATAAAATATAGAATATCAAGCATTATGTAATAAGCAACAACAAGTTAAATAACTAAGGTGAAAGTAGGTAAGAGGAACTTAATACTTGTAGCAGTAAAGTAACATCATCTCAATATAAAATAGCAAGCAAGCAAAAGTTAACATAATAGCAGTCAAAGACTGTACTACTGCAAAGATGAGGAAGATGGGTCAGAACCCCAGGAGTGTAGTAACTCCATCAACTCAGTATGATGAGTCTAGCTCTCCAGTCGAAGATCGGAGACCTCCTGACGAAGACTCATCATGGATCCCTCAAGTCTTATAACTCGGTCGTCTAATGTATGAGGGACTGGAGGTGCGGGTACCCCAAAGAGATCAGCGATGTATGCATCTAGCTCTGCCTCCTCTCCTGGTGCGGGATCAGGCTGCTCCTAGGCCACAAGATCAAGCTGGGGCTGGGCTGCCGGATCATGTGGAGACTGAGTGGCTGGGTCGGGCTGGTGCTAGGCCTATCTTCTCCAAGACAAGACACCCTCATCATCTATATGTACACTAGCCAAAGAGAAGTTCCTAGTACCTACCATTTAGGGCTCTGACATCACCTGTGGTGACATCAACGCCCAATGAGGCTATGTAGGCGGTCAAAATGTGGCAATAGTATGGACTCGCCGACTAGTGGTAATACTAGTTGAATAGAGAATGATACTAAATATGTATAAACTAATGTCAATATTTAACCTATGACATAATGTATAAAGGAGAAATGAATGAAAAGGACACATCATCGCTATGTTGCGAGTGGTCAGGGGCAAAATGCATGTGACTAGGACCCTATAAAGGGCATAGTCCTAGACTCTAAAGGTGACTGATCTAAATAGGGTCACAGTCGATACACGCTGACCTCTAAAAAAATACGAATAGATCATATCAAGTGTTATATGAGAGTAGGGATCGCCAAATGGTGGATCCTGAGGAGGGTAGCATTGGAAGGGACATGCGGATGGACTTAATCCCAAAAGGTCCCGAATAATAGTGGGGGATAATGTAATATCCGTTTTGGCGACCCTAATGGTGTAGATAAGATCATTGACTCTAATTAGGTTGTTATACAACTCAACACACAGACCTTTGTTGACTGAACTAGAGCAATAAACTAAACATTGCAACCTATAATAGTCAATAACCTCTACAGATGAAATGCATGATTGCATGAAAAATTGTCTATCGAAAGGTCTAGAAGGTATAGAAACATATATAGTAGAGGAAAACCTAATCCTAAGTTCATTAGTGGGAAACCTAGGGTTTGTACTTGCAGTCAAGGGGCCAACACCAGGATGTGGTTGTTTTCTAATTAACAAACAACATCCTAAACGTAAAATTCTAAACAAAAAAATAAAAAATAAAGTTTTGGTTTAAAAATTTTACCGACGTATCATGAATATTTATAAAAGAACTGGCGACCTCGGTTAATCTGCAATGCACAACTTGAAAATCGAAGGAGAAAAGATTAAGAAATTGGAGAAAATTTTATTTTTCCTTTTCTTGCTTTTGCTCGTAAATCCCAATGAGGGGCCTTTCACAAAAAAGAAAAGGGAGAGTGGCAATGGGAGGGGTGCCCGACGACCCCCTTAAATAGGGCAGTTAAGGCGGCCGGACTTTGCGTCCGAGCGGTTGGACTCAAGGCTTGGGCGGGACACCCAGACCTTGTCAGAGCGCCCGGAGCCTGATACCAAGGGCGCTCGCCCTGGTTTTGGCCCCTGATTTATGCATTATTATTATTATTATTATTATTAATTAGGGATTGAGTTAAGTTAAAGATATATTTAAGTTAAAAATTAATAAAAAAATTAATTAAGTTAAAGATTAATTAGTTTGAAAATTGAGCAAATTAAGAAGTTAAAATTTGTTGGTGCAGCTGGACCGACAAGAGAGGAGGGGTGAATTGCCAGCAAATAAAACAAAACTCTCCTTATTTTTTCAACTCAAGAATAGCAACAATAATAAAATAAAATAAAAATAAAAGTAAAGTAGAGAAGAGAAGACTCAGGGTTTTACTAGGGTACAACCTAGATGGTTGTTAATCCAAGACAGTTGAAAAAGCTCACTACAAATCTCCTTCACTGTAGGCGGAAAAACATTTTTACACACTAAGAAAGCTTACAAGTTACTAGAAAATGATTACAGAGTTGATTTCTTAATTCCTGAGTCTAGGGGCCTTTATATATCTCCTAGAAACTCTATTTCGAGTCTTGAGGGTGTCTCCATCCAAGGCTTTGAATAAAACTTTATTCAAAGTTGAAACGGTCAAATAGATTGGGTCGAAGGCGCCTTCAATGGCATTGAGGGTGCCTTCAATGTTGAGGGTGTCCTCAATGCTGTTGAGGGCGCCTTCAATGTTGAGGGCACCCTCAATGCTGTTGAGGGTGCCTTCGACCTGCATGGTATAAATAACTTCCAGCTTCTCTTTTTCTTCTTCTTCCGAAGCTCCGATCGCTTGGGTGATTTTAGCCAACCAAAATAGGACTCACCCGAACCCATTTTCCGACCTTCTCCTCGAGCAGGTTTTCATCCCAGCTTCTCATCCATTGAACGTCGTGCACGTTTTTCTTGTCCACCAGAGTACTCTTCCGCAGCTCTTTCGTCCTTCGGACGCACCGAGCCCGTCAGCTCCCTTCTCGTGTCGTCCTTCTCGCTAGCTACGTCTTCCGCTCGACTTCCTGCGCTCCTAAGTTCCTACACACTTTGACACATGGATTAAAACAAAACAGGACCTAACCTAACTTAGTTGATCATATAAAAAAAATCACGGGGATCAACAATCTCCCCCTTTTTGATGTGCATCAACCCAAGTTCAAGTTAGGGTAAATCAAGCAAGTAATTTAAAAAAATTACAAAACTAACATTTCAAGCATAAAGTTTGCAATTAAAAATAAATTGCAATACTAAGTATAGAATGAATTTATCTATCAAAATTCAGAAGAAAAAAAATACCAAAAAAATAACTTAAATTTTTTTAACTCCCCCTAAACCCCTAAACTTGTACTACTACTAACTCTCCCCCTTTGATCATATCAAAAAATAGGGGACTAATTTTCAAGTTAATGAAGTAAAGAAACTGTCTAAGTTAAAGCGACTTTTAACACTATTTTTAAGTTTTTTTAAAAAATCCAAATAATTGACAAGAATTTTAAAAGCATTAACCGATATTTTATGCTTTATCAGATTATCAATTAAATATTTAATTCGATAATCGGATTCCAGGCTGTGGCGAGGCACTAGGCCTTCTTGGTTATTGGATTATCAACCACTTCTAGAAAAAGCCTTTTAAGGATTTTAATATTTAATTTCTTCTGAAAGCCTTGATTAACAGAAGTTTTACTCTAGATATGATTTTGGAACCCAATAGAGGTTCCTTCCTACTGGGTTAGTTAAAAACTTAGGGGGTATATATCGTTTAGGTATTTTTCTAAGTTGACATTGGTGATGTTTGATATACCAATTTAATTTATCATAAATTTTAACTTTTGATTTTGAAATTTATTTAAGCATGTATAAGTGCATAACTATTTTTCAATTTCAATTTTCAATTTTTCATTTTCTGAGTTCATATTATCTAACATTATTTTTAAATCAGCAATTTCTTTTTTTGATTTGACTAAGTCATTAGTAAGTACTTTGATAAAGTGAAAAACTGTTTAGAGCTTAGCGCACGTACCTGACTTACCTCTATTTCTGATGCTCCCCTTCATCACAGCTTTCTTCTGATGATCCTTCCCCTTCATCTATGCTCATTTCTAAGCTGGTCTCATCTTCTTCTACTTGATGGTTGACCATCAGTGCTAATCCCGAGAAGACTTCGACTTCAGATTCGTAGGATGATGATTCATCCCATGTAGCCTTCAAACACTTACGTTTAGGTGTCGTCGGTCTTTGGGACTTCTCCTTGTCCCTTTTGTTCAACTTTGGCAGTCATCCTTGATGTGCCATTTCTCGTTGCACTTGTAGCATCTGACAGTCCTTTTATTATGTTGATGTTTTTTTGACTGCGATCTAAATTTATTAGTCTTACTAAATTTGTTTAATTTTCTTACCAATAGCTCTGCTTCAGTTTCGTCGATTGTCGCTTCAGAGTCGGGATCGTCCATCTCGGCTTGTAGGGCAACATTGAGGTTTGACTTCTCTATTTGTTTCGGTTCTACAATTAGAGACTCGTCAAATTCGAAGGTAGAAAACAAGTTTTCTAGCGTACTTACCTCAAAGTTCTTAGAGATGTAGTAAGCATCTACTAAGGATGCCCACTCTGGAGTTCTTGGGAGGGCATTGAGCGCATACCGGATAGAATCTCGGTTCGTTACCGATTCTCCGAGATTGGTCAGTTGAGTTATCAGCTCCTTGATTCTTGCTTGGAGTTGCGCTACTTTTTCACCATTGTTCATCCGGAGATTTGTCAGCTGAGTCCAAAGGATGTAGCGCCTTGCTAACTTCACTTTTGAGGTGCCTTCGTGGAGCTCTAGGAATTTTTCCCAGAGGTCTTTGGCGGAGCCGGAGCTTCCGATCCGACTTACCTCCTGAGCGGCAGGACGCTGAGCAGATGGAATTCTGCCTTTCCGTTAGCCACGAAATCGGCTTGCTCCTTCTTCGTCCATTGGAATTCTTCCTTATCTTTTGGGGCTGAAAAACCATATTTCATATTTAATAAAATATTGAAATTCGATTTGAAGAATACCTCCATTCGGCGCTTTCATGTCACGAAGTCTCCATCGAATTTCGGGGGATGAATACTGTTGGTGCAATCGACCTAGGTTTTGATGTGTGTGTCAAAGAGTTTAAGTTAGGCTCTCATATGTATTTGATATGTGTTTGAGTCTTGCAGGGCTTGGTAGAACACATGAGAACTTGGTACGACCAAGTATGAGAAACTCATCCAAGGGCTCGGATCGTTGAGTCGGTGAAGGATGGTGTGGAAGACATCCGAGGGACCGCGCGGACGAGGAGCAAATGGAGTGGAGCCAAAGGAAGTAGACTTCAAGGCAGCGTGAAGGATGGCACGAAGAGGAGCCGCGAGCTCGGGTGCATCTGAGGGACGAAGGCCGAGGAAGAGGACTTCAAAGGCGACTCCGGAAAGGATGAGAGGAGTGAATGTACTGGGACCAGTCGACTGATCCATCTTCACAGAATGCACAGAAGCATTCTGTGCTTGTCGACTAAGGGGACCAGTCGACTGGTCCTAAGACTGTTAGGACCAAAAGTAGCTAGAGGGGGGGGGGGGGGGGGAATAGCTCGTCGCGTTCGCTTGGTGCGCTTCGTTGCTTGGCGTTGCTTGTTTCTTCTTGGATGTGCAGCGGAAAATACAGAAACAAACATAAAACGCTAACACTAGGATTTTACTTGGTATCCACCTCACAAGAGGTGACTAATCCAAGGATCCACACCAACGCACACACCCTCCACTAAATAAAACCTCCTTTGTGGTAACTACCAAGGGCGGAGAAGCCCTACAAGACTCAATACAAGAAGAAAGGGAAGGAGTACAAGAAATAGAAGCTTACAAGCTTTACAATGAGTACAAACCCTAACCCTAGCTTCTCTTCTTGGCTTTGATCCGCCTCTTGACTTGGAGAGCTTCCAAGATCCTTCAAGAACTGGCGATTTGTGAGTGCTGTGGAGGAGCTGGCGAGAATCGAGAAGTTGTCGTTAAAGTTCTGCCGAAGACCACGCTCGCCTGCGTCAAGAGCCGACCCGAGGTGTTTCAGCTCGATATCAGGCTTTGATCGATCCACGGATCGATCCAGCGCCTATCAGGCTGCTCGATCGATCCACGGATCGATCCAGCCTATCTGGCGACGAACAAAGTCGATTCAGATCGACTAGGCCTCGGATCGATCCACGGATCGATCCAAGCTTTCCAAAATGATCGGATCGATCCACCGATCGATCCACATCTGGATCGATCCACGGATCGATCCAGACTTGGTTTTGCCCAAAACCAAGTCCCAAACCTCCTCACCAACATCCGGCCAACCTTGACTTACCAGGACATCATGCCTCGTGTCTGGTCACACCAGGACTCCCACCAAGTGTCCGGCCAATCCTTTGACCCACTTGGACTTTTACTCGTCGTGCCAAGTCCGGTCAACCCATTGACCTACTTGGACTTCCACTAGATGTCCGGTCAACCTTGACCCATCCGGACTTCCTTCCTTGCCAAGTATCCAGTCAATCCTTTGACCTACTTGACTTCCAACACCGGATGTCCGATCATCCTTGATCCATCGGATTTCCTTCCTTGCCAAGTATCCATCAATCCTTTGACCTACTTGGATTCCCAACACCGGATGTCCGATCATCCTTGATCCATCCGAATTTCCTTCCTGCTCGGCTTCACTCACCGGGACTTTCACCCAGCTTCACTCACTAGGGTTTTCCATCCGCCTAGTTTCACTCACTAGGACTTTCACCGGCTTCACTCACCAGGATTTTCCATCCGCCTAGTTTCACTCACTAGGACTTTCACCGGCTTCACTCACTGTGACTTTCACCTAGCTTCACTCACGTGATTTCCTTCCGCCAGCTTCACTCACTAGGACTTTCACCGCCTAGCTTCATCAGACTTTCGCCCAGCTTCACTCACTAGGACTTTCACCGCTTCACTCACCGTGATTTCCTTCCGCCAGCTTCACCACTAGACTTCCTTCCGCCTAACATGCCGCTTAGGACTTCCCATCAAGTATCCGTCAACCTTGACCTACTTGACTCTTCTTCGATTGATGTCTTATTGTCAAACATCTAAACCCTAACCAAGACTCAGCTTGGTTAACCAGGTCACCCTTGACCTGAGAGATATTGCACCAACAATCTCCCCCTTTTTGATGTTTGACAATACCACAATAACACTTACAATCCCACATGTAAGTTAGGCTAATCCTATAGCCTCCTTCTTCATGCCACTAGGTAATGAACCCATAAATTAAGCTTTCCATTCTCCCCCTAAGAGGGCAAACTCCCTCTAGGTAATGAAAACCTAACTTACTTCCTTTCATTCTCCCCCTATTGGCACACATCAACCCCCTACAAAAAACATCAACCCGTCTTTGGACACACATCAACCTATGCTCCAATTTTGGGCACACTTCAACAACTCCATTTGTTGAAGACTCTCCCCCTGAAGAGTTGCTCATCGTGATCACACTTTTACTCATTGTGATCAACTCAATATTGAAGGTCCCATACCCTTCATTTATCCTTAACTTCTTCCTCAATGTAGACAAATACCCAACCTTGAGCATTTTCTAACATCTTGAGTTCTCACTTGAAATGATGAGGATATCCACTCCCCATTTATCCCCATTTCAAGTTTAAATGCTCAACCTTGAGCAAGTTCACGGAAGGTTAACCACCTTCCAAGGTTCATGAAAATAATTTTCATGTCTTTAAAGAGTCCCTCCCTCTAAAGACATGGTGGAAACTTCTGTCATTGCACCAACAATGACTTGGAATCCTAAACCTTTAGGAAACCCAGATTTAGAAGTTTTGAGGTTCAAATGTTCAAAATTTGAAACAAACCTCAACCTAAACTTCAACTTAGCCTTCCTTTACCATTCCATCCTTGTTTTCAACACGAAAACACCTTTTATGTATCCAAATGTATTTTAAGGGTTTGGAATGGTTACCTAGACTAAAATAGGTTCAAAGTGCTGAAATCGGGCTTTCCCACCAAAATCAGCAACTTGGATCGATTGGAGTTGGGTTCCAATCGATTGAACCTTTCTGAATCGATCCACCGATCGATTCAGAGTGAGATCGATCGGCTGATCGATCCAGCGAGCTCTGCTTCGAGATTTGCCTTCTGAATCGATCCATGGATCGATTCAGCACTCAATCGATCCATGGATCGATCGGAGCTCGATAGTTGCTGAAATTCCATTTCAGTCAACTTCGAAACCCCTAGAAAATTCTACAAAATCCAAAAATTATGAAATTTCGTGTAGACATTGTTTAGGGCATATATTATCAAGGAAAAATAGTTTTCTATGAAAATACATCATCTTTTCAAAGATTGACACAAACTTGAAAACTTGCAAAAACTTTAGTGTTTTCTTCAAGTTTGTGTCTAACTATTCAATGGTGATTACTATCAAAAGATAGCCTTCACCAAGGTTTTCCAAAATCATTTTGAAAACTTTTCAAAACCAATATCCCACCATGTTCCTTGGGCATAATGCACATGACTTGTACATTAGCTTTCCCAATGATGGGAAAACACATATCTATGTGTTTTGATGAAACTAAAACTCAAAAGAATGCACTAAATCAACATCTTGAGTTTTGTTCATCATCCTAACATCTCACTTGTATCTAATGTGCACTAAAACACATACAAGTCATCTTATAGGTCTTTGTGAGATGTAGATTTTGGTTTTGCCCTAATCTAGGGATCATGCATATCTATCTAAGCATTTTGGAGATATTAGACACCCACCTAGGATGTCACTTGTTAATAAGTGTTGTTAAATGCCTTTTGTCCTTAATTACAAGGAATTAAACTTAATGCATGATAATGTTATGACATACATCAAAAAGAAATAATTTTCAAAAGAAAATATCCTATAACTACATAATGTATGAATGTCATGACATGGTATTCTTGTATTTTTCATAATAAGTCATGAATGCAAAATACACATAAGATAAAATATGATGTCATGGCATATTATGAGCAAACAATCATGGCAAGGTTTAGCATAAATAAAATATACCTAGATTACCTATCTAAGTATCCTTAAAACCTTAGCTAAACTTACAACTTAAACCTAGATTGCCCTTAAGTGCGTCAAGAAAACGCCAAAACCTAAATTGGCATTTCTAATTCCCTTGATTAATTTATGCCAATTGAAATTAAGCATATTCCTCAAATGTTGGCATATTTCATTTTTCCACAAGAGTAGCACTTTAAAGTTAAGGCCCGGATTGCCTTAAATTTCCTAAGAACATACCAAAATCCCAACTTGGTAGCTCTTATGAATTTCCCAATATGTGCCTTTTAAGATTAAAATCAACTTTTCACCACTAGGCACATTTTACTCTTTCAAGGAGTAAATAATAGTTCCATTTCATTTTCAAAGGTTAACAAAACCTTGAAAATGCTCCTTGAGTGTCAATTTCCTCAAAGTTGGGTTAACTACCCTTCTAATCGGAGTTGACACTCTCTAACCCATTTATGGGTAGAGAAAATGCTCCTAGGAACCCAACACCTATTGGTGCTCCTTGGATGCTCTAGGTACTCACTAGGGATAACTTCCTAGATACCTTCCTAGTGACCTTGTTGGGCTTCTTAGAAGCCTTGGTCACATTTTCTAGGTCAACCCTAGGGATAGCCTCCCTTGTGACCTTGTTAGTGACTTTCTTAGACTTCTTAGAAGTCTTAGTCACTTTGGTTGCAAAATACTCTTAGGGATGACTTCCCTAGTATTCTTAACTTGACCTCTAGACCTAGGGTTTATTCCATAACTATATGGAACTCTATGGTAAGAGGGCACATCCTTCTTAGCCTTTGGTTTGTATCCCAAACCTCTATGGCCGTTGGATGACCTTTGTGCTCCTAGACCTAGGCTATGCTCATTTTGCCCTAATAGGATATTTTCCATCCTTTTTAGGGTCTTTTCCATTTTATCAAGTCTTGATCTCAAGACTTGATTTTCTATCATTAAATCCTTAGAATTTGGTTTTTCATTAAGTCCATGAGCATTTTGGTTTCTAGGCTTGTATCTAAAATCCTTAGAGTTATTGCCTAGACTTTTACCTACATTCCTGACCCTAGGAGTGATAGTCTTAGCATGTAGGGCCACATGCTTTTCCTTAAAGCCCTCATGCTTTCTATTCTTATGGTAAATTGCATTAAAATGATAAAAGTTAGACCTATCATGCTTTTTACCATAATGTAAAGGAGTAGGCTCAATAAATGTTACCTTCTTCTTTACCTTGGAGGCTCCCCCTTGACTAGTGCCTCCTTGAGCCTTGACCCTCTTCTTCCCCTTGGGGCATTGACTACGATAATGCCCCTTTTGATTGCAAGAGAAGCATATAATATGCTCCTTGCTCTTCTTTGTGTTGGGGATGGCCTCCTTGGGCTTCACCTTGCCCTTTTGTGCCACTGGCCCTTCTTCTTGGCTAATTTAGGGCACTTGCTCTTGTAGTGCCCATGTTCCCTACATTCAAAGCATATAATATGATTTTTATTATTAATTGAAATATTTATACCTTGCTTGTAGGGGTGGCATCTTTTCTTTGGATCCGGAGGTAGAAGCTTCCTCTTGATCGGACCTTGATTCTCCTCCATTTGATTTTTCTTGACTTGTGGAGGTAGAAGCTTCTTCCTCCTCTTCTTCTCTTGACCCGGATGTAGAGGCTTCTCCTTCTTCTTGATCCGTGTCACCAAGGATTGCTCCCCTCAATCCTAGAGGTGGAGGCTTCATCATCTTGAATATGAAACAAGGAATATGCTCCCTCCTTGTTCCCTTCGTTGCATTCCCTTGAGGATGAAGCTTCTTGGATTTCCTCTTCTTCGGAGGTTGAGCATCTCTCAACCTCGGAATCCTCCTCTTGGTCTTGCTCCACAGAGTCTCCCTCCTGGATTCTTCTTGATCTCGTCAGTGGAGGATCTCTTCATGAAGCTTGGCCAATTTGCTCCAAAGCTCCTTGGCATCTTCGAATTTTCCAACTTGAGCCAAGATGTGGCTAGGCAATAAGTTGACCAAAAGCTTGGTCACTTTGTCATTTGCCTCGCCCCTTTGAATTTGCTCCGAGCTCCATCTGCTTTTCTTTAGACCCTTGGAGTTTGTTGGAGCTTCGAAGCCTTCCATTAGAGCAAACCATTGCTCTATCTCCATCATAAGAAAGGTTTCGATTCTTGATTTCCAAGAATCAAAGCTTGTGGATGTGTATGGTGGAGCCACCCTTGTGTCAAATCCAAGTCCATCTTGGAATTGCATCTTGAAGTTGAGCTTGATAAAATCTTGAACTTGAAGAATTTGCTCCAACTTCTTCACCCTCTAGCTTTTCTTGATATGCTTGACCCTTCCGGCGATGATTCCGGTGAAGAGCAACCTTGCTCTGATACCACTTGTTAGGACCAAAAGTAGCTAGAGGGGGTGAATAGCTCGTCTTTCGCTTCGTTGCTTGGCGTTGCTTGTTTCTTCTTGGATGTGCAGCGGAAAATACGAAACAAACATAAACGCTAACACGGATTTTACTTGGTATCCACCTCACAAGAGGTGACTAATCCAAGGATCCACACCAACGCACACACCTCCACTAAATAAAACCTCCTTTGTGGTAACTACCAAGGGCGGAGAAGCCCTACAAGACTCAATACAAGAAGAAAGGAAGGAGTACAAGAAATAGAAGCTTACAAGCTTTACAATGAGTACAAACCCTAACCCTAGCTTCTCTTCTTGGCTTTGATCCGCCTCTTGACTTGGAGAGCTTCCAAGATCCTTCAAGAACCGGCGATCTGAGCTTTGTGAGGAGCTGGCGAGAATCGAGAAGTTGTCGTTAAAGTTCTCGCCAAGACCACGCCGCTGGCTTTAAACCCGACGCACGGTTGATCCCGATCGATTCAATGTTCCGATCGATCGGGAGGCTTTGATCGATCCACGGATCGATCCGAGCTTCTGATACCCGCTGGATCGATCCACGGATCGATCCGGCCATTGTTGCGAAGATCGCCCGATCGATCGGCCGATCGATCGACTCCGATCGATCCACGGATCGATCCGTGGATCGTCACGGAAGAACTGGATCGATCCACCGATCGATCAACCTCGGATCGATCCACGGATCGATCCAGACTTGGTTTTGCCCAAACCAAGTCCCAAACCTCCTCACCAACATCCGGTCAACCTTGACCTGTTGGTACATCATGCCTCGCATCGGTCACCCTTGACCTGCTAGACTCCCCACCAAGTGTCCGGTCAATCCCTTTGACCCACTTGGACTTTTACTCGTCGTGCAGTATCCGGTCACCCATTGACCTACTTGGACTTCCACTAGATGTCCGGTCAACCTTGACCCATCTGGACTTCCTTCCTTGCCAAGTATCCATCAATCCTTTGACCTACTTGGACTTCCAACACCGGATGTCCGATCATCCTGATCCATCGGATTTCCTTCCTTGCCAAGTATCCAACAATCCTTTGACCTACTTGATTCCCAACACCGGATGTCCGATCATCCTTGATCCATCTGGATTTCCTTCCTTGCCTGGCTTCACTCACCAGGACTTTCACCTAGCTTCACTCACTAGGGTTTTCCATCTGCCTAGTTTCACTCACTAGGACTTTCACCTGGCTTCACTCACCAGGATTTTCCATCTGCCTAGTTTCACTCACTAGGACTTTCACCTGGCTTCACTCACCAGGACTTTCACCTAGCTTCACTCACCAGGATTTCCTTCTGCCTAGCTTCACTCACTAGGACTTTCACCTGGCTTCACTCACCAGGATTTCCTTCTGCCTAGCTTCACTCACTAGGACTTTCACCTGGCTTCACTCACCAGGATTTCCTTCTGCCTAGCTTCACTCACTAGGACTTCCTTCTGCCTAACATGCCAGTTAGGACTTCCCAGTCAAGTATCCGGTCAACCTTGACCTACTTGACTCTTCTTCGATTGATGTCTTATTGTCAAACATCTAAACCCTAACCAAGACTCAGCTTGGTTAACCAGGTCACCCTTGACCTGAGAGATATTGCACCAACAAAGACCAGTCGACTGGTACATGACCGTTGACAGAAAACGGGCTCTAAAGAGAGCCGTTGGTGTTGCCTAACGGCTAGCACCAGTCGACTGGTGCATGGACCAGTCGACTGGTGTCAGGGTTTGAGTTGATTGGTGATCAACTCTTTCCTCTTATTTAAGGGGAGCTTTGGGGCATTGAAGAGGTTACTGATACTCATTGTAAACCTTCTAAATCTTGCCCAAAGCTTCCAAGCCAACTCTCTTCCTTCTAATCATAAGTTTCATCTTGTAAAGAGGAAGAGAACTTTGTGAGAGGTTTGCTCCACCGAGAAGGAGAAGATTTAGCCGGAGATTGCCGGGGACTGATCCACCAAAGGATCAAGGGCTCGTCCACCTCAAGGACACGTCGTGGAGTAGGAGCAAGCAATCTCCGAACCACGTTACATCAAGCGTGTTAGCGTTTGTATTAGCGTTTGTGTTTCTTTGTTTTTAGTTTCTATATTTCCGCTTGCGCAAACTAACGTATTGTAGAGAAGAAATCGATTTGGGGGTGGCCTAGCTATCCAACCCCCCTTCAAGCCAGCCACCGATCCTCCAACAATTGGTATCAGAGCGAGGTTGCTCTTCAACGGACTAATCGCCAAGAAGAACGAAATCATCAAATGGCCGGCTCAAACATTCATCCACCCAAATTCGAATGAGACTTCTCTTGGTGGAAGAAGAAAATGGAGGTATTCTTCGAAACCGATTTTGATATTATGCTAATCATGGAAAATGGTTTCGAAATACCTAGGGATCAAGACAACAAGATACTTGAGAAAACAAGGTGGAGCAAGAAACAAAGGGAAGAACATCTAGCAAATTCGAGAGCCATCCATCATCTACTACATGTTCTTCCCCCAACAAGAAGTAACAAGAGTTGGAACCTACTCAAGTGCCAAGGAGTTGTGGGAGAAGCTAGTGGAGCTTCATGAAGGTACATCGGAGGCTAAATTGGCAAGAAGAGATCTCCTCCGAACTCAACTCAACAATGTAAAGCTTGAGAAGGGAGATAAGGTATCTACACTTCATGCTAAATTTAAAGAAATCTTAAGTGGACTAACAAGTGTAGGTGAGAAACTCTCCAACCGGGACATCATAATGAAAGCTATCAATGCTTTCCCAAGATCCTCGACATGGAGCTCCATTGTAGATTCATTCTACATTTCAAAGGATCTAGAGAAGAGCTCTCTAGATGAATTCTTCTCAACCATGGAGCTTCACGAAACAAGGGTTGAAGGATTAGAGGGAGAAGCAAATAGATCAAGAGGAGTAGCCCTTGTGGCAAACAAGGGAAAGGGTAAGAAGAAGAAGTCTTCATCCCCACCATCCTCCGACTCCGAAGAATCAAGCGCCTCAATGGATAGTGATCAAGAGGCGTATATGGTAAGGAAAATGAGAAGAGCTTTTAGAAAATTTTCATCTAACAAATCTCATGCTAGGAAAAGCTCAAGAAGCAAAAGTAGGACTAGGAAGATAATTTGCTACAATTGCCAAGGAGAATGACACATAAGAGATGATTGTCCTCTCTTGAAAAAGAAGGAAGGGAAGAAGAAGAAGGAGAAGACAAAAGAAAAGGGGAAGAAGGCTCAAAACCTAAAAGCAACATGGGATGATCCTTCATCATCATCGGAGGAAGAAGAGCATCACATAGTCAATTTTGCTCTCATGGGGATTGATGATGTAGCCTCAACATCATCCGAACAAGAAGAAGGAAGGAGCTCAAGTGAAGATGAAGAGGGGAGCTCAAGTGAAGGGGGAGGTCAAACTTCGGATTCGGACTTCTCGGTAAGTGAGGTACATAATCTTCCTCCCCATATTTTAATTAAAATTATTTCAAGCACAAATGATGACTTGTTCAAGGTAAAAAGGAAAAACAAGTCTTTGAAACATGATATTAGCATGCTTGAAGAAAAATTAGAATCCATGTGCTCTAAGGACAACAATAAGCATGCTTCTTCTTCCTCAAGTTCAAATGTATCATGTTTAGAAGAGGAAAATAGGGAATTAAGGGAAAAGATAGAATACCTTACCAATGCCCTTAGGAAATTTGAAATTGGCTCTAAAACCCTAAATATGATCATTGGGAGCCAAAGGGCAAGTTTTAAGAAAAATGGTATAGGATACAATGAACAAAATAATGAAAAGACCTATCAATCCAAGACAAAGACCATAGATAGGAAATGGATCCCCAAAGAGTACTTGGTCAACCCAATTAGAAATAATTTCTATTGGGTGCCAAAATCGATCCTCAAGGGTTAGAGAATTTTGGGTTTAGTCAACCAATGAATTCATAACTCAAATTTTTGAAAAATGGTTGACTTGAGACCTTAAGGGGGAGGGCTTAGCCTTGATAGAGATTTATGATCAAGAGGGCTAAGTAGGGATTACCTTTATCTCACAATGATTATTTTCTAACCATGAATGTGAGATATTAGGATGATACAAATAATTCACTTATGCTTATGGCATTTTGATGAGTTATGAAGTGTATCAATGTTTAGTGATCATAGGCCAACTATGGGGAAAGCAAATGTTTAATTAATGGACATCTTGCCCATAGATCATAGTTGGACATTTCAAATGTTTTGAAAACAATTCTATGTTTTATTTACTGTGGTCTAGCTATTTTAAAACATATGATTGCAAAACTGAGCTTGAAATTGATACAAACTTGCATGTTTTCGATATTTTTGAAACTTGGTCAAAATTTTGAAAATAGGTTGACTTTTCATGAAAACATATTTTTCTTAATTAAAGAACATTATAAGAAATATGTGTTCAAAATTTCATGATTTTTCGAATTTTCTAGAATTTTTTATGGATTTCTGAAGTTGGCTTCAAAATGTTGAAATTTGGTTTTGGTATCGACTGGTACCAGCCTTTCAGCATTCTGTTGGTCTTTAAAATCAAATTTTTGGTGCAAATTTGGTTGGAACTGATACCATAGTATGTGTACGTGTCTGGTACAATATTTTTGATGGTGTCAAAGGGGGAGAAATGGGTAGGTTTAAGTTAGAAATCTACTTGGGTGCAAATCTTTGAAAATTAAGATTAAGAGCATGTGTTAAGGGGGAGCTTGGGTTTTATGCTGCATATTTACATATTGCTTGCAATTTTCAAAGTTGTTATTTGTGCCTAACTTAAACATATTGCCACACATCAAAAAGGGGGAGATTGTTGGTGCAATCGACCTAGGTTTTGATGTGTGTGTCAAAGAGTTTAAGTTAGGCTCTCATATGTATTTGATATGTGTTTGAGTCTTGCAGGGCTTGGTAGAACACATGAGAACTTGGTACGACCAAGTATGAGAAACTCATCCAAGGGCTCGGATCGTTGAGTCGGTGAAGGATGGTGTGGAAGACATCCGAGGGACCGCGCGGACGAGGAGCAAATGGAGTGGAGCCAAAGGAAGTAGACTTCAAGGCAGCGTGAAGGATGGCACGAAGAGGAGCCGCGAGCTCGGGTGCATCTGAGGGACGAAGGCCGAGGAAGAGGACTTCAAATGCGACTCCGGAAAGGATGAGAGGAGTGAATGTACTGGGACCAGTCGACTGGTCATGAGACCAGTCGACTGGTCATGAGACCAGTCGACTGATCCATCTTCACAGAATGCACAGAAGCATTCTGTGCTTGTCGACTAAGGGGACCAGTCGACTGGTCCTAAGACCAGTCGACTGGTACATGACCGTTGACAGAAAACGGGCTCTAAAGAGAGCCGTTGGTGTTGCCTAACGGCTAGCACCAGTCGACTGGTGCATGGACCAGTCGACTGGTGTCAGGGTTTGAGTTGATTGGTGATCAACTCTTTCCTCTTATTTAAGGGGAGCTTTGGGGCATTGAAGGGGTTACTGATACTCATTGTAAACCTTCTAAATCTTGCCCAAAGCTTCCAAGCCAACTCTCTTCCTTCTAATCATAAGTTTCATCTTGTAAAGAGGAAGAGAACTTTGTGAGAGGTTTGCTCCACCGAGAAGGAGAAGATTTAGCCGGAGATTGCCGGGGACTGATCCACCAAAGGATCAAGGGCTCGTCCACCTCAAGGACACGTCGTGGAGTAGGAGCAAGCAATCTCCGAACCACGTTACATCGAGCGTGTTAGCGTTTGTATTAGCGTTTGTGTTTCTTTGTTTTTAGTTTCTATATTTCCGCTTGCGCAAACTAACGTATTGTAGAGAAGAAATCGATTTGGGGGTGGCCTAGCTATCCAACCCCCCTTCAAGCCGGCCACCGATCCTCCAACATCTTGATCTTTGTTGCTTGTTCCGACCATCATCTTGATCTTTGTTGCTTTAGACAACAGTTAGTCCTTCTGAGGCAGTCTGGCTCTGATACCATTTGTTGGTGTAGCTCGACCAGCAAGAGGGGAGGGATAAATTGCCTGCAAATAAAACAAAACCCTCCGTGTTCTTTCAATTCAAGAATAGCAACAGTAATAAAATAAAACAAAAATAGAAGTAAAGCAGAGAAGAGAAGACTCAGGGCTTTACTTGGTTACAACCTAAATGGTTGTTAATCCAAGACAGTCGAAAAAGTACACTACAAATCTCCTTCACTGTAGGCGGAGAAGCCTTTTTACACACTAAGAAAGCTTACAAGTTGCTAGGAATTTATTACAAAGTTTATTGCTTAATTCCTAGGTCCAAGGGCCTTTATATAGCTCCTGGAAACTCTATCTCGAGTCTTGAGGGCGCCTCCAAAAGGGTTGAGGGCGCCTCCATCCAATGTTTTGGATAAAACTTTATCCAAAGTTGAAACGGTCAAGTACACTGGGTCGAAGGCGCCTTCAATGACATTGAGGGTGCCTTCAATGTTGAGGGTGCCCTCAATGCTGTTGAGGGCGCCTCTAACTTGCATGATATAAATAACTTCCGTCTTCTCTTTTTCTTCTTCTTCCGAAGCTCCGATTGCTTGGGTGATTTCAGCCTACCGAAATAGAGCTCACCCGACTCGCGCACGTTCTTCTCGTCCACCGGAGTACTCTTCCGCAGCTCTTTCGTCCTTTAGACACACTGAGCTCGTCGGCTCCCTTCCCGTGCCGTCCTTCTCGCTAGCTGCATCTTCCGCTCAACTTCCTGCGCTCCTAAGTTCCTGCACACTTAGACACAGGGATTAAAATAAAACAGGATCTGACCTAACTTAGTTGATCACATCAAAACAACCACGGGGATCAACAAAATTGACTAAGTTAATAAATTGATTTAAGTGACAAATTGATTAATTTAGGAATTTATTAAGTTTAGAGGTTAATTTAGAAATTAATGAAATATTAATTAAGTTTAAAAAATAAATTTATTGAAGAATTAAAAATTCATTAAAATTAAGAATTACTTAGCAGATAGTTAAGTTGAGTTTTGAGAAATTATTCAAATTTGAGAGTTATTTTAAGTTAAGTTTATAGATTAATTTAAATTGTGGATTAATTAAGAAATTAGTTTAAGTTACAAATTAGTTAAATTAAGTTGCTACGGAAATAAAGTAAGTTGAAAAATGAAGCAGTTTAAAATTAATTAAGAAAAATTAAGTTAAGTTAAGTTAAGGTTAAGTTAAAAATTTGAAGATTGATTAATTTAAGAAGTTAATTAAAGTTTAAGAAAGACATAAATTATTAAGAATTAATTAATGGTTAACTAAATTAATTTAAATTGAGGATTAATAAACTAATTCAAATTTAAAAGTTATTTTAAGTTAATTTCTTTAATTAATTAATTGAAAATTAATTTGAGTCGGTAATTGATTGAGTCAAAGATTAGGACAGGAAGCTAATTAATTTTAAGAATAGTAGTAATAAAAACTTTATTAAACATACTCATCTACTATTAGTCTTTTAAGAATAGTATTAATAAAAGTGGGGTCGGCAAGAGGGGAGGGGTGAATTAACTGTAAAATAAGACCTACCCTTCTCGTACTTTCAACTCTAAAATAGCAACAATAAAATAAAAACAAAATGAAAGAAAGGAAAGAAAGACGACTAGAGATTTGACTTGGTTACAACCTAGGTGGTTATTAATCCAAGACGGTTGAACAGCTCTACTAGAAATGTTACTTTCACTATAGACGGAGAAGCCTTTTTACACACTAAAAAAGCTCAGATGTTGCTAGGAATTGAATACAGAGTTGAATGATTGTTTCCTAGCTCCAGGGGCCTCTATATAACTCCTAGAAATCCTATCTCGAGTCTTGAGGGCGACTCCAAAGGGGTTGAGGGCACCTTTAAGGGGATAAACGGACAAACTTTATTCGCTCGTGAACGGTCTGTTTGACCCAGTTGAGGGTGCCTCCAGCTGCTTTTCCAACACTTCTTTGTCTTCTCTTTAGCTTCCGAAGTCCCGATAGCTTGGGTGATTGTGGCCAACCAAAATAGGGCTCATCCGAATCCAATTTTTGACCTTCTCCTCGAGCAGGCTATCGCCTCGGCTTCTCGTTCCTCGAACGTCGTGCATGTTCTTCTCGTCCACTGATGTACTCTTCTGCAGCTCTTTCGTCCTTCGGACGCACCGAGCCCCTCGGCTCCCTTCCCATGTCGTCCTTCTCGCTAGCTAGTCTTCCACTCGACTTCTTGCGCTCCTAAGCTCCTGCACACTTAGACACAGGGATCAAAACCAAACAGGACATAACCTAACTTGGTTGATCATATCAAAACAACCACGGGGACCAACACTGACCATATTCACGAGTTGTTCTTTTTCGTCTTCCGAGTCAGATTCAGATTCTAGCTCTGGTTTGTTCTTGTGTTTGACTTCTTTTGGAGGACCTATAAAAAGTGCAATACCTTTCTTGACCTGCTTTGAGTTAGTATATTCATAGAGTTCAAGTTCATAAAATAAATTATTTAGTTTTAATTTATTTAAGTTTTTTGAAACTTTATAGGCATCTACTATGGATGCCCACAGTGCACTTCGAGGAAAAGAATTCAGGACATACCTGATTATATCTCTGTTTTCTAGTTGGTGACCGATTAGGTGGAGTCCGTTGAGAATGTTCTTGATTCTTTCGTGCAACTGAGTCGCTATTTCTCCATCTTGCATTTTAATGTTAAAAAGATTATTTAGCAATAAGTCATGCTTTGTTACCTTTGCATCGCTTGTGCCTTCGTGTAATTCAATTAGCTTGTCCTAGAGCTCCTATGCGTTCTCAAATGGGCCAACGCGGTTCAGTTCTTCCCTGGTAAGCTCGCACTAAATGGTGTTCGTTGCCTTGAAGTCGATCTGGACTTTTTTCTTGTCTTCCAGATTTCATCTTTCTGGTTCAATCAGTACTTTTGTTGCTTTGTCCATCGGTGCGCAGTATCCTCGTTGAATTGTAAACCATTGATCGATGTCGGTCTTCAGGTATACCTCCATACATTTTTTTCAATAGGGGAAATCATCACTGTTGAAGAGGTAAACACGAACGGTACTGTATCCCTTATTTTGGGCCATGAATCTTGCACACAAATAAGAAAAGGAAAGAAGTCCCAAGACTAGCTCTTGGATTAGTAGCGTGGGAGAAGAGAGAAAAATTATTAAGACTCGATTAGTGTTGCACCAATTCAGAATAATTTGTAACGAACAATTTTATCCAAAGAGGTAAATATACCAGTTTAGATTATATCAAAAACCAAAAAAAAATCAAAGAGAAAGGAAAGAAATCAAGAAAAATCACCCCCTTGTCTGATTGATGGTTGCACCAATTCAGAGCGGTATCTGCTCTGATATCATTGATAGGATCGGAAAGACGCTAGAGGGGGGGTGAATAGCGATCGTTGAAAAAATTGAGAGTGAATTAAAACAAGTACACAACGGAAGAATAAAAAAGGAAAAGAAAATAGAGAAGCCAAGTGCTAACACAAGTTGGTTTACTTGATTCAGAACCTTCAACGACTCCTACTCCAAGGTCTGCACCTTACGAGTTCTTTCATTGCATAATCCGCTAACAGTTCAAATGGTTACAAATTGAGTACATGAATTATATATGAAAATTACTGATAACAAAGAAAGTGAGAAAATCTTGATCGTCGATTGTCAGAGGAGTGTCACAGTGTCGCAGGAGCTTTTCGGAGCACTGAGCGAGAATTGGGAACTTTTTTATTTTTTTAATCCTTTTCCCATTTTTTTATTATTTTTAAATTTTTTATGTTTTTTCTATTTTTTATATTTTAAAAAAAATTATGTTTTTTTACAAAATTTTATTTTTAAAAGTTTTTTATTTTATTTTTTTCTTTACATTTTTCTTTTTTATCACATTTTTCTCTTATCCAAGGATATTTTAGGTAAAAAAAAAAATTCATTAACCTCGAAATCAAGAAAAAACTCAGTTTTCTGATTCCAAGTTGCATGTTCTTTTTGCTGACGTGTCAGACATGGAACATTACTTAGGAATCATCGATTGCCTAAACCAAATAGGATTTTCGTTGATAACCTTGGATGGTTAATCAAGGTTATCAAGGATAATCCCTAACCAAACACATCCTATAAGCATGTCTTAAAAACCTAAGAGTAAGATAGAGAATAAGATTCTCAAAGAGAGAAAGAGATTAAGTTTGGTTAGATCAAACAAAGGATAAATATAAAAAGTATTTATCATGACAAGAGCGTTAATGGGTCATGCCTCTTGTAGGCAAATTGGGCTTACTTATGATACACGAGTTTATTTTTGGTTCACACCTCTTGTAAGTGGGTTAAGCCAAAATATATGATGTAGGCTTAGGCTTGGGCTTGGGTTATAACTTTGCTCTCCAAGTCTGATTAAAGAGGTATAAACATACCTCTACATAAACAAGAGAATTAATCCAATCAAGGGTTTTTGGTTTCCTCTCTTGTTGATTGCCACCGCCCAACCTGAGAGGAACCGCCTCCTTTTTGGCTGCCCGTCCTCTCCCCTCCTTGTTTGGCCAGCCCTTCTCAAGGTGTCATTGGATTCTATTGTCTTGCCACCGGCTACAAGTTTGAAGTTTGTGTCGTCGACTTCCTTTTCTTCTCTTGTCTCATCTCCTCGATTTGGCTATACCAAACGGAGAGAGAACTTATAGCTTGAGATGCCATCTGGAAAGCTACCCAGCATGACTATTGATAGAGTCAAATCTTATAAGATTTACTTGTTGATGTCTTTTTCTCTAAGCATATATATCTTTCAAACAACGTTTCATGTATGATCTCATTTTGTCTCTTTGGATGAGTTTAATGGTTAGTATATGAGGTATTGTCATCAATAAGATCTGGGGTTCTAATCTCGGTAAAGTCGAGGTAAATATCTTTCTTATGTGCTAGTCGCTATTCCAAAGGCTAGTAGCCGTCCGTGATTTACCTCCTCCGTGTTGGCCCTGGAACGAATTGATGGAGATGCTAGGGGCAAACATATTCACATATTTTTTTTTTGTGCCAACAATGTATGATCTCATTTTAGGATGCATGTAATAAAATTTTAGAAACACATTTTTCGCTTCTGCTCCGTGTTATCTCGAAAAACCAATGTACCTACTTGGCTCGATTGATTTACTTAATTTTAGGAGTATTAAAAATGAACCCGATGTAAGTTGATTTGAAAAAAAATTAAATTCGGGTTAAGAAATTTTAGGTTTAGGTCGGGTTCAAGTTGAAGGATTTCGGATTTAAAATTTTTGAGTTGGATTCATATCAGATCTAGGTCAGATTCGGGTTGACTTTGGATTGACCTAAATGTAGGATTTAGTAAAGTTTTTAGAGTTAAATTAAATTTTATTTTAAAAATTAATATATATATATATATATATATATATATATATATATATATATATATATATATATTATTATGAAGTATTGAGATAAAAATAAAAAATTATAGGAAAAATAGTTTAAAAAATCATTTTAAATCAAATTTTTTAGATTATTCGGGTCGTAGGATTTATCAAGTTTAAATTTAAAGATTTCGATTAAATTTGAATTTGGGTCAGATTCAAAAATTGAGATATAAAAAAAAATTTGACTCAACCCTTATTCAATCGGATTCATCCGAATTGAGACCCTACTGAATGTGCCTAACCCACACAAACGGTGGAGCTTTTGAATGCACGCATCAAACACAATAAGACAACCTCTAAATCGAAACTCATAAGCCTCCATGTGCGATTTGATTCGTGGGTCTGACTTCCCTTATTCCCCTCCTTGTCCACGGTGCTCTTCGCTTCCACAGTCCGCTTCAACAAAAATAATTCATCGAATTGAACTAATTAAAAAGTTCAATAGAAAGTTTTTTTAAAATATTTAATCTGATACAAATCGATTATTTTTTTATTAATTTTATTAAAAAAATATTATTGTATTTTTAAAAATTTTAAATAGGTCGATAACTTAATTAATTGATTTTTTTATTTGTTTGATTTATTCAATTTTAATAACAAAAATTGAACGGTTCAGTTAGTAAAAAAATTAATTATTTTAATTTTAATAAATTCAATTGGACGATCCAGTCCAGCAAGCTTGACGGAGTGATTTGATTAAGAAGTTAAAAAATTAATCCTAAGAGTGAATCAGGACGTTCGGAAAAAGCTCCGGGCATCTAAAGATATGAGAGTTGCGCAAGAGTATACATCGAACATATGTGTAAGGTAACAAAGCCCTTGCGAAACCGTTCGCGATTCGTTTTTTTTAATTTTTTTTGAAAAAAATTTGATCGTGACACCTGGATTTAATTCAGCCACCCTGACCTTATTTTTTTTATTTTTAAAAATAAAAAATTCCTTAAAACATCCTAGATACATATATTATACCCCGTGATCATCTAAAATTTTTTATCGTAAACACTATAACCCAAGAGAGAAGCCTAGATCTTAGAGGAAAAATCTTATTAGCTTAAAATCATTATAACACAACCCCTAAGTCCTAAAATCTTAAACTCTAAATACATATAATATGCCCTGTAAATATCTAAATTTTTTAATTTGGAACACTAAAACTCAAAAATGAAATCTGAACCCTAAAGGAAAAATCTTATTGGCCCAAACTCATTATAACACAATTCCTAAATCTTAAATTTTTTAATATTAAATATATAATATACCCTAAAATAAAATTAAAAAATAATATAAGAATCTAAGTGTCTGGATTCATTCCAGACGCCTAGTCACACAAGGGTGCCTGAATTAATTTCAGGCGCCTTGAGTCTAGCCCGGACGATTCCAAAGTATGTGTGTGTGTATATATATATATATACCTGACCTGTTCGGTGCATATTCCTAGGCAACCCTTCTCTCGGGGCTCCGATTTATTTTTAGGGGTCCGGGTACCAGGGGTGACTCCGAACGCCCAAACCTGTGAAGGTCACCCAGGTATGCATCGAACGAGTGTGTAGGATAAACTTATTATATATACTAGCGATCATACACATACGTTACGTGAGCTAGACCTCTTATACTAGGTGGGCCAACAAAGGGAGATATATGAGGGAAGAAAAATTGACCTATAAAAAATAGTTTAATTTTTAAGTATTATCCATACATTTATTTTTTTAGTAAGACAAGACTATAATACTTTTATAATTTTATACACCTCTAAGGATATTTACAAAAAATTGAGGTGGGGCAACTGCCCCACCAAAGTTATACATGGCTTTGTTCCTGATTGCGTGTGTAATATAATACATGAATGTGTATAGTTAATAGACTCTCCTTCATAAAAGGAACTTAATTTAATTATTTATATTAGATATTAAACTAATAAGAATAAATATTACACTTAATTTTTAGTCAAAGATCGTCCATAAATTAGGCAAGGGTATGTCAAATCCATGCAATAGTGTAATGATTGGGTAACTCTCGTGAATCCCAACAGTAAACTACTGTAACAAACTCTACTTTATATATAAAAAAAATTTTAATATCATATTTGATCTTAGCTAAAAAGTTGGAAAAAATATATTTTCTAACATCGTTGGCCCAAAGTATTTATAGAAGTTTCTTGTTATTGCCGAGTCTCGAACTTTAGATCCTTATTGATTAATGAGAAAATTTTGTCACGTCACAATTGAGTCTAACTCTAGATTTGATTAATGAGAAAAATTTCTAATAATATAGTTGAATCTTGAATCCTTGATTGATGTATTTATAGAAATTACTAATAAATCTTAAATTATTTTTGATGTGAAAATAAAAAATATTAATATAATTTTATTTTAGATTTTACCAAATTAATTAGTAAAAGAGGCCCATTCTTAATTAAAATAGTAAAAATAGTATATGTATTATTGTTGTCACGATTGATGAACAATTATTAAATCAGGACCATGTGGATCACTTTTGTTTATCAATTCCTACTAATTCAAATGTTCGTTTTGACAAATCGCAAAAACCTCTTCACAATTTAAATCTCTACCAATTGTTCTACATTTCCCAACTAACGCGACGGCTCTCTTTCTGAACAAGTCTCACAACTAAATAAATTATCCTACAATTTGTATTTTGTAAAAGCAAAACAAATTATTTTAAACTTATTTTTTTCTTATTATTATTATTACTATTTCGAGCTTATTCCGTCTTAGACAGGTTGACCAAGGCAACGCCGTGTTATTAGGCGCTATTCTTGGCTGCGCTCCTCCTCCTACTCCGCGCCGCTCGGAGCTCCTCCCGTGCGCTGTCTCATTCCTCCCGCCATCCATTCTACCGATCACAAGGTTGAAGAAGCTTAGTCCAGGTGTGGAATTGATAAAAGCTCCAAACTTGGCTGGAAAAATCCCACCTTTCGGGC
This sequence comes from Zingiber officinale, assembly GCF_018446385.1. NCBI lineage: Eukaryota > Viridiplantae > Streptophyta > Magnoliopsida > Zingiberales > Zingiberaceae > Zingiber > Zingiber officinale. The sequence continues at coordinate 136,786,013 of NC_055995.1, read as the reverse complement.
CGCGAGCGGACCCCGCCCAATGGCGCCGCCCAAGGCGTGGTGGCGTCGCGCGGCGGGAGTTGCCAAAGACGCCCAGAGCCTCTGCTTGACGAGGATCGTCACCGGCCGCCGTCGCCACCGCGGCGGCCCCGAGATCGAGGCGGCGATCATCCGGGCCACTAGCCACGATGACCGCTCGATGGACTACAAGAGCGCGGGGCGCGTCTTTGCGTGGGCGCGCGCCGCCCCGTCGTCCTTCCTCGGCCCCGTGATGTGGTCGCTCTCCCGCCGCGCCAGCCGCACCCGTTCCTGGGTCGTCGCCCTTAAGTCGCTCCTCCTCGCCCACGGCCTCCTTCTCTGCTCCGACGATGCGCCCCCACCCGACCGCCTAGGCCGCCTCCATTTCGATCTCTCTGATTTCAGCGACCGATCCTCGCCTTCCGGCTTCTCTGCCTTCGTTCGCGCCTATTTCCGCTTCCTCGACCAGCGCTCCGTTTTCTCCATTAGAAACCCTAATAAACACGATTCCGGACAAGAGGAAGACGAAACAAACTCGGCCGCCGACGCCGATCTGGAGGAACTCAAGCGCCTCCAGACTCTCCTCAACCTCCTGATGCAGATCCGCCCATACGCCGACGGGATGGAGGTGAGCCTCATTCTCGAGGCCATGGACTGCGTTGTGATCGAAATCTTCGATGTCTACAGCAACATCTGCGACGGAATCTCGCGATTCCTCATCGGCGTCCGCGGTTCGAGCGTTCGATCCCTAGAATCCAGAAAGCGGAGGGGAGAGATTGGGATGAGGATGCTGCGGCGAGCGGCGGAGCAAAGCTTGCAACTTTCCAGCTACTTCGACCTCTGCCGCACCCTCAGGCTCCTCAACACGGCAGACCTTCCCCCGGTGCAGAGCATTCCCGATGAGGACATGTCGGCGCTCGAGCGGCTCCTCCTGGGCGTCTCTCCGGAGGAGGAGAAGGAAGGCGGAGAAGCCGAAGAAGACGCGGAAGCAGAGGAGGGGCGTTCCGGGACTGTGATCACGCAGAGGTGGGTGGTGTTCGACGATAGCGAGCGGTGGGCGAATTCTGGGAAAGTCTCTTCGCCTCCGCCGATCTCGTGGGCGTTGGCGGTCAATGCCGGCGCCAGCGCCGCACTGATGGGCGATTTAATTGAGCTGATATGACGTATTTGTCCTTGAACATGCCATAATTTACGCGGATGCCATGCTTTCTTGAGGCTCATGTAACAATTTGTTAAATAAAATAAATTTAGTAACGCAATAAGTTTTTCTCTATTGGGCCGATTCAGTAGTCTTCCAAAAAGCCCATATTAAACTTTGTCAGAAAGCCATCAATTGGTCTGGTGCAATTGTCCTGCATAAGGCCCATCTCAAACGTTAACAGGAACCCTAGCGCTTTCCTCGTTCTTCATCGCCTTCGCACCGTCTCGCAAATCTTCGAGCATCATCTCCCAGTTCATTCGAATCCTTCTTTGTTCCGCTCGACTTGGTTCTGTTAGCCCTCCTCTCCCAGTTCCTGAAGTGCATCGCCCGCCTTGTGATCGTTGTTCGAGCTTGAGGGATCGATCTTTGGAGGTATCGCTTTTATTATATTTTTAGGAGGTGAAATTGTTTCTGATCGGCGTAATAGTGCACAATTTGACCCATGACGTTTTTGGTATTTGGTCGATGTCAATGGAACTGCTGGCTGCATAAATTCATTAACACTGCGAAGGCCAAATCTGGTTACGGTTATGGCCTCGAACCAATTCAATGATTGGGGGGAAAAAAAGACGATACCTGTACGAATTATCTGATTTTAGTAGGCTTCAAAGGTTTCCTCTGAGTTCAGTTGTTTGTTGTTTTTTTTCATGTTTATATTTTTATGTGATCGATCTACCTTTTTATGTTTTTTGTATTTGAGGTAAATTTGATGTTTTATAGAAGTACATTGCATTATTGTAACTGAAAAGTTGATTATTTATTTATTTGTCATTTAGGCACAGATTGTTGCGCTTAAGGTGCTTGTAACAGTTGTTGCATGGCTACATCTTTGGATATGTCACTGGATGATCTGATAAAAAGAAGTTCTAGTCAAAGAGGAAGAGGGAGATGGAGAGGGAGAGGCCAGGGGCAAGTTCAAGTTCGCAGCCGCGGTGGTGGCACTTTTCATGGAAGGGGAATGGGAAGGCTTAATGGAGACTTCCTGAGAGTTAAGACTCGCCCATCACCCTACAAAATTGCCAAGGCAAGCCCAAAACTATTGATATTTTTTGCTTGTGTTCAAAAACCTGAATCATTAGAAATCCAGATGTGGAAGGGACTAGGGAGGTACAAGATATTTTATTATTTGGAGAGGCTTTTGCACCACATTCCTATTGTTTGTTTGCGCATAATTAATAAATGACGAATTTTAAGCTGGCATCTTTTACTAAATTTGGAACTTCAAATCATGAATGGTGAAGCTCTCACTCCTCAGTTCATATGCTGTTCATTGGGGTTTTGGTTGAAATGTTTAAATGGACGTATTTCATCCCCGGAACTCTCGCCAGTAGATTATTATTTTCATACAATACTGATGGACTCCTCTGCTTCAATTCCTTGTCAGTACGCACGATATGCTATTACAGTGGATTTCTCTATCTTTATTTCATTTTGTGTTCTCTTTACTTTTCATTTAGCATACACTATAATTTGAATAAACAATATATTTTTTACATGGAACTCTATGATAGATACATAGGAGGTCAGGAATTATATAAAAACTTCTACATTCTTCTATGATCTCAATTAGCATTGCACTCCGCTAGCAAATTTTATGATTTATGCCCTAACATGTCTGTCCTGTATCTGGATGGTTGGTTCCAATCATCAGTCTTTCAGTAGAACAAAGGACATGACATGGAGACGTGACCTCTTTGATGATAGCATAGAAGCAGCTGGCACTTCAGGAGTGCAAACAGGCACAAAACTTTACATTTCAAATCTAGATTATGGGATATCCAATGCAGATATAAGGGTGAGCTGATTTTGTCTTATTTTACTTGTTGGATAGTCAGATATTCTTTGAGTAGTTCTTATTTTATTCTTCAATTAACCATTTTCAACTTTCATTCAGGAGTTATTTTCCGAAGTTGGTGATCTAATGCGCTGTTCTGTTCATTATGATGGGAATGGTCGACCAAGTGTGGGTTGCCTGTGCTTCTTTTTCTTTATACACTCTAAATTTCTTTCTAACCATTCCACTGAGCTAGGCCATTTTTGCTTGCAACTTGTGATTTCTCATAAGAACGAAACCTGAATTTCATCAATGAACATTATGAGTCACCTTATTTAGTCTTCATGTTTTTTTTTCCACTATATTTCGAGAATATATTTGCCTCCTCATAATTGTGCATTTTTTCTTTGTGTGTTCCAAAAATTGTATTTCCATATATCCAATTTACAACTTCCATAATCAGGCTTTTAGATAGTAAAAATACTTTTTCTTACATAAGCATGGTTTATTTTTCCCTAGACCTAGCACTCAGATGAACATTTTGTGTCGTGTTAACCTGATATCCAAGCTGACATAATAAAGTTAAAATTAGCTAATGAGCCAGCTTGGTGTAAGGCAAGTGCAGGCTGAGTGTGGTCGCAAAGCTGGACCACCTCCTTTTCAACATAGCTTGTTGGACCTGTTCCTGGTTTATTTGAGCTTTTAATTTTGACTATGTTAAATTTGATAATTGATGATCATATGAAGAAAATTGTACTGTCCACCTTGATATGCATTTTCAGAGTGATGAAGTATATTCTCAATGGACTATATATCTTGTACATATTTTTTTTTCTTCCTTCATTTAACCTTTAAAAGTTTTATTGGATGAATAAAGTTGCTCTGTGAGTTTATCCTTATTCAGACATCAAATGCTTGAGAACAGTTTTTAGGATATCTTTTTTCTCAATGAACGAGTGAGAAAGTTAATTGCTGAATTCTGAAGCATCATACTTACTACATTTGAATTAGTTTATGTGCACTTCATGATAAAAAGAACTGGTTTCATTAAAGCTACCAAATTGTGCAATATTGGATACATGTGATTTTGTTGCCTTTTTATCATCAACTATTGCTGACGCTAGTTTGAACTTGGAATAATTCCTTAAGGGTCTCTACTCTTATTGTAAGTGCAAATTGTTTTTTGTGCTATCTTCTCAATTTTCTTGTCATGTATTTAGATATTCAAATTTATTGGCAGGGTTCGGCTGAGGTTGTGTACACAAGGAGAAGCGATGCAATAGCTGCTCTAAAACGTTACAACAATGTGCAGCTCGACGGAAAGCCTATGAAAGTAGAAGTTATTGGTGCTTTAGGCTTGCCTATGACTCCTCGTGTGAACGTTGCAGGTGTTCCCTATGGTAGGGGGAGGACAGTTATGGTAACGTAAGTAATATTTTCTGTATCTTATTTTCTAATGCCTATATTTGAAACTATTGCTTCATTAAATTTCCAGGTCGTAGGTTTTCTCAGGAGAAACCTTTCATGCCAAATACAGTTGTTTTTGCTAGATCCATTTTTGAAAAAACTTTCTTGTTCACCAAAAATGTGTAAAAAATATATACACTCAAAGATGAAATCTGAATCCTGAAATCTTTAATTGTTCTCTAACTTTCATATTATTGCTATTTTAGTTGTTCCTTGCCTATCTATGTGAATTTTGTTGGGGTTTTTGTCAAATCTTTTGACTAGCTAGCTCCTAATTTTCAGCATATATTATCATCCACTTTTAATGGCCACATATTTGTCTGTAGCCAATTTTGAATTACTCATTGGAAGCTAAAGCTGACAATTTCTCTTTTCAGGCCACAAGTAGCTCAAGGTGGTTCGCGTTCTTTTAATCATGCTTCTGGGTAAGCGTATCCAAGCATATTTATATTGTTTAGAAATATATGTTGAAAATATGTTAACATTAAGGATGTTATCGACTTTTAACTGATTTTTCTCATGGAATTATCTTCTTAAATCAAAGAATTTGCATTTCATTATCACCTCCCAAATGGATTATAGAAGTCATAAATCAAAGGAATCGACTAGGATTCTATCTATAAAGAAAATCAAGGACAACAATTAAAACTGTATATTCCAATGAGAGGGAATCTAGGATCCAACCTCAGTCATCTGTTTCCTTGAATTTATCCTTCATTTAAGCATGGCTAGGACTCTTGAGCATGTCTTGGTCGCTAGAGAAGGAAGAAGATTAGATCCTCTTTTCCCAATATGGTGCATCCTACCCTCTCTTTTTGCCTCTCAATGAAAAACTCTTCGAATAAACTCTCATATTTCCTAAACACATAAAATGATTCAAAATGAATGAATCAGTTTGGCTCCTCAATAAGGATAAACTTGAACGAGGAAAATCGAACTCCCATTTATTTTTGAAGTCTACTTATTATGGATAAGTGAGTGAAATCTTCACATTAAATCAGAAACAAGCTTCTATAGAGGCTAATGTTATCCTATTATCTAGCTAAAAGGTTGTCATGTCACAGATATGGTCTAACTTCCTAACTTGTTTCACCTCAAGCAGGATAAATCGGGGTGGTGGCTTTCAACATGGTCGAGGTCGTGGAAGTTTCAGAGGCAGTGGCCGTGGCCGTGGTACTAGGGCTACACGTGGCCGTGGTCGAGGCCATGGTCATGGAGGGCAGCAAAGCTTTGAGAAGTCTGCCAATGAATTAGACAAGGAGCTGGAAAGTTACCGCTTAATGAATAGATGATAATAGAACATATTTGAAGTGCGACAGCATGTTCTCCTATACCTAGTATTTTGATCCTTGCAGCAAGGATCCGAGCCACAAAACTGATTACATTCGGGGGACTCAGGAGCTTCATGATATATACCTCAACTTGGACGATCTATTTGCAGAAGATCCAAAATGTAACATAAGGTTGCATACGATAGAATTATATTCAATGTGGTTTGATCTTTTATAAAGATTCTACACTGACGGTAGTTTCGGGCTGTTTTTTTTGTGTGTGAGATTTTGTGATATTTATCAATGTTTTTCTAACCATTAAATGAATCATTTTCACTCATGTTTCTAGAATTGATTTTGATCAGTCTTTGTTGAAAATGAATTTTATGATTGGAAATTTACGTAATATGTATAAATATGTACATGATTAATATAATATGTATGTTTACATAGTCTCAAATGTGAATATATTCCTTATTGACTTTGAATTAATGTACCCAATAATGTTTACATAGTCACACTAGAATTTAGCAATATCTGCGTTGGTCAAATTAATGGATTATTTATTGACTAATTAATTTTTAAGTAAAGGGTAGATAATAATCTAGTATTTCCCACGAGTACACATATGTCGATCGAGCAAATTTATATACACAGGGTCAACCGGTCACGTATACAAACGTTGATCGGAACATGCCATGTGAGCAGGTACCCATAGTCGCGCACGAGTAGAGGTGTGAACGCATAGTTAAATAATATGAAAAATAAATAATATAAAAATATTAATATTTGAGTTTGAATTTGAAGAATATATATAATATTTGAAATTTAAAAATATAAATACTTTTAATTTGAACTTGATTCGAAATAAAATTCAAGTTTGAGTTTAATTCTAATGGTTCGAACCTCGATTCAAACGTATTCGAAGTATAATTCAAAATGATTTAATTTGAATTCGATTCCAATTATTTGAACCTTAATTTAAATATATTTAAATTAAAATTATATAAAAGTAATTATAATTTGATGCAAGTTCGGCTCATAAGTAGATCATGAACAATTGAATAAAATATTATATGTTCAAATTCAGCACAAAAAATTATCGAACATGTTCGAATTTAATAATTTAGAATATAAATTGAATATTTTTAGAGTCAGCTCAGAAAGCTCATGAATCAGCTTGATTCATTTGCATCCTTATGCAGGCTAGGCGTGCTACATAACTTCACCCTATATATATATATATATATATATATATATATATGGGGTGTCTTATGCTACACACCCTAGTGTGTGCCATAGTAGGCACCTGCCCACGTGGCAGGTGTATATAGGGTGAAGTTATGTACATGCTCCACATGCATTGACAGTCGTGCGTATGGATGTAAATGAATCAAACGATTTGCGAGTTATTCGGAGGTCGATTCGATAAAAAGCTCGTTCGAGTTCGTTCATTAATCTTATCGAGCTCGATTTCGAGATCGACAGTTTTATCGAGCTAAGCTCGAGCTTAAGGATATTCAGCTCGTGAGCTCGCGAACATGTTCGTTTGTAGGGCTCACAAGCCAAAAAACGAGCCTTAAATCGAGTCAAAAAATGAGCTCTAAAATGAGCCAAAAACGAGTTCTAAAACGAACCTTAAAACGAGCTTTAAAACGAGCAAAAAAAATGAGCTCTAAAATGAACCCGAAAATGAGTCCGAGTTCGCTTAACGAATTAGGCTCGTTAATTATGATAATCGAGCTAATAACGAGCCGAGTTCGAACTGTTCGCAAGCTTGATAATTCCAAATCGAGCCGAGCTCGAGCCTTGTAATAAAAGTTTGATTAGAACTCAAGCCCGAATATAACTTAAACGAGCTGAGCTCGAGCCTAATACTGTTCGGCTCAGTTCAACTCGTTTACATCCCTAGTCGTGTGTGTGACTGTGGGCACCTACCCATGTTGCAAGTGGCAAACAAGGTTGACTAACACCTACCATATTGACAGGTGCTCACAATAGCGCACAACTATGTGAGTAATAAAAGAACATTTATAGTTATAGAATTTTTCCATGAGCTCCTTCAATACTATATCAATGCCACATCAAAATTTAAAATCTTATCCATCTCTTTACTATTAAAAAATCTTTCAATAATTTTTCAATGAATTCTACTAAAAAATGACTTTTGAGCAATTCCTTTAAAATAAATTAAAAAAAATATTTTAATAGCAAAAAAGAAGGATGATTCCATGTAGCTATGAATACCCTATAACACACACACATATATATATAATTATCTATTATTTACCTCCTCCGTATTAACCTTGGGACAAATTAATAAGGACGTTGGAGGTGAACGTATTCGCCTTTTGCTATCAGGGTGGAGTCATACTACACAGTTATTATGCGTGATTGTGGTGGGCACCTATCCACGTGGAAGGTGTAAAAGAATGTTAACTGACTCCTACCACGTGGGCAAGTACCCATACTCACACAGGACTGATACGCACACAAAGGGAGAGAGAGAGAGAGAGATTTAATATGCTAAGCGACACTCTGTACAAAATCTGACATAGGCTATCTGACTCGACCAAAACCTTTTTTTTAATCTCTCTCATCTGCATGCAACAACTTTTCTCTCTTATCTGCATGCAACAACTATAAAATTCTCGTTTCTCTCTCATTTGATTGCCTTCAACAATCACTGTGCTGCTAATTTTTAAAGGTGATGTAGCTACTACAACGTTGTAACAGCTACTACACAATAGTTGCTACACGTTGTAGCAACTTCTGTATAATACTTGTTATAACATATAGTAGTGTCATTGTGTAGCTACTATGTTGTAGCAGCTATTGCACCATTGTAGCAGTTTCTGCACCGTTGTAGCAACTATTACACCGTTGTAGTAGCTTTTGCACCGTTGTAGCAACTTCTGCATTGTTGTAGTAGCTACTGCACTATTGTAACAACTACTGCATTTTTGTAGCAGCTACTATGCAATAGCTGCTACAACTTGTAGCAGTTACTATGCAATAGCTGCTACAACATTGTATCATCACTATCACAATAATTTTTTACATGTAATAATAGGAAAGAAGATAAAATATTATTTTAATTTAAAAAGAAAGAGAGAAAAGTTATTGCATACAGATAAAAGAAATTTAAAAAATTAAGTTTTATTCGCGTCAGATAGCCCACGTCGGATTTCGCTCATGGTCATGCACAAAACATCGCTGAGCATATCAAAAATTTCTCTCTCTCTCTATATATATATAATATTAAAATTTAATTTTTAAAGGTAATTTGATTGTGAACGCGCTTTGCTACTTTTCAAACAAAAATGACGGGGAAAGAAATAACGAAGAACAAGCAGCGACGCAGAGTCGCAGATCCCTATCAGTCAACGCTATTCCATGGATCTTCATCTTCCCCTCTATAAATCGATCCATCCTCTTCTCCGATTCCAATCCCACTGAATCCCAACTCCTCCTCCCAATCCCTCAACAACTCCACTTCGTCGCTGGATTCTGCAATCGGATGATAGCAAGCGATTGCCACGGCAAAGGAGCCGCTTCTCTCTCTCTCTCTCTCTTCCCCTCACTTCCCCCTTTTTGTATATCGATCCGCTGCTTCATCGCCGAAAGATGGTTGCTTTGGTCTCTCGCCACGGGAGGAGCCTACAGCGCTACCGCGCCGGCCGCCGGCTCGTCGTCGGGTGCGTTTTCGATCTTCTAGATGTTCTACCGAGCTCGCGACTTCGATTGGGATTTCCATCTTTCCGTTCGATGGGGCTGATTCGAAGAACTCGAGTTCCAAAAAAAAAAAAAAATGCAATCTTGCTAGTTCTGGGGAAAGAACCCTAGTTCAATTTTGGCCCCCAAAAATGCTTCTTTTAGTTTTATTTTAACTCATTGGGGATCGTTTGATTTTGCTGGAGCAGATGCATTCCTTACAAGTTCAAGATCGACCAAGCCCTTGAGGTGCTCGTCATAAGTTCTCAGAAAGGACCTGAACTCATGTTCCCAAAGGTAACTTTTTTTCATTTTTCTATATCAAACTGATTCATCTCATTCTTATTCTTTCTTTTGTGATTGCTTGTTTGTGATCTTAAAACTGATATCGACTTCGACAGGGCGGTTGGGAGCTCGATGAAACTCTACCGGCAGCAGCTGCCAGGGAAGCCTTTGAGGAAGCAGGTGTGACAGGAAACTTCGAGGTGAGGAGCTTCTTAGCTAGCTGTGTTTGTCTCGGCTATCATCACAATCACCATCAAGGCCCTGCCCTAATCGATAAACCGATAAACAGGGTGAGCTCGGCAAGTGGCTCAGCGAGGACCGAGACAAGGTCCACTACATGTTCGCCATGAGAGCGACCGAGGTGCTGCAGCAATGGCCTGAAATGGGCAGGAGAGAACGCAAATGGGTGAGTAGAAATCCTTCGAGAAAAAGAGAGGGAAAATGAAGCTTGAGTTATCTGAATGTGAAGTCGATTCGATATGGCATGCAGGTGACGGTGGCTGAAGCAAGGCAAGTCTGCAAGCATCCATGGATGAGAGAAGCATTGGAGAGATTGGAAGAGCTCGTCTCGAGTGGAAGTAGGCAAGAGCCAAGAGGAGGAGGAGGAGGTTTGACAGCACTGACAGTCAATTCTTCACTGTAAACACACTGGAATTGGAGATGTTGTTGGAGTTGAAAGATTTTTTTCCTTCTTTCTTTTTTATACATTAATACTCATTTTGAACGAGAGAGGGGAATCACATTTCTCCTTCGGATTGAATTGGAGGAAAATTGAGGTGCAAAGCATTAACATGCATTTTCCACTGGAGTAGCAACGAAATTCTTTTGTTTTTAATTTGTTATAATAATAATAATACTTTTATTTGAATAAAATATAATTGACATTCGTATAGAGTGTTGTGAGTATCCATATAAATTTTATTCTTATTATTTTCTCTGATGTTTTTTTAACTAAGAAAAATAAAAAAAAAATCACTTTAATCCCTCAGATCGAGCAATGGACCGACTTTTTAAGGGCTTCAAACAAGTCATAAGTAGATTTGAAGAAGGTCGGGTCACTTCTAGTCATGTGCTTCTTTATTGGGTAGATTTATATTGAATTGATAGTTAATTAAGGTAACTGTAATAATGAATTTATAAATTCAACTTCATGATGGAATCTACATGTTACATCATTATCATATCAAAAATATAATTTTTATAAATCTCTACTCATAATCATAAATCCAAAAAATAACTTTATGTTAGATCCCACTAATTCACGCATCATTATCTATATTTTATATTTACTATCTTTATTTATAATATTCATTTATATATTATCATAAAAATATATTTATAATATACATATTAATTAATTAATTAATAATATATATTAATTTTATTTAATACTTTTTTAATAAAAATAGTCGTTTTGCACATATAAAAAATTAAATTTTTTTAAAAATGTTTGGCACATTAGATTTTGATGCAAATTTGTATATTTAAAAAAATGAACTTGCATTAACTACCACATGTGGGGCCCGCTTCTAAATAATTTTTTTTAAAAAAAAATCGCTAAACCCAGCATCCAAATTTGGATGCTGGGTTCTTGGGTTTTAAAAGCCCACTAACCTTGCAATGTTTCTGGAATTCTGGGTTCACAAAACCCAAATTCTTGGGTTTTGTGAACCTAGCGTTACAGTTACCCTTATGAGGGGCCACATCCTCCCAAAATTGTTTAATAACATAATTTTATAAAAAAAATTTAAAAATTTTATTAGTATATATATAATTTAATCCTAATTTAAAATACATGTATAGTTGATCTAATAATAAATTTTATTTTTATTTTAACACATCCTCTTGAGTTAGAATCTTTATAGATTGAATTTTAATTTTTTTTCCTGTATTTTTCACATGTCAACTAAATATACATTATGTATTTTGAAAATTTGAAAAGATCAATATTATATAATATATTTAATAATTATTTTCATCTAAAATTTTAAAATCCTAGATCCACCCGGATTGACAAGTGATGAACCCATCTTTGATAGTCAGAGAAACTAATAGTTATACGCTGTCAACCAGGGGCAAAGGAGGGTCACTGGAGGTGCATCTGACCTAGGCAAAGGCGGGTGGAATGACGACTATTAAAGTTGAATCCGGAGCTTGAGCAAGAAGATTGCGACCACAAAGTAAACTTAGGAGAGAGGTTAAGACAGACTTTAATGAAACCTTTTAGCGCCCGAGTTAGGTGAGGTGCAGAGAAGAGAAGAAGAACTAAATAGAATAATATAACTAATTAGTAGAAAAATCACTGCGTACCTCCACTCGACTATACGAACATTTGAAGGAAAGTGAGAGATGATCGTACCGTACACTTCCAGCATGCCGGCTCATGTTTTCAAAACATGTCCTAGCCACTCTCCCACTTGCTCGTTCACCAGGCTGAACCCCCTTGATGCTCCGTTCAGGTCGAACCATAATTATATGACCCCGCTGACTGTGCTCTTATGGCATCCGCACTCATCACGTAACCCACCACGTGGCTCCTGCTGCTCTGCTCCCCCAAATCAATAAATCTACAAATCCTTCATGTAATTTTTTTTTAAACTCTTAAATTTACAATTAAAAAATGAAAGATAAAAAGTAAATTAAATTCCTAAAGAAAATACAAAAAATAAAATAAAATAATTCACAAGGGGCAGCGCACCATAAAGATTCCAACCGTGTCGACTTCAGTCGTTCTCGTTGCAATTCGATCAAAAGTTGGGGAGTAGGCCTCGATCGGTCGCCATGGATCTGCGGCTTCGACCGCTGCAGCAGCCCTTCATCGAGGCTGTCCGATCGGGGGACGTCGACGCCGCCCGACGCGTCCTGGAGGGCGTCGAGGACCCGGACGCGGCCGCCGCCCTGGCGATCGCGCGGACGGAGGCCGGTGAGACCGCGCTGTACATCGCGGCGGAGAGCAACTCGGTGGAGCTATTCCGGTATCTCCTCCGCTTCTATGACTTCGACGCCGCCGTCATCCGCTCCCGCGTCGACCTCGACGCTTTTCATGTCGCCGCCAAGCACGGGCACACCGGTGATCCTCCCTTTCCACACTCGTAACTTTTGCAGTCTGATGCTTTACCAATCAGAAAACCAAAAAGAGAGAGAAATTTTTAACTTATACATGTCTAAAATACACTGTTGTCTTTGAAAAAGTCGGTCCTAAGCCTTCTGCACCGCTCTTTTAAGCTACTCAAAATTTTGGATCAGTAGCGAGAAGATTTAGTCATTATCTTCTTTGGGAAAGTTAAATCTGTGTTGAAATTTCTTCTATTTGGATATGAGTTTGAGTTCCTAGTCAATGATTGACCCTACCCGTTGATCACCAGTATAAGGTTGATTTTCCTATGTATGTCTTTTTTGAAGGAAATCTCCTTCATATTTGTAAGAGAGATTACGCTTGGAAAGGGAGGAGACAAAAGGGAAATGTCCAAATAGGCTTACTAGGAAAGACCAAATAAAGAAAACAAGGGAAAACCAGCAACCACCAACCTATAGTCATAGGAAATTGTGACTTTAACATTTTTAACACTCACTAGTAGAAGATTCTATTACCAGGATAGTCCTTTATGAATTTTGGAGAATTCATTGATTCTTGTCATGCCATATGATGGAGATCATGAGATAAGCTTTGTTATAGCTTTCTGTTCATATCTTGACACTCACCGAGCAACAGTTAAAGTCAAATTGATCCGGAATATAGTCCTATCCTTGCTGGAGAATTGTGGCCAATATCCTTTTCCTTTTTAAAACTAGAGGATACAGATAGCGAACTTGTTACCTAGTTTGGAGTTCTTCTCAATAAAAAAAGGTTGCTTTCCTTTGTTGACTGTAACAAAATCTAATAAAAAGTTTTAGCAATAAGGAGATTCTACAATTCCCAAATTTTTCTTCAGGTTCTTCTATCTTGTTGAATCAAGTATAAGGGTTTGGAAATGTAAGCACACTAGAAGACCACTTCCAACTGATATCATCGAGTTCCTCTCCAAAATACTGAGAAGTTTTCTATCCATCCCTCTTGTGAAGCAATATTATAGTAAGAGGTCTCAGAGTTAACATTGTATATAGGGATATTTAATTTGTCAATTTTATTGGCGCAACTGGTTGCAATGAGTTACTTCATTTCCCTTTTAGTATTCACTCAGGATACTATTTGGTATCTGAGGTTCTCTAATTCTCCTACAGTGATTGTTAAAGAGCTGCTGAGCAACTGGCCTGATGTCTGCAGACAATGTAACTCATCAAATACTACTGCTCTTTATTCAGCTGCGGTCATGGATCATTTGGAGGTGGTGAATTCCATACTAGATGTGGATGATACCACAATAAGAATCGTGAGAAAGAATGGGAAAACTGCACTGCACACTGCTGCTAGAGTTGGTTATTATCAAATTGTGAAAGCACTTCTTCTGAGAGATCCGGGAGTAGTTTCTATAAAGGATAAAAAGGGACAGACTGCATTACATATGGCTGTAAAAGGTCGCAGTCTAGATGTTGTGGAGGAGTTACTGCAAGCTGATATTTCTACTCTGAACATGTGTGACAAGAAAGGAAACACAGCTATGCATATAGCCACCAGGAAATGGCGTCCACAGGTATTAATAACGGTAGCTGGGCCTTTTCCAGTCTTACTCTCTGCATAATTTTTGTTATATTTTTTTTTCTATTTTGCACATCGTTGGTAACTTTTCCTCCTTTAAGAAGAAATGTAGGTTTCTTCTTGTTAGTGCCATAACCTCACCATTCTCATGTTACACTAGTTTGACATATACAAAGACTCCATGATAACCATTTTATATATATATATATATATATATCCTACAAGTTTATTGATGAGGAAAAACTATTCTAAGGAGGTCTAGTTGACCTTTAATTTTATAACTTTGGAACTTGCTGATGGGAAAATTCAGCCAATATTCTTTTGTGCATCCATATTCTTGTCATGACAAGAGTTTATTCTGAATGTTGAAATTGAGATTGATGCATTTTACTGTTTTGTTATGCTTTAGTTTGATTTTCATATTCTGTTCTCCACAGATGGTACGGCTTCTTTTGTGCTATGAGACTATCGAGGTGAATAAGATCAATAATCAGAATGAAACTGCAATGGACTTGGCTGAAAAGATCCCGTATGGTGATTCTCAGATGGATATTATGGAAAGTCTTTCAGAAGCTGGTGCCAAACATGCAAGGAATGTTGGCAAGAACGACGAGGAGCTGCGGAGAACTGTCAGCGATATTAAGCATGATGTCCACACCCAGTCCATTCAGAATGATAAAACAAACAAGCATGTGACAGGCATAGCAAAAGAGCTTAGAAAATTACATCACGAAGCTGTTCAGAATACCATCAACTCTGTGACAATGGTAGCAGTTCTAATCGGATCCATTGCATTTATGGCCATATTCAATTTGCCTGGTCAATATTTCCAAGATGGAGATGAAGTAGGCAAGGCCAATATAGCTGACAAAATGGGCTTTCGTGTGTTCTGCCTCTTAAATGCCACTGCATTGTTCATTTCACTTGCTGTCGTCGTGGTTCAGATCACTTTGGTCGCATGGGAAACAGGTGCTCAGAAGCAGGTCGTTTCCATAGTAAACAAGCTCATGTGGACTGCCTGCCTCAGTACTTGCGCAGCTTTCCTCTCTCTATCTTACGTGGTCGTGGGGAAGCAATCATCCTGGATGGCAACAACAATAACTGCAATCGGAGGTCCTATCATGGCTGGCACCCTGTTGACGATGAGTTATTTTGTTCTTCGACAGCGTTTCCGATTTGGCGAAGACTCTCAAAGGCGAATCAGAAGGGCCAGCGGCAGCAAGTCCTTCTCCTGGTCCCTTCACTCTGGTTTCTCAGATCCAGATGCCTTATCCGAACACGAGAAGAAGATATATGCTCTTTAGCTCTGACATCAGAAATAATCAGACCAGCAATCACTAAACCCGCCTTGTACATGCCCATTGAGCTTGCCACCCGTGTGATGACTTAGCCATCAAGAGCCGTGCTTTCGCCTTTCCGTTTAGCCAAGCCATGGAGTACAAATAAGGAACCTATGAACTATGCAAGGTCTCTTACCAGGTAATCCTTGCCATCATTTAGGAAATAATGAGCTTCCATTTTAACAACTTAATACTTCATGAAAATTAAGGTTGCTATGGTGCCATCAAATAGATTTGTAATATATTGAACTAAATTCCATGGTTCCTTTCCACCCTTATTGTATAAAATACAAATACTATCCATTGTGTACATCTATTCGGTATTTTTCATCATGATCAACATCTTAAGTTGTGGTTGTTCTAACTGTTCAAGCTTGCTACATAAATCATATTTCTATTGAACTATCTTATGTCTGTAAACAAGTCTGAGTGTGATATGGAAAGTAAGTACTGTCTTTGTCCCTTATTCACATATTACTAATGACAGTTACCTAATTTAATATATTGTTAACTACATAAGTTTCCAACCAAGAAGACTTTGACACTGAAACCACAAGCCACCAAGGACTTGGAGTCAACCCTTGCAAAAATTGACCAGGATGGACTTAAAAGAAAAGTCAACCATTGTGTGCGAGTTGACTCAAGCTTCAAGTTTAGTGGCATGATCACATGGTGAAAGCTTTGACATGTGCACAACTAAATCCAATTATATTACTTTGTTCATTATATTAAACTGACTAAAAGTGCTTAGTTGGTCTTGGCCCATTCAATTTATAAAAAATAATTATATGAACACTTGTTTTATGGTTTTTGATCTTTTTCTTTCAAATCAAGAAAATTTTGATTTAAAATCGTATAGAAATCACGACTTGGAGATTTGTCCCGATGTGAATCAAGTTAGTTCTAATTGGATTAGCTATCAACTTCTCAATCACTCATTTAGATTAGATTATCAGATACATCGGGTTTAATATACCGGCTTCTTTGATAACATAGTTGAAAGCAAATAACCTCCTCCTGACTCTTAAAAGCATCATGGTGAGATCAAAAGGTGTACTCATAAACTCAATGAAAACAAATTTAATTGATCAATGTTGTCTCTATTTAGAGCTTCTAAATTAGGAAAAACATGTATTATCTTATTTCTAATCCATTCTAATAATCTTATTTACTTAGATGGAATTCAAAGGAGAAAAAAAGTATTATTCCTTCGTTAAATAAAATAGCTAAAATGAGTAAAACTTGAACCTCTTTCTTCTCTATTCCTTGCAATGTAGAGAAAAGTATCTTGTGGTCCATTGAGCAGTTGGTTTCATGCTACATAGCAAGTGAGTGAGACCAATACCAACTTGCATAAATTGGAGTCGCCAGAAGTCCTCTCAGAAATCGCATGAGAGTGTTTTGTGACATCAATGGTGTCGTGCAAGTATTCCCCGATGTTAGCATGGTTTCTCCTTTTTCTTCTCCTTCTCCTTAGTGCCTTCGGCACACCGTGTCAATACGCCTAACACGACACTAACACTGACTCATTCGAACCGGAGATCTCAAATCTTACTAGTTTCCTTATCGAGTAGAGTGACTGTAACCACTACCAAATTTGATGAATTGGCATGATCATAAAGTCCTTAGTGTGACCCTCCACAGGCCTGAGATTTCAAAGCATGGATGTGAAAGAGGAAACCGTGAAACAAATGGTGGAAGGTGGTTGCAGAAATATCACTTTCAGTGTTCCTTTTTGAATTCAGATGAGAAGAATTCCCTCGAGTTTGTCCCACCACATGTGGCCAATTAAACACCTGCCTTCTCTCCTTTATTTATTTATTTTTTCCACAGTTTTTTAAGTTCTCAGTTTTTTTAAACATGAAGTATGAATATTATTTGACATGGAACAAAGATTGTGAAGATTCATCGTGTTTTTCTTGGCAACTGAAGTTGAATTTTATTTGTGCTCGACTGTGCAGGAAGGGAAGGTTTCAAGAACACAAACTGAGTCATATCCTTAATTGATGACTGAGCGACTACATAGCAGTGTAATAATTTCTGCAAATTTTTGGCACTAAAATGAGCACAATAAATATGCTTTTGCAGATCTATATCTTTAGCTTAATGCTTAAAGCATCCATGCTGTTGTTCTTGAGGTGCCCTGCAAAAGATGAGGTCATTCGGTAGCTCGAAAGATTGGTATCAGCTGATGAGTTAGACGTGCTTGATGATGCATTATGTCCCCAGTCGTTGTTCTCTGTCGATATCTTGGTGGAAGCATAAGGCACGGCACTGGTCAACCTGAGAAGGAGGGAGACATTAGGGCACTTCATGTTCAAGATCCTGAGGTAGATATATCGAATTATCGAAACCATTGTTACTGAAAGCTGAACTTGCACTTCAGAAACCCACCTCTCTTTGCGCTTCTCCAAGAACCGTGCCAACGAGGCCTTTCGAG
Source organism: Zingiber officinale (assembly GCF_018446385.1). Lineage (NCBI taxonomy): Eukaryota > Viridiplantae > Streptophyta > Magnoliopsida > Zingiberales > Zingiberaceae > Zingiber > Zingiber officinale. Next base: position 136,767,888 of record NC_055995.1, on the reverse strand, counting down.
CTTGAGGTATGGCTGCCATATCCATATAACAGATCGTTAGTTAGTCAGTTAGTTAGTTAATCGAAAGATTTTCAGTCATGTTTCGAGGTTAAATTAACCAACCACCTCTTGGAATGGCCTGGTGTTGGTTCACTGAACTTGGATGTGCCACAAGTTTAAGCCCTGTTGATGCAGTTGAAGGAGGCGACACGACTCGAGCTGAAGATTGTTTAGAACTGACAGAATTCGATATGGGTCGTGATGCTTCAGATCGGATTTTCTTGCCATTTGAAGCCATATTTGGCCCTGAATTCGCCAAGGATGACATTACTGCTTGAGCCTGAAAGGAAAGGTAGTGCTGAGAAACATTCTTAGTGTTCATCTAATCTGAAAGAAAATGAAGAAGAAGAAGAAGAAGAATACCTTGTCGAATGGGACATCGTGGAAGACATTCACACAGCCGCCATAGAAGATTGTCAGCTGCGCAGCCGCCTTGTGCTTTTGCTTTGCCATGTTCCTGAACGGCCATTCCGCCATGGTTTTAACAGTTACTGAGATCTGAAATATCTGAAACTAGATACTTTACCTATGGCCAAAGGAGCCAACTTCAACTCCTCCTCCCACGAAGGGCTGCTTCTTTGTGGACTTGATTGCTGAATTAGGAGCAGAGTAGTGAGCGTTCTGAACCTTGAAGTAAGGGTTTCCAGCGAGGGGAATGGTGAAATGGCGGCTCGAAGAGCTAAAAGAGCCATGGATTGAGTGCCGGCCAGGAAAATTCTAAAGAGAAAACAAAACAAAAGATTGCTGATCCATTTCGGTGAAAGAAAAACAGTGGTATGGTCCGTGATGGAGGAGTTGCAGACCTGAGATGCTAAAGCATGGTGATTGAGCTCGAAGGCGGCGGCTTTTGGCAGATGTTGAGGTCTCAAAGCCTGGCTTCTTGGACCCTCCTCTTGCGAAGCCTTGTACAGCATGAACTGCTGCATGGCGGACGCCTTGTTTGAGAAAGGCCACTGCAGCGGTGAACCTGCTAAAGCAGCTGCAATTCGGAGAGGGAGAAGAAAGGAAGGGTTGAATGAGAGGAAGAAAATGGAAAGAAAAGTAAAATAAAAATAAAAATCACAGCTTTCTCAGAGTAGGGAAGAACCTGGATCAGGATGGAAATTTTTGGAGTGAGTTCCCAAGAAATCCCTCTCCATTCTTCCTCCCTCCGCCCGGTTTTGTGAGAGGAGACGTCGAATCCTTGTAAAACTCTGGTTTTTCTTCTTCTTCTTCTTTCTTCTGAAATTCGCTCGGTTCGATCGAGCTCTGTTTCTCTGGCGAGGAAGACGAAGATATAGCGGAGGACGAGACCGGCGGGGTGGCGAAGGCCACCGGTAGCGCCGGGCACTCAGCACGTGCGCGAATTCTTCGCGCGCGGGGACCACACCCGGTCACCAATGCCAGGCCCGCATGGTACAGCACGTGCTGAAGGCAGTCCTCACGCGCCGTGGCATTCATGGCCAGCGGATTCGTCGTACGGTCGAGCACATTTTTTTTCCCTATTTCTTCTTCGACTTTTTTTTATTTGAATTCTATAAAATCTATACTACAATTAGATTTTATTCCGTCTAAGTAAACAAATTTAATAATTATATATATATATATAATTTTTGGAGTATATATATATATATAAATATAATTTTTGGAGAACAAGAAAACAAAGAAAAAACTAGCGTGGGGGAAACAGTGGGGAAACAAGTGGCTGTGGGCTGCCGACAAAGATCAATTATCCATGGAGGGAGGACAAAGGCGTTTATGGCAGACAACAGTTTAAACCACGTGAATATGCCTAAAATGGAATGTCTTCCAGACTGTAGCAAAAAAATGGAAATAATTGTGCATTTTTAAAAATATTTTTTTTTTAAAAAAAATCAAAATATTATCTTCAAAATAATTCCTCGTATTAAAAACATAATAAATGAGTACCTTATTTTTTAAAACACCTTTGTTTTAGTCTTATTATTATTGAAGAGATTTTTTGAATAAAAAATGATTTAATTTAATTTATATTAGATTGTGCCCAGATCAAACTAAATTTATTGGAGTGCTTTAGTAACATTTATTGCTATCATTATTAGGGGTCGTTATCCATGCCTATTAAATGTAAATTTATTATTATGATTATTGTTTTAATAATATTGTGTATACCCCTCTATTTTATATCAAGTATTTTACCATAGTATTTTAAAAATGACACTTAACCCTCCTTTAATTAAAATTAAATGTGAACAAAATTTATAAAAGATAATTATATCTTTTATCTTTTTGATATGTTTTTATAATCCAGAGAAAAAAATATATATTAAATTGACATGGAAAATAATTACGTATCTTTTCAAGATCGACTCTTTAATTATTGATTAGTTGGATCTATAATGTACATAGGAAAATAAATATATATAAAAGGATAAAAAAATATAGAAACATTCAGTGATGGTGCCCTTCATCACTCTCTCTGATCTATGGTTAATGTCGGTTTATCGATGTGTCGATCTCGATGTCCTGCAAAGCAAAGCTTGTTAGATGAGGGTTGACATTATCGGTGTTACCCTCCTTGACGGTCAAGTCAGTGATGAACTGAGATGTGAGACTCACGTGGCATGAGAAAACAAAAGAGTTCGAAAAAGACAAAGAAAATTTATCTTCGCATAATAAAAGAAAATTATATCTTCACCTATTTTCGAGGAATCTTATATAATCATGAAGGTGGATCTAAAATTTTAAATTTAGAGGAAAGTGAAAAAAATAATTATTATACATTGTATTAGAAGACTACGCAGCTGAGACGATGAAAATATATATTTTAAACTACTTTATTTTATTTTATTAGTAAAATTGAGTATTGTTAGAGGTTACATACAATTTATTTATTTAAATTAGTAAATCAGAATCATACCCATGTTGAAAATATCAATTAGGATTTGGATTATCTAGAATTAGTTTAGATATCGATAAAGGAAAGAGAAAATATCAATTAGGATTTGAATTATCTAGAATTAGTTTAGATATCGATAAAGGAAAGAGAAGTGGATGTAAATTATCAAATCAATTCAATATAATTGTTTCCTCTTAAAAATATCAAAAAAAAAAGAACATAATTATCTTTTACAATTTATTTTCATATTTGACTTTGGTCAAAGAAAGTTAATGTTATTTTTAAAGGGACAAAATGATCCTTTATAAAAAATAGAGGGGGTTAAAGGTAGTTTTCATTAATTTTAATAGAAAATAATAGCTTGATTAATTATGAAAAATTTTCATCAACCGCAAGAATAAATCAAGAAGTAATCACGAGTATCCATTAGCTCCACATTCTAGTGAGTACCTATTAACTCCACGATCAATCCTCATTAAAAAGAATTCATTCGTTAATTCATTAAAGTTGAATGTTGATCCTTAAATATCTTAAATATCTAGAAAATTAAGAAGATGTCTTACTTTTATTACCTCAAGAGTGATAGTAATACACGATACAATTACCTCATCTATATCGTTCACCGTGGGTATATATATATATAAAAGGGAAAAAAAATACTTCTAAGGTGGTTTTATTTATATTTATAACTTAACTAATAGTTTTAAAAGGATCTTTTTTGTTCGGAGGATCACAAGAGCGTTTCAATTAAATAACTCTAATCTTTCAGTCAATTCGGAATAAGAATATATATAGAAACTTAACATTTACTTGATTATAGTTTATTTTTTTATTGGGCAAAATTAAAAATGGAGGTCCAAATTATGTAATTGTGAAAAAGATGCATTTTTAACAAAAACAAAAAACAAAAAATGTCTCATTATATTATTTGATCTAATTTTTTTTTTTAACGTTATTATAACAACTACATTAATTACACGTATAACAACTATTCTATAGCCACTACAATATTATAATAGTTAATACAATATTATTGTAGTGTTGTAAATGTTAGGTAACATTACACTATGTAACAGTAGATAGATGTTGCAGCATTGTAACATCGAATATAACATTTTAGTAGCTACTTTGGGTAGGATCGTAAAGACACTAGGGGAATAGCATTCTTCGCTTGTCAAAAATTGAGAATTAAAAATAAATGCAACAGAAAAGAGAAAGAAAAAGAGTCAACGTAATACAAATAATTTTTTATTTAGTTCTGAACTTCAACGATTTCTATTCTAACGCTCGCACTCATTGAGTGCTTTCGTTGATCAATTACTATAATATCGAAAGGATTACAGGAATTTAAGTACAATGTTATAAACAAAAATGTTACCGATAATAAGTAGAGTAAAAGATTGAGTATCAGTTATCGAAGTAGTCTTTCGGTGTTGTAGGAGTCTTGTAGGAGCAGCGTGCAAGAACGAAAATCATCTGAATTGATATTATCAAGCTGCTGGTAGAACATTAATGGTGCAATTTGCGCTAACAGTCTAACTCAGGTTTTGATGAATGACAAGTGAGTGTTTTGGTAATTTAATTACTTTACCAAGTGTGTAGGAGATAACGAGTCTAGAGGACCTAATACCATACTGAAATCCATTTAGGTCCACAGGATCCGATAGTTGGTACGAAGGCCAGATAGGTTAAAGGACCGACCTAATATCTGACAAGAAGTCTAGCTAGGTTCGCGGGGCTTGATAACTAGCAGAAGTCCAGTTAGGTCTGCGGACCTGACAATTGACTTGAAAACTTGGTGAGTCAAGAGGCTAACCGAAGACTGCAAACTGGTAAGTGAAGGTAAGTCACTGGAGGAGAGTAAGTCAGTGAGGACGCGTCCCGGTTGAGGGACAGTAGGCGTCGGTTCAGTTTAGGTCTATTTTGGATTCTTAAGCTGAGACCTTGACTAGTTTTTGATCCCGGAAGGATAGGAACTAATAATTACACTTATTATCATTGTGCTAACTTTATTTCATAAGTTAGATGTTTTAGTTTTGGACTAACACATTGTATAGGGCAGAAGGAGCAAATAAAGCCTCAGGTGAACAGTGTGAAAGACGTCTTCCATATATCGCAAATAAGGACCGAGCTATTCGAGATCAGATCTCTCAGGTTGGAGGCGCCTTTAAGGCTATAGAAGACATCTTCCACACCCTTTATAAGGGCACTTCGTCCAAGGCTTCGACACAACTCAGTTTAAAAGCTTCTAAGCGTCTAATCGGCGTTTCGATTGCCAGACCAAAATCTTGTGGGTAATAAGTGGGTATTTCACATTAAGCATAATTCTGATATCTCAATTGATCAGTATAAGGCTCGCCTTGTTGCCAAAGATTTTCATCAGCGCCTTGGTGTTGACTTTCATAATACATTTAGCTCTGTTATTAATCCAGTAACAATGCGCATTGTTCTTAGTTTGGCTGTGAATCGGAGGTGGTGTCTTCGCCAACTTGATGTAAACAATCCGTTTCTTAATGATCATCTTGTAGAGGAGGTTTATATGGTGCAACCTTTGGGTATGTGCAGTGCTGAGTTTCCAGATCATGTGTGTCGTTTGCATAAGACGCTTTATGACCCGAAGCAGGCTCCGCACATATGGTATTTGGAGCTTCGCGCTTTCTTGGTCTCTCTTGGCTTTATCGCATCCCGAGCTGACACCTCCTTATTTGTTTATTCTCGGGATGATATTGTTATCTATTTCCTTGTATATGTTGATAATCTAATCATTACAGGGAGTGGCGCTTCTTCTATTGACGCCATAGTATGCAAACTTCATGCAACATTTGCGATTAAGGATCTTGAGGCTCTTTCCCTCTTCTGCGGTATTGAAATTCGCCCAACCTCAAATGACTTTCTCTTGTCTCAGCAAAAGTATGTTACTGATCTTCTCTCCAAACACAACATGCTTGATTCTAAGCTGGTCTCCACTCCTATTATTGCTGGCTCTCGTCTTACTTTGAAAGATGGGTCTTCATCTTTTGATACGACTAAGTTCCGACAAGTGGTTGGAGGATTACAACATCTCCGTATAACCGTCCTGATATTTCCTTTGCGGTCAACAAGCTTTCACAGTTTATGCATGCTCCTTCAGAGACGTATTGGGGTGTTGTAAAGCGTCTACTTCGGTATCTCAATGGTACTAGAGATCTTGGCATTCGTCTTTTTGCGGATATACCTTTTACTCTTCATGGTTTCTCCGATGCAGACTAGGCAGGAGATCCAGATGATCGGTGTTCTACGGGTGCATTTATTATTTTTCTAGGTGCTAATCCGGTTTCCTGGAAATCTACCAAATAGCGCACAGTTGCATGCTCTTCGACTGAGACTGAATATCGTGTCATTGCCTCTGCAGCAACTGTGATTCAATGGATTAACATATCTGCTTCTTCCGGTTACCACGTATGCTATTCTTTTTACTGATAATTTGGGTGTCACGTATTTTTCAACTAATCCTGTTTTTCACTCTCGGATGAAGCATCTGGCTATTGACTATCACTTTGTTCGTGATCTGGTGTAGGCCTCCGAACTGCGAGTTACTCATATTCCTGCTGAGGATCAGTTGGCTGATGCACTTATAAAGTCGCTTTCTCGACCTCGATTGTTTGCTATTTGCAACAAGATTGGTGTCATTTCTGGGACACCATCTTGAGAGGGTGTATTAGGAAATAATTATTATAAGTAAATAATTATTTATTTCTTAGTTATTAGGGAATAATTATTATTATAAAATAGTTATTTGTTTCCTAGTTATTAGAGAATAATTATTATTAGGAAATATTTATTGTTTTCATAATTTATGTATTTTCTTATTTTCACTTGTAATGGTATTTATATATACCATATGCTATCATTAATAATATGTGTGAATTCTATCGTCAATATGACAAACTCCAGGTACCCGTAACACTTTTTCTAGTCATTTTGCAGCTTTAATTCCCTACAACACACGTTAGTCCAAGTAACAAAAATTACCCTGTAAGATACAGTTAGAACATTAAAGGTATGATCAATTTATGACTTAGATCATGTCTTCCCAAGACCAGGATCTAGTCATGGTCTCAACTTAGACTTCCCAAATAACTCTAAGCTCGACCGCACCAATAGTCCCACCGGGGCTCGTCCTCACTATATCTTTCTTCCCTTGTGACTTACGTCACTTACCATTTGTAGTCTCTTGACTTGCATCTTGGCTTACTAGGTCTTCCTACAGGAATCACACATCCGGACTTTAACCAATCGTCTTAAATCTAACATCCCGATCGGACTTCAGCCAACTGTTAGGTCCTGCGGACTAAGTTAGGCTTTCTGTCAGAATCACACATCTAGACTTTAACATGATGTCAGATCCTCTTGTCTTGTCAATTCCCGCACACTCGATAAAGAGATTAGATAACACAACATCTAACTTTAATCTGTTTGTCACTCATCAAAATCGAAGTTTGACTATTGGTGCTAACTGCACCAAATAATTTAGTTTTAAAATGATTTTTTTACCAATTTATAATGATTTTGATTAAATTTAAGTATCTTTAACCCATTAATAAAACGCATTTTAGTATAATATTAATTTTTCATATTATAACAGAGGTATTTTTGATATAAAATATATGGTAGGATGCCCTTTTATTATTATTGTTTTTTTTATAAACAGAGTGTCCATTTAAAAAAAATCCCCTTTTATTTGTTTGATGATTAAAAAAAATCAATAAAATAGAAAAGTTTTGAGAATTTATACTTAACTTTGCTTTAATTAAGTTGAAATAGTGATGAATTTTAGATGGAGCTGAGCTATTTTTTAAACTTTGGTTTGATTAAAAAAAATTATAGTAAAATCGTCCCTCGGGTTGCGTGAAAGGAGTTAAACCATATGATCAATTTATGATTAATCATCAAGTAATAATTTTTTTTTTTGAGGACATACATCTGTCGTGAATTGATCTTTGATTTCATTGTAATAAGTCTGTCATTCTCTAACCAACTAAATATCCCGTGTGAGTGATTTAATTATAAAAAAAATGAAACTTAGGAAGGTGGCCATTCGATTCCCTATCCAATTTCGAAACATTTCTTGTGGTCTCATTTCTTCTCCATCAAAAGTAAATAGAGTAGCTCCTTAATTGGAAAGGAGAAGTCCTACATGTGGATCAGTGGATACGGTTTCATTGAATGGTGTATGATTTTTCCTCTAATTCATCGAAAGGTAGGTAGAAGGTTACTTTCGATTCTCACTCACAACTTATAGCGAAAATGAATAATGAATTGAGAGGGAGCTAGCCATGTGATGGAGTTCTATAAATGAGAGAACAACATCACCAACATCGAAAAGTTAGGTTCAATGTTAGCTTGACTATAGTTTAGAGCACGTTAAAGGAATCGAAAAAGAGTTTTCGACACGCGATATTGATGGAGTGTTGTTCGACAGCCATGTGACCCTAACTACGACAATGCACCTAAACCTTGAAGATGAAAATTTTAACCTCCAAACAAGCAAATTGTGGTTGGATCGAAAGAAATCAAAATCTATCAAATCGCACAAAAGCCCAAATTGATGGGCCATATTGTGGCCATAATTATTAGAATCATTAAAATTATTTTTTAAGAGATAATTAAAGTAATTATATTTTTCATCTTTAAAATATTCTTTTTCTAATATTATTAGTGACATAGACCCTTATTATGTGTTAAAATAAATCTATTCAGCTTTATTAAAAATAGTATGCATAAAATTATTTTATCAAAAATATTTAAAAACCATTTTAACTTAGTCAAAATTATTATAATAATAATTGTTTAATAGATGTGATCATTGTGGAGTACTTGTAATAATTATTAAAAAAATATTATAATAATATAATAATTATTTAATAACTAGTACAATAATTTTAAGTGATTTTTTATCATATTAAAATAATTTTTATCAAATTTAAGTAATTTTAACATTGTGGAGTACTTGTAATAATTATTAAAAAAATATTATAATAATATAATAATTATTTAATAACTAGTACAATAATTTTAAGTGATTTTTTATCATATTAAAATAATTTTTATCAAATTTAAGTAATTTTAATAAGTCAATAATTTTTAATTAAAATATTCTAATTAATTAAGTCGATAGGTAAGTAATTTTTAATTAATAAAACACCTATCTCTTTCAAGAGGATTCACATGAAACCCTTATAAGGTTATTCGTTTTGTATCAAATTAAACCATATGCTCCATCACTTGTGTGGGCTCCTGTCAATTCCTTTAAAATTTATTTTTATGAATGTATTTCCCATGTGGGATACTTAATCCATTATCTATAACATTGCACGGGTCGATACACATAGTGTCTATTATTCATCGTTTACGGCTAGGACTCCTAGGGTATCTAATCTCATTTACTCCCCTAACTTTCCTCTCTTAGTGTCAGTGTCAACCCAATAAAGTGCTTTTGTCGTTGATAATGACAGTTAGGATCTTCAATTGCCCTAGCTAAAAAAATTGAGCTTAAACATGTGCCATGTTTCTTCTTAAACCGTGTCATGTTTAAACATATATCAATTTATTTTTAAGCATGTGCCAATTTATTTTTAAACATGTGTTATGCTTAAACAAGTTGAGACCTAAAATTACTGGCCTGCACTGGGTTGGAGCCCGATAAAGCTCAACCCTATCTATGTCATAAATAAATTGAGACCTAAAATTATTGGTCTACTTGCTGGGTTGCACTGGGCTGGAGCCCAGTAAATCTCTACCCTACCATACTTCACCTTGGTAGTTTGCTGTGTTTGTCCACGGGTGATCGGTGAAATGAAATTTGACAATTCTATCCTACTGTGACCAATTCAGCTAAGCCCTAGGGACTAATAAATTATGTTGTAGCAATTATATGGTGTTATAATAGTATAAACAATTTATTTATCATCAATATGAATAGTATTATATTGTAAACTGGCAGTTATTAAGGTAATGTCAAAAGGGATAATTCAAAAAAAAAAGTAAAAAAAATAATTTTGATGATTCTAGTAAAAAAATTATTAGCATTTTTTAATATAAAAAAACTGCTATTTCCATTTTTTGCGCATTAATAATTTCGTACAATGGAGGAACTGGTAATTATCTTCCCTGTATCACTGAAAAAAAGGAAAAAGTAAAAAGGAAAAAGAATCAGTAGCCGATTTTTGAGCGCCCGTTCGATCTTATTGTTGTTGAAATTACCAACGTGCCGCCGTCCCTCTTAGTGCCATCCATCGCCTTCCTGTTTCCTTTCCCAAACCCAAAGGAAACCCCTTTCGCCCTTTCCTTTCCTTCTTCGCTAAGCATGAATCTCTCTCGTTCTCACGGCCGCGCTACACGCGACGGCGGTGGCGGCAATATCGCCAGCGATGGATGCGGAGGCTTGGCTTCCGATTCCTCTGGGAGGCGGCGGTCGTTGCTGCTAAGGAGGGGAAGAGGCGTTGCTACTTCGAAAGCCAGTAGGGGGGAGAGGGACGACGCCTCTTCTTCGTCGTCTTCGCACTCCTCTTCCCCGACCTCGCGTTCCACGACCAAGCGGTGGAAGATGAGATGGGTGCGTTTGCGGAGCGGAAGCAGTCGAAGCCTCTTGGTGTTCGCGCCCGATCACTGCAATGAGAGTGTCCAGGATCTCGCTCTCCCTCTCGGCATGTCATTCGCTGCGGTTATTGCTCAGGTGCTTTGGTTTGTCAGGCTCGAAGCTTATGCTTTTATCCATGAAATTTAATGATTTAATTCTTTTGCATTATTTTCAATCAAGATCGTCCTTTTCCCCCTTTTTACGAAAGAAGGAACTTTGACATAAACTACAATACTTCGTTGTACCGTTTACTAAAAATTTTCATTTCAGTGGGCAGTGGGACTTAAACTAGATGGATTTTGGAGTTTGGAGTAATATTATTGTAGAATGAAGTGAAATCAAGACTTGCGGCCATATTTCTAAACACGAAGTGATAGTTAATTCAGATGAGATTTAAATGATTATTTTCTTTGTTAAAACTTAAATGCATATTACTATCTACAAGCTATCAATGTGTTGCTGCCCTTTAGCAAAAGCAAGTTAATTATCATTTCTAGATCCTTAGTCTCCATGAAACCTGTGGTTTGATTTATTTATTTTTTCTTTTTTAGGTTTTTTGTTCATATTACATTTAATATTTGTAACATTGTCATTTTTTAATAAGGAAGGGAGGAGTGGGTAAATAAGAAACCATTGAATCATTGTGTGTATTATTGTTGATGGGGGCTGGGGAGGGGATAGATAAGGAACACATTGAGCCATTGTATGAATGTTGCACAAGCTGAAAAGTGTAAAGAAAAGGAGAGTAAATAATTTGTTAAAGTTTTCAGTTTTTCCTTCAGTTTCTATTCTCGGCTACCAGTTTCAGTATGTTCACGGGCAGAGAAAGAGCTATTTTGTGAAGTTCTTAGTGACAGGATCATCATATTTTGGTTTACTGTACTTTTAGCTAGTTAATAGTTGCAAATTTTGATGCTTGGAATACCATATTTTCCAGGTTTCATTTGGGAAGAGCATTTCAAAAGATAATATAGAAATAGATCATCTTTCCAAGGTTAGTCTTTTGCTTGTCATTTGTTTTCATGCCGTTAGTGTTTTACACCCGCATGATTTGGATATACTATTGGCTGCAGATGTGCAGTTCAGCAGTGAAAGAATCTATAACAAATGTAAGTCTGTCTCTAAATCAATCGATTTCTCATGTAGCTTGGATTGTTTTGCAGATATATAATGCATAATTTTTTAAGTATGTCTTTTTTTTTTATTTTGGACAGATATATGGGCAAAAATTTGATTGTTTCATAAGGAATTTTGATAAGTCATTCTGTAGCTCATTGAAGACCCTTGGTTTGATCAATAACATGTCTGTTAATAGGAAGGAAAATGCAACTTCTACTGGTTCATGTTCTTTCAACAGAGAAATAACACCTGAATTGACCAATACTGAACTTATCAGAACCACTGAAGGTCCTGTGGAAACTGCTGTTCCTTCCAGTTCTTGTTCTTACAGGAGTGTTGAAATCACACCTGACTTGGTTGGTACTGTATTTATCAGAACCCTTGAAGGTCCAGAGGAACACGCTCCATTTAAATCAGCAGACAATCAACTCATTCTTCATCGAGATACAAATCAGCAACTTGCAAATATTCACAGTGGCACACGTGGGATTGGGTTTAGTCAGTCTAGTCTGAGTACAATCGAGAGATCTGTAATCGAGCAGACACGCTCTAATGACCTCAAGGCTCTTGAGATAGAGCTAATTATGAAGAAGTTGCAGCTGAAGCAATCCCAGTTAGTCATTAGTTCGGATGCAAATTTGCTAGAGAAGATCAAGATATCATTAGGTATTTCCAAGGCTTCCTTCAAGGAAGAGAAATTGAGGAATCAAATGCAGGAGACTAGACACGCTCAACTCTTGCAACGATGTATGGACCTTCTCGTTGCTGGTTTGATTGTCATGTGTATCTTCCTTACATACGGAGTTTTCATCTTTTCGTACCAACGCCTCTCAGAGATCACATCTGTGTGCGCGTCTGTTACTGAGGTATGAGCTATTTTAGTGTTCTCGACTTTTTTTTTCTTTCTATTGTTTTCGTAATCTTACTGAAACTTCTGTTTGTTTCTCCAGAAATCAAAATCCTGGTGGATTCCGAAAGGAGTTCATTCTTTCAGTTCAGGCATGGAAATGTTGAGGTGCCAATTAATGGTCCTATCCCGCCTGTCTTTTGGGATATTAATGATTGTAGCAATTGCTTACGTGGCCTTCCAACGGTCAGTAAAGTCGGCCGCGGCCATGCCAGTGACATTTATCGTGCTGCTACTAGGAGTTCTTTGCGGGTTTTCTGGAAAGTTATGCATCGACACATTAGGCGGGAATGGATATCGCTGGTTATTTGATTGGGAAGTTATGTGCGCGCTCCATTTCTTCGCCAATGCATTCCCGTCCGCATTATACCATCTTCTTTACGGCCCTGTAACCCTGTCGCAAGGAGCAAAATCAGCTACCATTCCTTTCTGGATGAGAAGATATGCATTCTACTCGCTGCTGCTGCCGATTCTCCCATTGTCGAGCGGGCTACTGCCGTTTGCTTCTGTCTCTGAATGGAAAGCGCATTTGGCCGAGAAATTAGCTTCCTGGGGTCCAAATTTGACGACTCTAAGTATGTTTTATTTATGAGAAGATGTTGTACCTTAATTATGCTGTTTATATAGAACATGCGAGTCTCACCTCTTACTTGAGCTCATTGTGGTATCTATAGGGAGGACTTTCGAGTCTCCTTGTTGGTTGCAAATGTATGTATGCTTAACCTCGAATAATATATGTATGCTCCATGCCGGTATTAAAGAATCTAAATATCAACGATGAGGTAATATCTATAGCTTGCTGGAAAGAGCTACTGTCCATATAATTTGGGGATGAGTTGTGAGGGACGTTTAGGATGAACGTAATCATTTTTTACTATAATTAGAAGTAGAACTCTAATCCCTAGGGCAACAATACAGTGATGTAGAGCCTTCTCAATTTCTTAATTGTGGCAAAAGGTGAATACGTTCGTCCCCAGTGCTCTCGTTAATCAGTCTCAAGGTCAACACAGAGGAGGTAAATTATGGACGGCTACTAGCCTTTGGAATAGTGACTAGCTCATAAGGGAGGTATTTACCCGACTTTATCGAGATTCGAACCCTAGACCTCATTGTGACAACACCTCATATGCTAGCCACTAAACTCATCCGAGGGGACAACTTCTCAATTTCTTAAGCACCTAATGTTAACGGATGAATTTTTTTTTTTTAATAAACGGTTGATTTTAGAAAACTGGACGGATGAGTCATCCACAGTGAGAGTTTTCCGATTTATTCAAGTAGAAAATATCCTTGGAGTCGAACAGATCACTCCCAATATTAATCGACATATGCTGAACACTTGATACCAATTAAAATTGGAAAGGACTAACTATAGCCCCAAGTTATGATGCAACGGTAAAACACTCCGAGAGTTAATCAGACATCCATGAATCGATTCTTAGCTACGATGCATTGCTTTAATTTTCGATCGTGTGTGGGAAGATAATTTGGGAACGTTGGTTACCGAGCACCAAGTCATTTACGTTTTGGAAAAAAAAAAAAAAAACTAGAAGTAGAACTCTAATCCGTGGGTCTATTGGGCGATGATAAGAAATGGGACTGGCTCTGGCTCAAAATCACTCAGGCACGTTACATCTTGAGAAGGTTCTTTGTATTTTTTTTTTTTTTTTTTTTTGATATTACATAGGTGGCCTCTTTTAATTTTATGATTACCCAGTGTCCTACCAATAATCGTATTATTAAAACAGTTAACTAGAATTTATCTCTTAAATTAGATAAACTTTTGTAAATCTTTGAAATAATATAAATAAATATTGATTACTGAATATTATTATTTTAATTCGCGTGTTACTCCTTAATAAATAAACGAAGCAAGAGAAGAGCGAGGAGGAGGGCGAGTTATTTGCATCCTTCCTTACTCTTCTCTCCTTCGTCATCGTTATCGTCATCATCGTCGTCATCGGTCGTAGGTTTTCCAATCTTGACCGCAACGACCACATCAAGCGATCTAGCCACTCCACAAGACAATAACGCACGACACCCGGCGGCTGCCGGTTCCTCGATTCCAGGCTTGATACCGAGCTCTCGGCCCCTGCGATCCATCCAGTCGTCCCTTTCTGGATCTCCCGCAACTCCCTTTGCCCGATCGAAACCGGATTCCAGTTGGTCGGTATCTGTCCCGCTTCGGCGCGGAGATTCGCGGCCAATCTTCGCCTTCTTTCTTCTTCTTCTTATTTGAGTGTTTTTTTATCGGACGAAATTAGGGTTTGAACTTTGAAGCTCGTACTAGTTTGCCTCAGGGGCTTTGAGGCGAGGGTGAGATATTTCCCCTCTTTCGTTTCCTCGCCCTCGTTCCTCACTTTTTTAGGGTTTGCTGCTCTGGATTAGCAACGCTTATCGTTTGAGGAATTGGGTCAGTTGATCGCCCCTTTGGGTGTTAGGGTCGTCCTCTGGAATAATTGGAGTGGTTTTTATGGTGGCATCTTTGTTTCGTTCCGGATAGAGTGCGCTCCCGTAGATGTCTGATACCGTGAGACGCATACATAAAGGGTGAAGCTTGACCATCTGAGCAAAAAGAGGTTTTCCCCCTCCCCTGACGGTTTAGGTTTCCTACCAGAAAAGTTCTTATAATTTTATGATGCAAACTTAGAGGCTGTGGTGGGTGCAGGACTTCAAGATTGGTTCTTCATTTCGGAAGCTTCATGTTTGGGCGAGGTAGTAGTATGGGCTTCTGTTATCGATGTGTATTGTATAGGAAATAACATTCATTGGATAAGTCTGTTCGAAATTGGATGCAGAGGTAGAAGATCTTAACTGCATATTGATAATGGTCTTTGTGGAAAATGGAGCAAGGTGAACCAGCATTGGTTCCACAGTGGTACAAGATTGCAAACGGGAACACTTCAACCAATGGCCTGCGAACCAATTCATCTAAACGTTTTGGTATCCAACTATTCCACATTAAATTTGTTATAATTCTAAGTATTGCTCTTTTACAATTTGTGTATGTTATTATGTTTATAAATAGAATCACTGCTAATGCAACACTCTTTTGTTTTCCTTAGATGAAAATAGTGTGGGACATAGCCCAAGAAATAGATTACTAGGCAACCATGATAGGAATATACGACGGAGTTTGAGCTCCAACGAATCTGTAGAGAAAGGGAGCTCTGGCAGATCACAGGCTTACAGTAATTTTCGGAGGTCTCGTGATAGGTACCAGGATAGGGATTTTGATTCCCGTGACAGAGAAAATAAGTCACTTTCATTTGACAATGGATTTGATTATCATGATTCAGTATTAGGAGTTAGGTCCGAGGAGCATGCCTTAAGGCGTTCCCAATCTTTGATAGCAGAAAGGCAAGCTGAGTCCCGGGCAAAAAAGCTTGGAAGTAGTGGAAATAACAGTTCTCCATCTAGGGGAAGTATCATTGGAAATATTGGTAAAACCTCATTTGAGAAAGAGTTTCCATCTCTTCAGGTTGACGCAAAGCAGAGCTTCTACGATGCATCTACTGTATCACCTCTCGGTCTTAGAACTGCTGTTCAGAGTCTTCCTGCTATTACTCCTGTCATAATTGGGACTTCAGCCCTGGCAGAAGTACCAGCCAAAGTTGAGACTGATGGAAGTATACATTCTCCTGTTTTACCAACTAGTACCATCAATCAAGCATCTACACCTGGAAGCAGTATGCCAGGATTAAACATGGCAGAGGCATTGACTCAGGTTCCATCTCAAGTTAGTGATGTACCTCAGGTAATTCATAGAAAGGGATAGTTGTTGCCTATTTATGTAACACTGAGATAACATTTCCATCAAACTGATTTTCTATTTATTTTGCAGTTGCTCATAAACACTCAAAGGATTGAGGAACTTACTCTTCGAAAATGCAAGCAACTAATACCCATGACACCTTCATTGCCTAAATCCTTGGTATGATAATCTCCTTGAGTCTTGGTGATTTGTTTTTTTCCAATTTTATTCCGGTTGAATAAATATTTCTCCCTTTCCTCAGTTTTCAATTGTTCAACTCTTCTTAAAGCCTAGAATAGTAGTACTAGTGAAGGCGAGACCACCAATAATTAACCAAATCAATGGGGACTATGAAAAGCAGTTTAGCGCCTTTTTCTTATTGCTACATAAACAGGACCTTGAAACCTTAACCCAAAGTCAATTTCAGCACAAAAGCCTCAACCAGTCATATATACATTTCTTAAGAGAATTCATGTTTCACATTAGACAATGATAAATAGGTTGTAGTGGGAACTCTTGGTGATTTGTGAAAGCAAAAATATTTAATTGTCATCTGTCTATGATAAACTAAAATGTGAAACAACTTTCCATATAAATATTCAGAAAATTAAGACATTTGTGAATCTATGAATTTTGGTGGGTTATTCTAATATGCTTAGTTTGCATAGTTTATGTTCTTCAAACTTAAAGGCTGAATAAATATGATGCTTAACTTTTAAAACGTCAGTTCTCTGTGATTTAGGGTGCACATTAGCAGCATCAGTAATGTACTGTTGTTTGAATCTTTTACTATGATGGGATATGTTTCTTAGTAAACGTGAAGATGGCTGCTTGGTTGCTATACATGTACAGAGAATAAAAGGAATTAACTGAGTTAAATAAATTTATTATGCTTTTTTTCATGTAAAATGATCAGATTAAGATATCGATGACACATTGAAGGAGATCTTAAAGGAGTTGAATCTATTAGAGAGGGTGGTATGGAGTAGAGGGAGGACAAAGGAGACATTAGTGGCTATAATAAAAACTAATATATTAATTTAAATATTCTTAGTCGTATGGAGCTCAATGTAGGAAGGCGATTCATGTAGATGTAGCTGACCCCAAATAGTTAGGGACAAACATGGTTTGATGTAATGATGTTACAATTAAGATGTTAAGGTTCTTATGGGAGCGAAATATGGATCTCTTTAACAGAGACTTGAAATTTGATGGAACCTTATTTATATTGGAAAAAGAAATCTATTTGGTGACATATTAGTGCTAAAGATACACCCATGGTTTAAAATCTCAACCCGTGCCAAGGTTTCGGTCATATGGACTAAAACGATATGGTTTCGGTATCGTATCGTGCCGTCCTGATATAGTTTCGGTATTTTTTAAATATATAATATATTAATTAAAAATAAAATATTTAACATAAATATTTAAAATATAAAAATAATCTGGAAATAAATATGAAAATAGATAAATAAATAAATAAAAATTTTATTATATTTTTTATAATTAAAATAAATTAATTAGATAATTTTATTAGAGTTTAATAAAGCCTCTTTATATTATCCCTATCATAGTTAGGAGTTGATGAAAATAATTTACCTAAGTTTTAATTAAAAAAAAAACTTCCCACCCACCAGACTTGCTGCGTGAGAAAGTCGCGTGACAATGCAGCGGTTCGTGCGACTCTTGTGCGGTTGGGCGCACAACCCCTCCGTCGCGAACACAGGGCAACACCTCTCTGTTGCCACGGGGCCTAGTATCGAGGTCGTGCTGGTGCCAATCGGTGGACGAAACGAGATGTTTCGACTGGTTCGGCACAGTATTTTAATTCCTATGCAGCCCTTATCCTGCATTGCAAGAGCTTGTTTCCGCAACTCGAACCCATGATCTCTAGGTCCCACGACAATAATTTTTATCGTTGCGCTAAGGCTCCCTGGGACGATAGCATGTTGGGCCAAAGTATTGAGTGAGTTTGCGTTAATTTTCTAAAGGTCTGCAATAATGGTATAGCTATTAGTAAATTTATAGAAGAGATGATATGGTTGTGAACGTTTTTGAGCAAAACATAGTTGAGTGTTGTTTGTTGATGATTTGACCATTAAAAAAAGTGGACAAGATGCCTCGAGGGACATTCAATTGAAAAGGTCTTCTAGTTCTAGTTTATGATGACTAATAATGAAGTGGAGTATCTAATTTTTGTAATATGGTTGGGCAGTTTGAAATTTCAAGCTGAGGTGGACAACACAATAGCTTATGGGTGTATGATTAGTTCGTGTGCTTTTAATCTTCGGCATTAATTGCACCTTGAGGTTAGAGACCACACACAGTAGTATTTTCCAAAATTGCCACAATGACATCTGGGGAAAGATATGCAATGAGTACAATAATAACAACCAAGCCTTATCCCATTAGGTGGGGACATACACCCACACTTTTCTTCTTGTTTCTCTGATATTTTTTGACAAAACTAATTTTATCTCTCGAATTGTTATTCACATATGAGATCACATACTGCAAACCAGTTGTGGTTCCTCAATCAACTTACTCTTGAATATTGGTAACAGAAATGAAAAAACGATGATCAAGGAAAGTAGGCAACAATCTGGCTAATTAACATGCTCTAAATTGCTCAGCATCATTCTTATTTGTTTATATCTAGCAGTTTAATGGAAGTTCAGATTTCAATAACTATTACAAATTTCTGATAATCATTTTGATACTAGGATGCTATTTCTGTAAATAAGCAGAGCTAAAAAAATTGCCCAAGATCGTGTGTTAAACTGCTTTTTGAGCTCAAACCGAGATCTCAATTTGATAAAATTAAAAAAAATTTTACTGCTCCATTTTTTATGTTTTAATTTGTTCGTTATTGTCTGTTGCTCTCAGAATGGCAGTCTATCGGATAAGACAAAATCCAAAGTTGCAAGAGCTGGGGATTTTAATTCTCTTAGCAAGGTTGCCCAACAGTCACATGTGAACCAAACTATCCGGTCATCAACTAATTCTGATGCTGCAAAGATATCGTCAGTGGGGACTTTTCAGGTTCTTAACCGAGAGAAGAATGACATCATCTCTGTTGCTAAAGATGGCCAAGGTGTCAGCAAGTCTGTGAACGCTGTTGCCCCTTTTCCTTCTGCAGTTGTTCCATCGAAGATCCCAACTGACCAAAATCTTAACATAGACAAAAATGCAGGGGATAGAAAAATCCTTTCTCAAGCTCAAAATAGGAATGCATTCTTCAATTTACTAAGGAAGAAATCTTCAAGTGGTTCAACTAGTGTTTCAAAGCCAAGCTCAGTTGAACCAGCACTGACCACTGAGAAGTCAAATGCAGAGCACCAGCACTGCACCTCCCCTGTTAATAATAAGGTGAATAATAGCTTTCCATCAGAATCTGCTCTTAATGGATCAACAGAGGTCGGAAGCATGAGTGAAGATTTTTGCACTTCGAATCTGTCAGAGAGATCTTACTCGGACAATGGAGAAACTAATCCTGACTCGGACATTGTTGTCGATCCTGAAGAGGAAGCCTTCTTACGATCTCTTGGATGGGACAAAAATGGATGGGAGGAAGCCCTTACTGCTGAGGAGATTGACGACTTTCATAAGAAGGTAAAGTTCTCTTCTTTTTTGTAAACCAATCTACCTTGAGCATTAGTCCCTTTTTATTTTGTATTTCTTATGCTGCTTTGCTTCAATGTTTTCCCAGTACGAGAAGCAGATACCACTGAAGATTGTGCCCGAGTATGTAGACTGAAGCAATTCGTCTGGTGCCGATGCTTGAAGTCTGAAACTGAGCATATTTCCATTCAATATCAAATGCCCTCAGTGAGCTAGTTTTTTTTTTTTTTTTTTTTTTTTTCTTGAAGTGTTTTCTCATTGATATTTATGGGAACTAGAGATACGAGCTGTGAAAATATAGGTTGGAGAAAAGAAATCAATGAGTTTTGGTCCTTTAGCTTCCAAAATGAATTTGAAATGATGAATAAGATCAAATTTCTTCCCTTATAAGATGTTCAATCGTGTTTTGTCAAGGGATAAAGCTCCAACCGGAATCAAGAAGTATTTTTTGTTGTTTTTTATTTTTTTTATGTTCCCAATTCCAGTTTGTCTAAACATTGTTTTGTTTCAATTCCTTCACCCGTGCATCGTAGCACAATGCCACGAAGATTGCTCCATGAATCTCCAACTTGGTGCAGCTTCAAATGGTTGACGAAGAACTATTCTACTTGAATCGACTGAAAAGCAACTTCGGGTTCATGGATATCGCTGCAGGATTCGATGTTCATCGCCAAGTGCTTCACCGCAACTGCAAGTTGTAGAACATAGTTTGTCACATTCCACCTCCACTGTTGCCGTCTAATGGCCGTCAAGCATGGTCACACAACCTAACCATGGATAAAGATTTCGATGTCTACTAAGTTGTGTTTAAATTAAGGTGTTTCGACGTCACCTGGGTAGTTTGAGATGAAGAGCCTCTTGATCCGATGATCATGGACGATTGTGATCCGGTTGAATCCTTGGACGTGCAAGCTGCATTTCTCCAGCGACTCCGATTCGTGTCGCTGAAGCATCTGAGCAGGGACAGATTGGTGAGGTGGGGACAAGAGCCGAGCACGGCGGAGAAGGTTTCGCCGGTAACAATGCTGTCCTCTATCTCCAAGATCCGCAGGTCCCGGAAGGCGCCGGAGCCCCAATTGGGCGGTCGCATCAGCGAGGCGTGAGCGACTCCAGCCCCTTCGCGAGGCCGACGCAGTCGATTCCCCCGGAGTGATGAGAAAAAATACGGAGAGAGAGTATGGTAAGAGAAATTGAGGAGAGAGAAAGTATGATGAGAGAGAAAGTATGATAGAAAAATAAGGAGATAATGAAGAGAGAGAAAATAATGAGAGAAAGAATGTGATAAGAGATAATACAGAGAGAAAATGATAGAGAATGTGTGATGAGAGAAAATGAGGAGAGAGTGTGTGATGGAAGAGAATGAAGAGAGAGAAAGTATGATAAGATAAAATATTGAGAGAGAGTATGGTAAGAGATATTAAGGAGAGAGAAAGAATGATGAGAGAGAAAATAATGAGAGAGTGTGTAATGAGAGAGGAGATAGAGAGAAAATTGTAGAGAATATGTGATGAGAGAAAATAAGGAGAAAGAAAGTATGTTGAGAGAGAAAATGTGATGATAGAATGAGGAGAGAGAAAATATGATGAGAGAAAACAAGGAGAGAGAGTGAAATGAAAGAAAAATTGAACAAATATACTAAGGGTATTTTCGTCTAAAACTTAATTTTTATTCTCATTTCATCAAAACCAAGGGAGGGGGTGAGTTTCATCCATATCCAAATTTTTGGGTTTCATTTCAAAATCTTGATTTCATTCCCATCAACCAAACACAAAGTTTGAGAATGAATCCATTCTCTGATTCCCAAACCTCAAAACCAAACGTCACCCTAGTATATTTTCTATCTAATTGAATAAAACTCTTTTTTCATCGAACCAATCGATTAGTAATTATACTAATCGATTGACTTAGACTGAATCGATTCACCAATCGATTCATTCTAAGTTAATCAATTGGTATGCGCTCCAAATCGATTGATCATGTGGAAATTTTTTTTACTTAATTTGATAAAAATAATATTAGATTTTAATCTAAATGTGCTGAATTTAGAAATAATTATATCTTCTTTTATACTTGTTGTACTTATACAAAATAAAAGGTAATTAGATAAATAAGTATGTATTAAGAGTTGCATACAAGAAAAGTTTATAAGCAGATTGAAAATAAACTTTTCTAATGTAGAAATTGAGGAAAAATAATTTGTTAATATGACGTTTTGAGCCATTTTTCCATTTTAAATTGTTCAAACTTATTTGAACGGAAGAAGTAGCTATTAATAATATAATTAAAGTAATTATGAAAATTTAACTATTTTTTTTTGTTTAAATTTTAAATTATATTATTTTCTGAATTTTGATTTTAAATATTAGTAATAAATTTATTAAGGGTCTCTCAATAAGTCTTTCAGTTTTTTTTATGCGTTTGATATATTTATTTAGAGTCATATTTTTTAGCCGGTATATTTATATTCAAATAATAATAATAATGATACTAATAAAAAAATAAGTCCATACTATTTTATCAAAATAAAATTATTTAAAATTAAATGAATAATAAAATCTGATTTATATCGCGTAGTTTTAATTTAATAATATTTTAAAAATTGACTATTATCTGCATAAATTTAATAAAATATAAATAAATATTAAATTTTATTTGGATCAACTAATTTAAGTAGACTGTAATGACCACCCTTCTTACTACTACTACACTCTAAGGATAACCGTTACTTAACTACTAACTCTATTTAACCGGTATGATTAAAAATCACATGGAAACCCTACCGAAAAATTTCAGCAGAATCTCCCTTGTACCGGTGACTATAAACCAAGATACAAGCATAGTATACATCAGCCACAGGCGGCTGGAACATTTATCAAACACCCACGCAGTTAAATAAGTATCAAACACACAAATATTTACTTATTAAACTGAACTCATCCTACATGCAATCTAAACAGAATAATCTCAAATGACATGAACTTAAAATACAACTCAAATGTTTACAATAACTAAAATGGGGAAACTAAAATTAAAACTTCTTTCCTAGTCCCAAGGCTTCCATAGTCCTGGCATCACACATCCTTCGAATACCTCCTTGTCGCCTTCCTTTCTATATTTTTTCCTTTCCTGTATCTGCAGTAAGAGGAAGTGCAATCTATAAGCAAAATTTGCTTAGTAAGCGCTATCTAACTCACAAAATCACGAATGTGCATGTATACGAAAAGAACTAAAAACTATATGCTCTAAAAAGAAATAAAGCATAAACATAACTGCTCATGTCAAACTAATAGCAAAGGAAAGCTAAGGAATCTACTCATGTAATTCTAATAGCTAATCATGCTACTCATCTAATAGGTAAACATGAAAACTACTCATCCACTAGATAAACATGGTAGAATAAAGAACTAAACTTACTGATTTTTAGAACTATATGAAACTTATTTTATTTGTTCTAAACTTAATTTTTAATACTTTATGTTTATGTAAAACTCGTTTTTCTTGTTCAAAAACTTATACTTATAATACTTCAAAATAATAATCAACTTCTCTTGGGCCCGACAACTGTCCTTACGCTCCTAAATAACTTCCTCATACTTCTGATTCTAGATAACTTTCACTAATGGTACTCTTTGTTCCTTAGTCTCTTAACTCCTCGGTCCTCTATCATTCATATCGCATCGTACCCATTAGTGGTCCTTGGAAGGCCTGTTATAAGGTCTCTGGAGACCATAGGTGCATTAGTCACACCAAATGGCATGACCCCAAATTCGTAGTCTCCATATCTGGTCCTGGAAACTGCTCTGGGCGCATCACTTCCTTTCACTTTTAACTGATGGTTCCTATAACGCAGATCTATTTTAGAAACACTGTTACCCTCTTTAGCTGATCAAATAGATCATCTATTCTGGGAAGAGGGTACTTGTCATTAACCGTTACTTTGCTCAGTGCTATAAAATCTATGTACATCCGCATAGATCTGTCTTTCTTCTTAACGAACAACACTGGAGCTCCCCGGGGTGAATGACTAGGGCGGATGAAACCATTGTCAAGTAGCTCCTGCAATTGTTCTTGTAACTCTTTTAACTCTGTTGTAGACATTCGGTATGGAGCTTTGGAAATTGAACTGGTATCAGGAAACAACTCAATTTCAAACTCTACTTCTCTGTCGGGAGATAGTCCAAGTAGCTCTTCTAGAAATACCTCTGGGTATTCGCAGACTACCCGAACGTCTTCCTGCTTGGGTCTTTCTTGTTATCATTGTCCTTCTAGTTCTAATTACCTAACTGGAGTTTCTGACTCCCCACTGTCTTGTCCTCTATCTTAACATCTAACTATGCCAAGAATAATACTTGACATCTTTTCTATCCTTTCTAAACATACTTATGTATATGAATATAAGAGAAACAAAACTAAAATTGATTTTATTCTTCCTAAGCATATGTATCAAAACATAAAAAATTAAAACATGAATTTTCTTCTTTCCTAAGCACATATAAACAGATATTATATACTGCAAATAATAAAGAAAGCATAAAAGAAAACTTAAATACTTTCTTACTTGAAGACGGTAAGATTGGTGCTGATGTGTGATGCTGAAAAATAGAAACTGCTCTGATATCAACTAATTTAAGTAGCCTAATCTCTCGTAGTATTAATAAATAATCCTTTCTCAATAGATAATCAAAAATAAAAATATAATCGTACATGCCAAATTAGTTTGCTAACATAGAAATACACTTTACTGGTGTCTTCCATATCCATAATACAAAATTTGGAAAAAATATAAAAGTAGAGGTAAAGAGTGGTAAGATGTATAATATGCTAGAATATTTACATCAATTTTTTTATTATTATATTTAAAATTTAAGATAAATAATTTACTTTATTAAATTTAGATAATTATTTTTATTACACACTACATCAATTATCTTAAAATTTTATCATATTTAATTTATTATTATTTTTTTCTTCTATTTTTTAATTATTATATTTATCAAATGAGTGGAAGGAGAGATTAAAAAAATCGAGTGGAAAGAGAGATTAAAAAATATATTATTTTATTTTTAGGGTAGATATTTCATTCTCTAAATTTAGATAATCATTATTCATCAAATTTAAATTTAGGAAATAGATAGAGTAACTGATACAAATTTTTTTTTTAATTATCCTATCTAAAATTTAAGATAAAAATTTTAAATAGGATAATTGATATGGATACTCTTACGTATGATCCGCCAACCAAAATAAACTTTATTACAAGCACAAGATGAACTTTGAAATAAAAAAAGTGGCAATAGTGATACACCTAAACGATTAATTGATCCAAATTATATCTAAAATTAGCAGTAGAGCTACGAATATCATGTAGAAACCAAATAGGGGGTAAAATTAAGTGTCATAAAATTGGCAGACTAATAAAACTATATCCCTCCATTTGCATGTTTTTTATTTTTTCTTTAGTTTAGTCCAGCACTATTTTTACACGAGAAAATTATCATTTTGCCTAAATACGGTGTAAAAAAATCACTTAGGCTACGTTTGGTAGGGTGTAATATGTCTTGTAATGTAATCAGGATTACATTACAATACTGATTATTTTATTTGTTTTAACTTTAAACCTGTAATGTAATGTAATCTCGATTATAAAATGTAGTAAAATTTTGTAATTTAGATTACAAAGCAAATACTATGTAATCCGATTAAATTACGAGGTCACTGTTTAACTAAAATTTAAATGTCGAATATACCTCTAGTCAGTCGACCGTCCGTCGACCGTCGCCCACCCACCGGCCATCGCCCGCCCACTGGCCGTCGCCGCCGCCGGTCGTCGGTTGCCGTCGCCGCCGCCGCCGATCGTCGGCTGCCACCGCCGGTTGCAGATCGGCCGTCATCGGTCACCGGACGCAAGCTCCGACAGAGGTGCGGCGGCCGTTGGTAGAAGTCGCAGGATATTTTTATCATTTTATAATAAAAAAGAATGTAATCATGCTTTAATTACATACATTATATTACCAAACGTAGTAATATAATCAAAATTATATTACATTACATTACAAACTTAATTACATTACACCCAACCAAATATAATCTTAGGATTTTCCTAATCCATGATTTATCCTTTACATAGAACATCTTCTCTTATAATTCTCCTTTCTCCCAAGGAAATATTATTCTTTCTAATATACCAAAAACAATTAAGTATCAATTTTATTACCAATCATTCTAAAATAGATACTATGATCGATAGAAATCCATAGTTCCTAATACGGACAAGCAAATATTTATCATTATAAAAAATAATGACATTTAAAAAGGCTACCATTCTACTTATTATGAGGAAGAAGAAAAGAGCGGACATATAATTAAATAAATTAGTTTAGTCTAATTGACAATTATAAAATATAAAAGAGTAAAGTGATATTTTCTATAGACTATTTCTCATTAAAAAAAAATAATTTAATTTTTTTATATTAGATATTAAATTAATAAAAATAAATATAATATTTAATCTTAATCAAAGGTTAAGAAATGTATGTAATATCATCCGTCTAAGATATTTATAAAAACTTCTTTACTTTTATATTGACAATTTAATCGTAATTTAATTTTGAAATCCATCCAAATTAATTATTAAAGAGTTCTGTTTCTTGATTAAATATGAGGATAATATATTAAAATAAATTATTATTTTTTAAAATTTAACTTTACAAAAATATTATAATTAATATACTTTTATATCAAAACTTCTTTATTAATTAAGTTAATATTATTTAAATTTAATTAATATTCATTTGAAAAAGGTTAAAATAGTAATTATTTAGTAGTTATTATAATAATTTTAAGATGATTTATGTTAAACTAATTTTAATTAAGTTGTTTTTTTTTGAAAAATGAATTATTATTATTTTTGTAAATTGTATGTTTCAACGGGCCAGGCTTCCCCATTAGCGTCTCCTCTGCCTTCTATGCTTTGACATTAGGGTTTCCTCTGTCTCTCTTTCAGTCGCCGTCGCCGCAATGGGGTATACTAAGGATCAGCTCCTTGCTCGCCTAAAGGTGCGTCTCTTAAGCCTTCCGTCGACGCATTTCTCATCGCGTACTCTTCCGATGCCATTGAATTTTCCAGTCAATTGTTTCTCTGTGATTTATCTGATGCATTTATAAGCTTGTTCTATCGACAACAGCATTTTCTCAAAACTACTGTGCTAGTTTTAAGTTAAAAAACTATTTTTTCTAAAAAAAGCAGGTACCGGAATATTTTTTTTTGTTTCAGGGCATTAGCAAGGATAGAAAGATGGATTTTGTTCGCTATGATAGATTGCAAAAGAAATGTGTTGACCAGTGTTTTTAATTAGGAAGGACGTTTATTATAAGTACAAATTCAGAAATATTACAAGTTGACATTATCAATCTTGTTTATGTTTGAAGTGTTAGATTTAGTTTGAGCCTCCATGGGATTTGTTTCGAGTCATGAAATCTAATACAAACACAGTTTCTGTAATGTTAACTAATCATTAGTTTCAATTTCCTTGCTACGTTTTCATTAGTGTGATTTATATTTTCAAAGTGTTAGTAGTCGCTTAGTCTTCTCATGCATAGGAACCTACTGGGCTGCACTGCATCTGCTCATGGACACATAAGGTTTGTTAAAAGTCTAAGTCATATAGAACTGCTATTGATTTAACTAAACAATACTTTTACAAATAGACAAATGAAAAACACATTTATATATTTCTTAGGTTAACATTTAAGCTTTATTTTTTAGAGTGTGTCTGTTGATTAGCATAGTTTGTCATGTTTTATATTTTTTAGTGTTATATGAATCACATAGATTCGTATGAAAAATATTTAGTTGGAATTATGGATTGGAATGAATGATTGATTTACTTTTTAAATGATTGGTGGACGATTTTTTCATATTTATTACTTAGGTTGATTATTTGACATATTATATAGCAAAAAAAAATTATATATATATATTTTTGACACATGTTTTTCATTACTGTGAATATTAATTTCTTAAATATATAGTACGTAGGTCTCCATTGAGGGACTATATCTATGTAGCTGGCCTCAATTGTTGTAGCAAACATGTCTTGATGCGGATGATAGACTGCATCTGTGCTCGTATACGATCCACATATCACGCATATTGTGCAATGACTCAATGACACTTGCACAATCTTTAGAACCTTTAAATTATCCTATAGGGATGCAATTACTTGATTCATTGTACTCAAGGATACAAAAAATTGTGTATCATGATTTGGTTTGAAACAACTTATTTATTGAGCAGTTAATTTTAAGTGTCGCTGAAAGTGTGGGGATTTAGTTTTGCACATCTATTATTATTTATTGGAACAAACTTTGGTCTCTTCTGTATTATAGATTCTAACACTCTGGCTCATTGTGTTCGTCTATAGGAACTTCAGATAGACTTCCTTTGCTATGATCATCCTCCTGTCCTCACTGTGGAGGCTCAGGTTAGTAATAATTGCTTCTTCACTATTTTTAAATAATTGTTTTCCTTATGATGAAATATGTCTTGTATCAAGTATCAACTATTTCCCCCTATAAACATTTTTTATTTTGTCAGGCAAAGGAAGTGGGGCATTTGGGAGGTGCATTAAGTAAAAATTTGCTGTTAAAGGTAATACAAGTGGCAAAAATGAATTTTCTGTAATGCAAAGTTTTTGCTTGCCAACAGTGGAAAACATTCGATCCTGTTTATATATCTGACAGTTAATTATTTTTTCAGGACAAGAAACAGAGGTTTTATGTTGTTTCTGCTCTTGCAGACACAAACGTTGACTTAAAAGGTATTGATGATAACTTAATGGTTTCCATATTACATGATTAATTATTTATGTTGCATTCAGTATTGCTACTAGAATGATCAGCTTGTCTAATTTCTGAGATTTTAAACATATGCAATTTATCAAATAGTTTTATCCCAAAGGCTTGGTCTGGGAAAAGGAGGTTTGCGGATGGCTCCTGAAGAAGCTTTGCAAGAATTACTTCAGGTTTCTTGTTTTTATGTATATGTTTCAATAATTCCTTTTTGTCCGATATCATGACTATCTCTCTGTTCATGATGCCTTAACAATGACTATGTTGGATTATAGTTTCCTTTTCAAATAGTTTTAGAGTTTGGTGCTAGTCTATTAACTACTTTGGTTTTCTCTGTTCTTTGACTTATAAAAACTCAGCATTGGTTCAAGATAAAACAGACTAGTGTTGGCAATTTCATCTACTAGTGTTTATAAACCAGTCATAGTTACTACAAGCTATGCATGAACGTACCAGGTTCGCTTGTATATTTCATTTGAGATTATTTAATTATCAATATGTGAGTGAATTAATATGGAGATCATAAATGGATCTAAAAAAGTTGCATGGAATAGAAATGTTAACCTTTTAACCTGAACTACTTTATTACAATCATTTACCATTTCTTGTCACCTTTGCCTTTTGCTTCATATTTAACCATGATCATGATTTGTCAGTGATTAAATAAAAGATGACTACGGACTTGCACACTTAGACACGAGGATTAAACACAATAGGATCTAATTGAACTTGGTTGACCACATCAAAACTATTCCGGGTACTTACAGAACCCACATATAGAATATTTTTTTGATTTGATTTCTACC
This sequence comes from Zingiber officinale, assembly GCF_018446385.1. Taxonomy (NCBI): domain Eukaryota; kingdom Viridiplantae; phylum Streptophyta; class Magnoliopsida; order Zingiberales; family Zingiberaceae; genus Zingiber; species Zingiber officinale. Next base: position 136,738,317 of record NC_055995.1, on the reverse strand, counting down.
AAGAAAAAATCCATACTACTAGAAGGAAGCAATACAAAAAATTATGGACCTTGTCTATTATATTATATTGATGGATATCATGTTTCTGTAGTTAATATAACTTCTGGATTGCTTTTCAAGGTACCACTTGGATGCGTAACACCATTTGCATTAATTAATGACTCTGCAAGGTATGTACTCCTTAACTGTGTATGTTATGTTGTTTGTATGAAAAGTTTTAGTGGATTTTTAACCTTTTATTTTGCTATATATTTGTAATATATAGTTTTGTGAAAAATGCATGTTATTTAAGTTTTCTCATTTTCTAGTTTTTTCTGACCTATTTTTCTCATGCCTAGTTCAAGGTCAATTCTCCAAACAGTGGAATTAACCCGGAATGCTTAGTCTTTAACTAGTATCAGCGCAAAGTGTTACATAAAGTTAGCATATTTGTTAGAAACTACAACAAACCTCCAATGTCTAGTGAGTTGTGTGATGTCCCTAATATATATACATATATATATAAAATTGTAGACATCACTTACACATATTTCCATAATGGGTTCTCAATTCAACTAAGATACATAGATAGCTCTTAAAACATAAATTACTAGTGACTTTTGGTACTGGTCATATAGTTCGGGATTTATTCTTCAAAGAAAACATCTAACTAATGCGGAAACTAAACTGGAAGGTTTTCGGGTTGTACTGTCATTGTCTCGGGCTAACTCACTGGTTAATGCCTCCTATCTCATTGGTCCCATTATTTGAAAACGTTAAAATTTGTGAGTTGATAGACTTAGCATATTCAAAACTGTGTTATGCAATAGTTAGCGCCTATATCTAGTGTACTAAGGGAAACACATGCTAGGTCGCTTAGGACTTTCCTATTGGCATACCAAGCATAGGCATCAACGTAAGCATGAGAGCATGAACATAAGCATGTAGATAAGCTAAGCATAAGAGTTGGCTTGATCATGAGCAGATAAGCATAGGCGTAAGCATACTTGCATGACATAAACATAAACATAAGAATAAACTTAATCATGAGCATGTACATAAACATAAGCATACTTACATGGCATAAAAACATACACATAAAAATAGACTTAATTATGAGCATGTACATACAACCATAAACATAACCACGTAGGGTTGGTGAGCTCTCGGGCACTGATTTGGTGAGCTACCGGGTTAAGGACACCGGTCACACTCGATCACATAGGGTTTGGTGAGCTCCCGGGCTAAGGACACCAGTCACACTCGACCACGTAGATTTGGTGAGCTCCCACGTTAAGGACACTTGTCACACTCGACCACATAGATTTAGTGAGCTCCCGGGTTAAGGATGTTGGTCACACTCAACCATGTTCATTACATAAACATGGACATAAGCATAATCATGCACTTAATATAAACTTGATCATTACTTAGACATGGATATAATCGTAAATCTTAACATAAACATGCAAATTCATAACGTAAGCTTAAGCATAGACTGTGCATCAACATAGCATGAGCATGCATAAGAAACTAACATGCTAGTAAGGGAATAACATGATCAAGCTCCCTAATATCGTGAATAAAACTAACTTTTATTAAATCCGAAACATAGGAATTATACAATCCATCAAGAGTAACAAGGAAAGTGCCACTTCTAACGGAAGCAAGTATAAGGACCTAAACATGATTGTAAAGGAAAGACATGATTTATAGCTTAACTTGTTGAATCCTAAGGATCCTAACTCTCATCCCATTAATGAGTTAATAAATTTTCTGATTTCATATAATTTGTGATCCGGTGATGACCTAGGGGGGCCTACCGCCGAGGAGGTTCAACGTTCGGATGGTCGCCAATGTCAAAGGGCGGTCGACTAAGAGACTAGCCGGACCGAAGTCCCATGGGCTGAGCTGCAGGAGGAGTTTGTGGCGGTGAGGCCGAGCCCGCAACCCGATCAGCCTAAAGAATTCAAAGAAGGCGGGCCGAATCTAAGGTGGGCAGGGAAAGAGATACTCATGCCGATCGGAATAGCGATACCCGTCGAAGACCAAAGAGTGAGCCGGCCGGATAGACCCAAGGAAGTGACAGCAGATTAACGGCTGACATTTAAGAAGGGAAATATGTCTTAACATCCTTTTGGGAGTCGATGCCGCTGTCTGACGGCGCGAATGGATAGGAAATCGTACGTAAGAAGATTGCGCCGCCTTGGCATAAATGCGTCCGCCCCGTTAAGGTAAGATGTCAGGGATCCTTTCTCGATGTTAGCTATTGAGGAAAGCTTAGGAAGTCATGTCCGCCCGGGAAGTGTGTAGTCAACCCATCGAAACTCTATATAAGAAGAGGAGTAGTCACCCGCGGAGGCACGCGTAGATACGTCTCTGAGCACCACCATTCACTTCTTCATTTCTTTCATTTCTCTTCTTGCCATTGTGTGACTTGAGCGTCGGAGGGCCGTCGCCGGGAACCCCTTCCTGGCTTGGCACTAACGACTTGTGATTGCAGGAGCGAGGCGTTTCCACAGCACACGGAGATCCACATCAGCGGTATTTCCCGACAGCCGTTCACTCAGCTTCGGGGCAGGATCAAATTGGCGCCGTCTGTGGGAAATCAACCTGAACCCAGGAGCAGAGGATGGAAGACGCCGGACGATCAACGACCGTAACGCTGACGACAGAAGAGTTGGAAAGGTTAATCTAAGCCGGAATAGCAAAAGCAATGGAACAGCAGCAACAGCGAATGTTAGCCGATCGGCCAGTACAAGAGCCAGCCATCTCAGGATCCGGCCAGCCTGGAGATCCTGGGCGCATGGCTGAACCTATAATCCAGCCAAGTCAGAGGCAAAAGATCAGAGACGACTGGGCCAGCGCCAAACACACCAATTCCTTTTCACCGAGCGTTGTTTAGGACACCCTCAGAGGAGGGCGGAGCCCGACGAGACCGAGGTTCCTCGTCAGATGAAATGTGAAGATCCCTAATTATTCTCACAGTATTTAGAGGACCTTAAATTCTGATAAAACATCTTAAAATGTTCTCAATCCATTAACCACGAGTTCCCTAATTTTAAGGGTCATTATATGCATAAAAAAAATGAAGAAATTACATGAAATATTAAAACTACAAACAAGGATCCGATTTCATGAAGTATAGAGAATCCTACACGTTTTCAGCGGTAATTAAATGACATTAAATTCATATTTACTCATCTAAAATGTTCTCCATACATTTCCACGAGTTCCCTAATTTTAAGGGTATGTATCAAAAGAATGAAGAAACTACATGAAATATTAAAACTAGAAACAAGGATATGATTTCATGAAGTATAGAGAATCCTAAACGTTTTCACCAGTAATTAAATGACATTAAATTCAGATTTATTCACCTAAAATGTTCTCCATACATTTTCACGAGTTCCCAAATTTTAAGGGTCATTGTATACATCAAAACAATGAAGAAACTACATGAAATATTAAAACTACAAACAAGGATCCGATTTCATGAAGTATAGAGAATCCTAAACGTTTTCACTAGTAATTAAATGACATTAAATTCAGATTAATTCACCTAAAATGTTCTCCATACATGCCCCTTAATTTTACACATTATATGAAGGATTTAAAGCAACTAGAAGATAAAGAACATGTACAAACTTGTAAAGTAAGAGTATGATGGACAACCTTTAAAATTTAGTGAGGAAACTATCCCTTCAAGAAATCCGAAATCTTCTATTCATACAAATCATTTGGGGCTTAGGAAAAGAACCTAAACTAGGGAATCAATCTCCCAAAAACAGCCAAGAACATCACACTATAAGATCCGAGTTTTCACTAATTATAGAAACTTGCTAAAGCATAAATTAAGTAGGGAACACGCCTTCAATCTTTAGCTACCAACTCTCTCCTTTTGGTCTTCCCTTGGAGTTCTAGAACCGGTGGAGAACAATGGGGAGGGGAGCTTCTTAGGGCCGGCAGAAAACATAAGGAGTTGGAGCTTGTCATGCCCCGAGGGTAAGGTTGTCCGACAAAAATCAGACAACACCTTCCCTATAGCAATGATAAATGAAACATGTATACCATGCCACAAAGTTACTCACAAGTAATCAATAGTCCACATGGATGTAAACATAACCACGCAATTGATAAATAACCCACATGACTGAAATAAAACACAACAGAAGTCACAAAATAACGAACGCAAAGCCACAAAAAAAAAAAAAAATGCGAGCCGGCTTGGCTTGACACCACAACATCAAACCAAATACAAGAAACCACAAGGCTAAACTCCAAGTCCACATTGAGTTATTACAATACCAAGTTCACAAATTTAAAACACAAACAAAGCAGGAAACAAAACCAGAAAATCATCCTCAGATGTGACGTGAGACCGGCAGTCAGGATCCTCCATGTATTCTTGTATCATCTACCTCTTCCTCGGCGAAAGAAAAATCAGTTCAAGGGGTGGTGAGTGCTGGGACTAACCGGGTAATAGACAGATAGTGCATGAGCATAATAAATATCTAGAGATTTAAAGGTATATAGTCTCATAGGGAAGAGTATCATGTACTACAGTGATATCATAATAGATGTTCATACTTGAACTCATATACTAAGCTAGTAATAGAAAGTTAGGGGTAGTGAGGATCTGCAATAGTACTGTTCATAACTACAAGGGTATCATGTGAGGTATATACATACTACCAATAAGTAAGCCAGTGTCGAACCACATGCAACAGGTATATAACTCAACATATGTAAGCATATCACATGGATACAATAAAATAACTGCATAAATAAGCAATCAAAAGCATAAGCAAGTATAATAACAAAAGCGTATGCATGGATGGTTACTCCCGCCCACCCCTCTGCACCATGCCCCTTGTATGGTCGAGAGGCCTGGACAATGACAACTGTACAACACTCTAGCTACCACTACTCTCGAGTGGCCGAGTGGACAGGTGCATAATAGCTAACTAGCTACGTAGCAATGGGGTTCTTGTTGTTCGCAACTCCAGCTACCACTATCCGTGAGTGATCGAGTGTGGCACGGCAGGACAAGCGACATCTCCTCCAGCTACCACTACCCATGAGTAACCGAGTGTGCGGCGCTGACCAACAACTCACTCAACCACAAGGAAGACGTAGTCGTAGGTATGCATGCAATGACACGATAAGTAAGATGCAACAGTCATCATATATATAAATAGAAATCAGGTATGCTACAAGCTAGCATGCTCAATAAGGTACATGAATAAACAACAATCAAAGCAAGTAAACATGGTATCTAGCATCTGCTAAATATCATGGATGACAACAAGAGATTGTATATATATTGAAACGATTATCTCAAAGATCAAGCAGATAAGTATCAAGTTCAGGAAAAATACGAGTGGAGTCAAGGTAAATACAACATCTATCTAAATATCTAGATCATGCATTAAGGTCAAAGTACTAAAGAATCAAAGTAAGAAGTATCCGCCTTAATCAGTAATTCATATCGGAACAAATTCCACGTCGAGACGCTCGTCTCGAATCAACGTCTTGCATCAACATATTTTATTTAGCTAATTTCATCTGAATTAAATAGCTAAACAAAATCCCCAACCTAATTAGGGTATCTCTAATCGTACAAAATCTTTGATTAATCTCCCAACCATGTCACTAATCAATCTGAATTTAAATTCAGGCATAAATCAACCTAAAACTCATCTAAATCCGTAGCACAACCACTTGACCCGCTGCCGGAGGAGGTTGCTATCAGAAACAGTGGCCGGAGCAAAGTGGAGTCACTGATCTCCACACGAGTACCCTAAAACACAACTAACCTTAGGATCTGATCATTATTCCCAAATCTTAATCTACCACCAAAGATACTAAACAACCTACCTTCAATCGATCCTTGATTGTGAGCTGGAGCCGTAATGTTTGGAGGTTCAGGCGGAAATCTTCTCGTCGGACTAGGAGGTGAGGCCTAGCACTGGCCCTGGAGGTAGATGGGTGCAAGAAGGGGAGAAATCGGTTGGTCAGAGCCGCGACACTCAAGTATGGTGACGGAAATCAAAACTAGGGCTCGACTCAGTGGTTGGAGGAAGGAGAGGAGCACAATGAACATCGATCGACACCAATCGCCGATCAAAGATGCACAGATCGAAATCAATCCCCTTTCCACAGCGTCGACGGAAGGAGAGGTGTCTCACTTGATGGCCAATGACATCAGCGATAGGCCTCGGACAGTCGACGTCGGGCCGCGAGGGTCAGTGGCCTGCGAGGGTCGGCATCAATGCTGAGAAGGAGGTGGGAGGACCTCGGCTGGATCAGGAGCAGAGAGGCCTTGCGACATCTCTGGGCTAGCAGTGCCGCCTCCAGTAACGGCGAGGGTTGTGGCGTCGTTTGTGGGTCTCGCGTGGATGGCCGACGTCGTTGTTTTAGGATCATGCACTCTTTTCCTCTAATCATGGTAACTCTATTCCCTCTGCCTTTTCTACTTTTCCTTTTTGTTCTAGATGAGTAGCCAAGAGATACCATTCTCTCTTGTTCTCCCTCATGACATTTACTTCTCTAGCTGATCAGAAACCCCCACTTCCCATTAGAACATTTTTCAAATTCAATGAATCTGATTGCCTCCTACTGGCAGGTGCTTTCTGGTCTCTTGTTGGATCTCAAGGCAGCAAGTTTATCAATTGTCATTGTGATTCTCTAATTTCTGTTGAGAAGGATGCAGAGATTTCAACAACTCTAAACAAGACGCCTAACTATCTTTAACCCAATTTTCCTTATTGCTTCTCTATTTTTCAAATCAACGACAAATTTTTGCCTGTTAAAAAAATTATATGACAAGAAAATGCTTTCTCAAGTATATTCGAGTGAAGTTCTTTTTGCTGTAATCTTTCTTCTATTGGTTTAAGAGCTGGTGTTTTAATAGACTATTTATTTATTTTTCAAGTTGCGTCTCGTTGTTGCTGGATCAAGGATTCAAAGCTAGTCCATCCTGCTACTTCCACCCACTCACTAATGAAGTTACAATTTGTAAGTCAGAGGGTCTTTTCTGATTGCTTCCTTTTCCACCTGTTATTTTTTCCTTTTAAATATGTTTATTTGAAGTTTATTAAATTGTTAGGGCCAGTTACCTATTTATACTTAAGGATTGGGCTCAATAATCAGTTTGTTGCATCAACTCAGCATTTTAAGTATCTGAAGTATTCTTTCCCTTATATATATGCACATTTTATTTCTATTACTACATCACACAAGAAACTCCAACTGTGAGAATTTTTTGTGCATTCTACTGCTAAAATAAAGTGATGTGACATTCTCTGATGATGAATTTGGCTAGAATTATGTTTCTTAATCTTTGTAACTGAAAACTCTTCTGATTCAAGAACCATGGGCATGCTTCATCAATATAGTTGCAGGTGATATTATTGTAAAAATCATTTAACCTGTGGCTCGTTGATCAAGCATGGTGAGGCTATATATGACAATTATAAGAAAAAATCATGATTAAAATTAAGTGCATGAATCAAGTTTGCATCATAAACCTCTGTAGTTATGGTCAAATATATATTCAAATGTAGGATGACATGTTGGAGGATTCATCTAATTGAAGCAGTCTCTGCTTGAGTCTTAGTATATCCCTTCCTTTATCATGCTTCCTGATCATTGTAGCAAACAAATTTGTCAAATCTAATCTTCAACAATATAAACTTTGTTAAATTGACTTAATGTAGCAAACAGAAGAAAGTAATGATAGACGAGCGAATATTGATATGATCTTAATCACAATAGCATTGCTAACTGATATCTGGACAGTTTTTAGTTTCATTGCCCTCCTAGACCAATGGTGAATCATTCAACTCTCTGGTCTACTGATGTGAGGCTGATTGCAAATTTTTCCCTCTACTAAATGTTTGTATATCAATTACTTAGGCTGATTTCTATCATCAAATATTTTGTTCTACAGCCCTTAACGCAAGCAGCCTTGACAAGTTTCTGGTATCAATTGGAAGACAACCTTCATATGTGGATCTAGAGGTGATTCAGCAGTTAGCGGAAGTGTAAACATAAGTTCATGGCAGCTGTTTCAATACAAATTGATAATAGTTTTTTATAATAGGCAAATCCAGTGGTTGGGAAGGACAATCCACCTGATCTTGCTGATTTAGTTCCATCTGGAGTTACCACCCCGTCGGATACAATAGCAAACACTGTTACTTCTGCTCCAACTGAAAAGGTTGTTGAAAAGGATGTTCTTCCTGCTAAGAAATCTGTAAACCATCCTGGTGAGCTTCTTTTTTTAAAGCTAGTAGATTTTTTTTTCCCCTCACATCATGATGTTTAGAGAATTTTTACCTACCTATTATCTCTTTGTTTGTTTTTTTTTGCATTAATGGTTTGAGTGGTCTTTATAAAGAAATGATCACTTTGGCTTGCAAGGATATAAAATTTCTGCTCTTGGTTTCTTTTCGCATGAGAAATTTCATCTAGTCTCCTGTGCAATTTTCTTTCTTTATGCTAGTTGCATCAAGTTAATGGTGATTTTAGAATCGTATTGTTTCTTGAGCTAGCTTTATCGACTGAAAGTGGGCGAACATATAGAATCTTAACATTTATAAAGCATGAGCATGAAAGATAGCATACAGAATTAAGGTATAGGGCACTCATTTTACTATCGGAGATCCCACCCGTCACTAATCTCCTGTAATGATATCCATAATTAGTAAATCATGAATGCAAATATATCTCTCGATCTTTAACTGCCGTGGGGCTTACGTATACAGCATGTGCTCACAGGTAATTTAATCCGAAAATGTTTCTGATATATTTTGAAGTAATATTACTGTGCTTGTACTTAGATCATTTAGGGTGCTATGATCATAATCTAGGCCACCAATACATATGTTCATCTATATCGGTTGGCATGAAATACCTTACTCCTAGCCCTTTTAATGTAGAGCCTTAGAGTTAACAATACCTAGATCACTTAGATCTTTGTTTGTATAGTTGTGTTGTAGCATTTGTTTAGTCTACCTTTAACCCTTTTATAAATTGATTCGACTTATTTGACTGCGAGAGTTTTAATTGCTAGATCCAAGTTTTTGACAGTTAATTCCCAATGCTCATTCAAACTGTACATATTGCATATGTTTGTTGAGTTTATTGAGTTCTTCGTTCTGCAAAATATGCTGCAATCTCATCTAAAATTTGTTTACTTTTACTAATATGGAACTTTCCTCATCCAGCCTCAGGAGATGCCAAAAGTCGGGCAGTCTTACCAAAGAAGGTCGACAAAGTTCAACGCTCAATAGACCCGCTAGCTGAAGCTACCGATATCGAGAAACTCGTAAAAGAAATATTGAACAAGACATCCACAGCCTTGCTTACCGAGGTTAAAAAATTAATTTTGCGCTTATTAATTTTCCAACCAATATTTCATTTCCATTCGAATTACTTTATCTTGCACTTACTTTGTCTTGCAGGTAACCAAGGAGTTAAATGATACGCAAATTAGACCTTCAGTTGTGGATGTTGCGAGCAGACGCGTCAGCTCTGATTTGGAGCATATGATTGTAAGCGATGAGCTCATCTACTGTAGTTACGAGTAGCTCTAGAACAACTCGAACATTAATGCCTGAATTAATGTCTATCGATCGACTACGAGCTAAAGCATTATGCATTCATTTTGCAGATGAGTTTGAAGAATGCAGCATACACACAAGGGTTCCACGCAGGCCTTCAGACTACACTTCGACCAAATCTTTCATCACAAAAATAGCTAGATGTCATGCTAACTTCGCTACGTACTGTGTTGTACTCAATTCGACGATTTTTAAAAACATAGAATTTCCTCATTCAGACCGTTCATTACATGTGTTGGCAATATTTATTGTAGCCATTTGGCACACTTGTTAAATCTAATCTTTGTCAATATACAGTCGAATGCTTTGTATCAGGTTAATTGCGATACCACATAAGGTGGCAACTTTGACATAGTTTTGTAAGTATAGACTAAATTCGGGAAAACAAGAAAAGAAGCTATACGAGTTGATTGGTGAAGAGGTGATCCATCTTTATTGGACAAATTTTTATTTGTGCAAAGAAGCTATACGAGTTGATTGGTGAAGAGGTGATCCATCTTTATTGGACAAATTTTTATTTGTGCAAAGATTGATTGATATATTGTACCATCATTGATCGTATGATTTAGGAGATTGAGCTCCCTAGCCAATTCCAATTCTATGGGTGGCAAGGTGTGCATCTAAGATCTGTCAAGTCGAGTGATTGTAATCGCTCCCAAGTGAGTAGGTTTGGCTTGCCAATGCGAGTAGGATGGGTTTATCAAGAATGACAGAGGATGTACTTGGCATCAGTGGTGTAGTTAGGATTTTCACTCAGGAGGGGTAAAACGACGGAGTTGGCGAATGATGACGATGATGTTGGCAGTAAACAACAGTATCGACTAAGCGAAAGAAATCAATTAAGTAAATTTCACCTCAATTAAAAGGTATTTTTTTTATGGAGCATCGGTGAAGCGATGACGTTAGACAAGTGAAGACAACGACCATGCAACAAATGACAGTGACGATGGTAGCAATCGATGTCCGACGATAGTGACTTGGGTTATAACGGCAGCGACATGTCGCAAAAGATTTTATGGGTAAAATTAGAGTTAGAAAAAGAATATGAAAGAAATTATAGGAAGAAAAAAAATGAAAAGAGGAAAATAAAAGTTCGAGATTAGAGGAGGAAGAAGAAAAACGGATAAAGAAAAAAATTAACTTGAGAAAAGAGGAAAATGGGTTAAGTTGAAAGGGTTTTAATTGAAATTTTTTGCTAAAAAGATGAGAAAGTTTCAAAATTTATGACTATACATTTTTTTTAAATTTTTTTCCCACCGTATTAATATTTTCCTTGAATTTCAGGGGGTGCAACCGCACCCCCTGAGCCTTATATAGCTACGCCCCTGCTTGGCATGATGGTAAAATAGATCTTTTCTTTCACTTTCGTTCCATTATCTACCTTTCTTCATTGGTCATGTTCATTCAAAGAGCCCCGGGGCTATGATGTAACGGGAGGATATATAAGTTGTCATCCAGGTATCCGCGATTCGAGCCCCAGTTATGATAAATTTGTAGGAATTTTTTTTCTAAATGGGGCACGCAACTAAAGGATGCTGGGCTCCTGAGCTACCCGCTGCTAGCGCTTCCCAATTTACCTTGATGATCGATGGGAAACTTTTGTGGGACCGAGCCGATCACCCCAGGCCCGACATTACATAGCTTGGTTAATCATATGTTCATTCAAAGAAGTCCTCTCGGGACGGTCTAGTGGCTAACACATAAGATGTTGCCATCATGAAGTATGAGATTTGAATCTCGACAAAATCGAGATAAATACCTCCCTTATATGTTAGTCATTATTCCAAAAGTTAATAGTTATCCGTAATTTATCTTTTCCATAATCCTAAGATAAATTAACAGAAATACTGAGACAAATATATTCATTTTTTACCATCAACTTTATTCAAAGAAGAGTAAAATAAGACCAATCTCTTATAAAGTTAAACTCACCTTCTGCATCATTTTGATGAGAATAAATAAGAAAAAGTATTTTAAAAAATGTAAGTTTTCCTAATTATTCTTCTCATAAATTTCTTAAACTAATCTCATAATTTAGTTCTCCACGTCACCTTTAGCTGCCCTATAAACTTCTTAAAACATACCCCATCGAAATTTCCATTGTATAAAAAAAAGAAAAATCTTTTGACTTAACATTTAAATCATTTAATAAAAAATATAAATAAATAATGTACTAAAATTTCAAAAAATAATTAAAAAATAAAATTCGTGCACATAAGTACTAAAATGGAAATATTATGTTTGATTTACCAATTATATACTATTTCCAAAACCTATGTATGCCCTTTAGCACGTGCTTATCAGGTGCATCTGCCCTTGCTCTTTCTTCCGCGATAGAGTAGCCTGAAGAGGTGATTCGCCGGCGGCTGGGAGAGTGAAGCGGAGGAGGCGATCGAAGTCTAAAGATCCACTGCTCATCAACTCCTCGAGGAGACGAGGATGGAGATGGAGGATGTGGCGTCCAAGATGCTGTTCATCAAGGAGGAAGGGAGTTCCAAATCTGAGCTCCGCGAGCTCATCACCCAGATGCCCCTCCACTTCATCACCCTACGAAAGGTCCCTCTCGGTGAAAGTTTCAATTTTTTCCTACTTTGATTCTAGGGGTTTTAGTGGAACCCTAACTTTCTTCTTCTTCTTCAGCTGTTTTGTAGGTCAATCGGTCGATTTTGGTGGAGGACTGCATCAAGGCGGAGACGGAGGCTTCGAAGGGCCCGGTGGATACCACCACGCTGCACCTTCACACCTCCTGTATGAGAAGAGCCACTACCTGAAGGCTATCAAGGCTTGCAAAGATTTCCGGTCCAAGTATCCTGATATTGAGCTCGTGCCTGAAGAAGAATTCTTAAGTAGCGCGCCGGAGGAAATCAAGGGGATGGCGATGGCGGGCCACGTGGCGCATGATTTGATGTTGAAGAGGCTCAACTTTGAGCTATTTCAGGTACCTGACTTTGTTGTATTTCTGTTAAATTGTTGATTCAACGACGATAGTTCTGTCACCTAGAGCCGAACAATGCTGCAGATGGAAGTTTGTCTTGATTCTATCGCTAAAATCTATGCCTTTGGCAGTCGTAAACATTTTTCTGTAGACAGATTCATTGGGGGATCAAAAGGAATCACTGTTGATAATGGAAGCCGAGATTAAACAAATTGGGTATTAGATAGCAGCTTTCCCTCTCTGGTTTCGTTTATATTAGAAGTTTGAAGGGATATGGAGAACAGGAATTTGCTTCTTCTTTTTTGGGAAGCTTATCATCGAGGGAAGGATAACTTATTCCTCATCTCCTTTATTCTCCATTATATGTAAATTTCAATTTCCCAAAATTTGGTGGAAATTTACTTGGTAATTGTTGCCCCGTATCACTTAATTTGCAAATATTTCTTTGCTTGGCATTTAGAATTAAAATATACCGTCCTTTTGAGAAGTATATAGTTGAAAACAACTGATTAATTTTCAGATTCATTTAGACTATGGTTCCTTGTCAGCTGCATTGTCTTCTCAGGCAACTCTCTTTTGAGTTGCCATACATTTCGTTGAGGCATCTTATTCTTGTACCCTCTTCCAGTTGTCCTCCTTATATTCTCTATATCAATCGAAAGTGAGTATTGCTGATGCACTATTTTGTATGTTGAATTTTTAAGTGATTGAGTACATCGGATTTTGAGAATACTGCTGATACCTGTCTTTTACCATTCCAAACTTATGATTTTATTTCTTGTATTATCATGTCATCAGAGAAAGGAGCTTTGCAAGCTTCATGAGAAACTGGAACAGCATAAAGCAAGTCTTCTTGATGCCATATCTGGTAGAAAGAAGTTTCTATCAAGTCTACCGTCACATTTGAAATCTCTGAAGAAAGCATCTTTACCAGTGCAACAACACCCGGGGTTTTCCCATACCAAGAAATTGAAGCAGCTTCATGCAGCAGAATTTCTTCCACCACCTCTTTAACATTGTACTCACAACTTTTGGCACAGAAAGAAGCATTTGGAGAGAAGATTGAAATGGAGATTTTGGGGAGTGTGAAGGATGCTCAAACCTTTGCTCTGCAACAAGTAAATAAGGAAATGGTAACTGAGAAAAAACATTGAATATATTTCCTCCTGAATTATCCTATTCCTTTTCACACATGTATTTGTAGAATTGTCGTAATATTGTTTATTTTTTAGTTACGTGGTAGATTTTATTTACCTGTTCTTGACCATTTGGAGTTAACAAGTTTCTAGGTAGAATCTTCTGCCTTCCTCTCTGCATAGGCTTGAAAGATAACAAGTTTTTGATAGATACATGGATGTTCAAACTCAATTCTGCAGAATAGCTACTAACTTCGTTACAATTTTTTTGTCTGATTTCGGATACTAATAGTGTTCACTTGCTAAGGAGGGTTTATATATTTGCCCTTTGATTATTCCGTACATAAAGACCTCAAATTATTGAGCAGTTAATAACTTGATCATTCCTTTGCCTAATATTTAAGACGTTTAAAATATTTTAAGATATATCTACGCAGGGACAGCAGGAGTTGATACCTCTTTTCTATCTTGAGTTCAACACTCTGGGTTAAGTGTTGTGCATCCTTCACCAACACAATCTACTTTTAGTTGTCTAGAAACCCAAGCCTGTGTAAGTTTTGACATTTAGTATTTTCGAGTTAGTGTTTTATTTTGTTGCCAGTAACAAAATAATAGACAAATTACACTGTTAGCTCTTTTTTTGGATATAGTTTGGCAAACAATACTATAATACACATATTAGTTGTGTAAGATCGATGCATGCTAGCAAGTGCTAACACTTTTGATTACTTGATTTGGAGCCTTCGACGACTCCTACTCTAAGACCCACAATTGTTGATCATTTTCGTTGGACAATTTACTATTAATTCGGAAATTACAAATATAGATATGAAGTGCAAGAATAATACAATTGAAGTACTCTTACTTAAAATTATACCGACGACTTCTAAGAATCTGAAAAGGATGAGCTTTCCGTCGTCGAAGAAGATTTTGGGCATCGTAGAGGTTCTCGAAGCAGCGCGTGGAAGCTAATGATTGTCAGAATTCGTTATCTTAAAGTGTTGGGTTTTGGCTTCCTTTTATAGCCGAGTTGGGCCTGATCCAGATCCACTGATATTGGGATCAAGTTTGACTCGATGCTGATCGGTCGACCATGCTGGTGCAACATCCCTCAGGTCAAGGTTGACCTGGTTAACCAAGCTGAGTCTTGGTTTGGGTTTAGATGTTTGACAATAAGATATTGATCGAAGAAGAGTCAAGTAGGTCAAGGTTGACCGGATACTTGACTGGGAAGTCCTAACTGGCATGTTAGGCAGATGGAAAACCCTAGTGAGTGAAGCTAGGTGAAAATCCTGATGAGTGAAGCCAGGTGAAAGTCCTAGTGAGTGAAGCTAGGCAGATGGAAAACCCTAGTGAGTGAAGCTAGGTGAAAGTCCTGGTGAGTGAAGCCAGGTGAAAGTTCCTAGTGAGTGAAGCTAGGCAGAAGGAAATCCTGGTGAGTGAAGCCAGGTGAAAGTCCTAGTGAGTGAAGCTAGGCAGATGGAAAACCCTAGTGAGTGAAGCTAGGTGAAAGTCCCGTGAGTGAAGCCGGTGAAAGTCCTAGTGGTGAAGCTAGCGGATGGAAAACCCTAGTGAGTGAAGTTGGGTGAAAGTCCGGTGAGTGAAGCCGGTGAAAGTCCTAGTGAGTGAAGCCAGGTGGAAAACCTAGTGGTGAAGCTAGGCAGGAAGGAAATCCAGATGGATCGAGGATGATCGGACATCCGGTGTTGGGAAGTCCAAGTAGGTCGAAGGATTGATTGGATACTTGGCAGGAAGGAAGTCATGGGTCAAGGTTGACCGGACATCCGGTGGAAGTCCAAGTAGGTCGATGGGGTGACCGGATACTTGGCACGACGAGAAAAGTCAAGTGGGTCAAAGGGATTGACCGGACACGTGGGGAGTCTGGCGGTCGAGGGTGACCGGATGCGAGGCATGATGTACCAACAGGTCGAGGTTGACCGGATGTTGGTTAGGGAGGTTTGGGACTTGGTTTTGGGCAAAACCAAGTCTGGATCGATCCGTGGATCGATCAGGTGATCGATCGGTGGATCGATCCATTCTTCTGATCGAAGCTCGGATCGATCCGTGGATCGATCGAGGTCCCGATCGATCGGCCGATCGATCGGGACGATGCTGCTGCGTGATAAGCGCCGGATCGATCCGTGGATCGATCCAGCGCGTTCCGATAGGCGCTGGATCGATCCGTGGATCGATCAAGCCTCCGATCGATTCGGAACATTCGAATCGATCGGGATCCGACCGCTGGCGTAAAGTCGCAGCGAGCGTGGTCTTCGGCATCTCTTCACGAGCTCTTCTCGGATTCATTCCCTCCACAACTCTCTACAAGCACGTGATCGCCAGTTCTTGAAGGTTCTTGGAGGCTTTCCAAGTCAAGAGGCGGATCTATTGCAAGAGGAAGAAGTTAGGGTTAGGGTTTTTACTGCACATCTTGTAAGCTTTTGCTTAACTTGTATTTCCCTTTCTTCTTCTTGTATTGAGAGTGTTGTAGGGCTTCTCCGCCTTTGGTAGTTACCATAAAGGAGTGTTATTCATAGTGGAGGGTGTGTGCGTTGGTGTGGATCCTTGGATTAGTCACCTCTTGTGAGGTGGATACTAAGTAAAATCCTAGTGTTAGCGTGCTTGTGTTTGTTTCTGTATTTTCCGCTGCACATCCAAGAAGCAACAAGCAACGCCAAGCAACGAAGCGCATCGAGCGAACGCGACGAGCTATTCACCCCCCCTCTAGCTACTTTTGGTCCTAACAAGTGGTATCAGAGCGAGGCAGCATCACAAGAAAAGCTAGAGGGTAAAGAAGTTGGAGCAAATTCTTCAAGTTCAAGATTTTATCAAGCTCAACTTCAAGATGCAATTCCAAGATGAACTTGGATTTGACACAAGGGTGGCTCCACCATACACTTCTACAAGTTTTGATTATTGGAGATCAAGAATCGAAAACTTTCTTATGATGGAGATAGAGCAATGGTTTGCTCTAATGGAAGGCTTCAAAGCTCCAACGAACTCCAAGGGCAAGCTTCTAAAGAAAAGCAGATGGAGCTCGGAGAAAATTCAAAGGGGCGAGGCAAATGACAAAGTGACCAAGCTTTTGGTCAACTTATTGCCTAGCCACATCTTGGCTCAAGTTGGAGAATTCGAAGATGCCAAGGAGCTTTGGAGCAAATTGGCCAAGCTTCATGAAGAGATCCCCTCCACTGTATAAGATCAAGAGAGGGAGACTCTGTGGAGCAAGACCAAGAGGAGGATTCCGAGGTTGAGAGATGCTCAACCTCCGAAGAAGAGGAAATCCAAGAAGCTTCATCCTCAAGGGAATGCAACGAAGGGAACAAGGAGGGAGCATACTCCTTGTTTCATATTCAAGATGATGAAGCCTCCACCTCTAGGATTGAGGGGGAGCAATCCTTGGTGACACCGGATCAAGAAGAAGGAGAAGCTTCTACATCCGGGTCAAGAGAAGAAGAGGAGGAAGAAGCTTATACCTCCACAAGTCAAGAAAAATCAAATGGAGGAGAATCAAGGTCCGATCAAGAGGAAGCTTCTACCTCCGGATCCAAAGAAAAAGATGCCATCCCTACAAGCAAAGGTATAAATATTTCAATTAATAATAAAAATCATATTATATGCTTTGAATGTAGGGAACATGGGCACTACAAGAGCAAGTGTCCCAACTTGGCCAAGAAGAAGGGTCAAGTGACGCAAAAGGGCAAGGGGAAGTCCGAGGAGACCATTCCCGGAACAAAGAAGAGCAAGGAGCATATTATATGCTTCTCTTGCAATCAAAAGGGGCATTATCGTAGTCAATGCCCCAAGGGGAAGAAGAGGGTCAAGGCTCAAGGAGGCACTGGTCAAGGGGGAGCCTCCAAGGTAAAGAAGAAGGTAACATTTATTGAGCCTACTCCTTTACATTATGGTAAAAAGCATGATAGGTCTAACTTTTATCATTTTAATGCAATTTACCATAAGAATAGAAAGCATGAGGGCTTTAAGGAAAAGCATGTGGCCCTACATGCTAAGACTATCACTCCTAAGGTTAGGAATGTAGGTAAAAGTCTAGGCAATAACTCTAAGGATTTTAGATACAAGCCTAGAAACCAAAATGCTCATGGACTTAATGAAAAACCAAATTCTAAGGATTTAATGATAGAAAATCAAGTCTTGAGATCAAGACTTGATAAAATGGAAAATACCCTAAAAAGGATGGAAAATATCCTAAAAGGGCAAAATGAGCAAAACCTAGGGCTAGGAAAGTCAAAGCCATCAAATAGCCATAGAGGTTTGGGATACAAACCAAAGGCTAAGAAGGATGTGCCTAGTTATCATAGGGTTCCATATAGTTATGGAACAAACCCTAGGTTTAATGGTCAAGTCAAGAATACTAGGGAAGTCATCCCTAAGAGTATTTTTGCAACCAAAGTGACTAAGACTTCTAAGAAGTCTAAGAAAGTCACTAACAAGGTCACAAGGGAGGCTATCCCTAGGGTTGACCTAGAAAATGTGACCAAGGCTTCTAAGAAGCCCAACAAGGTCACTAGGAAGGTATCTAGGGAAGTTATCCCTAGTGAGTACCTAGAGCATCCAAGGAGCACCAATAGGTGTTGGGTTCCTAGGAGCATCTTCTCTACCCCATAAATGGGTTAGAGAGTGTCAACTCCAATTAGAAGGGTATTTAACCCAACTTTGAGGAAATTGACACTCAAGGAGCATTTTCAAGGTTTTTTTGTTAACCTTTGAAAATGAAATGGAACTATTATTTACTCCTTGAAAGAGTAAAATGTGCCTAGTGGTGAAAAGTTGATTTTAATCTTAAAAGGCACATATTGGGAAATTCATAAGAGCTACCAAGTTGGGATTTTGGTATGTTCTTAGGAAATTTAAGGCAATCCGGGCCTTAACTTTAAAGTGCTACTCTTGTGGAAAAATGAAATATGCCAACATTTGAGGAATATGCTTAATTTCAATTGGCATAAATTAATCAAGGGAATTAGAAATGCCAATTTAGGTTTTGGCGTTTTCCTGACGCACTTAAGGGCAATCTAGGTTTAAGTTGTAAATTTAGCTAAGGTTTTAAGGATACTTAGATAGTTAATCTAGGTATATTTTATTTATGCTAAATCTTGCCATGATTGTTTGCCCATCATATGCCATGACATCATGTCTACTTTTGCATTCATGACTTATTATGAAAAATACAAGAATACCATGTCATGACATTCATACATCATGTAATTATAGGATATTTTCTTTTGAAAATTATTTCTTTTTGATGTATGTCATAACATTATTATGCATTAAGTTTAATTCCTTGTAATTAAGGACAAAAGGCATTTAACAACACTTATTAACAAGTGACATCCTAGGTGGGTGTCTAATATCTCCAAAATGCCTAGATAGATATGCATGATCCCTAGATTAGGGCAAAACCAAAATCTACATCTCACAAAGACCTATAAGATGACTTGTATGTGTTTTAGTGCACATTAGATACAAGTGAGATGTTAGGATGATGAACAAAACTCAAGATGCTGATTTAGTGCATTCTTTTGAGTTTTAGTTTCATCAAAACACATAGATATGTGTTTTCCCATCATTGGGAAAGCTAATGTACAAGTCATGTGCATTATGCCCAAGGAACATGGTGGGATATTGGTTTTGAAAAAGTTTTCAAAATGATTTTGGAAAACCTTGGTGAAGGCTATCTTTTGATAGTAATCACCATTGAATAGTTAGACACAAACTTGAAGAAAACACTAAAGTTTTGCAAGTTTTCAAGTTTGTGTCAATCTTTGAAAAGATGATGTATTTTCATAGAAAACTATTTTTCCTTGATAATATATGCCTAAACAATGTCTACACGAAATTTCAAATTTTTGGATTTTGTAGAATTTTCTAGGGTTTCAAGAGTGAAATGGAATTTCAGCAACTATCGAGTTCGATCGATCCATGGATCGATTGAGTGCTGAATCGATCCATGGATCGATTCGGCAAATCGATCGACCGAACATTTGGATCGATCGACCGATCGATCAGGTAGTCTGAATCGATCGGTGGATCGATTCGAGAAAGGTTCAATCGATTGGAACCCAACTCAATCGATCCAAGTTGCTGATTTTGGTGGGAAGGCCTGATTTCAAGACTTTGAACCTATTTTAGTCTAGGTACTCATTCCAAACCCTTAAAATACATTTGTATACATAAAAGGGTGTTTTCGTGTTGAAAACAAGGATGGAATGGTAAAGGAAGGCTAAGTTGAAGTTTAGGTTGAGGTTTGTTTCAAATTTTGAACATTTGAACCTCAAAACTTCTAAATCTGGGTTTCCTAAAGGTTTAGGGATTCCAAGTCATTGTTGGTGCAATGACAGAAGTTTCCACCATGTCTTTAGGGGGAGGGACTCTTTAAAGACATGAAAATTATTTTCATGAACCTTGGAAGGTGGTTAACCTTCTGTGAACTGCTCAAGGTTGAGCATTTAAACTTGAAATGGGGATAAATGGGGAGTGGATATCCTCATCATTTCAAGTGGCAACTCAAGTGGTTGAAAATGCTCAAGGTTGGGTATTTGTCAACATTGAGGGAGAAGTTAAGGATAATGAAGGGTATGGGACCTTCGATATTAAGTTGATCACAATGAGTGAAATTGTGATCACGATGAGCAACTCTTCAGGGGGAGAGTCTTCAACAAATGGAGTTGTTGAAGTGTGCCCAAAATTGGAGCATAGGTTGATGTGTGTCCAAAGACGGGTTGATGTGTTTTATTAGTAGGAGGTTGATGTGTGCCAATAGGGGGAGAATGAAAGGAAGTAAGTTAGGTTTTCATTACCTAGAGGGAGTTTGCCCTCTTAGGGGGAGAATGAAAAGCTTAATTTATGGGTTCATTACCTAGTGGCATGAAGAAGGAGGCTATAGGATTAGCCTAACTTACATGTGGGATTGTAAGTGTTATTGTGGTATTGTCAACATCAAAAGGGGAGATTGTTGGTGCACATTCCCTCGGTCAAGGTTGACCTGGTTAACCAAGGTGAGTCTTGGTTTGGGTTTAGATGTTTGTGATAAGATATTGATCGAAGAAGAGTCAAGTAGGTCAAGGTTGACCGGATGCTTGACTGGGAAGTCCTAACATGTTAGGCGGATGGAAAACCCTAATGAGTGAAGCTAGGTGAAAATCCTGGTGAGTGAAGCGGTGAGTCCTAGTGAGTGAAGCTAGGCGGATGGAAAACCCTAGTGAGTGAAGCTGGGTGAAAGTCCCGGTGAGTAAGCCGGTGAAAGTTCCTAGTGAGTGAAGCTAGGAGAAGAAATCCTGGTGAGTGAAGCCGGTGAAAGTCCTAGTGGTGAAGCTAGGCGGATGGAAAACCCTAGTGAGTGAAGCTGGGTGAAAGTCCCGTGAGTGAGCCGGTGAAAGTCCTAGTGAGTGAAGCTAGGCGGATGGAAAATCCTAGTGAGTGAAGTTAGGTGAAAGTCCCGTGAGTGAAGCCGGTGAAAGTCCTAGTGAGGGAAGCAGGCGGATGGAAAACCCTAGTGAGTGAAGCTAGGCAAGGAAGGAAATCGGATGGATCGAGGATGATCGGACATCCGGTGTTGGGAAGTCCAGTAGGTCAAAGATTGATTGGATACTTGGCAAGGAAGGAAGTCCGGATGGGTCAAGGTTGACCGGACATGTGGAAGTCCAAATAGGTCAATGGAGTGACCGGATACTTGCACGACGAGTAAAAGTCCAAGTGGGTCAAAGGTTGACCGGACACTTGGTGGGGAGTCTGGCGGTCAAGGGAGTGACCGGATGCGAGGCATGATGTACCAACAGTCGAGGTTGACCGGATGTTGGTTAGGGAGGTTCGGGACTTGGTTTTGGGCAAAACCAAGTCTGGATCGATCCGTGGATCGATTCAGGTGGCGACCGGATCGTGGGTCTTCAGGTTGGAAGCTCGGATCGATCCGTGGATCGATCCGGAGGTCCCGATCGATCACCGATCGATCGGACGATGCCAGCGTGATAGCGCCGGATCGATCCGTGGATCGATCCAGCGCGCCTCGTGATAGGCGCTGGATCGATCCGTGGATCGATCAAGCCTCCGATCGATTCGGAACATTCGAATCGATCGGGATCCGACCGTCGGGTTTATAACCGCAGCGGGCGTGGTCTTCGGCATCTCTTCACGAGCTCTTCTCGGATTCATTCCGGCTCCTCCAGCTCTCTAAGCACGTGATCGCCAGTTCTTGAAGGTTCTTGGAGGCTTTCCAAGTCAAGAGGCGGATCTATTGCAAGAGGAAGAAGTTAGGGTTAGGGTTTTTACTGCACATCTTGTAAGCTTTTGCTTAACTTGTATTTCCCTTTCTTCTTCTTGTATTGAGAGTGTTGTAGGGCTTCTCCGCCTTTGGTAGTTACCATAAAGGAGTGTTATTCATAGTGGAGGGTGTGTGCGTTGGTGTGGATCCTTGGATTAGTCACCTCTTGTGAGGTGGATACCAAGTAAAATCCTAGTGTTAGCGTGCTTGTGTTTGTTTCTGTATTTTCCGCTGCACATCCAAGAAGCAACAAGCAACGCCAAGCAACGAAGCGCATCGAGCGAACGCGACGAGCTATTCACCCCCCCTCTAGCTACTTTTGGTCCTAACAGACCAATCCCCTAGATCCGTCGACCTAACCTATTGAAGTTGCCCGACTTTCTGTCTAGATGCTGTCGCTTCGAATAGAATCTTCGTTCAGTCAACCGATCCATCTGTTCGATTGACCGAACCCTCGACACTCCTCGGCTTATCTAATCCGATCAACCGGGTCTAAAGTTTATCCACCATTCGGTTGACTTAACCTCCTTGTTCGGTAGACCGATCCCTCGGTCTACACTTTATCGCGAGCAAAAATCAGCCCTTTTGGCTTAGTGGTTTGATCAACCAATCCAAAGGTTCAGTTGATTGAACAAGGCATAATCTAACCTTGCAAAAATGTTAGTTTTCCTACAAAACAGACTTAGAATAAAAGATAAAATAGTATATAAAGATAAGTTTTGATAGCCTTCGAACTGCCTGGTCTTGTATTTGAGTTTCGCTGAAACTCAAGATCGGACCGACGCCTACTACTCCCTCTTCGAGGAACGCATCATCTCCTATTACTCTCAGGAGAGTTTACCTTTTGCCAGATTGATCCTCCAGACTATCTGGACTTTTGCTTAGCGTTTGAGACTCCAGAACTTCATACTGAACGTCTGCTCCACGACCCGTTCTAGACTTCCACTTGGTGTCCTTGGCCCCCAGGATTTTCACCTAGAGTCCTAGACTTTAGGATTTCGCCTAAAGTTCTCGACTTGCCAAAACTTCACCCAATCCCCCGAACCAGGACTGCGTTGCCTAACAACAACTAGGACTTTCCACAACCTAGGGTTACCACCCTTAGGACCTAGGATTACCTCCTCCTAGGATTTTCCATCTGCTTAGAACCCACTAGAACTTTTGTCTAAGAACACCTAGGACTTTCCTGCAAGCTCAATCACATTTGTTAAATAATAAAACAACTTAACTTTGAACCCTTTGTCATTATCAAAACACAGGTTTGATCGTCTGATGCTCCTTATACCAACAATCTGTTCCTTTTTTATTATGGCAACTGGGTTCAAAAGTTAAGTAACATCATATAACAGTTCAAAGAAAAAACATAATAATTTTCACACTAAAGCAATTTTAGCCCCCTCTTAATTTAGCACTCTGTCCTTGACTTTTGATCATTCTATCCTCTTTTGTCATATATCAAAAATAATTTAGAGAGGAAAAATACTTTAGCTTTTCAAATACTTTGAAAACTACTTTATCTTTTAAAAAATAGCTTGGAACAAAACAAGCAATTTCAAGTAGAGAGTTTAATATAGCTAAAAATTGTGGAATTTTTTTTTGGAACAATACTTAAATTTTTAGAAGGAACTTGGCCAAGAACATATTTTTTGAAAATTAGTTTAAAAAATTTACAGCTTTTAATTTAAAAAACTTAGCCTTTTTATAAAACTTTGAAAGAAGATTTTTAAAGTATACTTAAAAGTTTTTAGGAAGGACTTAGTTTTTTTTAATAAAAAACTTAGTTAAATTTTTTTTATCAAGTATTTAGCTTTTTGAAGAAATTTTAAACAAATCTACTTAACTTTTTGAAAAGATTTTAGAAAAATTTAGTTAAAAATATTTTTTTTCAAAATTTAGTTTTTAATTAAAAAACTTATTTTTTTAGATTAAAATAATATTTAACTTTATTTTTCCAAAAATATTTAAGGTTACCTTTTAAAAGTTATTAAACTTTCTTTTGAAAAATAGTTAAACAAAAAAAACTTAAAAATACTTTGACTTTTAAAAATCATTTGACTTTCTCCGTTTTTCTCCTCTTGATTAATGTTCCAAAATAGTTTAAGTAAATTATTTAAGTTTGGATATCATAGAGTCCAAGCATGAAAAAAAAAGATTAAGAATATATTTAAAATAATTATTTATTTTCTTGATTTTCTATTTTATCATTTTTAAGTTATCAAACATTTTAAATTTATGAGTTTGTGTGAGATGGAGTTTAAGTATCTCTAAATTTTTAAATTTTAGAATATTTAAATTTAAGTTTTTTTTAAGTCTGACTTCTTGAAAATAATTAATTATAATTCAAATATTAATTAACATTTAAAAACAGTTAATATTTCAAAATTTAAAAATTAATTAACATTTGAAAATCAATATGATTTTAAAATTAATTATCATTTCAAAATCAATTAGATTTTAAAATTAATTTCTGATTTAAAAATTAATTAACATCTACAAATAATTATAGTTTAAATTTCCTGTCCCTAAATTTTTCTGTCCCCGTGTCTCACATGTCGTCCTAGTCCACCGTCGGTGGCCTCCGGCTACCGCCCCGATCAACACTATAACCCTGGGGGAAGGTGAATCCAAGGGGGTCGCCATCGGTACGATCGGCGCCGGAATTCGACCGGATCTGAGCAGGGGCTCAGATCGACGACAGAGGAAAGTTTGCTCAGATCCGGCCGGATTTCGACGTCGATCGTGCCGATGGCGACTCCTTTGGGTTCACCTTCTCTAAGGATTATAGTGTTGATTGGGACGATGGGCGGAGGCCGCCGGTGGTGGACTGGGACGATGAGTGGGACATGGGGACAGGTGATATTGGGGACAGAATATTTAAACTCAAATAATTAAGTTTGAATAATTAAATTTGAAGAATAATTAAGTTTGAAAATTAATTAAATTTTGAAATAAATTAAAATTAATTAAAGTTTTATAATTAATTAAGATTTTAAAAGTAATTAAGGTTTTTGAAATAAAGTTTTGAAATTTATTTTAAATTTGATTGATTTGAGAATATTATCTCTGATTTTTGAATTCTAGAAAATTTAAAATTAAATTTTAAAAATATTTAAGTCTAAATTTTGGAAAAATTTAAATTTGACTTTAATAATTTTAAGTTTGAATAAGAAAATTTAAGTTTGAATAATTTAATTTGAGTTTAAAAATTTTAAGTTTAAATAATTAAATTTGGATTTGAATTTTAAAATTTATATTTACTTTGATTTAAATATTAAATTAGGTTTAAATTTTAATTAACTAATTTAAATTTAAATTTATCGCACCCTTTTCTAGATTATCAATCAGGGAAATTATCTATTTTGTGAGATGATTAATTTTATTTTTAACTTAGATTAATATCTAAGAATTGATTTATATTTGAGTTAGTCAATTAAATATCCATTTCAATAATTGACTTCCAAGCTGTGACGAGACACTAGGTTTTCTTGAATATTGGAGTAACAATCACTTATAGACAAAATTTTTTAAAGAAATTAAGTGTTTAGTTTTTCTTTCTGAAAATTCTAGATCTAACTTATCAAGTGTTGATCAAGGCAGAGTTCTTATCTACCATAGTTTAAGCATGTATAAAGAAAGTAGTAAAGCAAACATCAAGCAAGTCTATCTAATAATTAAGATGATATTTCTATTAGCTCCCCTTGGATCATAGACTTGATAGGGTCTGATCCTGCTCCTAGGGCGTAACACAGACGATGGACGTATGACATCTCTGTCGTAATGGCCAGGGGTTGATTTTTAGGAACTAATGACTTGAGGTTTACCCCACCATGCACATGATGCCTGTGTACCTGCATGTATTTCCCTCCATATCTGTGGGGCCGACACTAGGGGGGCCATTAATGTAGCAGATCTACATTTTTTGATAGGGTCTGATCCTGTTTGAAATCTACGAGGTGACGCGCTGGCTCCAGTGAACGGTGGTTCTGATGAAGACACACTCCTGGAGATCTGAAAGTGCTCCTTAACGGTCTTACGCACAGTAAGACGAGCCAACAAAGCATTAGTGACCTAAGACTGAGGTGGGGATCCCTGCTAGACTCTCCAACGCTCAAGTAAGTTCCTCTCTTGAAGGTAGAAGAAGAAGCATAAGAAGTACAGTAACGAAAGTACTTTAGAAACAGAGTTTTGGATGCTAGTGTTTGCGTACCTCGTCAACGGAGAGGATCCCTTTTTTATACTACCTTATATAACCTCCATAGTCATGAGGTAGTCCCCGGTTTGTTAGAGTTTGTTAGGAGATGAAGTCACCCTTTATGCTTCGTGCAATAATCCTTTAAGGAATCTTTTTTGTATCCTAGGTGTATCTCTTTTGTTATTTATGACTCATATTTCTGATGAAGTGTGAACAGGAACATGTTCCCATAACTGAAGAAACTTTTGGAAAATATTTTCCGCTAAATTCACTGAGCTTATATCAAGCATGTCTCGGCCAGTCATTCAATCCGATCGTATATATATTGAGAATACATTCTGTTAAACATATCTCGATCGGTCGTTCAAACAGATCGTGTATATATTGAGAATACCTTCTGTTAAGTATATCTCGGCTGGTCGTTCAAGTCGGTTGTATATATATTGAGAATACCTTCTGTTAAGCATATCTCGGCCGGTCGTTCAAGTCGATCGTATATATATTGAGAATACTTTCTGTTAAGCATATCTCGGTCGGTCCTGAATTTGAGTTTCACTGAAACTTTAGATCGGACCGACGCCTACTGTTCCCTCTTCGAGGAATGCATCCTCACCTACTCCTCTCAGGAGAGTTTACCTTTTACCAGATTGGTCCTCCATACTATCTGAACTTTTGCTTAGCGTTCGAGACTCCATAACTTCATGTTGAATGTTTTCACCTAGAGTCCTAGATTCTAGGATTTTACCTAAAGTCCTCGACTCGCCAAGACTTCACCCAATCCCTCGGACCAGGACTTCGTTGCCTAACCGCAGCTAGGACTTTCCACAACCTAGGATTATCATCCTCTAGGACCTACGGTTACCTCTCCCTATGAGTTTCCACCTGTCTAGAATCCACTAGAATTTTTATCTAAGAACACTTAAGACTTTCCTATAAGCTCAGTTGCACTTGTTAGATAATAAGATAACTTAACTTTTAATCTTTTGTCATTATCAAAATACAGATTTGATTGTCTGGTACTCCCTACACTAATAAGTTGTCCTTAAATACTGCTAAAATTATTAAAATCCTATTCTTCTTTATTGAAGAAGCTTTACTTAGTTAAAAGCATATGACCTTATAGTATAATTCTAATATCTTCCTTCGGCTGATTTATCTATTTTTCCTCATTGTCTTATTGATGTCGAATGAATATATGTACACACATTAGTATTCTATTAATTTTTTTAATGTTTTTATATATAAAAAAATAGAATTATGAAATCAGTATATATCACATTCTTTTTCTAAAGCCTAGCACGTACCTCCTTTCAGTAGACTGAACCTATTCATATGTTCAGATTGAACCCACATGAATCTTCAGCAGGAATGAAAACTGTGACCAAACTAAACATCATTATAAGGCAACCAAGACAATATGAAAAAAACCAAGACATTTTTTAGAGGAACTTATGATAATTACTTGCTGCAAAAGACCTTCTTAAGAAGCTGGGGACAACTCCTATAATACTGTGCTTGCCATTTGATTGCTAAGGGGATGGTGTTTGCCCATGACACTTTGACCCGTGGAGTTTGGTGCATCCATGAAATTTACGTGGATATTGGTCTTGACAAATTTTTAGTTTATGTAATGTACCTGGCATACTTGGATGCCTACATTCTTCCAAACTAGGATGAGCATTTCAAATGCAAAGTGTTGCCATGATAATTGATCTTGTCTGATAACTTGTGAGATGAAGCACGGGGCGACGATGAATGGTGGTGAATAGCGTGATGTCGAAGAACGGGGAAGGGTCCAAGAAAATCACAGCGGACCTCCCAAACACTTAAATGCAGAACAATAGACCCGAGAAGAGCAAAGCGGATCTATGAATAATACCTTGCAAAAAGGAATTCCGGCGAGGTGGCTCCGTGGATTGATCAAAGTTCGGCAATCCAATAGATGAGATGATCTCATCTTTCTGCACACGATGAGACCAACCAACAAAGCGTTAGTGACTTAAGATCGGGGTGGGAATCCCTGGCTAGACCTTTCGACACTCAAGTTAGTTTCCGACGTGAAGAAGAAGAAGCAATGAAATTTAGGGTTTGATTTGGATGCAATGCGTATGTTTGTGTATCTTGCTAGTGGAGAGGATTCCCCTTTTTATTCCACCTCATATAACCTCCACAGTCATGAGGTGGACCCCGGTTTGTTAAAGTTTGTTAAGAGATGACGTAAGCCAAAACTACAATAATAGTTTAAGGAATCTTTTTCTTACCCTAGATGTACCTTCTTTGTCATTTAACATTCTTGTGAAGACTTCTAGAAGCTATTTGCCGCCAAATTGATTAAGCTGTAATATGATTACATATTGTTATGGTTCACCTGTTACACATACTTAGTTAGTTACATAAGCTCATGAGGAATATCTTTTGTCTATACTAGTCTCAGTCGGTATTCTATACTCGATTGGTTATTTATAACCGACTAGTACTTCATTATAAATATGCCAGAAACCATGTAAGGTTGAAGACTTTTATGTTCGATCTACTTCTCATACTCAGCCTGTCTATTGAGCCTGGACGGTCATACCTTGTCGACCGAGATTAATCGGTCGGGCGTATAAAGGCATCATTGCCCTTTAACCCTTCCTTCGGTCGATCGTATGCTGCTAAATGCCTTTGTGCTTCGATCGGTCTATTAAGCCAGGCTGGTCCTACCTTATCGACCGAGACTAACAGGTCAAGCGTATATAGGTCTTCAAGACAACTTAACGCTAAGTGCTTCTACTTTCGATCGGTTTCTTACACTTGACCGATTTTCGCCTACCGAACTCATATGCTCGGCCGGTCCATTGAGCACGACCGATCCTACCTTACTAACCAAGATCAACCAGTTGGATTTATAGAGACAATATTATCAGATAGCCCTTCCTTCAATCGACCTTATGTTAAGGATCATATGAGACTAAATGTCTCTGTGTTCGACCGGTCTACGGAACCCAGCCAGCCTTTGCCCGCCGAACTTATAGACTTGATTGGTCTATTCATTCGTCTGACCTCTGCTTCTCGTGCGCAAGGTTAAGAACTTCCACGCCCAACCGACTCTCTATGCTCGGTCGGTTATATATGCTCGATCGAGTAACCGTGCTCGATCGGTCTTTGCTTACTAAACTCCTATGTTCAAATGACCTTGCCATGCTCATGACCGCCTAAGGTTAAACTTTTCTTACGCCAGGTCGATCCTTTATATCCGACCGACCATACGTACTCGATCGGTCTTTTATATTCGGTCGATCTTCGTCTACTGGTCCTATATGCTCGGTCGATTTATTACGTTCGACCGATCTTTGTCTGCCATACATGTAACGGCCCCATTATCGGATCAAACCTTTTTCGGACGACCTCTCATCTCGCTCTTTTCAATCTTCCTTGTCTTTGTTATCCCTTTTCCTTCTCCTGTAAAAAAATTTATTTATCATAATTCATATCAATAATAATGCAAGACGCTGACTGAGCATTTCACATAGTCAATCTTATGATCATATATATATAGAGAGATAAATTAAGAAGTTATAAATGATCCCCATGTTAATAAGAATCATATTGAAAGGGTCGATATAAAACATTTAACTTGAGCTGACACCACCAACATTGGTAGTAATTATTATCAAATCTACTTTATGCTTCCTTAAAACTAAAGCCTATGTAAATTTAGGTATTCAATATTTATAGTTGTATAATTTATTGTGTTGTCGGTAACAAAATAATAGATAGATACACTATTATCACTATTTTTGCCCATGTCCATATAAGGTGCAACTACAAAATAAATTCAATCCCAACTAATTAATATAAATAATAAACTAAAATTCTAACATTTAATAATTATGATTTAATTAGTTAAATTATTTATTGAGCCCGTTGTTCATTCGATTAAAATTGAACCGATCTAATTGAATTAATCGATTTTTTTTAACTATCCGAATTGATCGAAGTTCGTCACTAAAATTCCAAATCGAACATAAATAAAATAATTAATTTGATTTGTTACTAAATTAATCAAAATTTTTTATTAACAATAACTGTTGGATAATCAACTGCATAAGCCGACTTTTGAATTTACCGTTATTAATTTGTGGACCAACCATTAATCAACTGATTATAATGATTATTAAAAATTTAGGTTAATCAGTTTAACTAAATTCTAAATTTTATAATCAAAATTGAACTAAATAAATAGAGATTAATTAAAATAAATCAAATTTACCAAACTGAATTTTTAAAATAAATTGATTTATTAGATTATTTCAATTATAATGGAGGAGGAAAACATGCACTAGTTCATATTGAATATAATTATATAATCCAGAGATGTGAATACATAATTCCTCTATATAAAAGAAAATCCTTACATTTGAAAAAGGATCGACTTTGATATCACAATGGCATGATAAGAATCCATTTTGGACCTAGCCAGTGGTTCATTTTGGGCTAAAATAATTTCATTAAAAAAATAGATCTAAATTTAATTAAAAATTTCTTGAACAATATGGAACAATAAGTAAAAAAGAGTTAATATAAATTTATTAATGAACCTTAAACAATTCACTACATTGATATCTCTTATTAAAAACCTCCAACACCTCCATAAGCAAAAACATATTTATCTTTATCATCTACATAATGATCATCCGCTACACTATAATAATCATCATTATCAGTATAAGGCACAATAAAAAGAGGATTCAAATTGTACAGGTTATTGGACGAATCCATAAACTGAACTTGAATGAAATAAGCAGCTTTATTACGTCCTTCATTACATGGATGACCACTGCCCATCGGAGGGCTCGGCACATTCAAGGGAGAGTCAACAAACCCACCCATTTGAACCACGTTTGCATAATCATCCATCTTTGGAAGCAATTCTTTAGGAAAATACCCAAGAGGTAACTGATCATTATAAGTAATCCACCAATTTCCTGTATTAGAATCCTATAAATAAAAATACATAAAATTTATTAATAAGGATTAAACTTCAATAAAATTTAAAAAAAAACACACACATTTAGGGAAAAAGAAGAAGAAAGAAATTACCCTAGCGATTAGTAGCGGTAGATATTTTTGTTCGCCACCATAAGTGGAAAATTGAGGAATAAAACTTCCAGGTCCATAAATATTAGTCGTGCTAACAAAACCAGCACATAGAAAGTTTATACATCCCGTTTTATCATACCCATCGCTCTGGAAAAAATGTAATTAAATATTTTGTCTAAAAAAATATATATGAATAAAAGAATAAAAAAAAATAAAAGATTCATACTTACCGTCCAATCAATAAAAAATCGAGGATAATTGGTATTGTACATGGAGGGTGCAACCTGTGAAATTAGATATTAGTTAGTGACGATATAAAGCAATATTAGCAAGCTATTTAAATTAGCTTACATGCCAACCAGCCTGGATCACATTGAGTTCATTATTTGGAGCTTTTGTATCGCCAAAAAGATATATAGCGCTAGATGATGATTGATCATGTTGTAGATTTGGAAGCTTATAAGTCGCCATTTTTGCATATGCTCCATAAAATTGACCGTCTATAGTTTGCATCATTGCGTACTATGTATAATGCAAAGATTATTTATCCTTGAACTCTATAAATAATGAATTAAAATTGTAATAATAATAATAAAAGTGATAAAAAATAATGACTAACGTGACTTCCTTCCGTAGTTAGATCGTCAACTACAGCTTGTGCTCTAAATTTGTTTCTCAAGGGTTGAGACTCAATTAAATCTTGTTTACCAGCACGGTGGACGAGAACAGTGCCAGAAGGACAAGTATCGTTGAATCCATTAAAAGAAGCTGGTTTAAATTTTGCAAGCTTCATTTCTTTTGGAAGACTACTTGGTTTTAACTGCAAGATTATTAGGCCAGATAAAGGACCGAATGAACTATACCATGCAATAAAAAGCATCATATCAATTTGACTTATGTTTTTAATGCTCAATACCTGAAGAGTGTGATTTTTCAACAAAGGGTGGTCAAATACTGGTTGCTTATACATGTCAACACAGTCAAATAGATCTCCAAATATTGTCTGACAAAAAATAAATAATTTTAATAAAAATATTATTTATAATTTCTCAAAAAATAGTAAAAATGACCTGAATAGTTTTAAGTGAATGCTTAGGTTTCTTGTTCCATGATCTTCCTTGTGCCCCACCAATTGAAATAAACACCAGAAATAAAATACGAAGCAACATGTTGATGTGAAATGATATAGAAGTTTAGTATCGCAATGTGTAAGTAAATCTTGCCCTTTCTCACTTATTAATACACATAAAAATTCTATAGTTGGTAAAATTTAAGAATTATTAAATAAAAAATGAATGAAAGGGAAATTATTTGTATTCTTTAAATTTGTAATTTATTATTAATGTAATCTTAAAATTTATAATTAGTAACATGTATTAATTATTAAATAAAATAAATAAATAAATAAGGAAAATTATTTGCATTCTTTAACTGTTTAATTTATCATTACTATAATCTTATAATTTATATGAAATTAATGTTAAAATTAATTTAAGCTTATTATACAAAAAATGTAAGCAATTATCTCTCTATTAATATATTCTTAAATTCTAAAAAAATTAATAGTAAAATTAATGTTTTTACCATTTATTTTTATTTAAATAATGATTCGTATATCTGGCTTACTATAAACTTTTTTTTGGTCTTTATAAACCAAAGAAAGAGACTAGATTTACAACATATTAAATAATTAAACTTTCATATCACATCATATTACTTAGCATTTTTTCATTGTGTTTATTTGGAACCAAAAATTAAGTCGGACATATTCACATAAAACCATTAAAAATTGTTAATATTACTTAGTGTTTTGTGTCTTATTAATATTTTTAAAAAATATTATTATAAATATTTTTTAAAAATTATTATTAATTTTTTAAATTGTAAATTATACTTTTATTAAAATTATCTGTTTTTATTTCTATCACTTGATAATTGGAGACTTAATAAAGGATGGTCAAATGTTGGTTACTTAACACAGCCAAATAGGTCTCCAATTATTGAGTAATAGAATAAATAAATAATTTTAATAAAATTATAATTTATAATTTTAAAAATATTATAATACAATTCTAAAAAATATTAATAAGTGTTATAATTTTTTTTTTAGTTGACACCAAGTATCTAAGCCTTTGTCTCGAATAATCTAGAGGTGATCGGCCTGGTCCCATGGAAGTTTTCGATTAACCACTTGGATAAATCGGGAAAATATACATGGAGACCTATACTGACAGCCAACTGTAAGATATGATAAATTAAAGAATAAGTGTTATTAGATAAATAACCTCATTAGATTTTTTTAAAAATTTTTTAAAAAATTTCTAGATATTAAACGCAGTCTGTATGACATGTTTAAGGAGATGAATAAATTAGACGGAAAGCATGTTTGAATTATCTAGTAAGTGGAAGTTGATTTATTTAATTAAGTTAACCTAAGTATAAAACTAATGTTACTGTACCTTTATATGCTGATTTCCTTTCCTCCCCGATTCTTCTTTTCCACAACTCGATCCATAACTGGATCACCGATCCATTGTTGTCGGCACCCGAGCGCCACCTGACACCACCACCGCCTTCTCTCTCTTGGCCACAGACACCCGGCGTTCGTCGGAAGCCGAGCACCTCGGCTCCCTTTTCATGTTGTGCCCTAGACCTCTACCACCGCTCCGTTCGACGCTGCTCCTCTTCTCCGATCAGATGCGGGCAACTATACGTTGCCACCGGGGCCGGTCGTGGCTAGCTCGCGACACTCGCAGCTATGATTTGCCTTCTTCCCTAATGTCACTGCCTCGTCGTGCCACCAATCACCTATTGGAGCAATCCCGATGGTCCGCGGGACCATGTGTTTTGGTGTTTGGGCAAAAGGTTTAAGTTAGGTTCACCCTTGTATTTGATATGTGTATTTGAGTTGTGCAGGTTTGCAGGATACACATGTGACTCAGGTTGATGGCTTCGGGTCCGGTGAAGGATGGAGCATCCGAGGGGCCGTGGACAAGGCAGCGAGGACAAGGGTCGAGGGAAGCGACTTCGAGGCATACGCGAAGGATGACATTGGGGACGAGCCGCGGGCTTGAATGCATCCGAGGGACGAGAGCCAAAGGAAGTAGACTTGAAGGTAAGAGGTCAAAGCTGCAAATGAAGCGTCAAATGAGTCATAAGGGTGAGGGTACGAGTGCATGAGAGATTGTACTCGGAGTAAAATCCTAGTTTTAGGATTTTCCTATAGCAGTACTGTAGCAGTCGACTGCATGTTTTAACAGTCGACTGGGGCAGTCGACTGGCAGCGAACAGAATGTCTCTGTTCACTCGGTTAGTGTGGAATCGAGCCGTTGGGATGTAACGGTCGAATTTCCATAGAGGGCAGTCGACTGCATGTTTTAGCAGTCGACTGGTAGGGGGGGTTTTCCAACCTGCGGCCTATATAACCAAGGCTTGGAAGCTTGGTTATCTCTGACGAAATTAGTGGTGGGTAACCTCTAATTAGTAGTCAACTAGTGCCCTAGCAATCCAAGTGCTCTTGATCGAGTTGTGGCGAGGTTTCTCCACCGACAAGGAGGATTGTGCTAGCCGGAGTTTCCGGGGATTAATCCATCGACGAATTGAGGGATCGTCCACCTTACGGACACGCCGTGGAGTAGGAGCAAGTTATCTCCGAACCACGTAAACGAACGTGTCAATTGGTTTTCTTGTCTTTCTCATTCTTAGTCTTTAGCTTTCGTATTTGTATTTGTATTGTTTGTATTCCGCTGTGCTAACAAATACGTAGGAAGCGAGTATTTGGGGGCGCCGTCTATCCAACCCCCCTTCAAGCCGGTCGTCCGATCCCCAACATCACCCATTGCCAGTCCTTCATGTGAGGCCAGTCTTGTAGAGCTGCGGTGCTCTAGATCCCTCTTGCCGACTGCCAACAATTCACCTCGAGAGGACATTCTACAGGTACGAGCAGGGGCACGTTATGGTGCCCTAGATCCTTGCCTTTAGCTTATTCCTCCTCTGCAACTATCGGTAATAGAAATTCCTTCTTCGCCCCTCCGTGAGCTATCATCCCTGTATTTGTGCTAGATCTGTCTTCTGAGATCATTATTATGCCATGGGAACAAGGGGAATAGTTCTTGGCTCACCTGAGAATGCCAGCCAAATTTAGTTTTGGGGAGAAGAGCAAGCTAAGGCATTGTGACACCAGAGGCTTTCTACTCCCGGCAGCACTCAATTTCTTCATCCAATGGTTGCGTGTAGGAAATGAGGTGAGATCCATTCAGTAATGGATTTAAAATTTTAGCCATTTCTATAGTAGGTTGTTTTAATTGATTGATGATGAAGAGATGTGTTTAGAATTGAAGTTGTTTTTATAGAATTGAATCCATTCTATATGTACTTGTTTTGGTTAATTAGGGACTGATGGTGATTGGTTGATTTGGGTAAGGGATATTAGATTGATAGGGAGATTATTTCTAGATTTGGGATCCATCAATGTCTGATTGGTTAAGGGATAAAGGTATGCTAGTTAATGGAAATGGTTTGAATTAAATCCAATTGGATTAATAAATTTGGTTAATGATTAGATCTAGTGGTTAGCAATTGATCATGTGGATGAACTATGTATACTGGATTTATGATGCGCAGTAGTTGATTCAATGGATTAAACGATTGGATGATTGTCGAATTAAGTTGTGTTGCGCAAAGAAGGGGGCAACACCTCTCAACCTCTAATGCAGAATAAGAGAAAGAGATCAAACGGAGCAACAAGATAAAGACGCACAAAAGGACAGCAAACACGAGGAAGGAGAAGAATAAGAGAAAGAAGAAGAGTTAATGTGGTTCGACGACGTGCCAACTCCACAAAAAGGTCGAAGCTTTATTAGAATTCTCTCTACATAAGAGAATCACATTATATGATTCTTGTGATTGTTGTTCAAGAGGTTTACAATGATCCTTATAAATAGTACATAAACCCCAGATCTGGTAAAATCATAACAGAATTTTGTTATGAAAATCACAATAAAATTCTATTATGAAAAATCGTAACAGAATTCTATTATATAAAATCGTAATAGAATTTTGTTATGAAAAATCTTAATAGATTTTTCTTCTATAACATCCATCGTATTGACCTTCATCCAAATAAGAGCCACCCGTCAACAATCTCCACCTTGGCGAATATTCACCCTTTTGAAGAACACGAGTATCTGAATAAAGTTCTATTTGGATTTCTGAGTCTGAGCTTCCTTCCTCTAACATCTAGAGATATGGATTAAGTTCAAGCAATGCCTGAACTTCTCTATAGTCACTGGCTTTGTCAGCATATTTGCAGTGTGAACCTTCTCAAGTTGAATTTTCTCGAAAGCAATCAACTCTCTGATCTTGTGAAATCTCACATCAATGTGCTTGGTTCTTGCATGATACACCTGATTTTTCGCCAAATAGATAGCACATTGACTATCACATAACAACTTGACTCCACCTTGTTGAACACCCAGTTCTAACCCTATAAGCCATAAAACTTCCTTCGCTGCTTCAGCTGCTGTTATGTACTCCAATTCCGTAGTAGACAATGCAACAATAGATTGTGTCATAGATTTCCGACAAATAGGTCCTCCTACCATAGTGAACATGTATCCTGTAATAGACCTCCTGTCATCTAAATCTCTTACATAGTCTGCATCTACGTACTCAGCAACTAAAGGATCTTTCGGTTGTCTACTGAATATCATGCCATAATCAGTTGTATTTCTAAAGTATCTAAAAATCTACTTCACTGCATCCCAATGTGGTCAACCAAGATTTGAGAGATACTTGCTTACCATACTAACTGCTTGCGCTAAATCTGGTCTCATGCAAATCATGACATACATCAGACAACCAACTGCACTGGTATAAGGAACCTTTGACATCTCTTGGATATCTTCATCCATCTTTGGACACTGTGTACTGGATAACTTGAAGTGATGCGCTAGGGGTGTGCTCACTGACTTTGCATTCTTCATGTTGAACCTATCCAGCGCCTTCTCCATATAGCTACGTTGAGACAACCATAATCTCCTTGCATCTCTATCCTTGTGAATCTCTATCCCAAGAATCTTCTTGACCTCTCCCAAATCTTTCATTTCAAATTCCTTACTCAGTAGCCTCTTCAATTTGTCAACTTTTTTCATCTTCTTCACAACAATGAGCATGTCATCTACGTATAGTAGTAAGAAAACCAATGATTCATCTTCAAGGCTCTTCACATATATGCAGCAGTCATACTCACATCCTCTATATTCGTTTTGAATCATGTATGAATCAAAATATTTGTACCATTGTCTAGGAGATTGTTTCAATCCATAGAGCAATTTCTTCAACTTACAAACCAACCACTCTTGTCCGGGCTGACTAAATCCCTCAGGTTGTGACATAAAATCTGCTTCTCTAAATTTTCATGAAGAAATGCCGTCTTCACATCCATTTGCTTCAGCTGTAAATAGTAATGTGCCACCAAAGCCAACACCGCTTTAATTGGCGTATGTCTTACCACTGGAGAGAAAATTTCTTCATAGTTAATCCTCTTTCTCTGTGAATACCCCTTTACTACCAATCAAACCTTGAACTTCACTTCTTTTCCCTCTGACATTGCTTCTTTCTTCTTGAATATCCACTTGCACCTATATCTTTCTCTCCTTTAGGAAGTTCCACTAGATCCCATGTTTGATTCTTATGCAATGACTCTATCTCCTCTTCCATAACACTCGTCCACCTGTCCTTCTCAGAGCTGTGTATTGCCTCCTAAAAAGATGTAGGGTCTCCGCTACTAGTGATAAACACATAAGAGACTAAGTCTTCGAATCCGTATCTGGTGGGTGGTTTTATGATTCATCTCATTCTACCACCAGCTATAGTGCGATGCTTTGTGTGCTTTGAGCTAGAATCATCGGAGTCATGAGACTCTAGCTCCACCTACATAACATCTTTCTCCATGTTGCTCTGTGGTGTTTCATTTCCTTCTTCCTGAGTATGCTGTAGCATAGTTTTATCGTCAAACACCACATCTCTGCTGATCACCACCTTGTTTGTTTTAGGATCCCAATGCTCAAACACCACTCCTCTTTGATACCCCAGAAAATACACTTCTTTGACTTCGCATCCATCTTTGATCTTTCCTCACTAGATATGTGCATATAGGCTGGACATCCAAAAACTTGAAGATGAGAGTAATCTACTGGATTCCCTGTCCATACTTCCTCTAATACTTTGCCTTCTAGTGCTGCCCTTGGTGATCTATTAATGAGATAACATGTCATGTTAACCTCTTCTGCCCAGAAATTCTTTGCAAGCCCTGTATTCAACCTGAAACATCTTGCCTTCTCAATGATTGTCCTGTTCAACCTTTCTTCTACCCCGTTCTGCTGAGGTGTCCTACGAATCGAGAAATGCCTCATTATCCCATCCTGCTCACAAAATTATTGAAACTTTGAATCTATGTACTTAGTCCCATTGTCTAACCTAAAACATTTGATCTTCCTTTCGGTCTAATTCTTCACTTCAGTTTTCCACAGTTTAAAATTTGTAAAAGTTTCTGACTTGTGACACATAAAGTATACCCAAATCTTTCGTAAGAAATCATCAGTAAAAATCAAAAAATATAAGTGCCCTCCACGTGATACTATATGCTACACTAGCTGGTCCTCAAAGATCCGTATGTACATAGTCCAGAATCCCCTCTATCTTGTTTGTTGTTATCTTGAATTGCACTTTGCTCTGTTTCCTAAGAATACAAAATTTACAGAATTCAAGCTTGCACGTCTTAACAGCCTTTAACAAATCTCTCTTGTGAAGTTCTAGCATCTCACGTTCACCCATATACTCTAGCTGTATATGCCACAATATAGTACTATCTGATTCAGACCCCACCGAGGCGACTCTACCTACAACTGTAGTCCTTATCAACTTGTAGATATTTCCCGCTACCTTTTATCCTTTCATTACCGTCAAAGCTCCCTTGTTGACCTTTATCACCCCTCTCACTGATTTGTAATTACAACTGATACCATCCAGTGTGCCTAGTGAGATCAAGTTCTTCCTTAGCTCTGGTATATATATGACATCACATAGAGTTCTGACCACACCATCAAATATCTTGATTATGACATTCCCTATGCCAATAACTCTACATGACGTATCATTTTCCATCAACACTGAACCAGAATCCATTGTCCTATAGGTGTCAAACTACTCATTATTTGAAGTCATGTGATATGAACATGCAGAGTCTAAGATCCATGCATTCGTCAGTTGCTTTGAACTTGACATAACTGATAACATATCTCCATCACTGCTTTCTGAATTTTTCTCTTCAACTATGTTTGCAGACTTTACCAAACTACCTTTGTTCTCTGCAACATGTTTCTTTATCTTTGAACAATCTCTCTTGATATGACCTTTGCCTCCATACTTGTAGCACGTGATCACCTTTTTTCCTTTTTGACTTAGAACGAGCCTTGTTGTTGTCGTCAGATCCATGTCGGAATTTTGCTCCTACTACGCTCTTGGTTGCTATTTATAGCAAATCCTTCTCCTTGAGAAACTTCATCTCTTGTTTTCTTCCTTTGGTGAAAACCTAGCAATGCACCTATGATCTCCTCCAATTTAAGAGTGTCCTTACCCCATATCAAAGTAGTAACCAAATTCTTGTACGTAGGAGATGAAGGTAGAGAATTCAATAACATCAGCGTCCATGACATGGTACATCACATTATCCTTAAGACAAAATCCGATTGTTGCCATGACCTTCGCCTAAAGTTCTTCCTAATCCGACCTCCATGCTTTTGGGTTTCCTTTCTCCTAGCTCCTTCACCATGCCTAGTTGCAGCAACAAGTCCTTGACTCTTCTTTGCCATAATTCGAAGTTTCCGGTTCTGTCAAACTTCACCATATCAAACTTTGTAGAAGTCGTTCCCGATATGTTGAAGAAATCTGGCAAAACCTATAGCTCTGATACCAATTGTTGTACCCAAAGGATATCTACATATCTCCATAATGACATGATATTATCCACTTTGGGCCTAGACCCTCATGGCTTTACTCTCAAGCTCTCCCCAAAAGTCCTCAAGCTAATTGAGATATCTTACATCCTTTTAAACCCATGATCTTTACCAAATCTTTCAAATGTAGGATTTTAATTGAATCACAACAAGTTGTATTATGAAGATGATGGATTAATTAGGGGTAAACTAGATTAACTCTAGTTTAGGTAGTGAATTGTAGTAGTAAGACCTAAACATTAAGTGGGGGTTAATTAATGACCGTATTGTTGGTGCAGGGAGTAGGGATGTAAACGAGCCGAACCGA
Organism: Zingiber officinale; assembly: GCF_018446385.1. Taxonomy (NCBI): domain Eukaryota; kingdom Viridiplantae; phylum Streptophyta; class Magnoliopsida; order Zingiberales; family Zingiberaceae; genus Zingiber; species Zingiber officinale. The sequence goes on along the minus strand of NC_055995.1, from coordinate 136,697,768 downwards.
GCCGAACCGAGCCGAACAGTATTAGGCTCGAGCTCGGCTTGTTTAAGTTATATTCGGGAATCGAGATTTTATCACAAGGCTCGAGCTCGTCTCATTTTAGAATTATCAAGCTCGCGAACAGTTCGAGCTCGACTCGTTATTAGCTCAATTATCAAAGTTAACGAGCCTAACTCGTTAAGCGAGCTCGGGCTCATTTTCAGGCTCGTTTAGAGCTCGTTTTTGACTCGTTTTAGAGCTTATTTTTTTGGCTCATTTTAAAGCTCATTTTAAGGCTTATTTTAGAGTTCATTTTTTGACTCGTTTTAAAGCTCATTTTTTGGCTCGGTTTAAGGCTCGTTTTAAGACTCATTTTTTTGGCTCGTGAGCCTATAAACTGTTGGTGCGGGAAGCATCGACGATCGAACCTATGTTTTGATTATGTCAAAGGGATTCAAAGTTAAGATTGTTTGTTATCTAACATACTTGAATGAGCTCTTCAGGAAAGTCCTAACTGCGGTTAGGCAGGTGAAAAAGCCTAGGGGATGGTAACCCTAGGTGAAGAAAAGTCCTAGTTGCGGTTAGGCAAAGGTAAAACCCTAGGGGGAGGTAACCCTAGGTCATAGGGGGTGGTAACCCTATGCGGAAAGTCTTGGCGGGTCGAAGCTTCGGGTAAAAATCCTAGGGGGCGGTAACCCTAGGTTAAAATCCTGGTGTCGCGAACCGGGTAGAAGTTTGGACGGGTCGTGGATCGGATGTCCAGCATGAAGACTGGAAGCATCGGACCGGACGCTGAGCAAAGGTAAACTCTCCTGAGCGGAGTAGGTGAGGACGCGTTCCCCGGAAGAGGGAACAGTAGGCGTCGGTTCGACCTAGGGTTTCCGGTAGGAAATCCGAAGTCAGAACTGGACAGTCCGGAGATTGTCAGAATATTCTATTGTCATATTTTATGTGTGCTAACTTTGTTTTGCAGGGTATGTGTGTGTTTTGTAGACTAACATGTCTTGCAGGGACAAAGGAACAAGTCAAGCCTCGGATGAACAATGCCCTAGGCGCCTCCATGGAGCTTGGAGGTGCCTCGGGTGCAAAGGAGCAGACGTTGCACGCTGCAGGCTTTGAGGCGCCTTGAATAGAGGCTGAGGTGCCTTGAATGCTTCCTTTGAGGCGCCTCAGAGTCTGATTAAGGCACCTCCAGGCAGATAAGAGGCATTGACGAGAAGATCATCACAGCACAAAACGCGGGATAAGTCTCCATGTTTGAGGCGCCTCAATGGGGCTTTGAGGCGCCTCAAGCAAGCTATTTAAAGACATCTCGAACAGCACTTCACTCCAGAACTTCCAAATCGATTCTTCTTCAAGTACGCTGCGAACGAGATATTTCGGCCGAGCTACGACAAGTCTCCGACGACCCGGAACTTCGATATTTCTATTTTTGAGTTGTCGGTATAGTTTCTTTTATTGCACTTACTGTAATACTAAATTGTGCACTTTGCGATATTATAATTGTTGCCCACCGAAAGCGATCAACAATCGCGGGACTTGGAGTAGAAGTCGCTCAAGGCTCCGAACCAAGTAACCAACTTGTGTTAGCGTTTGATTGTGTGTTCTTTTCTTTTCCACTGCGTTTACTTGAGTTTTATAAATCGAACGAAGTGAAAGTCACGAGCGCTATTCACTCCCCCTCTAGCGCTTTCGATCCAACATAAACGAACATGTTCACGAGCTCATGAGCCAAATATCCTTAAGCTCGAGCTCGGCTCGATAAAACTGCTGAGCTCGAAATCGAGCTTGAGCTCGACTCGATAAGATAAACGAATGAACTCGAACGAGCTTTTTACCGAATCGAGCTCCGAATAGCTCGCGAACCGTTTGGTTCATTTACATCCCTAGTAGGGAGCACCATACGATCGAACCTGTGTTTTGATAATGGAAAAGGAGTTCAAATTTAAGCTATCTTGTGATCTAATAAGTGTGACTGAGTTTACAGGAAAGTTCTAAATGATCTTAGGTAAGGTGAAAGTCCTAGTTGAGACTAGGCAAAGAAGTCCTAGTGGACACTAGGCAAGTGGAAAGTTCTGACTGCGGTTAGGCGGCGAAGTCCTGGTCCGGGAGACTAGGCAAAGTCTTAGTGGGTCGAGAACATTGGACGAAATCCTAGGGTCGAGGACGCTAGGTGAAAATCCTAGGGGTCGGGGATACTAGGTGGAAGACTGGATGGGTCGGGGATGAGATGTCTAACATAAAGTCATGATATCTCGGATGCTGAGTAAATATCCAGACAGTCTAGAGGGCCAGTCTAGCAAAAGGTTATCTCTCCTAAGAGGAGTAGGTGAGGATGCATTCCCTGATGAGTGAATAGTAGATGTTGGTTTGACCTAGGGTTTTTAAAAAATTCGAAAGTTAGAATCGGACAGTCCAGAGATTGTCAAAATACCTTATCTACTTATTATTCTAACTCTATTTTACAAGAAACTAATATTTTATAGGTTAAGGTTTTTACCTTATTCGGTAGACCGAACATCAAGATCACTAGAGATCAAATCAGCTCACAACCAAATTTCGACCAAGGGATCGGTCGACCGAACAATGGATACAATGTCGGCTGATCGGACAGGGTTGATCAGGCTAGATAAGCTGAGGAGCGTCGAAGGTTCGGTCGACCGAATGGCTAGATCGATCGACTGAACGAAGACTTTTATCAGAAGTGGCAATGACATCCAGACGGAAATATAGGTAGATTCAAAAGGATCAGTTGAATGATTAGGGAGGATTAGTCGACCGATTAACGTTGAGTCAAATAGTGATCCCGAGATCAATGGATCGGATCAGGTTCAAATCAGCTATAAAAAGAGGGTTCGACTTGCTTCGAACATCAATTCAAACGTCTTCTGCTCCTGTGCACTGCTCCAAAGACAAGTCTACGAAGCCGTAACTTTGCTCTAACAGAAAGCTTGAAACTCCAATTCTCTAAGTCATCACTATAATTTGCATTTATAGCACTTAATTTATAATTCCATTTGTACTTGTACTTGTCTTTGTAATTCTATGAATTGATAGTGAATTGCTCAAAGTAAATACTCAATGAGTGTGGGCCTTAGAGTAGGAGTCGTCATAGTCTCCAAACTAAGTAAAACCAACATTGATAGTATTGTTCTTTTATTTTTGCTGCATTTATTTTGTATTTTCCAAAAATGTGAAAAAGCCATGAGCGCTATTCACCCCCCGCTTGCGCTTTTGATCCTACAATTGGTATCAGAGTGGGGTCGCTCTGAATTGGTAAAACCACCATTCGAGCAAAAAATTTTCATATTTTTTGAATTCTATTGCTATTCACACCTTTTTCCTGATTTTGCATCTTGAGATTTTCGGAGTCTACCAGAATCGGTGTTATCACTCCTTCTGATCAATTTTTTTTTTGCAATCGAGTTTTTCATTTCTTGAAGTCGGTGCAAATACCCCTCGAGTTTTATTATCTCTTTTCGTATGATACTACTAATCCAAGACCAAGTCATGGAACAAATTTCTTTCTTATTTTTCTATGTGAGACTTCACATGGCCCATTAAGCAGGCTACAATACCGCATGCCCCCCTTTTTTCTGGTGAGGATTTCGACTACTAGAAGGGTTGAATGGAATACTATTTCACTACAAGAAAATAGATCTATAATGATAGGAAATGTCATCATTAAATGTCCAAAACTCGTCATCAAATAGTTATAATGATGGGAAATTGATCGTCATGGACCTTCATTACTGTCCTCCTAGGTAAAAGTAATTAATGATGATAAAGACGCCCAATCATTATTGTTGTATCATATTTAGTGATAAAATTATACCGTCATTAAAATTAATTTAAATGACAAAAAAAATCATCATTATACTATCATTTTCCTCTCATTAAATAATATTTTAATGACAATATATCTCCTCATTATATTATCATTTATCGCTCACTAAAAATCTATCTAACAATAATATTACCCCTTTATTAAATCATTAATTACTCTCATTAAAAAATATTTTTAATTGTGTTGAAATTTATAATAATTTTTATATGAATTTGTCATTTTATTAAAAGATGACATTACTAATAAAATATGAATTCTAGAATAAGTAATTTTGTTGAATAAAATATTTTATTTAAGTAACTATATCCCTATCTATTCATATATTTAAAATATACAAAATTATACTTTGTTCCAAGTTCCATTTTAATGGATACATGAAGTTTTTCCTAATTAATATCTACACCTTGGAGTACAAAAATATTTGAGGACACAAATGATGATCAATTGGTAGTTGCTTCAAAATATCATGTATTATATGATTTCCTAATCGATCCATGCTTGAATTTTTCTTTGAAGCATGTCATCCGATTAACACGGTTTATTAACTCCCATCAACGTGCCATCTGTAAAATATAAATAGAAAAAAATCAATTAAAATAAAGATGTACTCAAATGATTACAAACTCACCTTAGTGATAAACTCACCTTCACCATACATTGTAGGTGCATTTGAAGTGGGTTGGTTTTCATTCTCCATTTTGGCTAATCTATTTTCAATTCCATCCATACATCTCTTAAGGGTATTATTTTCTTCTTTCTTCTCATGGAGCTTAGCCTCAAGCTCTTTTATATAAGCAACATGTGAACAATTAAAATATTTTCTATTCATTCCACCTCCGAAACCAAAGACGTGGCTATGACGTTGCAGTCTAAAATACTTTTCAACAACCTCAATATGTGGGAACGATGCATTAGATTGAATAGTCTTCACAATCTCATCCTACAAAGGTCCATCACTCATATGTCATTTAAATAAATAATAAACAACAAATTAAGTAGAAAGTTACAAATTCAACCAGCTTTATCTTACAAAGAATTCAGTTGGATAAAAAAAAAAGAAGTGTCATAATTGGCCTTCTAAATTTAATATATTAATGATGTCTAAATGTAGATTAGTGGATCTTATCATGATATTAAATTTGATCTAAGAAAAATTGTAAACTCGCCATTAGAATGTCTGACATAACTAAAACTAACCCAATTTGAATCACTAACACATGTAAGATGTCATGCCCCGAGAATATACTTGTCCGTTAAACCGGACGGTATCCCCTAATGACAATATAGGAAATACGATATCGAACCAATTCAAGCCAACATAAAATACTGATATAATGTAATAACACCAAGTCACAAATGACAATGCGTGTTTGTATATATGTACATATGAACATACTCAAAATCCGATATAGAAATAATTGCAATCATAAGCAACAAAAACAATAATATGAAGAACTCAACGAAAACCCAACTCGAGCGGGATTGGCAGCCAGAACCTCTGAGCGACACACATCCTCTATCTACTAATATGAAAGTCAAAGGAAAAACAAAAGTTAGTGAGTATAACAACTTAGTGGATAGAAGAAGATAGCACATGAATAATATACTGTCAGGAGATCAAGGGACGCAGTGTCAGGTAAAATATTTATTAACCAACATAGGTGTCCCAACATAATCATCAGCTTACCAAAAGTATAATTAACAACATAGCCCTTCACTAACCTGCTCAACCAAGTATAACTAATAAATCGGGAGTGCATACAATACATCCAAACCTGCACGAACAAATACATGATCGACATATAGCAAGTATATAACAACCCCTGATTGCAAGAGAACGCTCTACCACGGATGGTCCTGTGGGCAGTCAGGGTAAACAAATAGTCACTGTTTGTATGCGAACTCGCTACCATGAATGATCTCACGGGTAGACAGGATAAGTAAATAGTCATTATCTGCGGGTGAACTCGCTACCACGAATGGTCTGGTGGGCAGACAGATTATATACGTAGCTGTCTAGCTACAGACTGAACGCAAACTCGCTACCACAAATGATCTCATGGGTAGTCGTATATATATCATGATCGCTGACAATTCTCTCAACCATGAATGAGAATTAATGGTCGACAAGATATACTAACGGTTGCTGACAACTCTCTCAACCACGAATGAGAAATAATGGTCGACAGGATATAATAACGATCACTGACGACTCTCTCAACCATGAATGAGAGACAATGGTCGGCTGTATATACTAACCACGAGTCTAGTAGGATACTCAAAATACTATACTATGATGTTATCTTACTAATATATAAACATGAGCCTATATAACAAGTATGTGTCTACTTGGATACTTGGTATCCTATACTACGATATAATCCTACTAAAATATAGGCAGAAAATAGATAATCAAGTCTTCAAGATCAAGTAATCCTAGGGGTTGATCCGAAGGAAAAAGCCTAGTGGAATATGCTACCTCTCTGCTAGGGAGTGATTTCCATCCAGTGTAGGTCAGCACCATCTCACTAATATATATGTCCTCACAAGTATATAATTATACTACATATAATATCAATATTCTGCAGGCACGAGCCTAAGTATATGACTATACTATAGTATAAATGCACGAACATAAGCCTACAACTAGACTATGGTTTGGTATTATCATGCATATATAAACTGAATCATGAATAACAACCAAGACTGCATAGATATCAACAATAGATCAAAGTATAAGGATGAACAATAAGGTATCTAACTCAGGAGCAATATAAAATAGATTTAAAGTAAGCGAGTAACTGCGACCTAATCAAAACATGGCAGTAAATAATCATACACTATAATCAGAGCTCGCAAAAGACAAGCAGAATCTACCCACCTCAAATGTAGAATATTCTATCCATCTTCAAGTCAAAGGGTTTGACTCGAACTTGAATGCGTCACCCTAATTTCTAGCGATGCTTGTGAATCCCTCCCCAGCAACGACACGTCAAGGTAGCAACAACTTCAGTTGCGTGTGCAGACTTTGGGATGGTGTCCATTCTGATAGACCCGACAACCACAGTGGAGCTCGGGTAGGGAGAGGCCAGTCGACAGTTGCGTCAACGATGAAGCACAGGGAAGGAGAGCTGTTGTGACGACTGCTCGATAGGCTAGATTAGGCTGGGAAGCCGTCCGCACAACCGTTGCAGTGGCAGTGGCTGCGATCGTGGCGGTAGTAGTGACAGCAATGCTGGGGTTCAACCTCTTAAACGTAGCAACGAAGATGGGCTGATCAAGCGTCTACTTGGGATGGCAGATGGCCGAAGACGTTGTTGACGACATTGGGTGGGAAGAAAAGGGCAGAACAATCGGCGACGTTAGTTTCCGGGACATCGCACGATATCCGAGAGAAGATGCGGCCTTCAGCACATGTGAGCTTGTTGAAACCGGAGCTTCAACGACACAAGGTGGCGATGCTGGGAGTCCACGACCAACGCTAGGGATGGCAGCTTGTTGGTCGACGTTGAGGCGAGATCGCAGTGTGCGTGCGGCGAGGGGAGGCAACACCGCGAAGATGAATAATGGCGAGAAATTAGACTTAAGGATTGATAATAAACTTAAGTTTAGATAAACCAACTTTAGTTTATATAACAATCAATTCCTCCTTTAAATGGGTATTTCTAAACAGGTTTTTTCTTACCGATTTATATCCCTTAAAAACCTAAAACAATTCCTTTGAAATCTAGAAAAATTTCAATAAATTTCATAAATTCATATAAACTTATTTCTTGATATATTATCTACTAACTATATTTATTTTCCTTAAAATAATTTAATTATATCAACTCTTAATTATTTTAAATCCTTAGCTATATTTTTGATATATAACATACTCTCCCACTAATAAAAAATTTAGTCCCTAAATTTACTGCTCAAACTAAGATATTCTTATCTAAGGATAACAACCAAATAACATACTTGTATACTACTCTATCTTAGTATTATGAACAAATTCCTAACTGTGAGGGATTAAAGGTTCTTTTATAAAACTACAAGATCTATTTCTATAGTAAATAATTATTGTTCTATGGGTTATGAATCCATCATGCTTCCGTTACACCCATATTATTGTCAAGCTAGCTGTTATAGGTAAAATCCACTGGTTCCTCTCGTTGCCTTCGATATACATCTTGCATGCTTGAAATAAGTTCTCAAGTTAGTGAATGGTGCGCTCCTCCCATTTGTCTGTCTGAAATTCTACACAAAATGAAATTTGGTACTTGTGGCTCATAGGAAAACTCTACCAAGGGATCTAAAAGTTCGTCTCATGGGTCAATAGTAAACGGGCAGACTTGATAATCAATCAATGGCCACCCGAATCGAATCCTACCCTTTTAGTGTTTTGGGTTTTCATTTCCTGGCATCTAACCTCTGCTGGACTTCTGTGTTGTTAAGAGCCTCTTGACCTTTATGCTTAACATCTAGCTTTCATGCCTTATTGGGACTTCCAATTTACCGAGTCTTTTGAACTTCCTTGCCTAGTATCTGGCTTGCTTGGACTTCCATATGTCACGTGTACCTGTCAAACTACCTACACTTTGCATTTTTGACACACTATATAAGAACAAAATAAACACCTAACTTAAAGCATAGTCCCATCGTTGAAATTTATGCAATATCATATGCTTGGAGTATGACTGCACTAATACGGTAAGTTGATACTCAAGATAGTTGACTCAACTAGCTAATACATCAAGCTTAACTTGTCCATTGATTACCTGAGTAAATTGAATTAGTCTTCTAGTTGGCTCAAACCAAATAGAGACAAAAACAAAGCTCGAATGCAAGATTCTAATGAACTAGGCAATCAACTAAGCATCCCAATCGATTGACATGAATATCAGTTGAGTAAATCTCGGGTTTTGATTGATTTAAAGTCCCTGCAATCTTTCGAGATCAAGGACTATAATCAAGAGCTCATGTTTTCTTATTGAACACTCTTAATCAAGTATAACTAATCCAAAATCAAGAACCCAGGGATTACAAATGACACAATCTCTAGCTCATAGTTTTTTTTTAGGTTTACATTATCCAAGAGTTCACCTTTCCTTAGATCCTCAATCACTAAAATACGCTGAGCCATGACCTGATTCACTTTTCATCCTTCACTATCAACTACAAGGTCCACATCTCATGATTCCTGTCAAAGTTCTTAAATCGACTCCAATCTTCTTGTCTTGTAGTTCTTAGATATTTCATACCATTCCTTTTTAAACTTCAGCTAACCTCTTGAGCCTTAAGCTGAACTAACATGGCTATGTCAAATCAACAACACTACTCAACTACGTCAAGTCACAAGGTTTGTGTTTCATCTGTCTGCTACGAAGTCCCTGTAAACATGGGGTGCATGTCACTAAGTAGATAAAACTTAACTTAAAAGTAATACTTTGTCAAACATATCCAAAATGTGTTGGTCAAACATGATCACTCAAGGCATGTGCAATAGCAACTCCATTGTTGGAGTACTAGGAGACTATTTAAACTAATAGTTATGGCCAAATCTGCTAGTGCAGTTCAAACTCATGCCATGAAGCAAACTTGTTTTCTTAACTGGCCATCAAAATTGATAGGACAATACCAACAATGAACAAAAGCATTCATCAAACCTCTCTAGATATGCATCTCACCATTTCTGCATCGGCATACAAGTTACTGAACTTCACCAAATCTAGGATTCTATGTGTTTTGTTCATGTAGAAAGCATCAGACGATCAAACTTGGATTTTGATTATGTCAAAGGGTCCAAAGTTAAGTTGTCTTGTGATCTAACAAGGTTAATTGAGCTTGTAGGAAAATCCTAAGTTGTCTTAGGCAAAAGTCCTAGTGGATTCTAGGCATGTGGAAAACCTTAGGGGATGGTAACCTTAGGTTCTAGGGATGGTAATCCTAGATGATGTAAAGTCCTAGCTATGGTTAGACAGGTGGAAAACCATAGGAGTTGGTAACCCTAGGTCCTAGGGGGTGGTAACCCTAGGCGGAAAGTTTTGGCGGGTCGAGCGCTTTGGGCAAAATTATAGAGTTGGGGAATCTAGGTGAAAACCCTGGTGGTCGCGGACCAAGTGGAAGTTTGGATGGGTCGTGGAGCGGACGTCTAGCAGAAAGTCCTGAAGCCTCAGATGCTGAGCAAAAGTCCAGTTAGTCTGGAGAATCGGTCTGGCAACAGGTAACTTCTCCTGAGAGGAGTAGGTGAGGACGTGTTCCCCGCTGAGGGAATAGTAGGCGTCGATTCGACTTAGGATTTTCGGAGGAAATCCGAAGTCAGAACCGGACAGTCCGAAAGCTGTCAAGTTATTTATTTACATATTAATTGCTATTTGTCTAACTCTATTTTGTATAAAACTAACGAGTTTTGCAGGGTCGGACCTAGCCTTAATCGGTAGACCGAATGGCTGGATCGGTCGATCGAACCCTAGTCCAGCAGGATCAGATTTCTAGAGATTAGATCGGGTTTGATCGAGGGATCGGTCAACCGAACCGAGGATAAGTGGTGACTGGATCGAGCCAGGTTTATCGGATCTGATAAGGCAGAGACCATCAACTGATCAGTCGATCGAACAAAGGGATCAGTTGACCGAACGAAGGCTCATCTTGAGAGACTGCATCTGGAGGGAAGGCCGGGTGGATTCAACAGGTTCGGTTGACCAAACCTGGGAATCGGTTGACCGATCTGGGTCGAGTCAAAACTTGATCCCGAGATCAGAGGAGATCTGGATTAGGTTTGAAGAGGCAATAAAAAGGATCTCGGCCAGCACTTCAGAGACATCGAAAATCAGACTACTTGCGCTACGTCATTGATCCTACATGTTCAAGTATTTCTTTCCGCTTTCGTCTCCATAAAATTAATTTAAACACTCCTTAATAATTACTCTTTCTATTTGTCTGAGAATGATCCTATTCCTTAACCAGATCCAAGGAGATTTATAGTTTACTCACCCAGATATCACACTTAATTTGCAATAATCAAGGTTTTACTAACCAAGAACATACTAGCCATTCACTAAAGATTGCTCTTTAAAAGATGACAGCATGACGAACATAAGCATGAGTTCAAACTGAGAAGAAACAACCTCACTTAAAAATCGGAATAGTTTACTAATACACAGCTCATTAACACATAGAGACAAAGCACTTGAAAAGACCAACATAGAAAAGAAATACTACTGATTTGAAAACAAATTAAACTCATTAATGTTGGGGTCGAAATGTAGTTAGGGGGAGGTGAATAGCTCTTTGCAATCGTCGTGCTCGTCGTTGTTTGCTTCTTGGGATGATGTGCAGCGGAAATACAAGAAACACAAACAACAACGCTAACTCTAGGGATTTACTTGGTATCCACCTCAAGAAGAGGTGATTAGTCCAAGGATCCACACACTCACGCACCCTCCACTATAAAAACACTCATTCTTGGTAACTATCGAAGGCGGAGAAGCCTTACAACCTCACAATATAACAATGAGAAAGAAAGAAGCAAAATACAAATGAATCTTACAAGATTACAATGAAAACCCTAGCTTCTTCTTCTTCTTGTTGCAACTCACCTCTTGACTTGGATGAGCCTCCAAGAACCTTCAAGAACTGGCGGTGAGGAAGAAAGAATTGCTGTGGAGCTTTGCTGTGATTGCCGTGGAGAAGAATGGAAGAGATGTCGAAGAAAACGCGCGCTCTCCAACGTCTATATTTGCACCAACGGTCGAATCCCAATCGATTGGATTGCTCCCAATTGATTGGGGAGGCTTTGGATCGATCGACCGTTCGATCCAGAGCGCCTCTGTGCTCTCTGGAATCACCCTAAATCGATTGCCTGATCGATTCAAGGCTTCTCGAGCGATTTCCAGCGCTCCAATCGATCGCCCGATCGATTGGAGGCTTCAATCGATCAATTGATCGATTCAGAAGCTTACTGTTCTCTCAAAAACTCTCTCAATCGATTGACCAATCAATTGGGGAAGTTTCGATCGATTGGGTAATCGATCCACAACTTTTCTGCACAAAATCGTGTCGCCCAATCGATTGAACCCCCAATCGATTGGCCAATCGATTAGGAAGTAGAAATCTGTGTAGAGCTTGAAATTAGCTTCATTTCACATCTGAGATCACCTCATTCCGATATCCGAGTCAAAAGTTATGGTCTTCGGAAGTTTACTACGTCCGAACTTCCTAGTTCCATGCCAACTCCCTATTGGACTTACGACCGCTAAGAGTTCGGTCAACTTTTGACTCATCTGGACTCTCTCTTTGTGCCAAGTGTCCGGTCCTCCATTACCCACTTGGACTTCCTTCCATTTCCTGTGCTTGGCTTCACTCACCAGGACTTCCCTTCTGCTTAGCTTCACTTACCAGGACTTCCCATACTGCCTAACTTCACTCACTAGGTCTTTCACAATTGCCTGGCTTCACTCACCAGGACTTTCAACTGTCCGACTTCACTCACCGGGACTTTTCTTCTGCCTAGCTTCACTCACTAGGACTTTCCACAACTACCTGGCTTCACTCACTAGGACTTTCCACAACTACCTGGCTTCACTCACTAGGACTTTCCACAACTACCTAGCTTCACTCACCAGGACTTCCACCTGGCTTCACTCACTAGGATTTTTCAGTCAAGTATCCAGTCAACCTTGACCTACTTAACTCTCCTTCACAATCTCCCCACATGAATAATCGCACCTGCAATCTCCATGTGTTGTCTACATGTATTGTCAAATATTGAAACTTAGCCATCAAGACTCGAGCTTGACCCAATTCAAGCTCAGTCAACCAGGTCAACCTTGACATAGGGAATATTGCACCAACAATCTCCCCCTTTTTAATGTTTGACAATACCTCCTTTAAGTTAGGCTAATCCTATAGCCTCAACTCCCTTCATGCCAATATATGAATGATGGTTTCCTTCATTCTTCCCCTTTCCCAGAGGGCAAACTCCCTCTTCAGGTAATGAAGGCCTAACTTAACCACACATTCTCCCCCTATTGGCACACATCAAAAACTCTCCCCCTGAAGAGTTAACCAACATCGTTGACAACTTCACTCGTTGTTCACAACACAATAACGAAGGTCCCATACCCTTCATTTTTTTTTCAATGCTCATCCTTGAGCATACACCACTTGAATAATGAAGATATACACTCTCCATTATATTCAAATGTCCAACCTTGAACATTTTCGCTAAGGAAGGTTAACCACCTCCCAATGTGTATGAAAAATAGTTTTCACGTCTTTAAAGAGTAACTTCCCTTAAAGACATGCGCGTAACTTCTGTCATTTCACCAACAATGACTTGGAATTCCTAAAACTTTAGAAAACCCAAATTTAGAAGTTTTGAGGTTCAAAAATTCAATATTGAAACCAAACCTCAACCTAAACCTCTACTTAGTCTCCCTTAACCAATCTGTCCTTGTTTTCATCATGAAAACTCCCCCTAAATATATACAAATGTGTTTTGAGGGGTTAGGAATGGTTACCTAGACTAAAGGTGGTTCAAAATGCTAAAATCAAGCTTTCTCAGCCAAAATTAGCATTCCCAATCGATTGGAGTTGGGTCCCAATCGATTGAACCTGCTTGAATCGATCCACTGATCGATTCAACCAGTGTGGATCAATCTAGCGAGCTTCTGCTCGTGAGACATGCCTTTTCAATCGATTGCTCGATCGATTGAGGCACTCCAATCGATCGGGTGATCGATTGGAGTCTGAAATTGCTGAAATTTAATTTCAGTCAACTTCAGTAACTCCCCAAAAATTCTACAAAATTCAAAAAATCATGAAAATTCATGTAGACATTATTTAGGGTATACTTTATCAAGGAAAAATAGTTTTCTTATGAAAATACTTCATATTTTCAAAGATTGACACAAACTTGAAACCTTATAAAACCTTTAGTGTTTTCTTCAAGTTTGTGCCTAACTCTTCAATGATGACTACTATCAAAAGATAGTCTTCATCAAGGTTTTCCAAAAGTATTTTAAAATGATTTTCAAAACCAATATCCAACCAAGTTCTTTGGGCTCAATGCACATGACTTGTACATTAGCTTTTCCAATGATTGGAAAACATAACTATGTGTTTTGATGAACTTCAAACTCAAAAGAATGCACTAAATCAACATCTTGAGTTTTGCTCATCATCCTAACATCTCACTTGTATTTTATGTGTATAAAACCACATACAAGTCACCTTATAGTTCTTAGTGAGATGTGAACTTGGTTTTGCCCTAATCTAGGTATCATGCATATCTATCTAGGCATTTTGAAATGTAAACATCCATCAAGGATGTTACTTGTTAGTAAATTCCATTTAGTCCTTAACTGCAAGGAATTTAAATATAATGCATGATATGTTATGGCATACATCAAAATGAAATATATATTTTTTTAAAAAAAATCCTATAATTACATGATTATGTATGACATGACATGGTATTTTTGTATTTTTTATAATAAAACATGAATGCAAAATATGATGTCATGGCATATGATGAGCAAACAAAGCATGGTAAATTAGCATAAATAAAATACCTAGATTATATATCTAAGTATCCTTTGTTAGGATGTATACTAAAAGCCTAGCTTTTGGTATAAACATTTATCTAGAAATAAGAATCACATTGGTCAAATGTCTACATTTATTATAAATATAGTTATTCAATTAATTTATATTGTAGATAACATGGTGTGTGGTGTCACACACAGAAGATCATGTTATCAGTACATTATAAATTATAAACAGTAGCTCACGACCAAGATGGAAAGGAAAAAACCATTGGAAGGTCGTAGTGTAATTAGGTATTAGTTTATCTTAACTATATAATTACACTAGTACACTTAGAGTGTATTGAGTAGGACCATTAGAGGTCGTTTCTTTTATACTGACTTTATAAAGGAACAAAGACCTCAGTTATTATGGAAGTGTGTGCTCTTAATCCTAATATAATAACAAGCACATATATTTGATATTTATTTCTTTAATTTATCAATGGGTGATATTTAGTTCGATAAATCAATAAGTCCGATAAGTTGGGAAATGATATCACTTATAGTGTGTGTTGTTGATTATAGAAGGAAACCGTGTCCTAGTAATCTAGGTTGAGAATGTCCCCAAGAGGAGCTCATAAGGATTGTCATGTTAAACTCTGCAGGTGGACTTAGTCCGACATGACGATAAGGTTGAGTGATACTACTCTTGGACTAAGATATTAATTAAATGAGTTGTCAGTAACTCACTTAATTAGTGGACATTCGACATCTTAAACACAGGGATGTTAGGACCAAAAGTAGCTAGAGGGGGGGGGGGGTGAATAGCTCGTCGCGTTCGCTCGGTGCGCTTCGTTGCTGGGCGTTGCTTGTTTCTTCTTGGATGTGCAGCGGAAAATACAGAAACAAACACAAGCACGCTAACACTAGGATTTTACTTGGTATCCACCTCACAAGAGGTGACTAATCCAAGGATCCACACCAACGCACACACCCTCCACTATGAATAACACTCCTTTATGGTAACTACCAAAGGCGGAGAAGCCCTACAACACTCTCAATACAAGAAGAAGAAAGGGAAATACAAGTTAAGCAAAAGCTTACAAGATGTGCAGTAAAAACCCTAACCCTAACTTCTTCCTCTTGCAATAGATCCGCCTCTTGACTTGGAAAGCCTCCAAGAACCTTCAAGAACTGGCGATCACGTGCTTGTAGAGAGCTGTGGAGGAGCCGGAATGAATCGAGAAGAGCTCGTGAAGAGATACCGAAGACCACGCTCGCCTGCGGCTTTAAACGCCGACGGTCGGATCCCGATCGATTCGAATGTTCGAATCGATCGGAGGCTGATCGATCCACGGATCGATCCGGAGCGCCTGCGAGAAGCGCTGGATCGATCCACGGATCGATCCACGCTTATCGCGCGGGATCGTCCGATCGATCGGCCGATCGATCGGACCTCCGGATCGATCCACGGATCGATCCGGAAGCTTCGATCCGGAAGAATCCGGATCGATCCACCGATCGATCCACGGATCGATCCACGGATCGATCCAAGACTTGGTTTTGCCCAAAACCAAGTCCCAAACCTCCCTAACCAACATCCGGTCAACCTTGACCTGTTGGTACATCATGCCTCGCATCTGGTCACTCCCTTGACCTGCCAGGACTCCCCACCAAGTGTCCGGTCAATCCCTTTGACCCACTTGGACTTTTACTCGTCGTGCCAAGTATCCGGTCACTCCATTGACCTACTTGGACTTCCACCAGATGTCTGGTCAACCTTGACCCATCTGGACTTCCTTCCTTGCCAAGTATCCAGTCAATCCTTTGACCTACTTGGACTTCCACCAGATGTCTGGTCAACCTTGACCCATCTGGACTTCCTTCCTTGCCAAGTATCCAGTCAATCCTTTGACCTACTTGGACTTCCCAACACCAGATGTCCGATCATTCTTGATCCATCTGGATTTCCTTCCTTGCCTAGCTTCACTCACTAGGGTTTTCCATCTGCCTAGCTTCACTCACTAGGACTTTCACCTGGCTTCACTCACCAGGACTTTCACCTAGCTTCACTCACTAGGGTTTTCCATCTGCCTAGCTTCACTCACTAGGACTTTCACCTGGCTTCACTCACCAGGATTTTCCATCTGCCTAGCTTCACTCACTAGGACTTTCACCTGGCTTCACTCACCAGGACTTTCACCTAGCTTCACTCACTAGGGTTTTCCATCTGCCTAGCTTCACTCACTAGGACTTTCACCTGGCTTCACTCACCAGGATTTTCCATCTGCCTAGCTTCACTCACTAGGACTTTCACCTGGCTTCACTCACCAGGATTTTCACCTAGCTTCACTCACTAGGGTTTTCCATCTGCCTAACATGCCAGTTAGGACTTCCCAGTCAAGTATCCGGTCAACCTTGACCTACTTGACTCTTCTTCGATCAATATCTTATTGTCAAACATCTAAACCCAAACCAAGACTCAGCTTGGTTAACCAGGTCAACCTTGACCTGAGGGATGTTGCACCAACAATCTCCCCCTTTTTGATGTTTGACAATACCACAATAACACTTACAATCCCACATGTAAGTTAGGCTAATCCTATAGCCTCCTTCTTCATGCCACTAGGTAATGAACCCATAAATTAAGCTTTTCATTCTCCCCCTAAGAGGGCAAACTCCCTCTAGGTAATGAAAACCTAACTTACTTCCTTTCATTCTCCCCCTATTGGCACACATCAACCTCCTACTAATAAAACACATCAACCCGTCTTTGGACACACATCAACCTATGCTCCAATTTTGGGCACACTTCAACAACTCCATTTGTTGAAGACTCTCCCCCTGAAGAGTTGCTCATCGTGATCACAATTTCACTCATTGTGATCAACTTAATATCGAAGGTCCCATACCCTTCATTATCCTTAACTTCTCCCTCAATGTTGACAAATACCCAACCTTGAGCATTTTCAACCACTTGAGTTGCCACTTGAAATGATGAGGATATCCACTCCCCATTTATCCCCATTTCAAGTTTAAATGCTCAACCTTGAGCAAGTTCACAACAGAAGGTTAACCACCTTCCAAGGTTCATGAAAAATAATTTTCATGTCTTTAAAGAGTCCCTCCCCCTAAAGACATGGTGGAAACTTCGTCATTGCACCAACAATGACTTGGAATCCCTAAACCTTTAGGAAACCCAGATTTAGAAGTTTTGAGGTTCAAATGTTCAAAATTTGAAACAAACCTCAACCTAAACTTCAACTTAGCCTTCCTTTACCATTCCATCCTTGTTTTCAACACGAAAACACCCTTTTTATGTATACAAATGTATTTTAAGGGTTTGGAATGAGTACCTAGACTAAAAATAGGTTCAAAGTGCTGAAATCAGGCTTTCCCAGCCAAAATCAGCAACTTGGATCGATTGGAGTTGGGTTCCAATCGATTGAACCTTTCTGAATCGATCCACTGATCGATTCAGACTACCTGGATCGATCGGCTGATCGATCCAGCGAGCTACTGCTCGCGAGATTTGCCTTCTGAATCGATCCATGGATCGATTCAGGCACTCCAATCGATCCATGGATCGATCGGAACTCTGATAGTTGCTGAAATTCCATTTCAGTCAACTTCAGAAACCCCTAGAAAATTCTACAAAAATCCAAAAATTATGAAATTTCGTGTAGACATTGTTTAGGGCATATATTATCAAGAAAAAATAGTTTTCTATAAAAATACATCATATTTTCAAAGATTGACACAAACTTGAAAACTTGCAAAAACTTTAGTGTTTTCTTTAAGTTTGTGTCTAACTATTCAATGGTGATTACTATCAAAAGATAGCCTTCACCAAGGTTTTCCAAAATCATTTTGAAAACTTTTTCAAACCAATATCCCACCATATTCCTTGGGCTTAATGCACATGACTTGTACATTAGCTTTCCCAATGATGGGAAAACACATATCTATGTGTTTTGATGAAACTAAAACTCAAAAGAATGCACTAAATCAGCATCTTGAGTTTTGTTCATCATCCTAACATCTCACTTGTATCTAATGTGCACTAAAACACATACAAGTCATCTTATAGGTCTTTGTGAGATGTAGATTTTGGTTTTGCCCTAATCTAGGATCATGCATATCTATCTAGGCATTTTGGAGATATTAGACACCCACCTAGGATGTCACTTGTTAATAAGTGTTGTTAAATGCCTTTTGTCCTTAATTACAAGGAATTAAACTTAATGCATGATAATGTTATGACATACATCAAAAAGAAATAATTTTCAAAAGAAAATATCCTATAATTACATGATGTATGAATGTCATGACATGATATTTTTGGATTTTTCATAATAAAACATGAACGCAAAAATAGACATGATGTCATGACATATGATGGGCAAACAATCATGGCAAGATTTAGCATAAATAAAATATACCTAGATTAACTATCTAAGTATCCTTAAAACCTTAGCTAAACTTACAACTTAAACCTAGATTGCCCTAAAGTGCTTCAAGAAAATGTCAAAGCCTAAATTGGCATTTCTAATTCCCTTGATTAATTTATGCCAGTCGAAATTAAGCATATCCTCAAATGTTGGCATATTTCATTTTTCCACAAGAGTAGCACTTCAAAGTTAAGGCCCGGATTGCCTTAAATTTCCTAAGAACATACCAAAATCCCAACTTGGTAGCTCTTATGAATTTCCCAATATGTGCCTTTTAAGATTAAAATCAAATTTTCACCACTAGGCACATTTTACTCTTTCAAGGAGTAAATAATAGTTCCATTTCATTTTCAAAGGTTAACAAAACCTTGAAAATGCTCCTTGAGTGTCAATTTCCTCAAAGTTGGGTTAACTACCCTTCTAATTGGAGTTGACACTCTCTAACCCATCTATGGGTAGAGAAGATGCTCCTAGGAACCCAACACCTATTGGTGCTCCTTGGATGCTCTAGGTACTCACTAGGGATAACTTCCTAGATACCTTCCTAGTGACCTTGTTGGGCTTCTTAGAAGCCTTGGTCACATTTTCTAGGTCAACCCTAGGGATAGCCTCCCTTGTGACCTTGTTAGTGACTTTCTTAGACTTCTTAGAAGTCTTAGTCACTTTGGTTGCAAAAATACTCTTAGGGATGACTTCCCTAGTATTCTTGACTTGACCACTAAACCTAGGGTTTGTTCCATAACTATATGGAACCCTATGATAACTAGGCACATCCTTCTTAGCCTTTGGTTTGTATCCCAAACCTCTATGGCTATTTGATGGCTTTGACTTTCCTAGCCCTAGGTTTTGCTCATTTTGCCCTTTTAGGATATTTTCCATCCTTTTTAGGGTCTTTTCCATTTTATCAAGTCTTGATCTCAAGACTTGATTTTCTATCATTAAATCCTTAGAATTTGGTTTTTCATTAAGTCCATGAGCATTTTTGTTTCTAGGCTTGTATCTACAATCCTTAGAGTTCTTGCCTAGACTTTTACCTACATTCCTAGCCTTAGGTGTAGTAGTTTTGGCATGTAGGGTCACATGCTTTTCCTTAAAGCCCTCATGCTTCCTATTCTTATGGTAAATCGCATTAAAATGATAAAAATTAGAACTATCATGCTTTTTACCATAATTTAAAGGAGTAGGCTCAATAAATGTTACCTTCTTCTTTACATTGGAGGCTCCCCCTTGACTAATGCCTCCTTGAGCCTTGACCATCTTCTTCCCCTTGAGGCATTGACTCCGGTAATGCCCCTTTTGATTGCAAGAGAAGCATATAATATGCTCCTTGCTCTTCTTTGTGTTGGGGATGGTCTCCTTGGGCTTCACCTTGCCCTTTTGTGCCACTTGGCCCTTCTTCTTGGCTAATTTAGGGCACTTGCTCTTGTAGTGCCCATGTTCCCTACATTCAAAGCATATAATATGATTTTTATTATTAATTGAAATATTTATACCTTTGCTTGTAGGGGTGGCATCTTTTTCTTTGGATCCGGAGGTAGAAGCTTCCTCTTGATCGGACCTTGATTCTCCTCCATTTGATTTTTCTTGACTTGTGGAGGTATAAGCTTCTTCCTCCTCTTCTTCTCTTGACCCGGATGTAGAAGCTTCTCCTTCTTCTTGATCCGGTGTCACCAAGGATTGCTCCCCCTCAATCCTAGAGGTGGAGGCTTCATCATCTTGAATATGAAACAAGGAGTATGCTCCCTCCTTGTTCCCTTCGTTGCATTCCCTTGAGGATGAAGCTTCTTGGATTTCCTCTTCTTCGGAGGTTGAGCATCTCTCAACCTCGGAATCCTCCTCTTGGTCTTGCTCCACAGAGTCTCCCTCTCTGGATTCTTCTTGATCTCGTACAGTGGAGGGGATCTCTTCATGAAGCTTGGCCAATTTGCTCCAAAGCTCCTTGGCATCTTCGAATTCTCCAACTTGAGCCAAGATGTGGCTAGGCAATAAGTTGACCAAAAGCTTGGTCACTTTGTCATTTGCCTCGCCCCTTTGAATTTTCTCCGAGCTCCATCTGCTTTCTTTAGAAGCTTGCCCTTGGAGTTCGTTGGAGCTTTCTTCCATTAGAGCAAACCATTGCTCTATCTCCATCATAAGAAAGTTTTCGATTCTTGATCTCCAAGAATCAAAACTTGTAGAAGTGTATGGTGGAGCCACCCTTGTGTCAAATCCAAGTCCATCTTGGAATTGCATCTTGAAGTTGAGCTTGATAAAATCTTGAACTTGAAGAATTTGCTCCAACTTCTTCACCCTCTAGCTTTTCTTGATATGCTTGACCCTTCCGGCGATGATTCCGGTGAAGAGCGGCCTTGCTCTGATACCACTTGTTAGGACCAAAAGTAGCTAGAGGGGGGGTGAATAGCTCGTCGCGTTCGCTCGTTGCTCGGCGTTGCTTGTTTGTCTTCTTGGATGTGCAGCGGAAAATACGTAAACAAACACAAGCACGCTAACACTAGGATTTTACTTGGTATCCACCTCACAAGAGGTGACTAATCCAAGGATCCACACCAACGCACACACCCTCCACTATGAATAACACTCCTTTATGGTAACTACCAAAGGCGGAGAAGCCCTACAACACTCTCAATACAAGAAGAAGAAACGGAAATACAAGTTAAGCAAAAGCTTACAAGATGTGCGAAAAACCCTAACCCTAACTTCTTCCTCTTGCAATAGATCCGCCTCTTGACTTGGAAAGCCTCCAAGAACCTTCAAGAACGGCGATCACGTGCTTGTAGAGAGTGGAGGAGCTGGAATGAATCCGAGAAGAGCTCGTGAAGAGATACCGAAGACCACGCTCGCCTGCGGCTTAAACGCCAGCGGTCGGATCCCGATCGATTCGAATGTTCCGAATCGATCGGAGGCTTTGATCGATCCACGGATCGATCCGGAGCGCCTCGAGCAGAAGCGCGCTGGATCGATCCACGGATCGATCCGGCGCTTATCGCGGCAGCATCGTCCCGATCGATCGGCCGATCGATCAGACCTCCGATCGATCCACGGATCGATCCGAGCTTTCTGATCGGAGAATGCGGATCGATCCACCGATCGATCCACAGCCTGGATCGATCCACGGATCGATCCAGCACTTGGTTTTTGCCCAAAACCAAGTCCCAAACCTCCCTAACCAACATCCGGTCAACCTTGACTTGTTGGTACATCATGCCTCGCATCTGGTCACTCCCTTGACCTGCCAGGACTCCCCACCAAGTGTCCGGTCAATCCCTTTGACCCACTTGGACTTTTACTCGTCGTGCCAAGTATCCGGTCACTCCATTGACCTACTTGGACTTCCACCAGATGTCTGGTCAACCTTGACCCATCTGGACTTCCTTCCTTGCCAAGTATCCAGTCAATCCTTTGACCTACTTGGACTTCCACCAGATGTCTGGTCAACCTTGACCCATCTGGACTTCCTTCCTTGCCAAGTATCCAGTCAATCCTTTGACCTACTTGGACTTCCCAACACCAGATGTCCGATCATTCTTGATCCATCTGGATTTCCTTCCTTGCCTAGCTTCACTCACTAGGGTTTTCCATCTGCCTAGCTTCACTCACTAGGACTTTCACCTGGCTTCACTCACCAGGACTTTCACCTAGCTTCACTCACTAGGGTTTTCCATCTGCCTAGCTTCACTCACTAGGACTTTCACCTGGCTTCACTCACCAGGATTTTCCATCTGCCTAGCTTCACTCACTAGGACTTTCACCTGGCTTCACTCACCAGGACTTTCACCTAGCTTCACTCACTAGGGTTTTCCATCTGCCTAGCTTCACTCACTAGGACTTTCACCTGGCTTCACTCACCAGGATTTTCCATCTGCCTAGCTTCACTCACTAGGACTTTCACCTGGCTTCACTCACCAGGATTTTCACCTAGCTTCACTCACTAGGGTTTTCCATCTGCCTAACATGCCAGTTAGGACTTCCCAGTCAAGTATCCGGTCAACCTTGACCTACTTGACTCTTCTTCGATCAATATCTTATTGTCAAACATCTAAACCCAAACCAAGACTCAGCTTGGTTAACCAGGTCAACCTTGACCTGAGGGATGTTGCACCAACAATCTCCCCCTTTTTGATGTTTGACAATACCACAATAACACTTACAATCCCACATGTAAGTTAGGCTAATCCTATAGCCTCCTTCTTCATGCCACTAGGTAATGAACCCATAAATTAAGCTTTTCATTCTCCCCCTAAGAGGGCAAACTCCCTCTAGGTAATGAAAACCTAACTTACTTCCTTTCATTCTCCCCCTATTGGCACACATCAACCTCCTACTAATAAAACACATCAACCCGTCTTTGGACACACATCAACCTATGCTCCAATTTTGGGCACACTTCAACAACTCCATTTGTTGAAGACTCTCCCCCTGAAGAGTTGCTCATCGTGATCACAATTTCACTCATTGTGATCAACTTAATATCGAAGGTCCCATACCCTTCATTATCCTTAACTTCTCCCTCAATGTTGACAAATACCCAACCTTGAGCATTTTCAACCACTTGAGTTGCCACTTGAAATGATGAGGATATCCACTCCCCATTTATCCCCATTTCAAGTTTAAATGCTCAACCTTGAGCAAGTTTACAACAGAAGGTTAACCACCTTCCAAGGTTCATGACAAATAATTTTCATGTCTTTAAAGAGTCCCTCCCCTAAAGACATGGTGGAAACTTCTGTCATTGCACCAACAATGACTTGGAATCCCTAAACCTTTAGGAAACCCAGATTTAGAAGTTTTGAGGTTCAAATGTTCAAAATTTGAAACAAACCTCAACCTAAACTTCAACTTAGCCTTCCTTTACCATTCCATCCTTGTTTTCAACACGAAAACACCCTTTTATGTATACAAATGTATTTTAAGGGTTTGGAATGAGTACCTAGACTAAAAATAGGTTCAAAGTGCTGAAATCAGGCTTTCCCGCCAAAATCAGCAACTTGGATCGATTGGAGTTGGGTTCCAATCGATTGAACTTTTCCGAATCTCAGCGATCGTTACCATACCTAGGGATGGCTTGATCGATTCAAATAAACTCATTTCAACCAAAGATTCAGCTACCTACCAATCGATTAGTAGCCTAAAATCATGAAATTATAATATATTAGATTCAATTTCAAAAACCTAGAAGTAATTCTACAATTTTAAAAAATTATGAAATTTCGTGTAGACATTGTTTAGGGCATATATTATCAAGGAAAAATAGTTTTCTATAAAAATACATCATATTTTCAAAGATTGACACAAACTTGAAAACTATTGAAAACTTTAGTGCTTTTCTTTAAGTTTGTGTCTAACTATTCAATGGTGATTACTATCAACAGATAGCCTTCACCAAGGTTTTCCAAAATCATTTTAAAACTTTTTCAAACCAATATCCCACCATATTCCTTGGGCTTAATGCACATGACTTGTACATTAGCTTTCCCAATGATGGGAAAACACATATCTATGTGTTTTGATGAAACTAAAACTCAAAAGAATGCACTAAATCAGCATCTTGAGTTTTGTTCATCATCCTAACATCTCACTTGTATCTAATGTGCACTAAAACACATACAAGTCATCTTATAGGTCTTTGTGAGATGTAGATTTTGGTTTTGCCCTAATCTAGGGATCATGCATATCTATCTAGGCATTTTGGAGATATTAGACACCCACCTAGGATGTCACTTGTTAATAAGTGTTGTTAAATGCCTTTTGTCCTTAATTACAAGGAATTAAACTTAATGCATGATAATGTTATGACATACATCAAAAAGAAATAATTTTCAAAAGAAAATATCCTATAATTACATGATGTATGAATGTCATGACATGATATTTTTGGATTTTTCATAATAAAACATGAACGCAAAAATAGACATGATGTCATGACATATGATGGGCAAACAATCATGGCAAGATTTAGCATAAATAAAATATACCTAGATTAACTATCTAAGTATCCTTAAAACCTTAGCTAAACTTACAACTTAAACCTAGATTGCCCTAAAGTGCTTCAAGAAAATGTCAAAGCCTAAATTGGCATTTCTAATTCCCTTGATTAATTTATGCCAGTCGAAATTAAGCATATCCTCAAATGTTGGCATATTTCATTTTTCCACAAGAGTAGCACTTCAAAGTTAAGGCCCGGATTGCCTTAAATTTCCTAAGAACATACCAAAATCCCAACTTGGTAGCTCTTATGAATTTCCCAATATGTGCCTTTTAAGATTAAAATCAAATTTTCACCACTAGGCACATTTTACTCTTTCAAGGAGTAAATAATAGTTCCATTTCATTTTCAAAGGTTAACAAAAACCTTGAAAATGCTCCTTGAGTGTCAATTTCCTCAAAGTTGGGTTAACTACCCTTCTAATTGGAGTTGACACTCTCTAACCCATCTATGGGGTAGAGAAGATGCTCCTAGGAACCCAACACCTATTGGTGCTCCTTGGATGCTCTAGGTACTCACTAGGGATAACTTCCCTAGATACCTTCCTAGTGACCTTGTTGGGCTTCTTAGAAGCCTTGGTCACATTTTCTAGGTCAACCCTAGGGATAGCCTCCCTTGTGACCTTATTAGTGACTTTCTTAGACTTCTTAGAAGTCTTAGTCACTTTGGTTGCAAAAATACTCTTAGGGATGACTTCCCTAGTATTCTTGACTTGACCACTAAACCTAGGGTTTGTTCCATAACTATATGGAACCCTATGATAACTAGGCACATCCTTCTTAGCCTTTGGTTTGTATCCCAAACCTCTATGGCTATTTGATGGCTTTGACTTTCCTAGCCCTAGGTTTTGCTCATTTTGCCCTTTTAGGATATTTTCCATCCTTTTTAGGGTCTTTTCCATTTTATCAAGTCTTGATCTCAAGACTTGATTTTCTATCATTAAATCCTTAGAATTTGGTTTTTCATTAAGTCCATGAGCATTTTTGTTTCTAGGCTTGTATCTACAATCCTTAGAGTTCTTGCCTAGACTTTTACCTACATTCCTAGCCTTAGGTGTAGTAGTTTTGGCATGTAGGGTCACATGCTTTTCCTTAAAGCCCTCATGCTTCCTATTCTTATGGTAAATCGCATTAAAATGATAAAAATTAGAACTATCATGCTTTTTACCATAATTTAAAGGAGTAGGCTCAATAAATGTTACCTTCTTCTTTACATTGGAGGCTCCCCCTTGACTAATGCCTCCTTGAGCCTTGACCATCTTCTTCCCCTTGAGGCATTGACTCGGTAATGCCCCTTTTGATTGCAAGAGAAGCATATAATATGCTCCTTGCTCTTCTTTGTGTTGGGGATGGTCTCCTTGGGCTTCACCTTGCCCTTTTGTGCCACTTGGCCCTTCTTCTTGGCTAATTTAGGGCACTTGCTCTTGTAGTGCCCATGTTCCCTACATTCAAAGCATATAATATGATTTTTATTATTAATTGAAATATTTATACCTTTGCTTGTAGGGGTGGCATCTTTTTCTTTGGATCCGGAGGTAGAAGCTTCCTCTTGATCGGACCTTGATTCTCCTCCATTTGATTTTTCTTGACTTGTGGAGGTATAAGCTTCTTCCTCCTCTTCTTCTCTTGACCCGGATGTAGAAGCTTCTCCTTCTTCTTGATCCGGTGTCACCAAGGATTGCTCCCCCTCAATCCTAGAGGTGGAGGCTTCATCATCTTGAATATGAAACAAGGAGTATGCTCCCTCCTTGTTCCCTTCGTTGCATTCCCTTGAGGATGAAGCTTCTTGGATTTCCTCTTCTTCGGAGGTTGAGCATCTCTCAACCTCGGAATCCTCCTCTTGGTCTTGCTCCACAGAGTCTCCCTCTCTGGATTCTTCTTGATCTCGTACAGTGGAGGGGATCTCTTCATGAAGCTTGGCCAATTTGCTCCAAAGCTCCTTGGCATCTTCGAATTCTCCAACTTGAGCCAAGATGTGGCTAGGCAATAAGTTGACCAAAAGCTTGGTCACTTTGTCATTTGCCTCGCCCCTTTGAATTTTCTCCGAGCTCCATCTGCTTTTCTTTAGAAGCTTGCCCTTGGAGTTCGTTGGAGCTTTGAAGCCTTCCATTAGAGCAAACCATTGCTCTATCTCCATCATAAGAAAGTTTTCGATTCTTGATCTCCAAGAATCAAAACTTGTAGAAGTGTATGGTGGAGCCACCCTTGTGTCAAATCCAAGTCCATCTTGGAATTGCATCTTGAAGTTGAGCTTGATAAAATCTTGAACTTGAAGAATTTGCTCCAACTTCTTCACCCTCTAGCTTTTCTTGATATGCTTGACCCTTCCGGCGATGATTCCGGTGAAGAGCGGCCTTGCTCTGATACCACTTGTTAGGACCAAAAGTAGCTAGAGGGGGGGTGAATAGCTCGTCGCGTTCGCTCGTTGCTTGGCGTTGCTTGTTGCTTCTTGGATGTGCAGCGGAAAATACAGAAACAAACACAAGCACGCTAACACTAGGATTTTACTTGGTATCCACCTCACAAGAGGTGACTAATCCAAGGATCCACACCAACGCACACACCCTCCACTATGAATAACACTCCTTTATGGTAACTACCAAAGGCGGAGAAGCCCTACAACACTCTCAATACAAGAAGAAGAAAGGGAAATACAAGTTAAGCAAAAGCTTACAAGATGTGCAGTAAAAACCCTAACCCTAACTTCTTCCTCTTGCAATAGATCCGCCTCTTGACTTGGAAAGCCTCCAAGAACCTTCAAGAACTGGCGATCACGTGCTTGTAGAGAGCTGTGGAGGAGCTGGAATGAATCTGAGAAGAGCTCGTGAAGAGATACCGAAGACCACGCTCGCCTGCGGCTTTAAACCCGACGCAACGGTCGGATCCCGATCGATTCGAATGTTCCGAATCGATCGGGGAGGCTTTGGATCGATCCACGGATCGATCCAGAGCGCCTCTGTGCTCAGAAAACACGCCTGGATCGATCCACGGATCGATCCGGCGCTTCCACGAATCGATCCCGACGCTTTCTGTTCGCTGGGAAGAATCTGGATCGATCCACTGATCGATCCACAGCCTGGATCGATCCACTGATCGATCCACAGCCTGGATCGATCCACGGATCGATCCAGCACTTGGTTTTTGCCCAAAACCAAGTCCCAAACCTCCCTAACCAACATCCGGTCAACCTTGACCTGTTGGTACATCATGCCTCGCATCTGGTCACTCCCTTGACCTGCCAGGACTCCCCACCAAGTGTCCGGTCAATCCCTTTGACCCACTTGGACTTTTACTCGTCGTGCCAAGTATCCGGTCACTCCATTGACCTACTTGGACTTCCACCAGATGTCTGGTCAACCTTGACCCATCTGGACTTCCTTCCTTGCCAAGTATCCAGTCAATCCTTTGACCTACTTGGACTTCCACCAGATGTCTGGTCAACCTTGACCCATCTGGACTTCCTTCCTTGCCAAGTATCCAGTCAATCCTTTGACCTACTTGGACTTCCCAACACCAGATGTCCGATCATTCTTGATCCATCTGGATTTCCTTCCTTGCCTAGCTTCACTCACTAGGGTTTTCCATCTGCCTAGCTTCACTCACTAGGACTTTCACCTGGCTTCACTCACCAGGACTTTCACCTAGCTTCACTCACTAGGGTTTTCCATCTGCCTAGCTTCACTCACTAGGACTTTCACCTGGCTTCACTCACCAGGATTTTCCATCTGCCTAGCTTCACTCACTAGGACTTTCACCTGGCTTCACTCACCAGGACTTTCACCTAGCTTCACTCACTAGGGTTTTCCATCTGCCTAGCTTCACTCACTAGGACTTTCACCTGGCTTCACTCACCAGGATTTTCCATCTGCCTAGCTTCACTCACTAGGACTTTCACCTGGCTTCACTCACCAGGATTTTCACCTAGCTTCACTCACTAGGGTTTTCCATCTGCCTAACATGCCAGTTAGGACTTCCCAGTCAAGTATCCGGTCAACCTTGACCTACTTGACTCTTCTTCGATCAATATCTTATTGTCAAACATCTAAACCCAAACCAAGACTCAGCTTGGTTAACCAGGTCAACCTTGACCTGAGGGATGTTGCACCAACAAGGGAGACTAACACACTCATAATAAGAAGGAGCCCAAAATGTAATTTGGAATTGGTGCGGTAGTTCAATAATAGTTCTTTAGTGGAATGAATTATTATTGATGAAAATAAGTTGTGTGTTCGGGGCGAACACGGGAAGCTTAATTTCATCGGGAGACCAAAACCAATTCCTCCTCTCGGTCCCTATCGTAACCTCTTGTATATAGAGATTTATACCCACCACATACCCACCTTCTTACCCATCCAATGGGGCCAGTCAAGCTAGCTTGGAACCCAAGCTAAGGCCGGCCAAGACCAAATGGATGAGCCAAGTTGGTGGCCGGCCAAAGCTTGGGTCCCAAGCTTAGGTGGCCGACCACTAGAATATTAAAAAGGATTTTTATTAAAATTATTTCTTATGTGGATATCATGTTTTAAAAGAGAGTTTAAAAAATTTCCTTTTATAGCTTTCTACAAAAGATTAAGAGAAGAGATTAATCTCTTTCCTTATTTGTAAATTAAAAGGATGGTTTTAATTTTTTGGTAAAAACTTTCCTTATTTGTAAATCATCCATATGTTTAAAAGAGAGTTTAAAATTTGAAATCTTTCCTTATTTGTTGAAAAGGTGGATTTTAAATTTTAAGAAAACTTTCCTTTTTAAACCATTTTCATGATTTAAAAGAGAGTTTAAAAAATTAAATATTCTCTTTTATAAGTTTCTACAAAAGATTAAGAAAATATTTGATATCTTTCCTTATTTGTAGATTAAAAGAGATTTTAATTTTTAGAGATAACTTTCTTTTTATCCACATGTTTAAAAGAAAGATTTTAATTTATAAAATTTCCTTTTTATTAACCAATCATGAAGGGATTAAATTATTAAATTATTAAATTATTGAGAAATTTTATAAATTTCTGAAAACAAATTAGGAAGTTTTAATTTTTGTTTTAATTAAAACTTTCCTTAATTTGGGGAGAAGAGTGGCCGGCCAAATAAATTGGAGAAGAGAAAATTATTTTTAATTAAATAAATTTTCCTTTTCATGACAAAAGAATTAAGGAAGTTTTTATTTAAATTTCCTTATTTGCCAAGACCAAAGATTATAAAAGAGGGGGTAGAGGTGCCTTCATGGTGAACAACTCTATTATTCTTTTCCTCCCTCTCTTCCTTGGTGGTCGGCCTCTTCCTCTTCTCTCTTCTCCTTCTTGTGGCTGAACCATCTTGTTCTCTTGGAGTCCTTGTGGTGGCCGGATCTAGCTTGGAGAAAAGGAGAGAAAGGAGGCTTCTCTCTTGCATCCCTTGGAGCTTGGTGGCGGTGGCCGAACCTCATCCTTTCTTGGAGTCATGTGGTGGCCGAACCTTGCAAAGAAGAAGAAGGTGCCTTGGTGGTTCTCATCTCGGAAGATCGTTGCCCACACAACGTCCGGGATTAGAAGAGGAATACGGTAGAAGATCAAGAGGTCATTTTCTACTAAGTAAGGTATAACTAATATAGTTTTCCGCATCATGTTAGTTTTATCTCCATGTAAAAATACTAAATACAAGAGGCATGCGATTCTAATATTTCGAATTAGTTTTCGATGTCGTGTTCTTTTATTTTTCTTTTCCTTGTGATTTGATTGTTCCTTTTGGTTGACCTAAAGTTATTTAAGGAAATTAAATATTAGCTTTCCTTAAAAGGCTTTGTCTAGGCGGTGGTGGTTGTTCTCATATCCAAGAAGGCCATGTGCCCTGCCATGCAGTCCTAGAAGCCAATTTTGGAAATTAATATTTAATGGAATTAATAACCTAGGTGATTTGGATCCAACGTGTTAAGTTCCGCAGGAGATCCAAGTCTAAACCTAAAAGAACAAATAAATTAAACTTAGGACCAAACGTGTTAAGTTCCGCAGGTGATCCGAGTTTAATTTAAAAGAACACATGGTAGCTAGGAAAAGGTTCAAACCTTTGTACAAAATTTTTATACAGTGGAACCATTAGGTTTTCCGAGTAGCAACCAACAATTGGTATCAGAGCTAGGATTTTGCCTCTGTGTATTTGGTATTAGTTTAATTATGCACATGTCATACATAATTTAGGTAGGTTAATAGTAGGATGTGCTAACTTTGTGGATGCAGGATCCAACTATTATGACTTATAGTTATTATGTGTGTGATTGGACCCTTGGACATATCAAGGGCATTTTATTGTGTGTGCATGATTGTATTATAAAAAACAGCAGGAGCTGTATTTAGTTTTATTAGGATTTTATTTTTTTGATCTAGTTACATGTATATTCCTTTTATGGAATATATGATCTGTAACGACCACCCTTCTTACTACTACTATTCTCTAAGGATGACCGTTACTTAAATACTAACTCTACTTAACCGGTATGATTAAAAATCACATGGAAACCCTACCGAAAATTTTCGGCAGAGTCTCCCCTGTACCGGTGACCATATTCAACAATACATGTAATATATACTCAGCCACAAGCGGCTGGAGCACATATCAATCAACCATGCAGTATAATAAATCCAAATAAAGAAAACAATACCACAACTCATCACACCATATCACAATTCATCTACTATGTCCTAATCACATCAAAATATCATGTATTATCTCAAATACTTCTAACATAGCAGAAGACAATAGAAACTAAAAGAAAACTTCTTTCTTAGTCCCAAGGCTTCCATAGTCCTGGCATCACACATCCTTCGAACACCTCATTGTCGCATTCCTTTTTATATCTTTTCCTTTCCTGTATCTGCAGTAAGAGGAAGTGCAATCTATAAGCAAAATTTACTTAGTAAGCGCTATCTAACTCACAAAAACATGAATATGCATGTATACAGAAAGAACTAGAAACTATATGCTCTAAAAGAAATAAAGCATAAACATAACTGCTCATGTCAAACTAATAGCAAAGAAAAGCTAAGGAATCTACACATGTAATTCTAATAGCTAATCATGCTGCTCATCTAATAGGTAAACATGAAAAACTACTAATCTACTAGATAAACATGGTAGAATAAAGAACTAAACTTACTGATTTTTAGAACTATATGAAACTTATTTCATTTGTTCTAACTTAATCTTTAATACTTTATGTTTATGTAAAACTCGTTTTACTTGTTCAAAAACTTATACTTATAATACTTTAAAATAATAATCAACTTCTTCTTGGGCCCAGGCGTAGTACCATCTTATGTGTGTTCCCTAATAGGTTGGGGTAGCGAGCCACCAATCCTAAAAGAGCAGACCTCAGTCTACCAGGGTCAAGACCTCGGAATTGGACACCTGGATTTGTTTAACGACAACCTCGGAAGTCGGGTACTAGCCTCTTGTTAAAAATAAAATACTTATAATCTTAATTACTTCTTCTTTAAATGCCTTGGCATTTTAATAGGCACTTTGGGTGCCAAAAATCAGAATTGCTGAAAAAGAACTCTCTACTCATATAGAATTGCTGAATAGGCGTAAGCCTATTTTGAAGCATATTCGGATTCGGGTAGTCCAGCACATATGCTGAAGAGAGAGACAATGATAAGTTGGATAGGAATTCACTTGTTTGTGGGTTATCCTAAAGAAATGAAAGTAGGTTTATAGTCTTAAAAATCAGAAGGTCATTGTTAGCATCAATGACTGATTTTTAGAAGAGGACTATTTAATGAATCACAAGCCCATAAGTAAATTTGTTCTTAATAAAGGACACGTCTAATCTAGTACCAACTGTACAAGATGAAATATCACAAGAAACTGCAACACGTATCACAATTGATACATAATTATAGACAGTGCCTAATCGTAGTGGGAGGGTTGTCAAACAACCTAAAAGATTCATGTTTTGGGAGAGTCTTTTGGACTTGATCCCAAATGAACATGAGCCTGATCCCGGACATATGATGAAGCACTCCAAGATAAAGATACAGCATCTTGGCAAAGAGCAATGAATAGAGAATTAGAATATATGTATTCTAATAAAATCTAGAAGTTTGTAGAACCACCAGATGGTGTAAAAGCCATTCGGTGAAAATAAGTCTACAATAGGAAAAGATGGATAGATAGGAAGGTAGAAACTTTCAAAGCAAGGCTTGATGAAAAAGGAAACTTTTTCACTGGTAGCCATGCTTAAATCTATCCGGATTCTTTTATCTATTTGGCAAGTGGATGTCAAGACAACATTCCTTAAATGGAAGTCTTGAAAAAAGCATCCATATAAAGCAACCAGAAGGGTACATTGCAAAGGGCAAAGAGCATCTTGTGTGCAAGCTCAATCAGTCTATGAACTGAGGCAAAGCTTCAAGGTCTTGGAAGATCCGATTTATCAAAGTAATCCAGACCTATGGATTTATTTGGTAACCGGATAAGTCTTGTGTATACAAAAAGTGTGATGGAAACGTGGTGATATTTCTTGTACTATACGTAGATAACATTTTTGGTAGTTGGAAACAATATCAAAGTGTTGTCAGAAGTAAGGGTATGGTTGTCCAAACAATTCGATATGAAGGACTTGGGAGAATGTATATATTCTTGGGATCAAAGTAATAAGGGATCGCAAGAAAAGAATATTTTACTTATCCCAAGCTTCATATATCGAAAAAAATCCTTGCTCGTTTTAAGCATGCAAAACTCCAAGAAAGGTTTCTTACTTTTTTAGCATGGAGTAACTTTATCTAAAGAGATGTCTCCGTAGACATCAAAGGAGATAAAGGAAATGAAAGCAGTTCTTTATGCTTCGACTGTTGGAAGCCTAATGTATGCTATGCACGAGATCAGAAATCTATTTTGCCAAGGGCATAATTAGCAGATATCAAAGTAACCCTGGATAAGGACATTGGACTGCAGTAAAGCATATATTGAAGTACCTTAGAGGCACTTAAGATTATATGCTAGCTTACAAGGCAGTAAATTTGGTCCCTGTGGGTTGCACGGATTTTGATTTCCAATCGGATAGGGACAATAGTAAGTTAACCTTGGGGTTTTGTGTTTTAGGAGAGTGATAAGCATAGGTGTTTTTCTGGACTCCACCATAGAAGATGAGTATATGGCAAGCCTCTGAGGTAGTCATAAAAGCTGAATGACTCAATAACCTCAAGATAGACTTAGATATGATTTCTGGTTTGTCCAAAGATTATTACAATTTATTGTAATAATAGTGGTGCAGTAGCAAACTCGAAGAAACCATGAGTTTATAAGGCAAGTAAACACAATAGAGCGCAAGTACCACCCAATACGAGAAATCGTATAAACGAGGAGAAGTTGTTGCTACCTAGATTACATCAGATGATGACCTATAGATCTTTTCACTAAGGCCCTTAAGGCAAGAGCTTTTGATGGACATGTTGAAGGGTTGGGAATCAGGTGTATGGCAGCAGATGTGCCAGCTTAGTCTTTTAGTATAAGTGGGAGATTGTTAGGATGTATACTAAAAGCCTAGCTTTTGATATAAATATTTATCTAGAAATAAAAATCACATTGGTCAAATGTCTACATTTATGATAAATGTAGTTGTTCAATTAATTTATATTGTAGATAACATGGTGTATGGTGTCACACACAGAAGATCATGTTATCAGTACCTTATAAATTATAAACAGTAGCTCACGACCAAGATGGAAAGGAAAAAACCATTGGAAGGTCGTAGTGTAATTAGGTATTAGTTTATCTTAACTATATAATTACACTAGTACACTTAGAGTGTATTGAGTAGGACCATTAGAGGTCGTTTCTTTTATACTGACTTTATAAAGGAACAAAGACCTCAGTTATTATGGAAGTGTGTGCTCTTAATCCTAATATAATAACAAGCACATATATTTGATATTTATTTCTTTAATTTATCAATGGGTGAGATTTAGTTCGATAAATCAATAAGCCCGATAAGTTGGGAAATGATATCACTTATAGTGTGTGTTGTTGATTATAGAAGGAAACTGTGTCCTAGTAATCTAGGTTGAGAATGTCCCCAAGAGGAGCTCATAAGGATTGTCATGTTAAACCCTGCAGGTGGACTTAGTCCGACATGACGATAAGGTTGAGTGGTACTACTCTTGGACTAAGATATTAATTAAATGAGTTGTCAGTAACTCACTTAATTAGTGGACATTCGACATCTTAAACACAGGGAGACTAACACACTCATAATAAGAAGGAACCCAAAATGTAATTTGGAATTGGTGCGGTAGTTCAATAATAGTTCTTTAGTGGAATGAATTATTATTGATGAAAATAAGTTGTGTGTTCGGGGCGAACACGGGAAGCTTAATTTTATCGGGAGACCAAAACCAATTCCTCCTCTCGGTCCCTATCGTAGCCTCTTGTATATAGAGATTTATACCCACCACATACCCACCTTCTTACCCATCCAATGGGGCCAGCCAAGCTAGCTTGGAACCCAAGCTAGGGCCGGCCAAGACCAAATGGATGAGCCAAGTTGGTAGCCGGCCAAAGCTTGGGTCCCAAGCTTAGGTGGTCGGCCACTAGAATATTAAAAAGGATTTTTATTAAAATTATTTCTTATGTGGATATCATGTTTTAAAAGAGAGTTTAAAAAATTAAAAATTTCCTTTTATAGATTTCTACAAAAGATTAAGAGAAGAGATTAATCTCTTTCCTTATTTGTATATTAAAAGGATGGTTTTAATTTTTTGGTAAAAACTTTCCTTATTTGTAAATCATCCATATGTTTAAAAGAGAGTTTAAAATTTGAAATCTTTCCTTATTTGTTGAAAAGGTGGATTTTAAATTTTAAGAAAACTTTCCTTTTTTAACCATGTTCATGATTTAAAAGAGAGTTTAAAAAATTAAATATTCTCTTTTATAAATTTCTACAAAAGATTAAGAAAAGATTTGATATCTTTCCTTATTTGTAGATTAAAAGAGATTTTAATTTTTAGAGATAACTTTCTTTTTATCCACATGTTTAAAAGAAAGATTTTAATTTATAAAATTTCCTTTTTATTAACCAATCATGAAGGGATTAAATTATTGAGAAATTTTATAAATTTCTGAAAACAAATTAGAAAGTTTTAATTTTTGTTTTAATTAAAACTTTCCTTGATTTGGGGAGAAGAGTGGCCAGCCAAATAAATTGGAGAAGAGAAAATTATTTTTAATTAAATAAATTTTCCTTTTCATGGCAAAAGAATTAAGGAAGTTTTTTATTTAAATTTCCTTATTTGCCAAGACCAAAGATTATAAAAGAGGGGGTAGAGGTGCCTTCATGTTTCCTTATTTAAATTTTCCTTTTCATGTTCATGATTGATTTATAAAAAGGAAATTTAATAAATTAAAATCTTTCTTTTAAACATGTGGATAAAAAGAAAGTTATCTCTAAAAATTAAAATCTCTTTAAATCTACAAATAAGGAAAGATATCAAATCTTTTCTTAATCTTTTGTAGAAACTTATAAAAGAGAATATTTATTTTTTAAACTCTCTTTTAAATCATGAACATGGTTAAAAAAGGAAAGTTTTTTTAAAATTTAAAATCCACCTTTTAATCAATAAATAAGGAAAGATTTCAAATTTTAAACTCTCTTTTAAACATGTAGATGATTTATAAATAAGGAAAGTTTTTACCAAAAATTAAAACCATCCTTTTAATTTACAAATAAGAGATTAATCTCTTCTCTAAATCTTTTGTAGAAAACTATAAAAGGAAATTTTTAATTTTTAAACTCTCTTTTAAAACATCCACATAAGAAATAATTTTAATAAAAA
The DNA here is from genome assembly GCF_018446385.1 of Zingiber officinale. NCBI lineage: Eukaryota > Viridiplantae > Streptophyta > Magnoliopsida > Zingiberales > Zingiberaceae > Zingiber > Zingiber officinale. The sequence goes on along the minus strand of NC_055995.1, from coordinate 136,661,199 downwards.
TCCTTTTAAATATTTTAGTGGCCGGCCACCTAAGCTTGGGACCCAAGCTTTGGCCGGCCACCAACTTGGCTCAACCATTTGGTCTTGGCCGGCCCTAGCTTGGGTTCCAAGCTAGCTTGGCCGACCCCATTGGATGGGTAAGAAGGTGGGTATGTGGTGGGTATAAATCTCTATATACAAGAGGCTACAATAGGGACCGAGAGGAGGAATTGGTTTTGGTCTCCCGATAAAATTAAGCATCCCGTGTTCACCCTGAACACACAACTTAATTTTATCAATAATAATTCATCCCACTAGAGAACTATTATTGAACTACCGCACCAATCCCAAATTACATTTTTGGGCTCCTTCTTATTATGAGTGTGTTAGTCTCCCTGTGTTTAAGATGTCGAATGTCCACTAATTAAGTGAGTTACTGACAACTCATTTAATTAATATCTTAGTCCAAGAGTAGTACCACTCAACCTTATCGTCATGTCGGACTAAGTCCACCTGCAGAGTTTAACATGACAATCCTTATAAGCTCCTCTTGGGGACATTCTCAACCTAGATTACTAGGACACAGTTTCCTTCTATAATCAACAACACACACTATAAGTGATATCATTTCCCAACTTATCGGACTTATTGATTTATCGAACTAAATATCACCCATTGATAAATTAAAGAAATAAATATCAAATATATGTGCTTGTTATTATATTAGGATTAAGAGCACACACTTCCATAATAACTGAGGTCTTTGTTCCTTTATAAAGTCAGTATAAAAGAAACGACCTCTAATGGTCCTACTCAATACACTCTAAGTGTACTAGTGTAATTATATAGTTAAGATAAACTAATACCTAATTACACTACGACCTTCCAATGGTTTTTTCCTTTCCATCTTGGTCGTGAGCTACTGTTTATAATTTATAAGGTACTGATAACATGATCTTCTGTGTGTGACACCACACACCATGTTATCTACAATATAAATTAATTGAACAACTACATTTATCATAAATGTAGACATTTGACCAATGTGATTTTTATTTCTAGATAAATGTTTATACTTAAAGCTAGGCTTTTAGTATACATCCTAACAATCTCCCGCTTATACTAAAAGACTAAGCTGCTATATCTGCTGCCATACATCTGATTTCCAACCCTTCAACATGCCCATCAAAAGCTCTTGCCTTAAGGGCCTTAGTGAAAAGATCTATAGGTCATCATCTGATGCAATCTAGGCAGCAACAACTTCTCCTCGTTTATACGATTTCTCGTATTGGGTGGTACTTGCGCTCTATTATGTTTATTTTCCTTATAGACTCATGGTTTCTTCGAGTTTGCTACTGCACCACTATTATTACAATAAATTGTAATAATCTTTGGACAAATCAGAAATCATATCTAAGTCTATCTTGAGGTTATTGAGTTATTCAGCTTTTATGGCTACCTCAGAGGCTTGTCATATACTCAGCTTCTATGGTGGAGTCTAAAAAAATACCTATGCTTATCACTCTTCCATAGTTATGTCTTTACCTCCTAAAGTAAACACAAAACCCCGAGGTTGACTTACTATTGTCCCTATCCGATTGGAAGTCAAAATCTGTGCAATTCACAGGGACCAAATCAACTGCCTTGTAAGCTAGCATATAATTTCTAGTGCCTCTAAGGTACTTCAATATATGCTTTACTGCAGTCCAATGTCCTTGTCAAGGGTTACTTTAATATCTGCTAACTATGCCCTTGGCAAAATAGATTTTTGATCTCGTGCATAGCATACATTAGGCTTCCGATAGCCGAAGCATAAAGATCTGCCTTCATTTCCTCTATCTCCTTTGATGTCTTCGAATACATCTCTTTAGATAAAGGTACTCCAAGCCCAAAAGGTAAGAAACCTTTCTTGGAGTTCTGCATGCTTAAAACGAGCAAGAATTTTTTTTCGATATATGAAGCTTGGGATAAGTAAAATATTCTTTTATTGTGATCCCTTATTTCTTTGATCCCAAGAATATATATACATTCTCCCTAGTCCCTCATATCGAATTGTTTGGACAACCATACCCTTACTTCTGACAACACTTTGATATTATTTCCAACTACCAAAAATGTTATCTACGTGTAGTACAAGAAATACCACCACGTTTCCATCACACTTTTTGTATACACAAGATTTATCCGGTTACTTAATAAATCCATAGGTCTGGATTACTTTGATAAACCGGATGTTCCAAGACCTTGAAGCTTTGCCTCAGTCCATAGACTGATTGAGCTTGCATACAAGATGCTCTTTGCCCTTTGCAATGAACCCTTCTGGTTGCTTTATATGGATGCTTTCTTCAAGACTTCCATTTAAGGAATGCTGTCTTGACATCCACTTGCCAAATAGATAAAAGAATCCGGATAGACTTAAGCATGACTACCAGTGAAAAAGTTTCCTTTTTCATCAAGCCTTGCTTTGAAAGTTTCTACCTTTCTGTCTATCCATCTTTTCCTATTGTAGACTTATTTTCACCGAATGACTTTTACACTATCTGGTGGTTCTACAAGCTTCCAGATTTTATTAGAATACATATATTCTAATTCTGTATTCATTGCTCTTTGCCAAGATGTTGCATCTTTATCTTGGAGTGCTTCATCATATATCCGGGATCAGGCTCATGTTCATTTGGGATCAAGTCCAAAAGACTCTCCCAAAACATGAATCTTTTAGGTTGTTTGACAACCCTCCAACTACGATGATGCACTGTCTATAATTGTGTATCAATTGTGATACGTGTTGCAGTTTCTTGTGATATTTCATCTTGTACAGTTGGTACTAGATTAGACGTGTCCTTTATTAAGAACAAATTTACTTATGGGCTTGTGATTCATTAAATAGTCCTCTTTTAAAAATCAGTCATTGATGCTAACAATGACCTTCTGATTTTTAAGACTATAAACCTACTTTCATTTCTTTAGGATAACCCACAAACAAGTGAATTCCTATCCAACTTATCATTGTCTCTCTTCAGCATATATGCTGGACTACCCGAATCCGAATATGCTTCAAAATAGGCTTACGCTTATTCAGCAATTCTATATGAGTAGAGAGTTCTGACTTTGAAAGGTACTATGTTCACTTTCTTTTCCAGAGTATACCCTTAAAATGAACTTGGTAATTTTCTGAATAACTCATCATCAATCTAATTATTTCCATAAGAGTCCTATACCTTTTTTCTACTACATCATTCTGTTGGGGTGTACCAGGTGCAGTTAGTTGAGAGTGAATCCCTACTTTTGATAAGTAACTCCTAAATTGTCCCAAGAGGTACTTGCCACTACGATCTTACCATAGTGACTTGATACTTTTACTTTAACGTTTCTCTGCATCAGTCTTGTACTCTTTGAACTAATCAATGTTGGTTGCTACTCGGAAAACCTAATGGTTCCACTGTACAAAAATTTTGTACAAAGGTCTGAACCTTTTCCTAGCTACCATGTGTTCTTTTTAAATTAAACTTGGATCACCTGCGGAACTTAACACATTTGATCCAAAATTTAATCTATTTGTTCTTTTAGGTTTTGACTTGGATCTCCTGCGGAACTTAACACGTTCGATCCAAATCACCTAGGTTATTAATTCCATTAAATATTAATTTCCAAAATTGGTTTCCAGTACTGACGTGGCGAGGCACATGGCCTTCTTGGATATGGGAGCAACCACCACCGACTAGACAAAACCTTTTAAGGAAAGCTAATATTTAATTTCCTAAAATAACTTTAGGTTAACCGAAAGGGACAATCAAATCACAAGGAAAAGAAAAAACAAAGAACACAACATCGAAAATAAATTCGAAATACTAGGATCGCATGCATATTGTATTTGGTATTATTTCCAAAAATAACTAGTATGATGCGGAAAGAAAAATACTAGTTATACCTTTTAGAAAGACCTTTTGATCTTCTACCGTATTCCTCTTCTAACCTCGGACGTTGTGTGGGCAACGATCTTCCGAGATGAGAAACCACCAAAACACCTTCTTCTCCTCCTTGCAAGATTCGGCCAAACCAAGTGCACCTCCAAGGAAGAAGAGAAACCACCAACCAAGCTCCAAGGAATAAAAGCTTTCTCTCCTTCTTCTCCAAGCTAGAATCCGGCCACCACTTGATCTCCAAGGAAGAAGAGAAGTTCGGCCACAAGATGGAGAGAAGAGAAAAGAAGATGGCCGGCCACACCAAGGAAGAAAAGAGGGAGAAGAATAATAAAAGTTATGTGTCATGAAGGCACCCCAACCCCCTCTTTTATATTCCTTAGCTTTGGTAAATAAGGAAATTTAATTACAATAAAATTTCCTTAACTTTCCTTGACAATAATTAATTAAGAAAAATTAAATAAAATTTCCTAATCAATTCATCATGGCCGACCAACTCAATAAGAGAGCAAACAAGACAATTTTTAATCAACAATTAAAAATTCCTTATTTGTCTTCGGAAATTTAAAAAAATAAAATTTCCCTTTAAAATCCCTTCATGGTTGATAAAAAGAAATTTCTATAATTTTAATTTTCCAACATGTGAATAATTTTTCAAAGAGAAAATAAAATATCTTTCCTATCTACAAATAAGGAAAGAGATCTAATCTCTTTTCTTAATCTTTTGTAGAAGAGATATTTTAATTTTAATTCTCTCCAATAAATTATATCTTCCACATAAGAAAAATTTAAAATTAAAATTCTTTTAAATTTAATGGGGGCTGGCCACCTAAGCTTGGGTTCAAGCTAGGGCCGGCCACCCATGAATCAAGGCTTGGCTGGCCCTAGCTTGATCCACAAGCTAGCTTGGCCGGCCCCCTTATCATGGGTATAAAGGTGGGTATAGGTGGGTATAGTACTCTATAAATAAGAGGCTACGATAGGGACCGAGAGGAGGAATTGGTTTTGGTCTCCCGATAAAATTAAGCATCCCGTGTTCGCCCCGAACACACAACTTAATTTTATCAATAATAATTCATTCCACTAGAGAACTATTATTGAACTACCGCACCAATCCCAAATTACATTTTTGGGCTCCTTCTTATTATGAGTGTGTTAGTCTCCCTGTGTTTAAGATGTCGAATGCCCACTAATTAAGTGAGTTACTGACAACTCATTTAATTAATATCTTAATCCAAGAATAGTACCACTCAACCTTATCGTCATGTCGGACTAAGTCCACCTGCAGGGTTTAACATGACAATCCTTATGAGCTCATCTTGGGGACATTATCAACCTAGATTACTAGGACACAGTTTCCTTCTATAATCAACAACACACACTATAAGTGATATCATTTCCCAACTTATCGGGTTTATTGATTTATCGAACTAAATCTCACCCATTGATAAATTAAAGAAATAAATATCAAATATATGTGCTTGTTATTATATTAGGATTAAGAGCACACACTTCCATAATAACTGAGGTATTTGTTCCTTTATAAAGTCAGTATAAAAGAAACGACCTCAAATGGTCCTACTCAATACACTCTAAGTGTACTAGTGTAATTATATAGTCAAGATAAACTAATTCCTAATTACACTACGACCTTCCAATGGTTTGTTCCTTTCCATTTTGGTCGTGAGTTACTGTTTATAATTTATAAGGTACTGATAACATGATCTTCTGTATGTGACACCACATACTATGTTATCTACAATATAAATTAATTGAACAACTACAACTAAATGTAGACAATTTGACCAAATGTGATTCTTTATTCAAAATAAATGTTTACAAAAGCTTAGGCTTTCAGTATACACTCTAACAATCAAAGCACTTAGTCTTGCGGCACATTAAGTAAATGTATTTGTATCTTGAATAATTCTCTATAAAATAGACGAAATATTCGATACTACCTCTTGACTGGATAGTCATAGGATTACACAAATCAGAATGAACCAATTCAATATATCTTTGGCTCCATACCCCTTAGACTTAAAAACTTCTTGGTTATTTTTCCTTCCAAGTAAGACTCGCAGGTTGGAAAGATTTCCACTACTAATGAACCTAAAAGTTCATCAGCTACCAATGAATCCTACTCAAGTTAATATAACCTAGCCTTAGATGCCAAAAATATAATTGGTTCATTTCCGAAGGTTGCTTTCTCTTAAAGTTAGAAGATGTGTTACTAATTTTCATTTGTTGCATCGTGGGAGTTATTGGATTATAATTTGTCAACCAACATACCAGAATAGATAACTTCCCTATTTTTCTTGATAACAACTTTGTTATCAAAATAGACACAATATCTATTCTATAATAGTTTAGAAACTGAAATCAGGTTCTTTCTAAACTTAGTATGTAAAGATAATTTCTAATAATCCATATTTTATTCCTATTAGAGAATAAAACTCTCCCACTGCAACAGCTGCTACTTTTGCAGTATTACCCATGTGGACGGTGTTTTTATTTTCATTTAGTTGTCGGGTTTTCTGGAACCCTGCAATGAATTGCAGACATGATTAATGGCATCTGTATCTACACTTCAGGTTCTGATAGATAACACCACTAGACATGTTTCAACTAATGAATTAAATACACCTAAATTGTTCTTAGTTCTAAGAAGACAATCTACCTTAATGTCGAAGTCCTATTTCCAATCATTACAATTGGGACTACTAAGTCTTTTCTATAGTATAACAACTAGAGGATTGACTAACATTTTAAATTCTAAGAGTCACAAAAAATATTTGGTCAAGATCAACTCCTTAAAATTCCCATGAATTTTGTATGCCTGCAGTTTTCAGTACAGCACGGCCAAAGGGTTACCAGGATCTGGTCCTGATTATACCTGCAGTTAATATTAGGTTAATTCTACCCAGAACGGCTTTCAGGACCAGATACGGACACTACGAGTTCGTAGTCATGCCTTTTGGTGTGACTAATGCACCTGCAGTTTTCATGGACCTGATGAACAGAGTGTTCAGAGAGTACCTTGACAAATTTGTCATTGTGTTCATCGACGACATTCTAATCTATTCTAGAACCCCAGAGGAGCATGACACGCATTTGAGGATAGTACTGCAGACTCTTCAGCAAAAGCAGCTTTACTCTAAGTTCTCAAAGTGTGAGTTCTGGTTAGATCAGGTGGCATTTCTAGGTCACATAATTTCTAAAGAAGGCATTCAAGTGGATCCAGCCAAAATAGAAGCAGTCAACAACTGGAGTAGACCCAAGAACGCCAGGGAGATCAGAAGCTTCCTTGGTTTAGCTGGGTATTACAGGAAATTTGTGGAGGACTTTTCCAGGATAGCCTCTCCACTAACAACTCTCACCAGAAAGAACAAGAAGTTTGAATGGTCAGATAAATGTGAGCAGAGTTTCCAAGAGCTCAAGAAGAGACTGACCAGTGCTCATATTCTGACTGTTCCAGAAAGTGACAGGAGTTTTGACATCTACAGTGATGCTTCCAAGATGGGCTTAGGAGCTGTACTCATGCAGGAAGGAAAAGTGATAGCTTATGCTTCCAGACAACTAAAAAACTATGAGAAGAATTACCCCACTCATGATCTTGAGCTGGCAGCTGTGGTCTTTGCACTAAAACTCTAGCAACATTATTTGTATGACGTTCAGTGTAGAATTTTCACAGACCATCAGAGTCTTAAGTACTTTTTCACTCAGAAGGACTTAAACATGAGACAGTGTAGGTGGCTAGAGTTGGTCAAAGATTATGACTGTGAAATCCTCTACCACCCAGGTAAAGCAATAAAGTGACAGATGCACTAAGCAGAAAATCCAGTGCATCCCTGATGTCTTTGTCATCATTAGCCCTACCACTGCAGAAGGAGTTGTCAGATTTTGGAATGGAAATTATTTATGGGCAACTCTCTACATTGACCTTAGAGTCTACCTTACTTGAGGATATACAGAGAAAGCAAAGTGAAGATCCAGATATCCAGAAGATCAAGCAAGGGATACAGAAAGAAGAAAATTCGGAGTTTCGAGTATCAGACAGTGGAATTCTTTATCAGGGGAGCCGCCTGTGTGTCCCCAGTGATGAAGAGCTGAGAAATAAAATTTTAGAAGAAGCTCATAGTACACCTTACTCCATGCATCCTGGTTCTACCAAGATATATCAAGACATGAAACAGAGATTCTGGTGGTCTGGAATCAAAAGAGATGTAGCTAAATATGTCAGTACCTGCCTGACATGTCAGAGGGTCAAAGCAGAACACCAGAGACCAGGAGGAGTTCTACAGCCTCTTCCTATACCAGAGTGGAAGTGGGAAGACATATCCATGGACTTCATAACAGGTCTCCCAAGAACCACAAATGGATATGATGCGATATGGGTGATAGTGGACAGATTGACCAAGTCTGCTCATTTTCTAGCCATCAAGGTGTCCCACTCTATAGAGCAGTTGGCACAACTGTATGTTAAAGAGGTGATCAGACTTCACGGAGTTCCTAAATCTATTGTTTCTGATAGAGATGGGCGCTTCACCTCTCACTTTTGAGAGTGTGTTCAGACTGCACTAGGCACCAAACTCAAGTTCAGCACAGCCTTCCATTCTCAGACTGATGGACAGACAGAGCGAGTAAATCAGATTCTAGAAGATATGCTCAGAGCTTGTGCACTAGATTTCAAAGGAAGTTGGTGCAAGTATCTATGCTTAGCTGAATTTGCCTACAACAATAGCTATCAGGCCACCATCAAGATGACACCTTATGAGGCACTATATGGCAGGAAATGCAGATCACCCATATGCTGGCAAGAAGCAGGAGAGAGAAAAGAGATGGAAGTAGAGTTGGACATTCAGACAGAGCTGATAGACGAGACCACTCAGGTGATCCAGAAGATCAGACAGAGAATTGAGACTGCCCAGAGCAGACAGAAGAATTATGCTGACACACGCCGTAGGCCATTGGAATTTCAAGTAGGAGATTCAGTTTTCCTCAAGGTCGCTCCTATGAAGGGAGTGATGAGATTTGGCAAGAAGGGCAAATTAAGTCCTCATTATGTAGGACCTTACCTGATCACAGAAAGAATTGGGAAAGTAGCTTACAAGCTGGATTTACCACAGGACATGTCAGCAATACATAATGTATTTCATGTCTCTCTGCTAAAGAAGTATCTCCACGACCCTAGCCAAGTGATTCAGCCTCAGTCAGTGCAGATCCAAGAGGATCTTAGTTATGAGAGCAGACCTACACAGATAGTGGACAGAGCAGTCAAGAGACTAAGAAATAAAGAAGTGCCACTAGTGAAGGTTATCTGGCAGAACCAGAAGCACGAGGAAGTCACTTGGGAGCGGGAGGACAGTATGAGACAGAAGTATCCAGAGCTATTCTAAGTTCGAGGACGAACTTTTTATAAGGTATGGGGAGTTGTAACGACCCAATTTTCCATATTTCAAGTTCCAAATATCCATAAAAATATTTGGAAATACTTTTAAAATATTCTAGAGATTTTTAGGAATTTTTAGAGTATTTTTATGTAATTTTTGGAGTTCGTTTGGTATTTTTACCGAGAGGAGAAAGTTAAAAAAAAAAAGTTATAGAAGCTAGGTTTCGAACCCAGCTCCTCGGACCCAAGCACAACCGACTCGACCAATCGAGCTAAGCTCGTTTTGTTAACTAAATATGGGAATAAATTTATTTAAGGTATAGTTTCGATTTAAACCCTAGTATAAGAAAAGAAAATTAGGTTTTGGGATTTCGGAAAATCAGAATTTCCTCTCAAAAATCCTTTCTCTTCTCACACGACGACGCCGACTCCTGCTCGGGCGAAAACTGCAGCCTCTCCTAGGGTTTCCTCCCTCCGACGGCCGGTGAAGTTTTCTCTCCGGCGAACCCTCGCGGATCCGAGCTTCCCTCGTGGAGGAGGGTCTGTGGGCACAAGGGAGGTTGAAGCTCCGAGCAAACCGGAACCCTAGAGTTCTTCCCGTCGGTTGTAAGTCCAAGCAAATCACGGTGAGTTGCTACTCACCTGCAGTAGGATAGCTCCGAGATTTGTTTTCCTTGCTGCCGTGATTTAAGGATTTTGGTTTTATGCTATTGCCGTGAGTTTGATTTTTGAAGCATGCTGTGAAATCGCTTGTGTGTTTGCTGCCGTGTACTTCAAAGAAGGGAAATAATTGTATGAACTAGGCATTTTTGTTCCTTTAGATATAGGGCAGTTGACATTGAACAGGGGAAGAGTTGTAGTTTCGGGTTGCTTGTGTTGGTTGCTGCCATGTTGTTCCCTTTTTGATTAGGGTTCTGTTTAATTGAAGTTTAGTAGCATGCATTCTTGGTTTTCTTTCTTTTAAATTCTGTGGCAGCTAGAATTAGTATCCTGTTGCTAGATATGGGTTTTGATTTTGGAACGAAACAAGCTTTATATAGGTTCCAAGTTTCCAACAGGTTTAGTGGAAGAATTCAGCAAGCTTGATTCAAGTATCCTGTTGATGATGGAATGAAACCGTAGTTGATGTTGCTAGTATCCTGTTCCAAGTGTTCTGTTGCAAGAATTCTGCAAGCTTGATTCCTTTATATTGCAATTTATTGTGCAGAATGGTTGCTAGGGATTTAGCTGAGTAGTTAGTGAACATCGAGTTTAAGTAGAAGCAATATCCATTTTTCTCTAGCTCATTAGGCATGATTTTGGTATAGAATTCAGCCTAGTTTTCTTAGGTGCATATATGCCTCAATAGTTTCCTCTCGAGGTAGGAATGTTTACAGAATGAATAGAATGATTAAGCATTGTAGAACAGAATCTTGTTAAGCATTGTAGTGTAGAATTTTGTACCATTCACAGTGCAGATTTGTATTAGTCTTATATGCTGATTTTCTAGTTTTCATTTGCTATTATTGAGTATGTGCAGTTTTTAATTGCTATGAGTTGAGCATGATCAGTTTTCTTTATTACTAGATACACATGAGTAGTTTCTTTAGTTTTTATTTGCTATTTTAATAAGCATGAACAACCATGTATTCTAGTGGGAAAATAAGAGTTTTATCAAATTATTTTAGAAGCATTAACAAGTAAAAAGAAAGAAAAATAAAAGAAAGAAAAGGCCAAGGCCTTAAGTAAATCCCAAAGTCAAGACTTTAGGTATTTTGACACACAAGATGCTATTAAAATGCCAAGGCATTTAAAGAAGAAGTAATTAAGTTAATAAGTATTTTACTTTTAAGAAGAGGCTAGTATCCGACTTCCAAGGTTGCCGTTAAACAAATCCATGTGTTCAATTCCAAGGTCTTGGCCCTGGTAGACCAAGGTCTGCTCTTTTAGGATTGGCGGCTCGCTACCCCAACCTATTAGGGAACGCGCATAAAATGGTACTATGCCTGGGCCCAAGAGAAGTTGTTTATTATTTTCAAGTATTAAAGTATAAATTTTAAACAAGTGAAATAAAAGAATAAGTTTAGAGTAAATGAAGTAAGTTTCACTTTGTTTTAAAGATCAGCAAGTTTAGCTTTCTTTTATACTAGCAGCTTTTACATGTTTAGTTTCTTACATGTTACTTATTTGCTAGTTGATGAGCATGTTTAGCTTTATATGTTAGCTTTTCAGTTAGTTGATTTCTTTGCTATTTATGAGCATGAGTAGCTTTACATGTTAGCATTCAGTTTTAGCATGTTTTTATTTATATACATGCATATCGAGATTTTGTGAGTTAGATAGCGCTCACTAAGCATTTTGCTTATAGTCTGCATTTCTCCTACTGCAGATAAAAGATAAAGGAAGAGGAAAAGTATAAGAAGGAAGGCGACAAGGAGATGCTATGACGGTGTGTGATGCCAGGACTATGGAGAGATCTTGGGACTTAGCTTAAAAATAATTATTAAGATTGCTTCCGTCGAATTGTTAAGAGAGTTTAGAACTTGTATATGCTATTTTCATTGGAGTGTTTTTATCATGCATTGATAGAGTTATCTCTTTCAGTATTTTGATTCTTTTTCATATATATAAACTGCGTGGTTATCTTATATATGTTCCAGCCGCCTGTGGCTGATGTATACAGTGTTTGTATATCAGTTTAAGGTCACCGGTACATGGGAGATTCTGCCGAAATTTTTCGGTAGGGTTTCCATGTGGTTTTTAATCACACCGGTTAAGTAGAGTTAGTGGTTAAGTAACAGTCACCCTTAGGTAGTAGTAGCAGTAAGAAGGGTGGTCGTTACATAAATTATGTATGACATGTGCATAATTAAACTAATACCAAATACACGGAGGCAAAACCCTAGCTTTGATACCAATTGTTGGTTGCTACTCGGAAAACCTAATGGTTCCATTGTACAAAAATTTTGTACAAAGGTCTGAACCTTTTTCTAGCTACCATGTGTTCTTTTAAATTAAACTTGGATCGCCTGCGGATCTTAACACGTTTGATCCAAAGTTTAATCTATTTGTTCTTTTAGGTTTTGACTTGGATCTCCTGCGGAACTTAACACTTTCGATCCAAATCACCTAGGTTATTAATTCTATTAAATATTAATTTTCAAAATTGGCTTCCAGTACTGACGTGGCGAGGCACATGGCCTTCTTGGATATGGGAGCAACCACCACTGACTAGACAAAGCCTTTTAAGGAAAACTAATATTTAATTTCCTTAAATAACTTTAGGTCAACCGAAAAGAACAATCAAATCACAAGGAAAAGAAAAACAAAAGAACACAACATCGAAAACAAATTCAAAATACTAGAATCGTGTGCCTCTTGTATTTGGTATTTTTACATGAAGATAAAACTAGTATGATGCGGAAATAAAATACTAGTATACTTTTTCTTTTGTAAAAAAAAAACCTCTAGGTCTTCTACCGTATTCCTCTTCTAACCTCGGACGTTGTGTGGGCAACGATCTTCCGAGATGAGAACCACCAAGCACCTTCTTCTTCCTTGCAAGTTTTGGCCATCAAAACTTCTCCTAGGATGAAGAGGTTTGGCCACCACCACCATGCTCCAAGGGATGCTAGAAACAAAGCTTTCTTTCTCTCCTTCTTCTTCTTCTTCTCTAAACTTGATCCGACCACCATATGAATCTCCACAAGAAGGATGAGGTTCGGCCATCAAAGAGAAGAGAGGAGGAGAGGATGGCCGACCACACCAAGGAAGAAAAAGAGGGAGAAAATAGAATAGAGTTCTTGTTATGAAGGCACCTCTACCCCCTCTTTTATAATCCTTGGTCTTGGCAAATAAGGAAATTTTAATAAAAACTTCCTTAATTCCTTTGCCATGAAAAATAAATTTAATTGATATAAAATCAATTTCTCTTTTATTAATCAACATGGCCGACCACAATAATCTAAGCAAAGGAATTTTAATTCAATCAAGAATTAAAACCTTCCTAATTTGTTTCCGGAAATTTTAAAAATAAAATTTCTCTAATAATTTTTATCCCTTCATGATTGGTTTATAAAAAGGAAATTTAATAAATTAAAATCCTTCTTTTAAACATGTGGATAAAAAGAAAGTTATCTCTGAAAATTAAAATCTCTTTTAATCTACAAATAAGGAAAGATATCAAATCTTTTCTTAATCTTTTGTAGAAACTTATAAAAGAGAATATTTAATTTTTAAACTCTCTTTTAAATCATGAACATGGTTAAAAAGGAAAGTTTTTTTAAAATTTAAAATCCACCTTTTAATCAACAAATAAGGAAAGATTTCAAATTTTAAACTCTCTTTTAAACATGTAGATGATTTATAAATAAGGAAAGTTTTTACCAAAAATTAAAACCATCCTTTTAATCTACAAATAAGAGATTAATATCTTTTCTAAATCTTTTGTAGAAAACTATAAAAGGAAATTTTTAATTTTTAAACTCTCTTTTAAAACATCCACAAAAGAAATAATTTTAATAAAAATCCTTTTAAATATTTTAGTGGCCGACCACCTAAGCTTGGGACCCAAGCTTTGGCCGACCACCAACTTGGCTCAACCATTTGGTCTTGGCCGGCCCTAGCTTGGGTTCCAAGCTAGCTTGGTCGGCCCCATTGGATGGGTAAGAAGGTGGGTATGTGGTGGGTATAAATCTCTATATACAAGAGGCTACGATAGGGACCGAGAGGAGGAATTGGTTTTGGTCTCCCGATAAAATTAAGCATCCCGTGTTCGCCCCGAACACACAACTTAATTTTATCAATAATAATTCATTCCAGTAGAGAACTATTATTGAACTTCCGCACCAATCCCAAATTACATTTTTGGGCTCCTTCTTATTATGAGTGTGTTAGTCTCCCTGTGTTTAAGATGTCGAATGTACACTAATTAAGTGAGTTACTGACAACTCATTTAATTAATATCTTAGTCCAAGAGTAGTACCACTCAACCTTATCGTCATGTCGGACTAAGTCCACCTGCAGGGTTTAACATGACAATCCTTATGAGCTCATCTTGGGGACATTCTCAACCTAGATTACTAGGACACAGTTTCCTTCTATAATCAACAACACACACTATAAGTGATATCATTTCCCAACTTATCGGTCTTATTGATTTATCGAACTAAATCTCACCCATTGATAAATTAAAGAAATAAATATCAAATATATGTGCTTGTTATTATATTAGGATTAAGAGCACACACTTCCATAATAACTGAGGTCTTTGTTCCTTTATAAAGTCAGTATAAAAGAAACGACCTCTAATGGTCCTACTCAATACACTCTAAGTGTACTAGTGTAATTATATAGTTAAGATAAACTAATATCTAATTACACTACGACCTTCCAATGGTTTGTTCATTTCCATCTTGGTCGTGAGCTACTGTTTATAATTTATAAGGTACTGATAACATGATCCTCTGTGTGTGACACCACACACCATGTTATCTACAATATAAATTAATTGAACAACTACATTTATCATAAATATAGACATTTGACCAATGTGATTCTTATTTCTAGATAAATGTTTATACCAAAAGCTAGGCTTTTAGTATACATCCTAACAGATCATCATATAGAAACCTAAGTCAAATAGTTCTAATTTTCAAAATTGAATCTAAGACTATAGAAGAAGCCCTACCTGACCCGGACTGGATAATTGTAATGCAAGAGGAAAATCAAGTATGGGATTCAAAATAGAATATTAATTAATAAATTTTATAATAAAATCCCTTATGAAATATATTACAATAAAATACCTAATCTAAATTATCTAAAAGTTTTTAGATGTAAAGTACACATATTAAACACTAGAGACTATTTAGGTAAATTTACATATAAATCTTCAACTGTCATCTTCTTAGAGTATTTGACAACCAGTAGGGCTTATAGGGTTTATAACAAAAAATGTCCTAAAAGTTAAAGAGACAACCAATATAATTTTTGATGAAGAAAACAACATACCTGACTTAATAAAAAAAATAATCAAATTATAAGAAATACAGAAGAATGAAATTAGACTTGAACCAAGTAAATCACAAGAATCAATTATTAACTCCAACATAAGACCTTCTAGAATAAGTTCCAATCACCCATCTGACCAAATTTTGGATGATCCAACCCTAGGAGTTTGAACTCGATCATCATATAGAAACCTAAGTCAAATAGCTCTAATTTTCAAAATTGAATCTAAGATTATAGAAGAAGCCTACTTGACCCGGACTGGATAATTGTAATGCAAGAGGAAAATCAAGTCTGGGAACTTGTACCTAAACCCACAAGTAAATCCATAATTGACATTAATTGGGTATTTAGAAATAAACTAAATGATAAAGGTGAAATAGTAAAAAATAAGGCTAGACTAGTAGCAAAAGGGTTCAACCAAGTAGACATGTTAGATTATGATGAAACCTATGCACCTATAGCCAGACTTGAATCTATCAGGATGCTGCTAGCCTATGCAGTACATAAAGAATTCAAGTTATACCAAATGAACATAAAGTTTGCATTTCTGAATGGATTCATCAAAGAAGAAGTATATGTAAATCAACTCCCAGGATTTGAAGACTTAAACCACCCAAGCTATATCCTTATATTAAAGAAAACTTTATATAGACTAAAACAAACACCTAGGGCTTGGTATAAACGCCTATCAACATACCTAGTATTTAAGGGATTTAACCAAGATCAAATAGATCAAAATTTATTTGTTAAAGCCTTAGAAAAAAGATATTTTTATAGCTCAAATTTATGTAGATGGCATAATTTTTGGCTCAACCAACACTAAATTTTTAAAATAATTCATTAAATTAATGAAAAATAAATTTGAAATGAGCCTAGTACGAGAACTCAATTTTTACTTAGGATTACAAATAAAACAAACAAAAGAAGGAATTTATGTTTTTCAAACAAAATATGCCAAAGAATTAATTAAGAAATTTAGAATGCAAAATTCTAAAAATATTAATACTCCAATAGCAACCAATGTTAAAATTAATTCTGACTTAGAAGGAAAACCAGTAGATTTAAAATATTATAGAAGTGCAATAGGAAATTTACTATACCTAACTGCAAGTCGACCTAATATTTTATTTGTAGTAGGTATGTGTGCTAGGTATCAATCTTGTGCAAAAGAATCATACTTAACTAATATAAAAAGGATACTTAGATACATTAAGGGGACCCTAAGTATAGAACTTTGGTACCTTATGACTAATACATTTGATTTAACTGGGTACTTTGACTCAGATTATGCTGAGTGCAAATTAGATAGAAAAAGTACAAGTAAAAGCTGCTAACTGTTAGGACCGATGATCGCGGCTAGAGAGGGGGGGTGTGAATAGACGCCCCAAATTCTTTCGTTTCTTCCTACGATTAGGGTTAGTGCAGCGGAAATAACTAAATAGAAACGTAAAAAGGAAAGATCAAACCTCAAACTCGAACTCGACGATGTAACGAGGTTCGGAGATGAAACTCCTACTCCTCGGCGTGTCTATAAGGTGGACGAGCCCTATCAATCCGTCGGTGGATGAGTCCCCGGAGAACCGGCTAATATAAACTCCTTGTGGGTGGAGAAACCTCGCCACAATAGCTTGCAACAGCAATATGGAAATACAAAGAAGAGCAAGAACAAAATACACAATGAATGTACAAATACTCGCTTGCCTTCTCGTCGACTGAAGTCCCGGATGAAGCACCAACTTCACGGACGAATGCCAACAAGCAACTCAGTCAAAGAAGCTCCCCCGAAGCTTCGGAGCTCAGCAAAGCTCAAGCACAGCTTTCAGAAGAACATCAGCTCGAGGAGGAAGAAGAAGAGTAGGTGCCACTGTAGCCCTTGAACTCCTTTTATAACCTGCACTCACCTGCGAAGAACAGAAGACAGAAGACTAGCCGTTGTGAGCCAACGGCTAGGGCTGGACCGATCAGAACATCTCCTGATCGGTCCAGGAAGACCCTGATCGGTCCTGGGGACCGATCAGAGCTTCCTCTGATCGGTCCAGGGACCGATCAACATGCTTTTCTCCCGAACTTCTTGCCTTCTGATCGTTGTTTCCTGATCGGTCTACAGACCGATCAGATAACACTCAGTAGGCTACTGTTTGGTTACTGATCGGTCACCAGACCGATCCAGATACCCAGTGTATCACTGGATCGATCCACTGATCGATCCAGAGCTTGGTTTTTGCCCAAACCAAGTCCCAAACCTTCCAAACCAACATCCGGTCAACCTTGACCTGTTGGTACATCATGCTTAGCATCCGGTCACTCCCTTGACCTGCTAAGTCTCCCCACCAAGTGTCCGGTCAATCCCTTTGACCCACTTGGACTTTTCTCTTCGTGTCAAGTATCCGGTCACTCCCTTGACCTACTTGACCTTCTCAACACCAGATGTTCGATCACCCTTGATCCATCTGGATTTTCCCTTGCCCGGCTTCACTCACCAGGACTTTCACCTAGCTTCACTCACTAGGGTTTTCACCTGGCTTCACTCACCAGGATTTCCAATCTGCCCGGCTTCACTCACCAGGACTTTCCAACTGCCTGACTTCACTCACCAGGACTTTCCCACTGCCTGGCTTCACTCACCAGGACTTATCCGTCTGCCTAGCTTCACTCACCAGGACTTTCCACATCCGGTCCAGAGAACGAGCTCCCGAGCCCTCTCTGACCACAGTCCAGAGAACGAGCTACCGAGCCCTCTCTGACTTCCATCCGGTCCAGAGACCGAGCTCCCGAGCCCTCTCTGACCACAGTCCGGAGAACGAGCTACCGAGCCCTCTCCAACTTCCCATGTGCCAAGCTTCCATACTTGGACTTCTCCGTACCAAGTCTCCATACTTGGACTTTTCCCGTGCCAAGTTCCCTGCTTGGACTTTTCACCATGCCAAACTCCCTGCTTGGACTTTTCCTGTGCCAAGCTCCCTGCTTGGACTTTTCCGAGTCAGGTCAACTCACCTCGGGTCAACCTTGACCACGGGTTGCACCCACAATCTCCCAAGCTTGTTCTCGTCAAACATCAAAATACAACTCGAGTCAAGTCAACTCGAGTCTGGTCAACCAGGTCAACCTTGACCTAAGGTTGCACCAACAATCTCCCATCATGTTCTCGTCAAACATCAAAATACAACTCGAGTCAGGTCAACTCGAGTCGGGTCAACCAGGTCAACCTTGACCTAAGGTTGCACCAACACTAACTTCTAGGTCAGTGCCTAGTAAGCTGGTCCAATAGAAAGTAACACTATGTTGTCTTATCCACTACTGAAGCAGAATACATAGTCATGGGGGAATGTGCATCTCAACTATTATGGATAATGCACACTTTAAGAGACTATCAATTAAAATATAAAACTATAAAAATATCAATTGATAACATAAGTTCAATCAATCTAACTAAAAATCCAATACACCACTCAAAGACTAAACACATAGAGGTTAAGCACCACTTTGTAAGGGATCATGTAACTACGAGAGATATTATTCTTGACTATATTTAGTCCAAGTCAAACCTAGCAGATATTTTCACAAAATCCTTACTTGAACTTGAGTTTAGTACACTTAGAATATAAATAGGTATACACTTAGTAGAATAGATTCTAAAACTTTCAAAATCATTCCTTTTATAGTATTACTTTTTCAAAAGTTATAATTTTTTTTTTCAAAATTAGCTTGGTTTTAAAATTCTAGGATAAATTGTTTTATTCAAAATTCCTAATTTTACTAGTATTTTTAAAGAATTGGATGTAGCCTAGGTATCTACCCCCTAGAAAGCATGTGTCCATAGGTTTTAACTAGAGCATCCACAAACATACTAGGAATACCTTGCTTGTATATGAAAAATATTTAGAATGGAGTGAGATGCATAGGCTACTACTTGGACTTCAAAATACTTATGTTTGTGTATCAACATAAGTTTAGCCAATAAATATCAAGTCAAATTGATCAAGTTAGTTAATTCTGTTTAGTCGAAACTAACTGGATCAAATAATTAACTAGATTAACCAAGTGAACTCTATTACCTTATGGTAAATAGTCAGTAGCTAAAGGTTAGACATTTATTCTAAGGAAAGTAGATAAATATTTTAAAGTCGTCCTTTAAAAATTCTTTTTACTTTACATGCTTGGACTCTAAGATAAGAAACAGGAACTTCCCCTTCAAACTTAAAAATACTCACCTAAAACTTTGGTATTAAAAGGGGAGATTGAAGTTTTTGTCTCTCTAAAATTATTTTTTGATATATGTCAAAGGGGGAGGAATAATAGAAGTTAAGTTAAATAAAAACTAAACTAAGTTTTCAAATCTAAAGTACTAAACTAAGTTTTATCAAACTCTATTTCAAAGCTAAATACTTAAATAAAGTTTTTATAACTAAACTAAGTTTTCAAATCTAAAGTACTTAACTAAGTTTTATCAAACTCTTTTTCAAAGATAAGTACTTAAATAAAATTTTTATAAAAAATCTTTTTAAGCAAATACTTAAAGTTTTCATAATCGTTTTAAAAGATAAGTACTTAAATTGTTAAAGAAATTTTAAAAGCTAAGTACTTAAACTATTAAAGAACTTTTTTTAAAAATCTAAGTACTTAAATTGTTAAAAGAAATCATTTTAAAAGCTAAGAACTTAATTAAATTGTTTAACTAAAATGTTAAAGACAAAGTATTTAACTTAGCTTCTTTCTTAACTGAGTTAATATAGAAATCCTTTTCAGTACTTAACAAAGTTTCTTCAAAACCAAGAAAGTAAATAAGTTTTAAAAGGCAAACAAGATGTTATATTTCAGGGGGAGTTTTTTAATTCTTAGCTTTATTTCAAACTTAGAAACTTGTGTTTTTGAAAAAGTTTCAATACAAAATTACTTCTCATTTATTTATTTTTAACTTAACTTTGAATTGTATTGTTATAATTAAAAAGGGGAGATTGTTGGTGCAGAAAGCACCAGATGATCGAACTTAAGTTTTGATTATGGCAAAGGGTTCAAAGTTAAGTTATCTTGTTGTTTAACAAGCTGAACTAAGTGTACAGGAAAGTCCTAAGTGATCTTAGGCAAAGAAAAGTCCTAGTTGAGGCTAAGCAGGTGGAAAGTCCTAATTGTGGTTAGGCACGAAGTCCTGATCCAGGGGATTGAGTGAAGTCTTGGCGGGTTGAGCACTTTAGGCGAAACCCTAGAGTCGGGGACTCTAGGTGAAAATCCTGGTGGTCGTAAACCAGATGGAAGTCTGGATGGATCGTAGTTTGGACGTTTAGCATGAAGACCTGAAGTCTCGGACGCTGAGCAAAAGTCCAGACGATCTGGAGAACTGGTCTGTCAAAAGGTAAACTCTCCTGAGAGGAGTAGGTGAGGATGCGTTTCTCAAAGAGGGAATAGTAGGCGTTAGTTCGAACTAGGGTGGGTTTTTAGAAAATCCGAAAGTCAGAACCGGACAGTCTGAAGGTTATCAAAAGTTATTCTTTTATTGCTCTATTGTTTGCTATTTGTCTAACTCTATTTTGTAAGAAGACTAATATTTTTACAGGTCAGATGGTGCCTTGTTCGATCAACCGAACGTCTAGATCGGTTGACCGGACCCTCAAACAAAAGGATTAGATTTTCAACCAGTTGATCGGGTTCAAATAAGGGATTGATCGATTGAACCGTGGGTTCAGTCGACCGAACGGTGCATAGGCGTCGACATGGTCAGGCCGAGTTGATCAGATTAGATAAACCAATAAGGAAAGAGGGATCGGTCGATCGAACGACAGGATCGCCGAGCAGGTTCAGCAAGTTTGGTTGACCGAACACCTGGATCGATCGACCGATCACCGTCGAGTCAAACCTGATCCCCAGATCAGTGGATCTGGATTAGGTCAAGCTTGGCTATAAAAGGGGGCCTCGACCAGCACTTCGGAACAACTGATACTGAACGACTTTTGCTCTCTTGTGCGTTGCTCCAACGCTACTCCGACAATTGACAAACAATTGCTAATCCTTTGTTGTCAGTAAACTTTATTGTTAATTCCAAACCTGTACTTGCCATCTTTTGTAAAGATTTCTCAAGCTTATAGTGATTGTCCAATGAAAGTGATCAATGATAGTGGGCCTTAGAGTAGGAGTCGTCATAGGCTCCAAACCAAGTAAAAGAAACGTGGTAGTGATTGCTTTGTTTTCTTTCTTTCTTTCCTATCTCTATTATGCTGAATTTTACTTGAACATTTTTAAATGAACATAAAAGTCATGAGCGCTATTCCCCCCTCTAGCGTATTGATCCTACACTTTGAACCTAGTATTTGGGAGGCTTCAACTCGATGATCTAAGGTCGGATTCCAGTTCTCTATCTCTCTATTAGCAAGGATTAATCCAAAGATCACTCATCGACACTCGCTAAGTTTCCTTTTTCTTATTTTCTTGATTTGGATGTGGAGATTAGTGTATTTTATCTTTGAGATCAATTTTCCTCTTGTTATGGAGTAGATCTTCTGTTCTAGTGACTAGGGAGTAGATGTGAATGTGGATTTGATGTAAAACTCTTGGATTATGCCAATACCCTATTCAAATGATGCTTTTATTCTTGTTCTTATTAGATCTAATGTGCATGTGTGATTTTGTGCTTATTTCTCATGTTAGATTTACTGGATGTGTGTGGATTGTTATCTTTGTATAGATTGATGTCTAGATTGTATGATCGGGGGTCCTAGTGACAGAGATTCCCTCTTAATCGGACATCTAGAATTGATTTAGATGAACAAAGACAATTCTCCTATAAGGGAGATCTTAACTGCTCTTAATGGGGTTTCCCTAATCCCATCTACCTAGATGATGTGAGTGATGTAGGATTGTATGATCGAGGGATCCTAATGATAGGGATTTCCCTTTAACCGGACTTCTTAAGCTACCATCTTCATTTGGGTGCATTGGATGACAATAGGAATAGCACTCCGACACATAGCCACGGATTAATGTTGGTACATTGGTTAGGCTTCTCACACATATAAGAGTTGATGGTAAGAATGGGTGAGTCCAAGTACATTAAGTTCCTTCATTTTGAAATCAAAACCCCTAGAACTTTTTACTAAGCAAGACTTCCTCAATCTTCTTATTTCTAGTTTGCTTTCCTTTATTTGTGTTCTTTACTTTTATGCAAGAAACCATTTTCCAAGGTTCATTAGTTTAGCTAATTCAAGGTGTAAGTCTTTAGGTGTTCCCAATCCCTGTGAGATTGGTATTTTTATTACTAACGACGTAGTTGTGCACTTGCGGCTTTGTAACAAAAATCTGATCTCTTTGATATTTTTTATCGCTTTCAATAGCATGTTGAGTGTTATTTTGATCATAATATACTCTCCCTTCATTCTAATTGGGGAGGAGAATATCAAGCATTTCATAGTCATCTTACTTCCTCTGGCATCCTCTATCTAGTCTCTTGTCCCCATACTACTGAATAAAATGGATCTGTCGAGAGAAAACATTGTCATGTAGTTGAAAATGCCTTAGCTCTTTTTAATTATGCCTCAGTTCCACTTAAATTTTGGGATGATACCATCCAAATCACGGTCTATCTTATCAATTCTTTACCCACTCTACTACTTCAAAACAAGTGTCTATTGGAAAGACTTTATAATCACCCTCTACATTACTCTTTCTTTCATATTTTTGGTTGTACATGTTATCCTTGGTTACAACCTTACTCTAAACACAAGTTAAATCCTCGCTCTTAATAATGTGTTTTCCTTTATTATAATAATTTGCATCATGAGTATCGTTACCTCCATATTTTGACCTGATAGATATATATTTCTAGATATATTACTTTTGATGAATCTCTTTTTCCATTTGCAGTTGCTACCTTAGATCTTCCTTCAGATAATCAAGGAACATTTTTAATATCACCAAGTAATATACTAGAATCCACATAAATTACTTTATCAAGACATATTGAAAGTGCAAGGGATGATATCTTGGGTCATGCTCCATCTCCATAAATTCTTATAGACTCAGCGGCTAGTGGTGATCCGCTCTCTAATTTTGATTCTGATCAGTCTGACCACTTATCTCTGAGTAGCTCTAATGATAATATTCCTTGGTGAATGCTTCCTCTAAGCAATATTTATGAATGATGTCAACCAATTTCCACTCGTTATCCTCTTCCATGTACTCTTACTACTTCTTCAAATTTTGTTGAACCTTTTAATTTTACGTAGACAATTAAAGATCCAAATTAGTATGCTGTGATAACTATAGTCTATTAGTTTCTACCTCATGAAACAATTAAGAATGGGAACTTGCATACAAAATTGAAGTCTTCCTCCGGACTAACATATTTCATAGTTGGAAATATTCGATCGTAGTTCTTCACACGACAAGGTCTCTTCTCTACCCTGGGCTGAGGATTTGAAATTGATAACTCATTGCATAGATTCTATTGCCTCCCAAGCTTGTGTTGATACTTCTAAAATGGAATGGTCATACACCTACTATAAAAGCAGCTTCTATCTGAAGTTCTTTAACCACAACAATGGAATGGAGTTAGAAAGCAGAACCAAGTGCCAAAGGACTCGTGGGTGGAGGACCTGTTCGAACTCAAAATCCACTTCTTTACGGAGATCGTATTAGCCATTAGTGCTAGAGGCAGAATGTCCTCTTAGGTGATTGGAGCTGCACTATACCCATCGTAGATTATTGAGTTTAGGTAGAGAATCAACGAGAAAGGGAGTTGATGGTATGAGCACTTCATTTATGGAAATAGTGATTTCACTGCCATTAAAAAATGGTTTTATCTCAAGTAAATTCCTTCTGAGGTTACTGAAAGTTGGAAATTTGGTGAGTATTGGCGAAATTGCAAGAAGAAACAAACAAAGCGAATAGGGAAGATGCTTCAGTTCGTGATTTTCTAATCCCTGCTTTTGTGAGGAGTATGATGTATAATATAGACATGATTCTCAGTTTAGTAGAAGAATTCATCTTGCTCTAGTGATGGAGCCACCCTTGACTAGGGTGGGTTCAAGGCCCACCCATTTTTAAAAAATTATAATAAAAATTTTATTTTAACCCCATCGTCATTTTACTTCTGCTCATATTCCCCGTAGTAATTTAATTTCAGTCCTTATTTCTCCTTATTTCATGAATATTTATCAAAAATTTTAATTAAATCTAAATTTCTCCTAATCTGTTGCTTCGCCTCCCAATGCGTATTGCTCTATTTGTCGTACAAGCAGCCAGCGCCGCCACCTTCCTTATCCCTCTTCACATGCGTTTAGCTACGACTTGACTAGCACAACTGTGGCAAACCTTCTCCCTATTATCGTACTATATCTGTGGAGCATTGCTATAGTTTGCAGTTGCTGCCCTCATCCTCGTCGCTACTTAATTTCCTCCCTGACCACTACGACATTACATTCATTGCTATCTACGTTGATCATTGTGTTATTGCTGTTCTCCCTGCCACAAGTGACATTGACTCTGTCCTCGGTCGCAACCATCATCATTGAAATATCAATGCCGACTATTAGTCCCAGGAAATTTTAAATCTTGGTTATGTCCGTGGAGCCACCATTATCATAAATTATGTTCTTGATCGAACAACTCATCTTTTAACATATTCTCATGTTGCAGGCTCTTACAACTTATCTAAAGAGACTCCGTGGCAAGTATCATTTGATGCTTTCTTTGGGCTTTTAATTAAATATTGTCTGAGTAAAAATAATAGCAATCCTCACTTTTACGTTAATGCCAGATTAACTTCCTCTTGGACTATCACTTTATATATGTTCTCGATGATGAGAAGAATGATGTCAATAGAAGAGCTATTGTTTCGAATAGTTTTTGGATACTTATTTTTTAATATTTTTGTGAGAATCAATTTGCTTAGAAGATCACTTCTGATATTTATGTGCAAATAAATAGATTCGAATGATGTAGATAGAAGAGTCATTCAGAAAATTATGAGTAATTTTTCGATACCTATTTCTTAGAATTCATAAGCGAATTAATAGATTTAGAACATCCTCTAAATATCAATAGATTTGATAATTATCAGCTGTATTAGTTTATTTTAATTAATAATTAATTAATTCAAATTACAGTTATCCCTATGAAAATAAACATTAATACCAAATATTAAAAGACGTGATCTGACTGCATGCATGCATGCATGGACCGCGTTAGACAACCTAAACATGTTTGGTGGCTGATTACCACCCTAAAACAAAATGCACGGACTGAACCTGGTCCGGTCCAGAATTAGTCCGAGCCACTTGACTCACTGACCGATTAGTGATTGAAGTGGCATGTCTTGCTTCTGAGAAAGTGAAAAATGGTTGCCCATTCCTCATCTCCTCTTTTCCTTCTAGGTAAACAGTATTATTAAAATACATGAAAATGAAATGTTGTGGGGGTATATTTTGGAAATTAAATGAAAAGCACAGAAAGAAAGATAACAATGAATGAGTTTTCTCTTTTTTTGGTGATGCAGTCATTTCAGCAACAGAGAGAGACCGTAAAAAGACCAGTCAAATTTACTTAACTTGCCACTGATCACGTGGGTTTATTAAGCAGGGGCGCAGCTTAATAAGCCACTCCATTACTGCGATTTGGAGAGAGATAGGGAGAGAGAGGGGTTTATAACAGGATGACAAAGAGAGCTTGATGGCGTCCGCAGGTCTTCTTCTCGGGCTTATCCCCTTAAACCAGGCGAGTTAAGGTCCGTAATGAAGTGAGGGAGATCAGCGATCTGAGCTGAGGTGAGGTGGTGGTGACCGATGGATTTTGACGAGCACGAGGAGACGGAGGAGGAGATGGGCTTGCCGGTGGGGTCTAGCTACGACGCACCGACTCCCAATTCGCCGCCTGGAGGAGGAGGGGATGGAGGGGGAGGCGACGGCGGCGGGGAAGGAGAAGAGGGGATGGGGAGCGGCCGCAGAAAGGCAGGCGGGGGAGGGGGGAGGTACAGGGAGTGTTTGAAGAACCACGCGCTGGGGATCGGAGGGCACGCGGTGGACGGGTGCGGCGAGTTCCTGGCGGCCGGCGAGGAGGGCAGCCTCGACGCCCTCCGGTGCGCCGCCTGCAACTGCCACCGCAATTTCCACCGGCGCGAAGCAGGGGGCACCGGCGGCGGCGTAGTCGGATACTACCACCACCAGTTCTCGCCGTTCTACCGAACGGCGGCGCCGGGGTACCTTCACCACCAGCAGCCCCTGGCAGTGGCGGCGCCGCCGCCGCATCCGCAGCGGCACCACCTGGCGCTGATCCCGTCGACTTCGCGCGGGGATCGGGAGGCGGAGCTGGGGATGGAGGATCCGTACTCCGCCGCGGCGATGATGGGAATGGGGCCGTCGTCGGCAGGGAGCCACGGCGGCGGCCGGAAGCGGTTCCGCACCAAGTTCACGCAGGAGCAGAAGGACAAGATGCTTGCTTTCGCGGAGCGCGTGGGCTGGCGCATCCAGAAGGAGGACGAGGCCGCCGTCCAGCAGCTTTGCGACGAGACCTCCATCAAACGGCATGTCCTCAAGGTCTGGATGCACAACAACAAGCACACCCTCGGTAAGAACAAACCTACTTAATTATCTCATTGTAACACTACCATCGCCATTAATTATAACATCCTCCTCCTCCATCATCATCATCTTCTTCTTCTTCTTCTTCGATTTGTACTAGTAGCCGTGTAGTTCGTTCTAGTGTTCTTAATTAATTATGAAGACTACTATAACTGTTGGATTCATCAGTTAGCTCTCCTCTTTTCTTCTCCATGAGCTGCGGCTCTACTTTGGCTACTTAGTAGACGTGTCCTCCATGCAATGCTCATGCTCATTTTCCTCTCCCAACTCCTCTTCTTCTTCTTATTCTCTATATATGGTTATATTCGACTGGAATTAAATGAAGCCAGAGAGCTAGCCAACAGGGTAAATGCGGTTTAATTTTACTAGCTAGCCAGGCATCATCAATGAACACACTCACAATCAATTTCTTCCTGGTATATGCCCTCGTTTGTGTTATTTACTGGACGGCACGTTGTTTCCATTAACCAACCTATGGTTCAGCATTGATTACTGCCATGTAGCAAAGCAGTCAGCAGACCAAACCTTGTCTCATTAATTAATTTCCTCCACCACCACCACTGCCACCGCCAAGCTTCATATCAGGATTGACTCCCCCCTCCCCCCAATATTCCTCTTCTCTTATTCAATAGTTGAGGAGGGTAGGAAGTTGGTTCCTCGTCATTAATTATACGTCTGCTGCAACCCGACTTGGT
The DNA here is from genome assembly GCF_018446385.1 of Zingiber officinale. Lineage (NCBI taxonomy): Eukaryota > Viridiplantae > Streptophyta > Magnoliopsida > Zingiberales > Zingiberaceae > Zingiber > Zingiber officinale. Next base: position 136,633,658 of record NC_055995.1, on the reverse strand, counting down.
TCCTCTTCATTAATTATACGTCTTCTGCAACCCGACTAAAGATGTGGGGTGGCATGGAGCATGGGAATACAATAGCTAAGTGAATGGTGGTAACCGGTTACGCTCTCTGATCAAGTTCAGATTCAGAGATGAAATCAACATAAATTGACAGAACACAATTCCCCAAGCCAGCGTGCATGGACCCGGCTGGTGCCTCTCGCAGCTCCCTCTGCATCATGTGACTCCAGCATATTCATGCACTGCAGTGTTGTCTTCTCGGAGGATTTCATCAATGTATGCAGGATCGTATATTCATCATGTGGACCACCACGTAAAGGGGTGGGTGCAAAGTACTAATGAAGAAGAAGAAGAAGAAGAAGAGGAGTGTGGATGGTGTGATGACTTGGGAAAGTGAAGGGAGAAAGCAAAGGAGTCTGGTGCGTTCCAATTCTACATGTGCAGTGGTGCATGTGGAGGATCGGAATGTGCATGCATTGATGTGTGTGTTGTGTGTATAAAGAGATATATAATGATGGAGAGATATTTGTCTCCTGAGGGAGATCATGAAGTAAAAGATGGAGCTAAGGAGGTAGCTGCATGTGTGTCTCCCGTGAGGAAGGAAGGGAGGTTAATGGTAGGTGGTGGAGGCCCAGAGCTCTTGTTCTTCAACAGTGAAGTGTCTTTGGACCTGTTAACTAATGGAAAATTACTTGTTGCTCTCTCTCTATATATAGCACTATATATATCTTCATGTAATAGATGATCATATCCTTATGAAAAAGTGCACTTGTTCTAAGGAAAGAAGAGCATATAATCCAAATGCACACTCAATTGCGTACGTATACATATTCGTGCTAGTTGGCTTGAGAAAAGCTTGAGTAAGAAAAAAGCCTAACAAGCATAATTGCAAACAAGATTCAATACAACACTCATTGTTTCAAATAATACTTAAGTGAGCTCATTTCAGCTTAACTTGCAACCAACCCTAGTAAAAAGGTATGCATAACTAGCCAATCTTCAACCTTTTTCTCTTTAATGAAATCTCATAATATATTTTGGTGCACATGCAGTGGCATTCCTGTAAGAAGTACATGACCAAGTTATCATCTCCCATATAAATACACACAGCAAATGATTGTTGCTTCAAATACTTAAGTAACAGAATCATCTTTGTTTTTTTTTAAAAAAAAAAAGAGTAAAGTTAGTGGTCTTTTTGATTGGCATCTTCCTCAATGGCAGTCCAACTCCAATAACTGAAACTTCATCAGAACTTGAATCCTTTCTCCCATAATTCACTTTTCATGAGTATGTTGAAACTCAAGCACTATAATTAATATAGATAATAAGCCTTTAATTAAGCCAGTATTAGACAAAGCATATTGCTTCACGAGAAAGCTTCATCCAAAGAGACTTTACATATTCTGAATATTAATGGCTCAGTTGGAAATTATCATGCAATGCCAAATATATATCGGCATATATACACACATTAGTTCCCTGTGTTAGAATTCTTTGAAGTCCCATTGCCGTTGAAAAAGCTGTCTACTTTACAAAGATGAGAGAAGGAAATGAGAGAGAATTTGGCATGGCTAAACAGTGACCCTGTGCCCTTCATTGCTTTAACTTGGGATGGTACAATGTACTTGGAGTAAAAGTGAATTAAAGAGACGTAGAGAGATGAAATGTTCCAATAAAAAGTGATTCAAAGAGATGTAGAGAGAAGGGGTGTGGCAGACTCTTTATTCAGACATATATATACATTTATATTGTAGAACATGTTTTTTTATATACAGGGTTACCGATCAGTGATCAGATTGAGTCGAGCATAGATCACCTAATCATGATTATTATGAGTGATGAGAAACTTATTACTTATGATAATTATGATCAATTCAAAGCATGGATTCTTGTATCTGACAACGAGATAGGAGGTTTCTGTACCTCTCCTCGCATAGTCGCATGCATGTGAAAACTCTGTCATCTGAGAAAGTGAGGCTTCTTTTGGCTTCATGCCAATGCTTTAGAGCTGCTCATGCCCTAAATTGACTCCATGTCCTGACGAAGACAGCATTCCTTTGCTTCCTGTTCAAAACTTGATCATGGAATAGGGTTTCTTGATGAACCAATTAAAATAATAGTGATGAATGATGCATCATGCATGGGGCGTGGTGTGGGGCCTGAAGTCTGCAGTGTGGCTCAGGACTGATGGTGACTTATCAGAGAGGGAAAGGATTGCCAGGGAATGGTTAAGGGTCTTGATTGGGCACCAAGCAAGACTATTTCAATTTGCAGGCAAACATCAATACAATAGGGCTTGACCCACCACCTTACATTAATATCTGTGTTTAGGTAAGGACAGACAGTATCAGATGTCTCCTTCTGCCCTTTAAAAAAAAAAATAACATTTGTCTCAAACCATAATGTGTTTCAGCAAAAGTAATGAAAAAGGGTTTTTCATTTCCATCACATTGTAGCAGGGCCATGGCAAACTTTGTGAACTAATTGCCATGCCGTCTGGCTTAACTGGCTCAAGCTTTTCTATTTTTGAAACATTGCACAAGAATAATAAGAATAATAAAAGTAGAAGAAAAGAAAAGTAGAAGAAAAGAGAAGAAACTTCACAATATGCTTCCAAAGGATCTAATAGTAATTTTAGCATTTCAGTAATTTATGAGTTGCAAGTGTAACAACATGGACCTATCATCTTGTCCTCAAACAATTTATAATGCACCAATAGTTTAGAAATTAATTTCTATAATGATATTGAGTAGGATAGTGATTATTATGCTAACTAACCATAATAGAAAATTGAGGAAAAGAGAAGAGGAGAAAAGGCACCGAAACGAAAAAAAAAAAAAAATCCACCATTTACTAAAAAACTTTATTAATAATTCAAGGAGTAATTCCTCAACGGCTGAACATGAATTTATAGAAACTTCAAACCCTCAAACCCTAATATATATATATATATATATATATATATATATATCTATAGAGAGAGAGAGAGAGAGAGAGAGAGAGGGGGGGGAGAGAGGGGATAATGAATAGCATTAAATTTTTACAATAAAAAATAAAGAGAAGATGAAAACTAAATTAATCAGAGTTAGCACAGTAAAAATAATAAATTAACTTTGATTAATGCTATCAAGTAAGATAAAGTGAGTAATAATAGATAGCAATTAAATATGTAAATTGATCAACCAAGTCAGAAATATAGATACACAGTAGTTTAAAAAATTAATTCTTATTTCTAATTTCTCTTAAATAGAGAAATCTTTATAGAAAAAGAATTTAAAAATTAAACACAATAAAAATTATTACTCTAAGTATTGCTGATAAAAAAAAATAGTGTGTCACAATACATAAAGCAAAAAAAGCACTCAAAACACTAGAAAAAAGCTAGATGATTGAGAAGGAATGATTTTCAAGCTTTGTCTTGAAGTTCTTTATATAACATTCTCCCAGTCAGCTAGAGCCCTCCCTCGCCTGTACAGGTGCTGATGTGGTTGCAACTTCTATCCATAAGATAATGTTAATGTCGCTTCACGATTGCCCGTGTACCAACCATTCGCTTGGGCAAGGGTCAAACTTTATCTCGGCCGCCAAAGTTGGGTTGCTTATAACGTTGTCTCCTAGTTGCCTAAAAGTTGCTCAGTCATTGGTGTACCCGGTCGCCTGAACCCATATAGTCGTCTGGACTCCAAAATGCTTTCATCAAGAGCTATCACTGTTGGTTAGTCTTAGGAAAATCTCACCGGTTCCACTGTACAAAATTTTTTTGTATAAGTGTCGAACCTTTCCATAAATAACTTATTGTGTTCTTTAGAAGTTAAATTAGGAATCGCAGATGGAACTTAACGTCATTGATTCCAAATTTACCTTATCTATTCTTAATGGTTTAGATTTGAATCGCAAGCGGAACTTAACACTATTGATTCAAATCCACCTATGTTATTAATTCCATTAAATATTAATTTCTAAAATTGGCTTCCAGGACTGCATGGCGAGGCACATGGTCTTCTTGGATATGGGAGCAACACCACCGCCTAGACAAAGTCTTTTAAGGAAAGCTAATATTTAATTTCCTTAAATAACTCTAGGTTAACCAAAAAGAACAATCGAATCACAAATTCGAAAACAAAGAAAATATAAATTCGAAACAAATCCAAAAACTCTAGAATCATATGCCTCTTGTGTTTGGTATTTCCAAAAATAACTATACAAAGAAAACTAGTATGATGCGAAAAACAATTACTAGTTATACATTTCTTTGTAAGCAAATAACCTCTTAATCTTCTACCGTATTCCTCTTCTTATCCCGGACATTGTGTGAGCAACGATCTACCGAGATGAGAATCTACCTAAGCCACCTTCTTCTCCAAGTAAGATTCGGCCACCACAATAACTCCATGAAAGGATGAGGTTCGGCCACCACCAAGCTCCAAGGGATACTAAGAAACAAAGCCTCCTTCTTCTTCTTCTTCCTCAAGTAAAATCCGGCCACCAACCAAGCTCCTAGAGAAGTTGCCACCGGCCATAAGAAGAAGAGAAGAGGGAGAAGCTAGGGCCGGCCACCAAGGAGGAAAAGAGAGGAAGAATAGAATAGAGTCGTTAGCTATAAAGGCACCTCTACCCCCTCTTTTATAATCCTTGGTGATCCTGTCCGAACGATAAGTCGACGGAAGCTGGGGACGTGGCGCTCTCCTCTTTCTACAACCAGCTGCACGATTCTCCGGCGAATCTGCAAAGAAGTCGGGCCGGGAAGGGGTTCCCGGCGACGACCCTCCGACGCTCAAGTCAGGCAAGAATAAAATGATGAAGTGGCTTCGAAGACAAAAGATCGCGTACCTCCGGTGAAGTCTGAGAGCTCTTATATAGAGCTGTGGGGAGGCTCGTGCACATCTACCGAGGCATACACGTGTCCTGTACCATACCTTAGTATACCTTAAGTGTAGGTCCCTTTGGAGGCCGGCAAGAGGGGAGGGGTGAATTGCCCTACAAAATAAAACAAAAACCCTTCTCGGATATTCAACTAACTTAAAAGAACTTGTAATTTAAAAAAGCAGAGACTAATTAAAACAGAAAATAGACACAGAGGAATTACTTGGTTTGCAATCAGAGGATTGCTAATCCAAGACAAAGAAAGCGCACTATCTGATTCTCCTCTGGGCGGAGTAGCCTCTTACAGCGTTGAACGTACAAGAAGAAAAGTAAAGCACACAGAAGTTGATTACAAGTTCGTCGTTCTGATTAATTGATTTGCTTCTGGACCAAGGCTATATTTATAGCCTTGGTCGGGGCGCCTGGAAGGGTTCCGGGCGCCCTGGGGGGATAAAACTTTATCCCCCAACGTTCAGATCGAGTTTGACTCGATCTGGTCAAAAATCTCATTCCGGGCGCCCCGGATGGTTCCGGGCGCCCCGGACCCCAAAAGTCAACTCTGGTTGACTTTTTCCGTCTGGTCGCTCCGCTTCAGCTCGTCTCGGTCCGGGTCTTCTGTTCCGGCTCCACTAGCTTGGGTGATCTCGGCCATCCGGAATAGGGCTCACCCGAACCCATGTTCCGGCCTTCTCCTCGAGCAGCCTTCCTTCCCGGTTTCTCGTCCCTCGAACGTCGCGCACGTTCTTCTCGTCCACCGGTGTACTCTTCCGCGGACACCTCGTCCCTCGGACGCACCGAGCCCGTCGGCTCTCTCCCGTGCCGTCCTTCTCGCTAGCCGCGTCTTCCGCTCGACTTCCTGTGTTCCTAAGTTCCTGCACACTTAGACACAAGGGTTAAACAACGCAGGACCTAACTTAACTTGTTTGATCACATCAAAACACCTCGGGGTTCCAACAATCTCCCCCTTTTTGATGTGAGCAACCCAAGTTAAGCTAGGGAAAAACAGATGCAATAAAAACAATTTATTTGTAATTAAGTCCAAAGATATTTCATAAAAAAAATTTATATACCTCCCCCTAGACTTAACATTCTTCTCCCCCTTTGATCACATTAAAAATAGGGGTTCTTTAAACAAGTCTAAGGTAAAAAAAATTTAAGTGAATTTTCATAAAAACTTTCTAAGGTAATTAATATTAATTTCTAAGGCAATGTTTCGAAAGAGAATATTTAGTAAAACAGATTCTAAGTCAATATTCAGAAAATTTTAACGTGAATTTTTATAAAAGATTTCTAAAGCAATTTTTCAAAGGAAAATGTCTAAGACAGTATTCATAGAAAAATTCCTAAAAAAATATCTAAGTTAATTTAAAAAGATTTAAGTCGATTTCCAAAAAAAAAATTCTAAGTCAATTATCAGAAAATTTCTAAGTCAATAATTTTCAGAAATAAATAATAAAAAATTAATTTTTTTTTTTTTAAAAAAAATATAAATTGAATAACTCTTTTAAAGCATTAGGTAAATTAAATTAATGCTGTTTCAGTTAGTCAATTAAACTTTTCATTTCGATACTTGACTTCCAGGTCGTGGCGAGGCACTAGGCCTTCTTGGTTATTGGAGCAACAACCACTTTCTTAGACAAAGCCTTATAATGAAATTAGTCGTTTAATTTCCTTGCTGAAAATGCTAAGTTAAATTAAACAGGTTTTTGGAACCCAGTAGAGGTTCCTACCTACAGGGTTAACCAAGTATTTCCTAGGTACATAGATTTTTGATATATTTCTAATTTGACTTTGATGAAATCTATAATACCAATTTAAACCTCTATAATTTCTAAAAGTAGAAATATTTGAACTTTTATATTTTTTCAATCTTTCTATTTCTTCTTTTAGTTTTTCATTGTGAATTTTCAATTTATCAAAATCCTCTATTAGACATGATTTTGCTAAAATTCCTTTTGTTTCCAAAATTTCATTTTTTAATTTGGCATTTTCTTTTCTAATTTATACATGGATTTAGTCATTGCCTTAATGCCGGAGTAAAGTTGATCGGGGTAAGAGGCATACCTCACTTACCATGTCGGACTTAAAGCCTGAATCTCGCTGCCTTCATCCGAGGTCGCTCCTCTTCATCGTTGCTCGATTCTGATATACTTTGTCCATCGTAGCTTGCCATCGGTGCTATCCCGGTTATTCTTGATTCAGATGAAGAAGTGTCATCCCAAGTTGCTTTTAGGTTGTGTTTCTTGGGAGACTTCCTTTTGTCCTTTTTGAGTTCTGGGCAGTCTTCTCTTATGTGTCCTTCCTTCTGACACTGGTAGCATCGCACCTTTCTTCCTCCTTTTTGATTCTTTTTATTCTGCATTTTAAATTTATTAGACCTAAAGAATTTTTTAAAATTTCTTACCATGTGCGCTTCTTGATCGTCTTCGGAGTCTGACTCGAATTCATCCTTCTGAGTTGTGTTCAGCGCTATAGTCTGGGTTGTATCCTTTGTCGTTCCTGCACATCTAGTTTCGTGTAATTCAAGAGTAGAAAAACATTCCTCTAATGTACTTACCTCCAGGTCCTTTGAGATGTAGTAGGCGTCGATGATTGACGTCCACTCTGGAGTTCTGGGAAAGGCGTTGAGTGCGTAGCGTAAGGCGTCCCGATTTGTTACCTTTTCACCGAGGTTCTCGAGACCAGTAACTAGTTCTTTTACCTTTGCATGTAGACCGGCTACTTTCTCACCTTTCTCCAAGCGGATGTTCATTAGTTTGTTTCGGAGGATGTCTCTTCTAGCGAGCTTCGCTTCGGATGTGCCTTCGTGGAGTTCTAGAAACTTATTCCAAAGTTCTTTAGCTAATGAGTAGCTTCCGATGCGGTTTACTTCCTGAGGCGGTAATACGCTTAGCAGGTGATGTTCCGCACGGCTGTTTGCTACGAACTCATTCTGCTCTTTTTTTGTCCAATTGCTTTCTTCTTTTTCTTCACCGTTCTGATTTGTTGGAGCTACAAAACCGTATTTCATAATAAAATAAATTTCAATCTCGGTTTTTAGAAATACCTCCATACGACGCTTCCAGTCTGTGAAGTTCCCCTCGAATTTTGGTGGAACGATGCTTGGTCCGGCCATCTTTGTTGCTTCGATCGGCGGTTAGTCCTCCTGAAGCGTACTTGGCTCTGATACCACTTGTAGGTCCCTTTGGAGGCCGGCAAGAGGGGAGGGGTGAATTGCCCTACAAAATAAAACAAAAACCCTTCTCGGATATTCAACTAACTTAAAAGAACTTGTAATTTAAAAAAGCAGAGACTAATTAAAACAGAAAATAGACACAGAGAAATTACTTGGTTTGCAATCAGAGGATTGCTAATCCAAGGCAAAGAAAGCGCACTATCTGATTCTCCTCTGGGCGGAGTAGCCTCTTACAGCGTTGAACGTACAAGAAGAAAAGTAAAGCACACAGAAGTTGATTACAAGTTCGTCGTTCTGATTAATTGATTTGCTTCTGGACCAAGGCTATATTTATAGCCTTGGTCGGGGCGCCTGGAAGGGTTCCGGGCGCCCTGGGGGGATAAAACTTTATCCCCCAACGTTCAGATCGAGTTTGACTCGATCTGGTCAAAAACCATATTCCGGGCGCCCCGGATGGTTCCGGGCGCCCCGGACCCCAAAAGTCAACTCTGGTTGACTTTTTCCGTCCGGTCGCTCTGCTTCGGTTCAGCTCGTCTCGGTCCGGATCTTCTGTTCCGGCTCCACTAGCTTGGGTGATCTCGGCCATCCGGAATAGGGCTCACCCGAACCCATGTTCCGGCCTTCTCCTCGAGCAGCCTTCCTTCCCGGTTTCTCGTCCCTCGAACGTCGCGCACGTTCTTCTCGTCCACCGGTGTACTCTTCCGCGGACACCTCGTCCCTCGGACACACCGAGCCCGTCGGCTCTCTCCCGTGCCGTCCTTCTCGCTAGCCGCGTCTTCCGCTCGACTTCCTGTGTTCCTAAGTTCCTGCACACTTAGACACAAGGGTTAAACAACGCAGGACCTAACTTAACTTGTTTGATCACATCAAAACACCTCGGGGTTCCAACATTAAGTACCTCAGTACTCTTGTTATCCCTTTCCAGTGCTCGATACTGGGATTACTTGTGTATCTACTCAGTTTACTTACTGCGTAGGCCAAGTCTGGTCGTGTACAACTCATCAGGTACATCAGACTTCCAACTACTCGAGAGTACTCTAGCTGAGAGATATTTTCACCTCAATTTTTCAATAGATGTTGACTCATATCTATCAGCGTTCGTGCCAATGCAATATCACCCTTAGTGAATTTCTTAAGAATTTTGTCCATGTAATGAGACTGACTAAGAACAAGTCCTTCTGTTGTTCTAAGAATTTTGATTCCCAGAATGACATCAGCTAGGCCTATATTTTTCATGTCAAATCTTGAGTTCAACATATCTTTAGTGGATTTGATTATCTTATCATTACTCTCAAATATAAGTATGTCATCTACATATAGGCACAAGATGGCATAGTTATTCTCTGTGGCTTTCATGTAGACACATTTATCATATTTATTAATCTTGAATCCACATTCCTTCATGGCATTATCAAATTTTTCATGCCACTGCTTTGGTGTTTGTTTCAAGCCATATAATGACTTCACCAATCTACATACCTTGTTTTGCTGTCTTAGCACAGAAAATCCTTCAGGTTGCTCCATATAGATTTTCTCTTTTAAATTCCCATTTAGAAAGACAGTCTTTACATCCATTTGATGTATTTCAAGATTCCATAGAGCGGCAATAGCCAACAATACTCTAATGGAAGTTATTCTTGATACCGAAGAATACGTATCAAAGTAATCAAGGCCTTCTTGTTGTCAATATCCTTTGATTACCAATCTGGCCTTATACTTATCAATTATGCCATCTAATTTCATTTTCTTCTTGAAGATTCACTTGCAACCTAGTGGTTTACTTCCCGGAGGAAGATCCACAAGTTCCCAAGTGTGATTTTGCAAGATAGAGTCTATCTCAGATGCAATTGCCTCTTACCAGTGAGGTCCATCAGAAAAGTCTACAGCTTCTGAGTAATTTTGGGGCTCACTTTTCAACATGAAAGTGATAAAATCTGATCCATAGGATTTTTCTAACCGAGCTCTTTTGCTCCATCTAAGCTCAACCTCCACTGGTTCCTCATCATCATCTTCACCTTGTGTTTCATATGCCCTCTTTGAGGAGCTAGCATCCTCTCGAGTCTTATACGAAAACACATGCTTGAAGAACGAAGCATTTCTCGATTCTATTATCGAGTTCTTATGTATCTCCGTTATTTGTGATTCATATACAATAAACTGATAAGCACTGTTATTCTGTGCATATCCAATAAATACAAAATCAACAGTTTTTGGTCCTATCTTAATCCTTTTCGGATCAGATACCAAAACTTTGGCAAGACACCCCCACATTCATAAATATTTGTAGGGCGGTTGTCTTCCATTCCATAGCAATAATCTTTATGTTTTTTTTTACATACTTGGACTCTAGGATTCCTAAACCAAAATTATTTAATTAAAAAAATTTTGTCATTAATTAAGGGGGAGTGAAAGAGGAAGCTTAATTTTAAAATTATTTTTAAAAAGACAAAAACTAAGTATTTGATAAAGTATTTTTCAAAGAAAACATTTACTTAGCTAAGTTTTTTTATATTTTTAAAAGCTAAGTGGTTATCAATTTTTTTTAAGCTAAGTACTTAACTAAGTTTTGATCAATTTTTTTTTGAAACTAAGCTTTTATCAAATTATTTTTTACAAGAAATTATGTTTAAAGTTAAATGTTTTATCAAAATCCTTTTAAAGCTAAAGTTTTTTTAAAGCTAAGTTTTCATCAAAATATTTTTAAAGCTGAAGTTTTTATCACAATATTTTTAAAGCTAAAAGTATCTTTGGTATTAAAATTTTTTTAAAAAAAAATTAAGTACTTAACTTAGTTTTTATCAAATTTTTTAAGCTTTAATCAAAATCCTTTTAAAGCTGAGTACTTTTAACTAAGTTTTTTTTCAAAATCTCTATAAAACTAAGTTCTTATCAACTTCTTTTAAAAGCTAAGTATTTGATAAAATAATTATTTTCAAAGCTAAAAATTAGCTAAGTTATTTTTGGAAAAAGCTACGTATTTTCAAAGCATTTCTAAATTAGCTAAATGTATTTCAAAGCACTTATTTTAAAAAGATAAGTTTAGCTAAGTTTTTTAAAAGGCTGACTCACATTCAAACGCTTAAAAATTAGTTAAGTTTTTTAAGTGCTACCTTTCAGGGGGAGCTTAAAGTTAATAGAATAAATATTTTTTCCTATCTTTACATGTAAAACAACCTTCTCTCTATTTAGTATTTTTTATTTATGTCAAAGGGGGAGAGAAAAGTCAAAGTTAAGAAGTTAAACAAAATTTTTATGAAAGGGAGAGCATAAGGAAGTTTTTTTTATACAAATTATTGTATTTATGCTCGTGCTTAAATTCTTTTATAATTTTGTTATATTTTACTTAACTTTGAACCATGTTGCCATAATTAAAAAGGGGGAGATTGTTGATGCGGAAAGCATCCGACGATCGAACCTGTGTTTTGATTATGTCAAAAGGTCCAAAGTTAAGTTGTCTTGTTATCACCATTAATGAGTTTAATCCTGCCATTAATGTTGAGATGTTACGGAATCACCATTAATTTCACATTAATGCTTCCGTTACACTCTTGAGCATGTAGCAAAAAGAGATTCAAGTGGCAATATGTTGGTTCATTCTTTTGGGCAAATTTTACCTCGACCGGTCAGGTATTTAACATGCACAGGTCATGCTCACACACGAGTCAACCTTGGTTCAGTACAATCTGAGCCCTATATTTGCACCCACCCCCCCTGCTGTAGCGCCCGAAAATTCTCAAAACTATTTTAGAAATATTCTATAATTTTTCTGAAATTTTAGGATATTTTTACAGAATTTTTAGAGTAGCGGAAGTAGCAAAAACAAATAGAAAACAAAAACGGCCTAAGCGGGAATTGAACCCGAGACCTATTGGGTCCTATGACTTATGGTGAACCATGGTAACCAGGTGAACCCAGCAAGGCCATGCTGAAAGGAAAGGGAAGTAATTAAATTTATATTCAAGTTGGGCCGAGATTACCACTTAATATAAATAGGGAATTAATAAGTGAGGAGTTATTAGATTTATTCGTGACTTTTCTCCTCCTCACCCTAACCTCACGCCGCCTCCTCCCTCCTCTTCCTCTCTCGGCGCACCAAGCCCTAAGGGCTCTAGGAGCACCTTTCTGGCGACGACTTCAACACGAGGATGCTCCCCTCCGCGAGAGGAACGCATAGTCGCGAGAAGATCGTCGAAAGGATCGTCTCCTCCGGAAAACCTAGCGATTAGAATCGTAAGAAATTACGAACAGGAGGTAAGAAATCCCTCACCTGCAGTATAAGTAGCTTCCGTGTGAATTCCATGATTTAGTTAGTAGTATATAGCTTTTCGGCACAAAGGATGCGAATTAGCGCATCCCAAGTGTTCGATTAAATTACTAGCACAGCTAAAATGCAACTTAGGCATTGTGATAGCTTAGTTAAATGCAATAGGAGCATTTCACAGCTCATATAGTCTTGCTACAGCTTTTACAGGACTAGACGTCCAATGGGTGGGCTCCCACAGTCGCCTCTAGGTTTAGATAACCTAGTTTTGGGTTTAGACAACCTAGTAAAAGCAAGACAAGAATTTATTAGCTTATGTTCAGTATTTTACTTTCTCAGTGGCACTGTACTGGATTAGATATCCATTGGGTTGGACTCCCATAGTCGTCCCTAGGTTCAGCTAACCTAGTAACCCTACTAAATTTGGGACTTGCAAACCCGGGTCTAGTTGGGGATGCGCGCACAGTAAAGTACAGTTGCCGGGCCCAAACAGCAGCTTGATTATTATTTTAATCTACTTATGAATATAGTTTTCAAACATCACAAATTAGTCATGTGAGTTCAGTCAGCTTTAGCATCAGATTAGTATTAGCTTAGCTCAGTTTTATATCAGTTTAGTTTTCTGTTGATACAACATGATAGTTTATGATTAGTCTATTGTTATGATCAGTTTTATTTCTATGTGTTGTATGTCATGCCATGTTTAGCATATTCAGTATGTTCTTTTCAAATAGCATGTTTTCAAAGCATGATTTGCATCGATTGCATGTTTTAGTGAGGTAGATGGTTTCTTACTAAGCGAAAGCTTACAGATACTTTCTTTTCCTTATACTGCAGATAAAGGTAAAGGAAAGATGGACTAGCGGAGGCTGGAGGGCAATGCTACGAAGATGTGTGTGGATGGAACTTGGAATAGAGATCTTAGGGAATTTCAGCAAGCTTGTTTTAAGCATTAGAACCTTTTAGCATTTTATTGTTTTGCACCTTAGTATGTTAATTGCTATGAATTAGTTGGCCATGCACCCTATCATGCTTAAAATACTATTTGTGTGATGTTAGAATGTTTTACATTTAGTTTAGGATTGACATGGGAAGTTTTGGCACGAACAAGTGCTGAAATCAGACTTCTGGTACGAAATCAGAAACCTCAATCGATCGGTTGATCGATTGGAGGCTTCTCAATCGATCAATCGATCGATTGAGGAGTTCGTACCGCGAACAGTAGGCCTCTGGATCGATCAGCCGATCGAGATCGATCAGCCGATCGATCCAGCAAATTCTGTCGCGAACAGAAGACTCTGGGATCGATCACTGGATCGATTGGCCAGTCTGGATCGATCAGCCGATCGATCCAGAATATTGCCCGAGCACAGTAGCGTGCTGGATCGATCACTGGATCGATCCAACCTAAGCCCCACATACAGTAGCCACCTGGATCGATCCACAGATCGATCTGGCCATTCCAATCGATCCGTGGATCGATTGGGAGGCCTGATATCAGTAAGAAACCCTTAGTTAAGTTCCTTGACCATTGGGGGAAATGTAATATATGTCATAAATAGTTTAGATCACACCCCTTAGCACACGTAGAACCAAGAAATGATAATAGTTAGCAAAATTTTAATTAGTACAGCTTCCACACTTAGATTTAATGATGGTCGGGGAATAGTTAGCACAACATAATGTAACGATCGGCCTCACAGCCTAGTTAGTAGAAGGTTGGTCGTTACACCTGAGCACTCACGCATAAGAGAGTTTCTCCCCATGTATATGCTTACAACATCAATGCAGTGCCATAAATTAAACCAATAATAAAATCAAGAAACATCTAATGTGGGACTAAACCTGTACAAAATATAGTCTCTTCGTCTCCACCTCTTTATTTCATTCATATTTCCAACAAAATCAAGATGCTTCTAGATCACGTCAGGCGCGAAATGAATGTCCCTAACTGCAACTTTAGTCATATATGTAAAATCCTTGACCTCGACCAAGTTGTTATAAATTTCAGCATAACGGTCAATGTCTACTGCCTGATCACAGTAAACAAATAAGGATAGATTATAGTAATTAATGACCTCTAAGATGTCTGGGCAATGGTCAGTGAAAATTTTCCTACTGAGACATCTGGATGACATGGGTGGATATAAAGCTCGAGAAACGTATATCTATATACAATCCTCAAAAGGAGCTTGTGAGGTACTGGCCTCATTTGGGTCTAACATTGAATATAACAACAATATAATGAAATAAGAGAAAAGAAATGCTATGAATAAATAGATACAAGACTAAGAGCATCTCCAATGTAAGCTTTGTCAAAGGTTTGTAAAATTTAAAAATCTCATTAAAAAAGCTTTTATGATTGTGTAGGTGCCTAAAGGCGTGAAATTAATTGGTTGCAAATGGATATTTAAAACTAATTGGATTCACGATGCAACGTCGAGAAGTATAAGGCTCGCCTTGTTGCTAAGGGATTCACTCAAAACGAGGATATTGATTACAAGGAGGCATTCTCACCAGTTCCGACGAAAGACTCCTTTAGAGTAATCATGACACTTGTGGCTTATTATGATTTAGAGTTATATCAAATGGACATAAAGACTGCATTTCTCAATAGAGAAATCAATGAGACTATATACATGGTGCAACCAGAGAACTTTGAATCCAAGGATTCAAAGCACCTAGTATGTAAGTTAAAGAAGTCCATTTATGGTTTGAAACAAGTGTCCCGTCAGTGGTTCCGGAAGTTTGATCAAGTGGTTTCCTCATTTGGTTTTAGAGAAAATCCTGTTGATCAGTGTATATATATCAAGTTCAGTGGGAGCAAGTTCATTATACTTGTTTTGTATGTGGATGATATTTTGTTGGCAAGCAATAATAGGGCATGCTGCATGAAACCAAATCATTTCTATCTAGTAACTTTGAAATGAAGGATCTTGGTGAAACATCTTTTGTATTAGATATACAAATTCACCGTGATCATCCAAGTGGCATTCTTGGACTTTTGCAGAAAGCCTATATCAAAAAGGTTCTTAATCAATATGACATGCAAAATTGTGCACCTTGTGACACATATGTGTCTAAAGGTGAAAGGTTAGCCTGCAGCAATGTCCACGGATTGAACTTGAGATTCAAGAGATATAAAAGATTCCTTATGCATCTCCAATTGGAAGTCTCATGTATGTGCAAGTTTGCATGAGTCCAAATATTGCGTACATAGTTGGGATGTTAGATATATAGATATTTGAGTAACCCTGGACCAGGACATTGGAAAGACGTCAAGAGAGTTATAAGGTATTTGTAGAGAACAAAAGATTATATGCTCACGTATCAGAGATAAGGTCATCTGGAGGTCATTGGATATTCAGAAGCAGACTTTGCAAGATGCTTAGACGGTAGGAGGTCCACCTCAGGTTATGTCTTCATGTTAGCAGGAGGGGCTATATCTTGAAAAAACGTCAAACATACTCTTGTAGCTACTTCTATGATGGAAGCAGAGTTTATAGCCTGCTACAAAGCATCAAATCAAGGAATATGGTTACAAAACTTTATCACAGTATTACATATCGTCAATGCTGTTGATAGGCCATTGAAAATTAACTGTGATAATAAAACTGCAAAACTATATCCAAAGAACAACCGCAGCTAGTCAAAGTCCTAGCACATTGACATCAAGTTTCTAGTGGTCAAAGAAAGATTTCAGAGTGGTCAAGTATGGATAGAGCATGTTAGTACAAACTTTATGATTGCAAATCCACTCACTAAGGGATTGCAACCCAAGGTGTTTCATGTGCATGTTGCGCATATGGGGGTGCTTTTATTGGGTGAAGTACCAGTTTAGTGGGAGTCTTTATTTATGTTTGTCATTTTGTTGCTCTCTATATATAATGAACACTTTTGTTATTACGTATATATGTTCATTTTTCACATATAGTTTCTTGTTTGTTGCAACAGTAATAAATTTTGATTACCACTCTGAAATAAAGATATCATAATTTACTAATATAGTTTAGCATTTAGTGTAGTAAATATGATATGGACTCTATTTTGAGTCGTAAAGAATAGGTCATGGTTTACAACTGCAGTGTAGCTTAAGGTATTTGTAAACATGACATGGACCCTTTGGGTCATTAGGAGGATCAGTTGAGAATGTGCATGTGCAAATTACTTTTCATACAATTCTCATGTCATACATCCACATCAGATCTATGTCATCAATGAAATTCATATTGTGATTACTGTGAGACTTGGTACAATTATAGTAGCTATGACTTCTTTAGTCCTTGCTAATGGAATTGATGAACCAAATTGTTTATTGGGGTATTTTTACCTATAAAGATTGACATTGTTACATGTAACTAAGGAATATATTGTGTATTATGTTTTCTTCACATGTAGTCCAAGTGGGAGATTGTTGGATATTTTGATATCCGATAACCCGTTAGTGGGCTTACCGTGAATTCATAAGTCACTATCTTACCACTTAAGTCCAAATCCATTGATGTGATCTAATTGATGTGTTATTGGGTTTGTTTGTTTTAGGATGTTGATATTATATGCGTAGACCTGTTTACCTTAAACCTACTATCCATTATTATTAATGGGTTGATAACGCATAGTGGGTATCAAACTATATATAGGGTGTGATCCCTACAGGGTTATGAGAGATTTTTAACGATCCTTGCTTTCCCATTTGGTGAGGTTATACGGCGCTGAAATCCTAACTCCTGTGGAAGATCACACTTTGACTTCAAAATTTGAGGATAGCACAGGGACGATGTCTTTGACTTCAAGTATGGTTTAATTATAGCATAAAGTTTTTCCGCATATCGTTGTAATTTCCTCAATTTTCTCCGTATTTAAATGGACGAAAAAGATCCTGTATGAAGAGAATATTATCCTTTATTCTCCATCAATATCAGCTTATGCAATATCATTTTGTTCCTATAAGTGTGTCCATGTGCACAGTCATGGAAGTGTTTCTATTCTGCACTCATGTTTTGTGGTGTTCATGCCCGAGATCTGTGTATCTATGCTACAATGAATTTGGTGATCAGTTATATGAGCTACAAAATATTAATTTTCATCTCATGTAAAAATTTACATGCTAAACTGATATCATGTTGGTCCTTACATTTGAACTAGTTGTCTTCAGTAGTCATCTGCTTTTCCTCCCAAAGACCATCTGAGGCATGCTTCAATAATTAAATTCTGCATTAGTATTTTGTTTTGTGCCTCGGATTTCATAGTATCAAGAATAGCATCTCCATCTTTTGTATGGCTGAGATCATTTATGTTCACCAATGATTTACAGACTTCCTCTTTTAAAGCTTCTATCTCTTTCTTAAGAAAATCAATTTCCATATTTCTGTCTTGCAAAGATAGCTCACTTTGTATGAATTTTATTCTTAGTAGCTACATCTCAACTAGCAACTTTTCCTTTTTTTCAATTCTGTTCCAAGAGAAAAGATTTCTCTGCTTAGAGGGTTGCCACTTCAGATTTGAGTAACTGCACTTCTCTTATAAAGTCTTTTTGCAATGCTTCCTCAGATAGCTTATGGTTGTCTAGTTCTTTGCTCTTATCTTTTAGTTTCAAGCTCAACCTTTCTACATCTCTTGACTTGATACCTATTAGACCTACTAGCTGCTTGAGTTCACTTAGTATTTCTCATGTAATAACACTATATCTTTATTAGATTTCTCCAAAATTCTCTCCAAGTTGCCTCTTTGTGATTGCAACTTGGCATTTTCTTTAAGTACTGTGATGACTATCTTCTCATTAGCTTGAAATGTAGATAACATATGTGCAGAAAGATTCCTCTCGAAGCCACTTGATAATCTTGGAAATGTTCCATTTAGTATTTTTCAATGTCTCATCTGCTACTATAGCTCTTTTCTCTCGCTCAACTTTAGCTAATATGATGGTTGCTAGATCTACTTCAATCACTCCAGTTTGTTTCTAAAGTTCTTTCTCCAATGACTCACACTTCTAACTCAAGATCACTGATAATGGATAAATGTGCAAAAACACTCATACTGCATGCTGAGTTGTTCACGTAGTTGCATTTGCTCCAGCTTTGTTGTGGCATCATGGTTTTCCATTTGCATTTCCAGCTTTTCCCAATTTTTCCTGTAAAGTTCTGCTTCATTATTGAGATCAATTATCTTACTCTCCAGTGAGTAAGCAGTCTTCATGTCATCACGCTCATTTATAAGTGCAACCGATGCATACTCCTCTTCATTGTCCCTTACCGAAATTGTTTTGGGTATCTGTTGCTTTACATTCAGATTTCTGCAGATGTGAGGTCCATTCTCAAATTTAGTGGCTTTAACATCCAAATCAACTATGTCTTTCATTTCCATTTTACTACATTTTGCACATAATGTCTCCTTATGCCTCTGTTCCAACATTCCCTCTAGATCTTTCACAGCAAGCACCAACTCAGAGTTTTGATTCTTGTCTCAATTTTAGTTGCAAGCGAAGATGGACATTCAGATTTTTCTCATGATCTAGGTCTTGCTGAATTTCTTCTAGTAAAGAAAGATGATCATCTCTGTCATGCTGCAAGTTGGTAGGAGTTGTGTCAAACTTTCTCCTCTTCTCCTAAGCTAGTAACAATATGATTTGAGAAAATAATAAAGATAAAATAAGACAATTATTATCATGTCATCAATAAGTCACGGATTCGAATCCTTAAAATAAGACAAATGCAGAATTGATCCAAACTATTGTTGATGTCATTATTATTTTACCACTTGCATTGTGTCCTTTTGATCTTCTCTTAATAGTCAACATCTGTTGTACGGCAATATGAAATTAAATTTGCAATTCCTTCAATAGCATTTCTCTTTATAGCAGAAAGAGCATTGTCTATCAACCCAATAGGTCCACTATACATTGATAAATTTGAGAAGTCACATATATTCGTTGGACTTGAGTCACTAGCTCGTCGTCCATCATTTAAATATTAAATTTATCTTAATTAACTCAATCTTTTTATATAGAGATAAATTTCAGTTTCCAATTATTTGTTCTACGTTGTTGATTATTGGCGTCCGTGCGTGCGCTGGTGGAACGCTGGAATTGGAGGCCCAGGCAGGCTTGCTTGCTTTTGCTCGCCTACTTCTGAGCAGCTAGCTAGCTGGCGCATGCAGCTTGGAAGCCTATCGATCCCACTAGCTAGCTGCTGTACCTTCACTGATGAGGGAGGAGAAGGCATACAATGCATGCATGTGTTAGCATTTTGAAAGTGCCTGTCTTTTTTATTAATAATGAGTCCTTCAAAATTTATCATTCAACCCTAACTCCTTCTAGCCCTGGAAAAGGGCATTCGTCATCATGAAACGTGCTGATGTGGCTGGTGACCAGATGATATCGGAAGCATGTTTCCTCTTCTGATGATTTTTGAACTTGAAAGTAAATTGATGATAGACATGATGCCGTACGTTGATGCGGTGATTATCAATGGTGCTGTCGAACCGGCCCTAGCTCATGGTGGTGGCATGGTGTTCGTGTGATTACTGATGGTGTCTGAGTTATATAGTTGATAAAAATTATGTCAATTTTAAATAATCCAAAGTCATTAAACGTCCAGATGCATCTTATGGTACTAATTAATGAGTAATAATTCCTATATATTGAGAGTATTCCTATGTAAGGGCACTCGTAGAAGGATTATCCTAAGATTGAGATATCAAAGTTTTTGTAAAAATCTAAGCCGTATGAATTTTAGATAATCAAAATAAGAATTCGTATAGAAAAAATAAGAACATATGAGCATGAATCATCGTTTCATCAAGAATATGGCATACAAAAAACTTGATTGAAGAGTCATATCTTTGTCCTTTAGTATCATCAAAAAGATATTTTAATTTGTTTGATTTAGTAGGTTCATTTTTGAATCCATTGCTCACCATTATACATAATCCACCGATTCTCCACATTATGAAAATTGAATTTCAATTAAACATAATAGCATATTTGAAAGGAAAAAATTGAAAAAGAAATTACCTTATAAATTATTTTAAGGATAAATATTTTTGTTTTGCTCACTATTATACATAATCTAGCAATTCCCCATATTATTAAACTGACGTTTGATTTAGGGGTATGAGAATGGGGAATTGGAATAATTCCTTTTTATTGTGTTTGGTTAATGGGAATGAGAATGAAATCCAAATTTTTGGGAATGGATGAAATCCATCCCTCCATCAGGTTTGATATCTCATTCCAAAAGTAGAGTTCTTTAATTTCAACTTCCAATCAATTTTAACTTCCAACCAATCAGCTTGTCCTCAAAGGTCTTCTCTACTGGAGAAGCATATAGAGTATTGGTGAAGATTTTACATTCGTGGACCGACATTACGTTCGTGATATTCACCTGGGAAGGCGCGACGGTAGCCACCTTTACGTCTAGCGACGGCAAGATGTTACTGATTTGAATAACAAAAATGTTTATCCACAGATCTAACAAACGTGGCATCAATGGGGATGGTGTCGTTGTCGATGGCGGAGAACCTCACTTTGGCCCCTTTGAAGTCGGTGACATTGACGAAGCCGAAGGAGCCATGCACAGTTCCGGTGGCTCGATACACGGTGGCGATTAAGGCTATGACATTGGTAATCTTGTGAAGCTTCTCAGTGTCGCAATAGTCGAGGAGGATGTGGACGGAGTGGGTATTTTTTGAGAGATGAGAGGGCATTTTTTAGAGAGGAGGATATGGACATATGGTAGTCTTCAAGGGCATTTTTGGAATTTCATTGATTCCCATTCCAAAATATCAAACTAACCCAACATTATATTGAAATAATAATACACATTTCCATTCCAATCTACTACAAACCTATTCTAAAATTTTAATTTCAATTAAACATAATAGCATATTTGAAGGGGAAAAAAGCAAGAAATTACCTTAGAAACACTACAAGAAAATTAGGATTTTACAATACTTAAAAAAAAACACATTTTTTTAAAAAATGTTATTTTTTTAACAACACTTTTAGTTAAAAGTATTGTCTATTTCTTTATTTTCTTACTAATAGACAATGTTTTTTTAAAAATCGTTGTCTATAAGAGATTTTAATGGGTCAAAGACAATGCTTTTTGAAAAACATTGTCTATTAACATTTTTTTAGTGTCTACCACAACGATTTTAAAAAAAAAATGTTATCTATTATCAAGCCCTCATCTAAATCTAGAATGATATGAACCGTTGGATACAACTAAAGAGTAGAAAAGCTCTAAATTTCACTTTGGCACCCACCTTTCTCCCGACCCACTAAGAAACCTAATCCTTCTCAACCTTCACGCACGCCATCATTTTTTTTCTCGGCTTCCTGACACAAACAGCCAACGCACCGATGTCACTCCTCTCTTCTCCATCTCTTCCTCACGGCCGGCGGTCCGCCTCCTTTCCATCGCCGTCGGCCAATCACCATCTCTTTCCCTCTCCGATTCACACCGTAGCCAAGGAACTCTTCATTCATGCCGCCCTTCATGATTTTCTGCCCTGACACCATCGCTTCCACTGTCGGCTTCTCACGCTCCGAACGTCGGACGCTACTTTGCTCTCTACCGCGCGCACACCACGAAGGCTAGCGGTGCAACCCTCGCCTTCCTCATCACCGTCGGTCGGCTGCCACCTCTCCACTCTATCTCAATTCTCCACCACATTCCCTCACCCCCAATCTGCTGTCGATGCTTCATCTCCGCCATGCCCAAAACCAGTCGTCGCCCTTCCTCTCCTCTTCGGGTTAGAAGTGGAGCTTCTCCCATCATCGACATGACCACGACCGCATGGGCTCGGGCGTCAGCCCATATCTTGCGAGCGACCCTTATATTCTTATTTGATGTTCGGGGGTGAGGGACCTTGGGTCGTCCGGATGGCGGTACTCGTTAGTCAGCAAGTGGACGATTATCATTATAGATCTCTGGCCGCTCAGGCCAGAAGGTGCAGAAGTCATCTGGCCGGTGGGTTGTGAGGAGACCAACCGGATGCGGGACACCTATGCCACCAACATAGATGGGGGCATGAAGGCAGTCGGCGGCGCGCAAATCGTCCTTTGAGGTAGCCCGGACAGTGAAGGTGTTTGGTCGATGGACAAATACATAGGGAATTCCCCAAGGCCCTACTCAGTGGAAGGGAAGTCTCACCCCGCTTGAATGGGGGCGGAAGAGAAGTCTCACCCCGCTCGGAGATGGGGTCAAGAGTTGATTGCGGTGGGGGTCTGTAGGGTTGAAGTAGCCGTTCGAGAGGAACCTTCCGCTCAGCGCCTTTTGTGGTGTTGCAGGGGCTTGTCAGAAGTTGTCGACTCCGAAGCGACAGCTATCGGGACCATGGACGACCATTTAGGCAGAAGGTCCGCTATGGCAGCCGCCGCATCGCTCGCGGCTGTCCGACTTCCTCCAGCGCCGCTTCCCAACACTTGAGTTCCCTCCTCCTCGCCGAGCAGATCCTCGTGGGA
Source organism: Zingiber officinale (assembly GCF_018446385.1). Taxonomy (NCBI): domain Eukaryota; kingdom Viridiplantae; phylum Streptophyta; class Magnoliopsida; order Zingiberales; family Zingiberaceae; genus Zingiber; species Zingiber officinale. The sequence continues at coordinate 136,610,897 of NC_055995.1, read as the reverse complement.
ACTGACCAGCTACAAACCGCGACTCTCCAATTTGGCCATGATCGCAACATTGATCTCCGCGTCCACGAGTTTGGCTTTGTCGGCCAGACGTGCGCGCAACATGACTTGAGCTGCAAAAAAAAAAAAAATCAGTTAGATACAAAAGTTAAAATGAGAAGGAGCGTACCTAGGCAGGACGGAAGCCTTGTGCGGATCGGACTCAGGCCAAACACATAGAGGACACCCTCCAATAACAACTTGTGTATATGGTATTTCTGACCGACCAAGCTGGAAGGTAGTCCGAGCAGCTCTTGTATTTCTTGAGCTCTGGAGGGTTCGGCACTTATAATTGTCATCTGGTCAGGAAGTTTGGTTGCTTGGGAAAATGAACGAAGAATTAATAGTCTTTTCAATGTTTGTTGGAGGACGACATCTTGTCAAAGAAGACTAGGCTCACTCGAGCTTGAAAAATAAAAGTCCTCGGCTCGAACAATTTAAGATAATAGAAATAATGGAAGAACTGAGGAGTAAAGAAAATACTATGCAGGTGGAATAAAATGATAATTAATTCGAGTCGAGGAGTAAAGGGAACCCCGCGAAGAAGGGAAATATTTAGTATTCGGTCCAAATAAAAAAAAAATTGAGTTGTTAGTCTTAGTTGGATGAGAAGTCCAATTTGCTGGCAGGAAGGGCCGGCGTCGGCACCAACACAAATCCACCGGCAATGATGAGACATTGACTAGATTTAGGCGTAAATATAATTCGTAGAAAGAAAATTTAGATACTTGGGCTGAATGCACAACATTGAGCATTGGGCTTAATTGGACTAGAAGCCCAATGGGTCGGTGCCAGAGCACAATTAGCCCCCACTAGTTGATGATGAAAATACCAGTGCATTAGGCGCTAGAACAAACTAAAATGTTAATTAGATTTGGAGGTGAATATATTTTTGTATTAATTGAATGTACAAAAATGGGAAACCAATTTGTCATGCTTAAAGAATCAAATTGCTTACCATGTAACTCTATGAACTTTTGAGCCCCAAATTAGAGTGCATAGACATGCTAAAAGAATCAATCAAAAGATAAGTAGTAATAGAAAAATCAAGTATACCGAAACATTGTACCAGGTGACAATCATCCCAATCTAATTCTTAGGGTCTCTTTCCTCATAATGTAAGACTACTGAGTTCAAAAGATTTGTTCTGCAACATGTTTGATATCGAATATGTTGTTTATTTTGTTGTCTCTTGTTTACATCATCTAGCTAGTATATAAATATTTGATTGTATATTTGTTTTATTGTGTAAACTTTTGAATTAACTTTTGTATTCTTAGTCGTTTCTATTTGTTATGCATAGTTCCTTCTAAGTTCTAATTTAATTCCTGTCTTCATCGAATTAAATGCCCTTTTCCCGTTATTAATAAACTTAAACTGTTCATGCCCATGGAAATAGTTTCTCATTTTTTTTAGTTGAGCTTTTTTGTAAAAAAAAAAACTGCAACATTGCACCGTGTGATTTTTTATATCAAGATCTAACAAAATATATATGCCATGATTTCCGTATAAAAAGGGATTATTTTACTGAGCGCTATATATTACAAAATCTGCAGCATTTTATATATATATATATATATATATATAGACACACGGGTCTCTTGATGATCATGTCCACGAGCATCTTATTGATATGTTCGTGTGCTTCTAAATGAATATGTTCGCGAGCTTCTATACAAATATGTTCATGAGTTCACGAAACAAATACTATTAAGTTTGAACTCGACTCGATAATATTTTTAAGTTTGAAATCAGACTTGAGCTCGGCTCGTTAACTTAATCGAACGAACTCGAACAAACTTGTTTTTCAAATCGAGATATGAATAGCCCATAAACGGATCAACTCATTTACACTCCTATCGACGCTCCGGTAAAATTAGCCCCCACTATATGCTACTGAAATGTGGGTGCGTCGTCCCCTCGGATGGGTCTAGTGGCTAGCGCATAAGGTGTTGCCACTAGGAGGTCTAGGGTTCGAATCTCGGCAAAGCATGTCTCCCTTATGTGTTAGTCACTATTCCAAAGGCTAGTAGTCACCTATGATTTATCTCCTCCGTGTTGATCTTGGGACGAGTTGACGGGGACACTGAGACTAACGTATTCATCTTTTTATCACCATAAAATATGGGTGCGTCAATTCAATTTATTTAGACGTGAATATAATCGGTAAAAATAAAATTTTAAATATTTAAGTTGAATATATAAAATTAAGATATTAGATCTGATTGATTGAGTAAAGAATCATTTTTTAAGTCTATAAGATTTGGTAGCATATGTTGAAAAAATATCTTGTTTGATCCCTATCGTTGCGTTAGATAAATTAAAATGCCCTCCCTTTTTTTCATGATTATCTGTCTTGTATCATATTATGAGACCAACGATATTGATAGGTTTAAGATGAGCAATATCTTATTTTACTTCAATATGTCAAAAAATCTTACTTGCTCATCCGAGTGATTTTTGTCATTCTCCCTTTGTTAATAAATTCGTCTATCACACTTTTATTCTCGCCAAGGTTTAGAAAGGCGTTTCAACATTACATCCTTAACTATAAAAGTTTGGAAGTAGTAGATAAATTAAGGTGAGCAAAAAAAAAAAAAAAAGTTTAATTGAATGAACTGATAACTAATTGAACTAATAAAATTTTAAAATTCATTTATTCATAAATTTATTTTTTAAAAAAACTTAATTATTTTAATTTATTTTAAAATCTCGATTCTAAATTAGATTATTTAATAATAATTGATTGATGTGCACTATTTAAAAAGATCAATTAATTCAATGATTGATTAAATTAAATATTTTTAAAATAATATAATCATGACGGTATACAGAAAAATCAAACCGATATCATAATGAAATTTTGTTAACCAAAACTTTAGTATACTGAAATTTTATTATAACAAAATTTTGTTATACCAAAACGTAAATATATCAAAAATACGGTATATCAAAATTTTTATGAATTTTATCGTGAGACTAATAATATTCATTAATCCTCTGTTTGGATGGGGTGAGGCAAGGTTCATTAATGAAAGGGAAAGGAGGGAAGGGAGGGGAAGGAAAGGGAAGGAAGGGAAAGTAATATATTTATCTTACCCTTGTTTGGAAGGGAGGGAAGGTTCATTTGAGAGGAAAGGGATGGAAATAAAGGTTAAATATACAAATTTACAAAAATATCCCCTTATTTTTTTAATAAATCTGCATGTGAAAAATAAATATGGATAAAATTGGAATAATTTCTCCTTCCCCTTCCTTACACCCCAAATTGGGGTGTAAGAAATTTCGCTGATTCACGAGCATGCAAGGGGAAGCTTTACCCTTCTCTCCCCTTCCCCTTCATGACTCACTCTCTCCCAAACAAGTGTAAAAATTCTTTTTATCCATATTTATCCTTCCCTCCCTTTTACTCACCTCCTCTCAAACAGAGGGTAAGTAACTTGGAGAGAGTGATATCACTTTTGATTCAAAATATAGAAAAACTTATTTAAAAGTAAAAATCTATTTCATATCACAAAATTAAAGTACAAATTTTTATTAAAGTTACTTTTACTTTCATCCTTATTAGTTTTCATGTGGACTTAAAAAAATCATTGGATATTTTATTTATTTAAGATTTATATTCGCTTTCCATTCTTATTTATAATTGTATGGTTTCAGGTCATTCATTATCATAGATTTTAATATTTTTGTTAGTCAACATTCTAGCAAAGCCGTAACTTGAGTATAAAATTAATAATAAGTTTTTCCCACAGGGTTACTATTATAGTCATTTGCTTAGTATTGTTTCTAATGATAGCAATATTAATTTGGATATATCTTCGAAGGTACAACAGACATGCAGTGCCAGATATAAGAATTACAAATTCATATTCCTTGGTAGTATTGTACACCCATGATCAATTATATAAATTAACTAGAGAATGCGCAATTTGCTTGGAAAATATTATAAATGATCAACAAATTCGCATTCTTTCTATTATGTATATTTTTCATATTAATTGTATCTAGTCTTGGGTTAGCAAACAAAAGAGATGTTAAGTTTGTAGAATGGACTTGTAAGATAAATTTGTAATTCTACTGGTATTTAGATGTTTGTATTTAAACAATTTTATCAACTTTTTTTTACTTTATTATTAGGGTTTTTAAATTATTAATAGATTTCTATCATTATATTTGTTCTACCTTAAAAGTTGTAATAATGTACTTATCAATGTGGTATACAGAAAAATTATACCGATACTATATTGAGATTTTGTTATACAAAAACTTTAGTATACCAAAACTTCAGTATACTGAAATTTTGTTATACTAAACTTTAGTATACCGAAACTTCGATATACCAAAATTTTTGTGTATCTTGCCATGGGATCAGTAATACTTAGTAACTTGGAGTGAGCGTATCACTTTAATTCAAAAGATAGAAAAATTATTTTGAAATAAAAATCTATTTCATAACACAAAATTAGAGTACAGATTTGTATTAAAATTAATTTTACTTTCATCTGTATAAGTATTCACGTAGGCTTAAAAAAATTATTTGATATTTTTTTTATTTAGAGTTTATATTAATTTTTTATTCATATTTATAATTATGGTTTCAAGTCACTCATCATCATGGATTCTGGTACTTTTGTTGACCAATGTCCTTGGCAGAAGTCACAGCTTGAACGTAAAATTAATCATAAGTTTTCACTCACTTAATATTATAGTCATTAGTTTAGTATTGTTGTTGGTTATAACAATATTAGTTTCGATAAATCTTTAAAAGCATAATAAACATGTATTTTAGATATAAGAAATACAAATCCATATTCCTTGATGACATTACACACCCAAAATCAATTAAATGAATAAACTAGATAATGCATAATTTTCTTGGAAAATATTATAGATGATTAAAAAGTTCATGTTCTTCAAGTATGCATATTTTTCATCATGATTGTACCAAACAAAAGAGATGTCAAGTGTGTGGGATGGATGTGTTGAATAGATTTTTAATTCTACTAATATCTAGATGTTTGTAATTTAAACAACTGTATCACTATTTTATAATTAGGGCTTTTAATTTTTTAATAGATTTCTATTATTGTGTTTGTTCTATCTTAAAAGTTATAGTAAAGTACTTATCAATGTAGTATATAGAAAAATAATACTGATATTATATTGTACAAAATTTTGTTATACCAAAATTTCAGTATACTGAATCTTCAGTATACCAAAACTTCAGTATGTCAAAATTTCAGTATACTGAAACTTTAATATACTAAAATTTTCGTGTATCTTATCATGGGATTCATTATACGGGGTAACTTAGAGTAAATGATATTACATTTGCTTCAAAAGATAGAAAACTTATTTAAAAATAAAAATCAATTTCATAACACAAAACTAGAGTACAAACTTTTATTAAATTTTATTTTACTTTATCTTTATTAATATTCATGTAGGCTTAAAAAAAATTCTATTAATATTTTATTTATTTAAGATTTATATTCACTTTTAATTCTTATTTATAATTGTATGGTTTAAGATCACTCATCTTTGGATTTTAATACTTTTGTTGGTAACGTCCCGCAGAAGTTGTAACTTGAGCATAAAGTTAATAATAAGTTTTTCTCGCACACTTATTATAAACGTCATTAACTTAGTATTACTTCTAGTGATATTCATATTAGTTTGGATATATCTTCGAAGGCATAATAGAAATGTAGTGTAAGATAAAGTAATTACGAATCCATATTACTTGGTAGCATTACACACCCAAGATCAATTATATGAATTAACTATAGAATGCGTAATTTACATAGAAAATATTATAGATGATCAACAAATTCATATTTTTTCTATTATGCATAATTTTGATACTGATTATATCAAATATTGGGTTAGCGAATAAAAGAGATATCAAATGTGTAGTATAGATGTGTAAGATAGATTTGTAATTCTACTAGTATCTAAAGTTTGTATTTAAACAACTTTATGGACAAATTACTTATGATTAGGTCTTTAAAATTTTTAATAAATTTCTATTATTGTATTTTTTTCTACATTAAAAGTTGTAGTAGAGTACTTATCAATGTTGTATACAGACAAAACATACTGATACAGTACTAAAATTTTATTATACTAAACTTCAGTATACTGAAAGTTTGGTATATCAAAAATCTTGTGAATCTTACTGTGAGATCGATGATACTGGATAACTTTGAGTGAGCGATATAACCTTTGTTTCAAAATATAAAAAAACTTATTTAAAAGTAAAAAACTATTTCATAATACAAAATTAGAATACAAACTTTTTTTAAGTTAATTTAACTTCATATTTATTAATATTCATGTAGACTTAAAAAATCATTTAATATTTTATTTATTTAAAATTTGCATTCACTTTTCATTCTTATATATAATTGTATGGTTTCAGACCACTCATTCTCAAGTATTCTAATATTTTTATTGGTCAAAGTCCTGACAAAGCCATAATTTGAGCATAAAGTTAATAATAAGTTTTCCCCTCATTCTTACTATTATAGTCATTTGCTTAGTATTGCTTCTAGTGATAATTAAAAATGTCATGTTCTTCCAAATATGCATATTTTTCATAATGATTGTACTAAATAAAGGGATGTCAAGTGGGTGGGATGGATGTGTTGGATAGATTTTTAATTTTACTAGTATCTAGATGTTTGTAATTTAAACAACTTTATTAACTATTTTACTTTATGATTAGGGCTTTTAATTTTTTAATAAATTTCTATTATTATTTTTGTCCTATCTTAAAAGTTGTAGTAAAGTACTTATCAATGTAGCATATAGAAAATTAATACTGTCACCGTATCAAATTTTGTTATACAAAACTGCAATATACCGAAACTTCGATATACAAAAACTTCAGTATACTAAACTTTTAGTATACTAAAATTTGTGTGTATCTTACCGTGGGATTGATTATACTAGGTAACTAGGAATGAATGATAACACCTTAGCTTCAAAAGATAAAAAACTTATTTAAAAATAAAAATCTATTTCATAACACAAAACTAACGTACAAACTTTTATTAATTTTAATTTTACTTTCATCTTTATTAATATTCATGTAGGTTTAAAAAAAATCATTTGATATTTTATTTATTTAAGTTTTATATTCTCTTTTAGTTCTTATTTATAATTGTATGATTTCAAATAACTCATCTTCATGAATTCTAATACTTTTGTTGGTCAATGTCCTAGCGAAGTTGAAGCTTGAATATAAAATTAATTTCTCGCACACTTATTATTATAGTCATTAACTTAGTATTGATTCTAGTGATATCTATTTTAGTTTGGATATATCTTTGAAGGCATAATATAAATGCAGTGGAAGATACAGGAATTACGGATCCATACATACTCATGTTCAATTATATGAATTAACTAGAGAATTCGTAATTTGTATTGAAAATATTATAGATGATCAACAAATTCATATTCTTTCTATTATGCATAATTTTCATACTAATTGTATCAAATCTTGGGTTAGCGAACAAAAGAGATGTAAAATGTGTTGGATGGATGTGTAAGATAGATTTGTAATTCTATTAGTATCTAGAAGTTTTGTATTTAAACAATTTTATCGACAAATTTACTTACAATTAGGTCTTTAAAATTTTTGATAAATTTCTATTATTATGTTTGTCCTACATTAAAAGTTGTAGTAGAGTATTTATCATTGTGGTATACAGACAAAACAAATCGATACCGTACTGAAATTTTATTATACCAAAACTTCAGTATATTGAAACTTTGATATATCAAAAATTTTGTTTATTTAACTGTGAGGTCCGTGAGGTAACTTTGAGTGAGTGATATAACTTTTGTTTCAATAGATAGAAAAAATATTTAAAAGTAAAAATTTATTTCATAATACAAAATTAGAATACAAACTTTTATAAAAGCTAATTTTACTTTCATCTTTATTAGTATTGATGTAGATATTTCATTTATTTAAAATTTGTATTCATTTTTCATTCTTATTTATAATTGTATGCTTTCAGGCCACTCATTATCATGGATTCTAATACTTTTATTGCCAACGTCATGGGCCAAAATCATAACTTAAGTGTAAAGTTAATCATAAGTTTTCCCTCAAACTTATTATTATAGTCATTAATTTAGTATTGCTTTTAATCATAGCAATATTAGTTTGGATATATCTTCGAAGGCGTAATGGACATACAATGCTAAATACAAGAATTAGAAATCCATATTTGTCGGTATCATTACACACCCAAGATCAATTATATGAATTAACTAGACAATGCGTAATTTACGTGGAAAATATTATAGATGATCAACAAATTCACATTCTTTATGTTATGTATATTAGTGTACAAACTTTTAATTTTACTTTCATTTTTAATTAGTATTTACGTAGGCTAAAATAAATAAATTTGATATTTTATTTATTTAAGATTTATATTTACTTTTCTTTCTTATTTATAATTGTATGATTTTAGGTCACTCATCATCATAGATTCTAATTTTTTTGTTGGAAAACGTCCTAAGTTGCAGCTTGAACATAAAGTTTATAATAGGTTTTTCCCTCACATTTATTATTATAGTTATGTTGGATATTGGGGCCTTAAATGGACCAAAACTATTTTGAGGAAGGAAGCCATCAATTGTTGAAAGTCGTAATTGACTTCAAAATTGAAATCTACGATTCGCGTAGATAGATTTAGACTATTAATTTGCTCAAAATCGATTAAGGGTGAATGAGAAATTAATGTTTAAAGTCGGCCCAAAATAACATTTATTATTCATTAATAAAGTGCATGGGAGAATAGTCTCACATCGAAAATTCTCGATGTGTATTCTCTACTTATTAATGAAGATGTGTTAATGAAGTTAACACAAAAATAAAAGGACAGGTGCTCCCTTAGCCCAGGGCGAGCAGGTGCTCCCACCTGTGAGCCCGCCACCCGCCACGTGCGCAATGGACGCTTTGTAGGCGCACTTTGCACTTGAGGAACTTAAATTTATGCTCCAGGTGACATTGCAGTGCCTACGTGGCACTCGGATGACGTGTCAGGCTCGTACCTGACGTGGCAGCACCTATGCGGCATCCTCGTGGGCAAAGGGAGATGACTGGACAGTTAACTTAGGGAATGGATGGCTACCATTGATCAACGTTGATCAAATAAGTATGATGGATCGCTTGTGATGCGATCTAGAGTGTTGGATCGCAAAGTGTAACGATCTGACGGCTTGGGATGAGACTTGATCTGAAGCATCGAATCAATGGATCCAGATCCGATGGCCGATGACAATAGGCTGGATCTGAGGGTCACAACTCCTCAGATCTGATGGATGAGATTGAAGTGGGCTTGGTGAAGGGTTACAACCCTTCAGAATGGATGATCTAGATCGATCCAGCCCAAGGAACACATCCACTCACCCAAAGGACACTCAACCTCTTCTTTCAGTATAAATAGAACCCTCCAGATGATGGAATACACACTCAATTCACTCAATCCTCTCTTCTCTTCCTCAAGCATTCATCTCATCTTGTGCATTCAAGAGTCCAAGAAGTCTACTAGAAGGTTCGCTGGTCTCGGAAGTCGGAGTGCTACGATTCCGAGACGTTCGTCGTCGTTGTATCTTGGGAACGAATTGCAACAATCCGTTAAGCACCGTAGCGGAGCAATATCGTTTATGGAGATAGTGTCGAACACTAACCTCGACAATCAGTTTGCATACTCCAGAAGCTACCCGGGAATAACAAGTTATTAACTTAGTATTGCTTCTAGTCATAGCAATATTAGTTTGGATATATCTTCTAAGGCATAATGGACATGTGATGCCAAATACAAGAATTAAAAAACCATATTACTTGGTATCATTGCACACCCAAGATCAATTATATAAATTAATTAGAGAATGTGTAATTTGCATGAAAAATATTATATATGATGTGTGCAGGATGGATGTGTAAGATAGATTTGTAATTTTATTAGTTATCTAGATGTTTATATTTAAACAATTTAACCGAGAATTTTACTTTATAATTAGAGCTTTTAAATTTTAATAGATTTCTATTATTGTGTTTATATATTTTAAATGTTGCAGCAAAGTATTTATCAATGTGGTATATAGAAAAATCATATTGATACTGTATCAAAATTTTGTTATACCAAAATTATAGTATACTGAAACTTCGGTATATCAAAATTTCGTTATACCAAACTTCAGAATACCTAAACTTTGATATACTGAAATTTTTGTGTATCTTAATGTGGGATCGTCGATATTAGGTAACTTGGAGCGAGCAATATAACTTATTTAAAAGTAAAAAAATCTACTTCATAATACAAAATTGGAGTACAAACTTTTATTAAAGTTAATCTTACTTTCATCTTTATTAGTATTTATTTAGTCTTAAAAAATCATTTGGCATTTTATTTATTTAGAGTTAATATTCACTTTTCATTCATATTTATAATTATGGTTTCAGGTCACTATTCATCATGGATTCTAAGACCAATATCCTAGGACGAAGTGTATAAAGTTAATAATAAGTTTTCCCTCACACATATTATTATAGTCATTATTTTGTATTGCTTCTTGTAATAGCAATATTAGTTTGAATATATATTCGAAGGTGTAATAGACATGCGACACTAGATATAAGAATTACAAATCCATATTCCTCGGTAGCATTTCACACCCAAAATTAAATAGATGAATTAACTAGAGAATGTATAATTTACATGAAAAATATTATCTTGAAGTTACCACCTTAATTAGTATTCTTTTAATAATAATAACAATATTAGTTTGAAAGCATCTTTAATCATAAAATACACCTTAAGCTATAGTGCAATTAAGATATTCTTTGTATTCATCTGCATTAAAAAGCAATCAAAAAAATTATTTAAAGAATATGTAATTTGCATAGAGCATTTAATCAATAAATTCATACTTTCCATCTCCATGCGAGGAACTAGGAGAAGACTGTCTACCTAAAATAAATTCACATTTTCCCTTATAATCATATTTTCTATAGAATTGGTCAATCTATTGTCTTCACTTAATTAAGATTAATATATTAATCCAATTTTAAAAAAAATTAATCATAGTTTCCAACTCAATGCCATGTCAGATTTTTTTCCCGTCCAAAGTCAAATTTTGAGGTTATATAATATACAAATTTATTTTACTTGCGCATTCTACACAAGCAATGATCAAACTTATCACATAACTTGAAGCCCAAGAAATCGTACAGTTTTGTTTCCTTCAAATTAAACATTAAATTAAACTAAATTATCCTGATTTATGCGAAAGGAGATGTAGTCGATCGTCAAATGATTAGAAAGTGAAAAAAAAAAAAATCAAAGGAATACATCTGGTGCCCATGTTGGCGCTCAAAATTATATATATATATATATATATATGTATGTGTGCGATCGTAGATAACTAAGGGAAATTTCGAATGTTCAGATCATTTCTGGATGTTCAAAAATGATTGACATTGACTTGAAATCTTTGGAAGCACGGACTCTCACTTAATTATCCATGAGTCAGTCACATGCATGTGTTGAATATCATTTTATTTTTATTTTTATTATCGGGAGTTTTAGCACAAACATCGGATACAGTAAATTTAATATATTTTGATTTTTTTTCTATTCTATAAGGATAAAAAAATCGTATTTTATATATTTTATTATAGTTTAACAAATAAATTTTTTAAATAAAAACAAAGAACTTTTCTAATTATTGCCTAAAACAGAGGTTTATGTCTGATCTTATAAAAATCTTTTTACATTTTTGCTACATGAAACCCTCCAACCGTAAAGCATGATGGCTATTAGCTATAGCCTTTAGGGCCCACCACACCCTCCTTCTCGGAAAAGGCCGTGGTAGAATTTCTGGGTAGATTCAGTGCATCTTTCTGTCGCGTTAGCTCCGTCGAAGTGCAAGGCAGCAACAAACGGCGACCCCTCACGGCAACTGGGTCCAGTGGATCTTCACCGTTCATTGTTTTAGCGGAATCACGTGCTCGGGGATTTAAAATGGTGGAAGGCGACGACGAGATTTTGGGGGCTCGAGTTGTTGATTTCTCCATAGATCTTCGATCCATCGAGGTCTTTCACCAAGAAGGAAAAAAACGATTTTGATTTGATTTTTATCGAATTCGGGAGAGCAATCTCTGATTTTCGCTTGCAAAATTCGATCTTGCAGGAAGATTTCGCCATGGATTTGAGTTTATTTTCGTGGATTTGGGGGCGGAAACAGCGCGAAGTCCCCAAACTGAACCCAGGGAACTCTTCATCTTCCTCCTCCGCCGCTGCCGCCGCCGCCGCCGCCGTCGACGCTAGTGGAAAGCGTCTCGACACCTCGCGGTCCCCGTCCGGCGAAACTTGGAGGGCACGGCGGCGGAGGCGGACGGATCCGAGGGTCGACAAGGAGCACGACGCGGTCATCGTGCCCCCCGACGGAGGATGCGTCTCCTGCTCCGACTCCGATGAGGAGGACTGGGCGGTGGGATGGCTGGAGCCCCACGGGCCGGACTTCCGCTCGTCGGAAGACAGCTTCGCCGTGCTGGTGCCGTGCTACGACCGTGCTCCCGGCAATGACGATCGCCTCCCTGGTGAGTTACTTGCTCGCGTAGATTTTTGTCGACAAACGACCTAGTAAATTCAGATTATATTTTTCTTAAGGGAAAATTTGCATGTAGCCTCCATTGGTAAATAAATTTTTGTATGTAGTCTTCATCTATAAAAATTTTTGTTTTCACTCTCCAGTCATATTTTTAGGTACAAAAAAATCTAAAAATCAGTATAAATCCTCTTAAATTTAGTATATTAAATTAGAATCTAGTATATTTTCTATTAAATTGAGTACGTTTCTTTTTTCACCTCAAAATATACTCAATTTTAATTTAATGTGCTGAATTTAATAGGAATTATACTCATTTTTAGACTATTGTACCGAAAAATATGAGGGTTAATTTCGATAGAAAATATACTAGATCCTAGTATAGAATACTAGACTATAGTGTAAAGTGCTGAATTTAACAAGAATTATACTTATTTTTAGACTTTTTATACCTAAAAAATAAGAGGGACAATTTTGATAGAAAATATACTCGATTTTTAATATAAAGTACTGACTTTAAGAAGAATTATACTCGTTTTTTAACTTTTTGTACTCAATTTTAGACTTTTTGTACCTAAAAAATCTAAGGGATAATTTAGGTATCAATATTTACATGAGGAAGTTAAAACAAATAATATTTTACATGCAGGGAATGGAAACAAAGTTTTTTTGGACATGGAGATTGCATGCAAAGTTAACATTGTGATCGGGAATTTTTCTCTAATTTACCGTTTTCTTATACTAATTAAAATTTATAAACCAATTAATTTGTGCTATATTTTGAAATCGATTCCAATATTATTATTCACTTTGTTTTTGTAGAACACGGTGGATTCATATCACAGTGGCTCACACAACAATCAAGTGAAAGCAAATTGAGTTCAATTAGACTTTTTTAGGATGATGCATTTCATGATTAATCAAGTAGTAAGAGAAACTGAGTGAGAACTGAGAAAGATTGATTATTTCATTATCTCCTTGCTGTACTTTACACATTTATATATAAATAAAATTAAGTGAATTGAATTTAAAGATTTAGGTAATCGACTTGCATGAAATAAAATGAAATCTGTTATAAATGAGATGATAACATGATGTCGTTTCATGACTATGTTGTGTCATTATAATTTTATATTTTAAGATGAGATTAGAACTCCAAACAAAAATTATGATGACACCATTCAACGGGAATTTAATGGTGAGCCAAATAAGATAGATATATCTATCCACCAATTCAAAAAATATGAGAACATGACGGCCTCATAAGACTTTAAACATGAGAACATGATGGTCCCTAAACATAATATGTTTATGTCAAACCTCATAAATTGCTAATCTATTTCCTCTTGTAATTGACCTATTCTACCATCACCTAATAATATTATCTACTAATTCAATCTTATCTAATAATATTAGAGTTGTAAATTATCTGAAATCCTAATATATTATTCCTTCGTTTAGGGTTATAAATAAATGTGATAAAAACTCATTTATTTTCTTTAAATAGTAGAAAAATATACAAAACAAATAAACTAATTTGCTTAGTTTATTAAACTTTAATAATGTTTTTTTATTATTTTATATAAATCTAAATTGTAAAAATATTTTTATTTAAATACATAAAAAATATAATAATTTATAATTTTTATAGTCTCAAATTAACTTATCTGCTATATGTTAATTAAATATATAAATATATTAGTAATTCATATGCTAAATTGATATTTTTATTTGAATTATAATTCTAATAATTAAAGCTAGTTAGATACGGTATATCGGTATTGAAATTTACATCGTATAAAAAACTTGGGTATATATAAAAATTATACAAATATCGTATCGAAATTTTGATATACCAAAACTTCGCTATACCAATTTTCAATATGATATAAATTCTATACTATTTACCGTTAAATTCATGTCAAAATCTCATCTTTCTTTTAAGTTTTCTTTTCCGAGTTGTAAAATATGATTTCGTTGATGGAAATTTTGAGATATCTTCTCCAAAAAATCTTAAAACTTCATCCAGAAGTTGTTTCCTGTCCAAAATTTAGGAGTTTTGTTTGTCTCTAGCTATGATTGGTTTATTGCTAATAGAAGTTTGAGATGCAATTATTTCAATTTATCAATAGAATTGGAATTGTTCAACAAAAGCAGAGCTTCATCCTTTTGTGTTCATCATGTAACCTATAAGGTTACTAACTTGGGATGATTTAACTGTCCAAGTTAACACTTCTTCTTTGATTTTCCAATTCAAATAAACTATACATAACTTTTAATAAATGGAGATTTCGTGGACTCAGTTTCAGGTGGATTCTTCTGTTAAAAATTGTGCATACAAGAATAATTGATGCGGTGATGATGAGAGGTCTCATCCCGTGATCATGGTGAAGGTCAAAATCAAGACGATCAATGCGCAGATAGCATCAGCTGGTTGGGCGAAGTATGCCCCGATCAGAAGAGAAGGCCCCGATCCGCCACCGCCTTCGACACGGAGAGGAGTCAAATGACTGACCCTCAAAGGATTATGGGACGCTGAACGGAGGAGGAGACGAGGTGCAGAAGCCAGGCTGAGCGGCTACCCCGTTCGGCCAAACAGCAGAGCTTGATATGGCATTGTCCAACTTCGACCGAGCGGCTACCTCGCTCGGCCTGGTAGCAGGTCTCGGCAGTGGTAGTGGCAATGGCAAAGGGGAACTTCGGTCAAGCAAACACGCACAGGAGTAGTGAAGTTTTGGCCGACTGGACTGGGCACTAGAGCGGCAAGATCCTGGCCGAGCGGCCAACCTGCTCAGCCTAGCAGTACACTCCCTCTGATATCCAGTGGCATCCTTTTGGGAGTTGGTGTCGCCGACATCAGGCATGGACAGCCTGAAGATTATACGGTGGAAGCTTCCTCTGTCACTTCAAAGATATGCTCGGCCCGTTAAGGTAATGTGTCAGAGACACTTTACTGACAAGTCTTTCAGAGAAAACTTTGAGAAGTATGTACACGCATTACTAGAGCTCCATATAAAAGGGGATCCAAGCATCGGTGGAGATATGCAATATTCACTATTTGTGCTATAGTCTTCTTGTTGCTCCGCTTTATATTTCATCGCCGGCGATTGACTTGAGCGTCGGAGGGCCAACGCCGGGGACCCCTTCCCTGGCTCGACACTAACGTAATTTGTGTTGCAGGTTTGAGCGGAGTCTACAAGCGGTCAGCGGGAGTGCCACATCCCCGGCTTTCCATCTCTTTGACTTTCGGACAGTATCATATTTTGCGCCGTCTGTGGGAACGTAGCCTGCATCCGAGTCGAGAAGATGAAGGACGCTGGACGACTCACCACCGTAACGCTCACCCAAGAAGAGCTCGGCATGCTCGTGCAAGCCCGAACAGCAAAGATGATCGAGAAGCAGCAACAACAAGCGTTAGCCAATTGGCAAGTGTCACAGCCTGCAACATCGGCGACCAAGAGATGAGCGGGGCAAGAAAACCGAGCAGAACAAATCTGCGTATGGGGGCAGAATAGAAGATCGACCGGCACACTGGGGGAAGCACCGCCCGCGCTGATCCCCCTTTCATCTCGCCTTGTTCCAAACCCCCTTGGAAATAGCTCAGGCGAATCAAGAGCGGGGATCGTCTTCGGATGATGCTCTCATTCGGGATGCACGAAAGGGCAAGGCGTCCCAAGGTAACACATCGCCCAAACGGATCAACCGGCAGTTCTCTGAGGAGATCTTACAAGACCCTTTACCTAGAAACTATACCCCGCTGGCGATCAGGACATACAACGGATCGACCGATCCAGATGATCATCTAGATCAGTTCGATAATGAAGCCACGCTGCACCAGTATACAGACAGAGTGAAGTGTCGAGTCTTTCTCACTACCCTCTCCATATCGGCGCAACATTAGTTTAGAAGATTGTCGAGTGGATCCATACGCAGCTTCAAGGATTTCCGAGCTGCCTTGTTACATCACTTCGCCAGTAGCCAACGCTATCAAAAGACGAGCGTCTGCCTCTTCTCCCTGAAGCAAGGATCAACAAAAATTCTCTTGGCCTACATACAGCGTTTCAATCAAGTAGCCATGGGCATCCCCTCGGTCTCATCCAAGACAATGATGAACGCCTTCACTCAGGGGCTCGTCGAGGAGATTTCTTCTGATCGCTCATCAAGAAGCCACTCAAGAACTTCAACCACATGTTTAAGAAGGCCAACAAGTATATAAATATGAAAGAAACCCAAGCGGCCAGAAGAAAAGAGGCGCCGATCGAACCTCAGCGCCAACCGAGCGCCGACCATCAAGCGACCATCAACCGCCCAAAGGGTCGAGAGCCGAAGGAGCGCGGTCACACCTGGAGACCAGGACACATGTCGTGAAACATGTGGGCTCCGGTCGGCCAAAGATGACAAGAGGCAAGGTATGGACACGCATGTTCTACTCCTTTCACCAATCGTCGACTCACAACATGCATGATTGTCGCGGTCTAACGCCAATCGTTAGCCGACCAGCTCCAAGAGGATACCACTGTCGATCTCCAACTCTGAATTGGCGACAGAGGTAATGGTTTGTCAGGCGATGAGAGTACGAAAGAAGAACATCCGAGCGGTCTGATCGGCACCAGGGGAGGGATAACACTGATCCTTCCCGAGTCCCTGCTGAGCGAAATAGGCCCTCCGCTCGGGAAGAAGAAAACAGAAGCAACGCCGCTCGAGGAGAAATATACATGATCCCCGGAGAGTCGACCGACGGCGATTCCAACAGAGCTAGGAAGTCATACGCTCGACGACTGGAGATCCACACGGTGAGATGCAGTAGGGAGAAGGCCGAAGGGCCCGAGATTAGCTTCGACCCCAGTGACTTGGAGGGAGTGGAGATCCCTCACGACGACGCGCTGATCATCTGAGCGGTAATTGTTAATTATACTATTCATCGAACTTTTGTTGATACAGGGAGTTCAGTGAACATCATCTTCAAGAAGGCGTCCGATCATTTACAAATTGATCGGAATGAGTTGCTGCCAATGACAACTCTACTTTAAGGCTTCACGGCAATGAGGTACTGCCGCTCGGACAGGCCCGACTGGTCGTCTCGCTCAGGGAAGAGTTATTGAGGAGAACCAGGACCACAAACTTTATTAAGGTGGGCGCACCGTTGGCCTACAACAATATCTTGGGCCGACCGGCCCTTAATGATTTTCGGGCGGTGGTGTCTACTTACTACTAAAAATTCAAGTTCTCGGTAGATTACCGGTGGGTGAGGTTAAAGGTGATCAATTGGCCACTCGGTGATGCTATGTTGAGATTGTCAGGTCTGAAGCTAGGAGCGCTAAGAAGAATTCACGCATAGAGGTGAATGTTGTCACCAGAAATCTTCAGGGGTTGGTCTATGAAGAAAAGTCCAAAGTCACCCAAGTCGGACGAAGGCCACCATATTAGTTACGGTCGATCGGGAACCTGAGAAGAAGGCAGAGCGGTCGTAGAGCGCGAATCATCTCCAACCCTATAGGGCTAGGATGAGAGGTGTGCGAGTGAATTTATGTATCTTTGTATGTTTCCTGAACGCAGGGTAAAATATGAATAAAAGTGAAGAATGCCTCTTGAGAAAACGTCTGCGTCAACAATCGAGCAGCGACCTTAAACTCTTGTCTCCATCAACTGTCGAGGGGCGACCTTAAACTCTTGTCTCCATCAACGGTCGAGCGACGACCTTAAACTCTTGTCTTCATCGACGGTCAAGCGACGACCTTAAACTCTTGTCTCCATCAACGATCGAGTGACGACCTTAAACTCTTGTCTCCATCGACGGTCAAGCGACGACCTTAAACTCTTATCTCCATCAACGGTCGAGTGACGACCTTAAACTCTTGTCTCCATCGACGGTCAAGCGACAACCTTAAACTCTTGTCTCCATCGGTAGTCGAGTAGCGACCTTAAACTCTTGTCTCCATCAACGGACGAGCGGCAAACTTAAATTCAAGTCGTCATTAACGGTCGAGCGGTGACCTTAAACCTGGGTCTACATCAACGGTCGAGCGGCAACCTTTAGCCCGGGACCATCTCATGGTCAAGCGACGACCTTAAACCCCAGTGTTCGCATAATCTTTCTCAACGGTCGAGCGACGACCTTAGACCCTTGACTCAGAGGGCAAGCGTCGATGAATAGCCGACTGTGAACCCGAGCTATTCAAAAGCTCGAAGTCTTCAAAGTATAGTGATCGTTCGGCACTATTCTTCGAAATGCTCCTAGGACTGATCGGAAGTTCACAGGATCATAATGGAACTCTGAATACAAAAGGGATCGGTCGACTGGATAGACTAAGTATGGACAATCGGAGTGAGAAGGCCACGAGTTCTTGCAATGCTTAAAAGAGGAGTTGAAAAACATACAAGGAGATAAAGCTTGTCCAAACATACAAGCATTCATTAAGACTTCAAAAATTTTACAAGAGCTCTCGACCTCACTCAAGGTAGTCTAAGATGTCGTCAGGCAACGACACAATAAGTTTATCTCAGCTGATAATGCTGCTGGTCAGAGCTGCCGGCAGGTAGCCTCCCTCTCAGAGATGGTTGACCGTCCCATCGATGGCCAGATCAAAAAGGCGCAGAGCCCGATCGGCGACCTTCTCGTTGAAAACGTCCGAGCGGAGGTAATTCTTCTTCATAGCCTCAAAGTGGCTAGGCTCAGCATCTTGATAAGTTTTTAAGGCCGCTCGGGAGACCTCCAGCTCATCCTTAGCAGTGGCCAACTCATTGTTTTTGGCCGCGAGTTGGCCTCGGAGAGTAGCTTCTTCGACCGACCGGCTATTACACTCGGCGACCAGGAAATCATTAGCTTCCTTCAGTTTCTGGGCGAGGTCCCGGGCCTCTTTATTCTTCAATTCGAGGTCTTTGATGGCCCGATTCTTCCTCGCATTGGTCGACTCGATCTTGTTGTCGAAGGTGGTGACCTGATTATTAAGCCGAGCCAATAGAGTGGCATGCCCTGAACTCTTGTCCCATTCGGCCTTGAGCAGTTTGGTGCTCTTCTCCAAATCATCTCGCAGTTTAACCACCTCGGTGTTCATTTGTTCTTGAGCGGCAGAGGATTGGTCGCTCGACCCCTTCATCTTCTTCACTTCCTCCAAGAATGCGAGCCTTTGGCACATGGTCAAGCTCTCCACCTAGTACTGCAAACAACAAAGCGAATATAAGCATTGATCGAAAATAAACTATGAAAATGCAAAACCTACCCAGTAGACATCTGGGTGTCGTTGTCTACGAGTGCCCCTGGAGGCATCATCGCTGCACGGGCCTGGGCATCAACCCATATTTGGGCGAGCGACCCTTGGATGATGATTTGGTGCTCGGGATTCGGCGCTAGACTCACGCCACTCTTCAGTCAGCAGGTGAAGAATCGTCGTAATATGGCGTTGGCCTCTCGGGGCTGATTGCGCAGAAGTAGCTCGTCTGGACGGCCGGGATGAGGACGTCGGACGGATGCCAGACTTCTTGGCCTTCGATTTTGGTGGCAGGAAGGCTACTGGCAACGCACAGACTGTTCCTTGAGGCAAATCGGACAGGGAGGGGATCCGATCTGAAGACTCAGGAGCAGTGGACTCTTGGACAGAAGCGGGGGCCGACGTCTCAACCCATTCGACAGACCGTGCCCCCGAAGTGGCGGAACGTGATAAAGGCTCCGCCTAGCGTCTCTTGCGCCTGATCAGTGGCTCGGCTGAGGAGGTTGAGCCTGACGCCCCCTCAACCTGGATGACCGGCTGTCATTCAAAAGGAGGTTGGGAGTCACCGATCGCTCCACCACTTGCAAAGGCAGGAGCCGCTTGGCTCTCATCTTACGGCTCTTCTTGTGAGCCGACTGACTGCAGGCCGCGGCTCTCCAATTCTTCTACAGGGGCCGCGTTGATCGTGACATCCATAAGCTTCGCCTTGTCAGCTAGACGTGCACGTAGCATGACTTCAGCTGCAAAAGAGGAAAAAAAATCAGTTAAAATCAAAGGAAGGAGTAAAGAGATCGCATACCTAGGCTAAACGGAAGTTGGGTGCGGATCGGACTCAAGCCGAAGATATAGAGGACATCCTCCAACAACAACTTGTGGATGTCATACTTCTGGCTGACCAACATCGAAGCTGTGTTGAGGTAGTCCGATCGGCTCTTGTACTTCTTTAATGAAGGCTGAGTTGTCACGTCGAGTTGCCAGAAGGTTAGGAAGTTCGGCTACTCAGGAAAGGGCACAAAAAGGAAGTACTCCTTCCGGTGTTTGTTGAATGTCAGTATTTTATCAAAAAAAACTATGCCCACTCGGGCTTGGAAAAGAAAAGTCCTCGACTCAAACGACTTAGGATAATAATAGTAATGAAAAAGCCGAAGAGTGAGGGGGAATGCTGTGCAGACGAAAAAGAACCACCACCTCGCATAACAATTGAAAAGAGTTCAACACTAGTTGATAAAGGGAGACTCGGAAATATTTACACACGGCGGAAAAAAAAGGGTGGATGGGAAACTGCAGACCGGTGGTAAAATGATCCCTAAAGAAGCAAATACAGTCAGGCGACGGAGAATTTAGCCGGTCGGAAGGAGAAGGAAGAACAACTTCGTATTTAGGAGGAAGCTCAAAAGCGGCTTTCAAACTCTCAGCGTCGCCGGCGTCAAACCGGGACTCGGTAAAAGTGTACCAGAGCCCAGGGATACTGGAGGGAGTCTATGAGGAACTCGTCATCGCAAAAACAAGGGATGAGGAGGGAAAGAAGGCTGCTAGAATATCACCGAAACGCTAAGAGACGCTGAAAAACTCGAAGACGAGGAGATACAGAGGCCGAAAGACGAGAAAGCAAGGGGTGATGGGAAGGAAGCTTACTAGAAAGAGGTCGTCGAAGGAGCAGTATGGGAGGAATGTCACCGGAGCACGGAGGAGTTAGCGTCGAAGAGCACGAAGATGAAGACGCGAAGGAAGAAGCAGTGACGCGCACAGGATTATAAGCTCCGGGGCTGGCCGACCGGAGCTGTTCGATCTAGGTCGTAGAAACTCAGGTCGAGATTTGACTGTTGAATTTGAACCGCCAAACGTCACATCACAACGGATATCCGCTTGTCACGTCAGGCGTGTGACGACAGTGGGCAGGACACGTGGCGCCTCGCCACGAGTCGACATTTAAGGAGGGCATAGGGGCTCACTTAGCCTTAATGTGAAGAGATTTGCACGATTTCTCAGAAATTTAGATGACGTAAGCATGACTCGCGCTCTCCCAAGACGACCAAAGGAAAGATTTCACAAGTATAAACTTTCGTTGTGCCGATCAGATTGAGGAAGCATATCTACAGCCGAACGACAAGCTTCAACAGGCCAATCAACAGGGAGTGGTCGCATCCCGATCATAAACCAAGTAATGCCGAAGGTCGATCAGGCTGAAAACTGTTTAGACAATTGTCCATTCAGTTGGACTTGCAACCTCCTTCGACTAGACTTGAGAGGGAGGCATGTGATGCGGTGATGATGAGGGGTCCCACCCCGTGACCACGGTGGAGGTCAAAGTCAAGGCAACCAACGCGAAGATAGCATTGGCCGGATGGGCGAAGCATGCCCCAACTGGAGGAGAAGGCCCAGGATCCACCACCGCCTTCAACACGGGGAGAAGTCAAATGACTGACGCTCAAAGAATTATGGGGCGCCGAACGGAGGAGGAGATGAGGTGCAGAAGCCGGGCCGAGCGGCTACCCCGCTCGGCCAAACAGCAGAGCTTGATATGGCATTGTTCAATTTTGCCCAAGCAGCTACCCCGCTCGGCCTGGTAGCAGGTCTCGGCAGTGGCAGTAGCAGAGGGGAACTTCGGTTGAGCAGACATGCACAGGAGTAGCGAAGTTCTGGCCGACCGGACTGGGCACCGACCGGACAGATCCCTGTTGAGCGACCAACCCGCTCGGCCTAGCAGTACACTCCCTCTGATATCCAGCGGCATCCTTTTGGAAGTTGGTGCCGTCAACATCGGCATGGACAGCTAGAAGATCGTACGGCGGAAGCTTCCACTGTCACTTCGGGGATATGCTCGGCCTTGGTACTATGTTAGAGACACTTTACTGATAAGTTTTTTCAGGGAAAATTTTGAGAAGCGTGTTTGCCTTGAGAAGCGTGCACGTGGACTACCGGAGTTCTATATAAAGGACGGTCCAAGCATCGACGGAGGTATACGATATTAACTGTTTGCGCTATAGTCTTCTTGTTGTTCCACTTTATATTTCATCGTCGACGACTGACTTGAGCGTCAGAGGGTCAACGCCGGGGATCCCTTCTTTGGTTCGATATTAATATAATTTGTATTGTAAATCCAAACGGAGTCTACAAATGATCAACAAGAATACCATATCCTAACTTTCTATCTCTTCTATTTGGACAGAATCAATTATCATTATATTTTTAGTGGAATAAAGAAGCAAATTTGCGTTTTCATCTATGGAAATTTTGGCATATCTTCTTCAATTGAATTTCTTTCTCCTAAAAATCTTAAAAATTTGTCTAGAAATTGTAAATTGCCCGAGAGCCAAGACATTTCCTCTTATTACCTATTGTAGAAATAATCAACAAATAAGGTTTTTTTTTGTTCGCTCGGAATTAGACGGAAAAGTTTCCATCCTTTCCGTTGAAAACTTCAATAGTGAACGCTACTCCGAAAGTAAAATCGACACTTATATGATAATTATTTTACCTTCCCAAGGTTATATGTTCATACACGGTTGATTTCACATCCAGCTAGAAAGGTAAATAAAAAAATTCAACAAACTAACATTTTCGGGATAATTGTATTTAAATAACTTTGTCAGTCATTTGTTTTATGATGTCCAACATATAAGATGAAAGTGTCCGACACTACAAAAATAATCAGGTTTACCGACGGAATATATCGACAGAATCTGATTCTGTTGGTATATTTTAATATTACCGGATTCAACTTCCGTCAGTAATATTCTGATATTACCGACGGAATTTAAATTCCGTCGGTATTTTTCGAAATTACCGACGGAAATATAATTTCCGTTGGTATTATTTTTCAACAGAATTAAATTTCCATCGATAAAATGATGAAAACTATTTATTACTGGGAAAACAATAGAATTACTGACGGATTTTAATTTATGTCGGAGATTACCGACGGAATTTAATTTCCGTCGGAGATTACTGACGGAAATTAAATTCCATCGAAGATTACCGACGGAATCTAATTTCCGTCAGTAATTCTGAAAAATAATCTCAGGAAACAATAGGATTACCGACGGAATCTACTTTCCGTCGGTAATCTTCGACGGGATCTAATTTCCGTCGGAGATTACCGACGGAAAATAGATTCCGTCGGTAATCTCGAAAAATATTATCGGAGAAATAACAGGATTACCGACGGAATCTAGATTTCGTCGGTAATCTCCGACGGAAATTAGATTCCATCGGTAATTCCAAAAATAAAATTAGGACACTGACCCTTCTCCTCTCGCGTCCTCGTCTTTCTCCTCTTCCGCGATTTCGGCGCGATCTCTCCTCTCCGGTGATCTTCAGGTAAGTACTCCTTCTCGAGCCATTTTCTCCCCTTCCCAACCCCCGTCGGCCGCCAACACGTAGCTGGTAGCTTTGTCAGCGGCGAGCACACGGCTTGCGGCTTTTTCGGCTGCCAGCACGCGGCTGGTAGCTTTGCCAGCCGCTAGCCGGAAGCTGGCGGCTTTGCCGACCACCAGCACGAAGCTAGGGGCTTTGCCAGCAGCCAGCAAGTGGTCGACTGTTGTCTGTTTTGCCGGCCAGTAGCAAGCAGTCGATGGCTGTGTCGACCGCTAGCCAGCGGTAGATGGCTATGTCGCCGCTAGCAAGTAGTCGATGGTTGTGTCGTTCGCTAGCAAGGGCCGATAACTGTGCCGACCACTAGCAAGCTGCTGTGTCATCTGCAAGCAAGTGGCCTACGACTGTGCCGACCACCAACAAGTGACCACGCGATTATGTCGGCCGCCAGCAAGCGGTCGACGGCTGTGTTAGCCTCTAGCAAGTGGTCAGCGATTGTGTCGCAGGCATTGGCCCAAATGCAAGCAATCATTGCTAGATGGGACACATCACAGCAGCCCCAGCCAGAAGAGACCCCAGACCCATCAGACCCCGCTGATGATTAGATTTTTTTTGAGATATGTTCAACTATAACTTGATTTTTTTAAAATTTCTTAGAAATTAATTAAGTCAAATATATTTATTCTATTGAGATATTATTATATGCTTATCTTAAAATGTTATACATTTTTCAGGAGTACATTCACCATCATCAGTTCATCACTATTATTGATTATCCAAAATATAATTCAAGTATTTTTTTTACAAGTAAAATTCATTATATATTAGTTATATTACATTTGTATCGATTCATTCTAATCATAATATCATGTATTTGATTTTTACAAGATTATATTTGGACATGTTTACACGAAGCAATTAAACGAACTTTTATTTCAATTTCACCAGCGTCCCATTACAAACTTAAATTGAGTAAAGAAAAATACATACGAGAAGTTAAGGAAAAAGTAAAGGCAAACTCCAATTGCTCCCACAAGCATGCAACAATAAACTAATTCCTCACACTAGATCTTAAGCAGCACTCAAAGTGTTCCCGATATCGATAACAAATCGATAGCGGACATCAGCCTTTGCGACCCTCTCCATGGCTTTGTTCACATAATCCATGGCGATAAGCTCGATATCCGCAGTCACATTGTGCTCTGCCGCAAAATCTATCATCTCCTGAGTCTCCTTCATCCCACCAATTATACTCCCTACGATAGATTTCCCACCTGAACTCGATCAAACACCAGTGCACAAAGCACAAGAGCTAGTCAGAAATAATGAACATGGAGAAAGATAAAGGGCAATGTGATATTGGCATTGGTGATTAATTACCTAGAAGTAAGGGGAAAGCATAGATCTCTAATGGCTTCTCTGGAGCACCGACCATGACCATTTGTCCAAAAGTTTTGAG
The DNA here is from genome assembly GCF_018446385.1 of Zingiber officinale. Classification (NCBI taxonomy): domain Eukaryota; kingdom Viridiplantae; phylum Streptophyta; class Magnoliopsida; order Zingiberales; family Zingiberaceae; genus Zingiber; species Zingiber officinale. Next base: position 136,585,241 of record NC_055995.1, on the reverse strand, counting down.
AAGAGACAGCAATGGAGTTACTTCATGAGCTGCTGAGACTGTGTTGATTATGCCGTCCATGGTTCCCCAAGCGGCCTTCATCTCATCTGGATCTTTGCTGACCAGGAAAGCGTCGGCGCCCAGTCGCTCGACGGCCTCCTGCCTTTTGCTCGGCGACGTGCTGATCACCGTCACCTTGGCGCCGAAGGCCTTGCCGAACTTGACGGCGACGTGGCCGAGCCCGCCGAGGCCCACCACTCCGATGTGCTTTCCGGGGACGTCGAACCCGAAGCGCTTCATGGGACTGTAGACCGTGATGCCGGCGCAGAGCAGCGGCGCGCCGCGGTCGAGCGGCATGCCCACCGGGAAACGCACCGCGAAGTGCTCCTCCACCACGACAGAGTCGGAGTAGCCGCCGTAGGTGACGGTGCCGTCGACGTCAGTGGAATTGTAGGTCAAGATCATGCCGGGGCAGTGGTTCTCGTGGTGCCCCGCGCACTCGTGGCAGCTGCGGCAGGAGTTGACCATGCAGCCCACCCCGGCGTGGTCGCCCACCTTGAACCTGTCCACCTTGCCTCCCACCTCGGTGACAACGCCGACGATCTCGTGACTGCAACACCAACAAATTAAATTCCGCCAATATAATTTCGAAAACAGAGCAAGTCCAAGATCTGGATGCATAATTAACTTAATTACCCAGGCACGATCGGGTAGACGGAGTTTTGCCACTCGTTCTTGACGGAGTGGAGGTCGGAGTGGCAGATGCCGCAGTACAAGATCTTGATGGTCACATCGTTCTCCCCATTTTTCCTGTCAAGCATTTCGACGACCACTTCTCAGGCGATCGATCATCCGATGATCTTTCGGAAGAACATTCCTACACAGTATAATTAGCAGTACCTCCGGGAGAATGTGAAAGGCGAGAGGACGCCTGAGGTGTCTCTGGCGGCCCATCCGAAAGCAGGGCTGCGGCGGACCTCCTCCGGCGATGCGGCGGCGTTGTTCCCGTTCTCCATGTATCGTTCGTTCTTCGACGCACCAGCTAGTGCTTCCGTAGATGAAGTGGCTGTTAAATTGGCGAAGTATTCGAAGGGCTTAAATAGGAAGGTGGATCAGGATCAGTGACGTAATCAATGACTCTTTGCGAACGGTTGCGCAACTGATGACGTTTTATCTCCCAATTCAATATGTGAGGGCAAAAGGAATGGATCAAACCATTCAACAGAGTGGATGAAGTGAAGAAGAATTAGTCAAAGAAAAAATTCTCACAATAAATTCATGTTTTTTTAAATATGAACTCCAGATTTTTTTTATAGAGATTCTAATTATTCTCTATTTATTATCAAAATAGAAGATATAATGTTACTTATCACGTTAGGCAAAGATTTTAAGCTGGCGTGACCAAGGAGTTAGTTAGCTCGATAACTCAAGATATATGAAGATGGGAGAACGATGGCGTGGGATCATAGGACAAAGTACGTGAAGATTGAAGAAGAACGACATCAACATATGAGAGAGTGCACGAGGAGGTGCGCGCATTGGATCAACGTAAAGTGGGAAAGTGAACTACATAAGAGAGACGTGAAGGATGTCATGAGGATGAGTCGAGGACTTGATGCATCTGACGGAGAAGCAACTTGGCATAAGGAGACCTCAAGATTTGGAGAAATAGATAATAACTCTTAGATGATGTTTGGTTTAGGGGTTTGAGAATAAAGGAATAGATTCATTTTCAACTTTTGTGTTTGGTTGATGGGAATGTAATCAATATTTTGGAATAAACCCTAAAAACTTGGGTATGGATGAAATTCATCATCTTTCTTGGGTTTTGATGGAATGAAAATGAGAATTAAGTTTTGGATGAAAATACCCTTAGTATGTTTGTTCAAATTTTCCTTCATTTCACTCCCTCTCCTTGTTCTCTCTCATCATACTTTCTCTCTCCTCATTCTATATCACACTTTCTCTCTCAATATACGTTCTCTCTCATCACACATTTTCTATCATTTTCTCTCTACTTTCTCTCTCATCACACACTCTCTCTCTCTCATCACACATACTCTCTCTCTTTCTCTCATCACACTTTCTCATTAAACTTTTTTTCTCCTCAATTTCTCATTTTCTCTCGTTACACTTTCTCTCTTTTTATTTTTTTCTCATTACTCTTTCTCTCAGTACACTCTCTCTCATGATAGTTTTTCTCTTCTCAATCCCTTCTATCACACTCTCTCTCTTCATTTTTTCTCATCACACTTTCTCTCACTCTTCATTTTTCCGATCATACTTTCATTCTCATCACACTTTCTTTTTCATCATTCTCTCTCATCATATATTTCTCTCACATTTAATTTTCTCTTGCATCTAATTTTTTTTCTTATTTTTCTCCAAGAGTAAAAAAGAAAATTTAGGTTCATTCCGATTGAAAATATTCAACTAACCAAACACTATTTTTAAGAATGATACTCAAACACATATCCATTTCTATTCCATAATATTATGATACTTATTTCTATTCTGATTCCTATGAAAAAATCAAACGTCAATCAAATGATCAAACTAGGAGAGGTGAATAATGATCTTTCAATCTGCAAGTGTAATTTAAATTACTTTTGCCATCGAGATTACGAGGTCAAATGCAATTAGCACAAAAAATATTAATAGATAATAAATTTATTTTTTAAAATAATAAATTAAAATTGTCATTGTCAACTCAACAGGTTAATTAAACTGCTCACTTTGACTTGCCCACTTGTGTTTGTGAGCTTGTGACACAATCCATATATATGTGATAAAATAATTTACACTCTTCGCTAAAGCATCTTGTTGATGTTTGTTATGGGAAAAAAAGTCAATGGAGATATGGAATGACCATGGGACACGATCAAATTAGTAAAGCCTACTATTTATTCAATTTTGTCAATTATTTTACTTTAAATAAAGATTGAGCCTTGGATTATAATTTTTTAAATTAAATTAAAATTCATGAATGATATTATTGAAATTACATTAAAATTTAAATGTTAGCCATATTTATCATATAATTATTAAGTATTGGTATAATATTATTAGTAGTACACTAATTATATTGATAAAAATTTATTACTGGCTAAAATTATTTATAAGAATTAAATGTTTGTTTGTTTTAAAATTATATTTTTTAAAAAATTTATTAGTTTCCGATTATGAATTTATAACCTAATTTGAAATTTTTGAATTATAAGTAAAAAAAATAGATTAGTTTAAATAAATAATTTATCTTCTATTATGAATATTATATTTATAAGTTTTAGAGACATTGAAAAATTACTATTATAATACTTTACTATTGTAATATATAATTCTTAATAAATATAAACTTATGTTCTTTTATTAAATTGGCCTAAATGCCTAATTTGTCAACATTAAGAGCCTACACCAGCACAACTAGTTCGGACTACAAACCATTGCAAATCTAAATGCGTCAACATGATTGATTTAGAGAAGAATAAAATTCATAAAAAAGAAAATATTAAGTATTTGAGAAAAATATATAAAATTGAGTCATTAGTCTTTTGGTTTGATTGTGCAATTAGCTCCGGCTACATGCCACTTAAAATGTGCAGTGTGTTAATTAGAGCCGAATGCACAAATTTGGATCATTCATTTTAATTGGATTTGAAGTCAACGCAACTAGCTATGATTATATGCCGCTGAAAATGTCAATGTGTAAGTTGGTTTAGACTTGAATATAATTTTAGAAAGAAAATATTAATTAGATATTTAAGATGAATGATTAAAATTGGGCCATTAACTTTATTGAGAAAGTAACTCAATACGCTTCTAGCAAGAAGGATTTATCTTTCAGCCCCCTCGTAGTAGTAGGATAGTTAAAATATATGATGTTGTTATATGAGGGTTTAGAGTCAAAATTTAGCGTGTTTGAGCATGTCTCTTCTCATATTTTATCATATGTACTAATAGTTAGTAGACATCCGTGATTTATCTCTTCTATATTGGCCTAAGGATGGATTGGCAGGGCGCTGGAGGCGAGTGAATCACCTTTTGCCACACAACAAGGATTTATCTTTCTTCATGTAACTTTGGGATATGCTATGAGAGGTATTTAGGGTGAATATAATCACCCTAAGAAGGGTTAGTGCTAGTGCGCTCTAAATTATCAGATGGGGTGGTCCGTGATGGAACGAGTTGGTTCCTCAAAAATCTATCATCTAGAGTGTTGAAGTAGACCGACCCGCTAGCTTGATGAGCTAAAAAATTCCTAACCAAACTCAATCAAAGATGAGTTACGGATTAGGCAAACTCCGCAAGTCCATAAAAAAAAATAAAAAAAGTAAAAATAATATATATATATATATATATATATATATATATATATATATATAATTAGAATTTTTAAATTTAAATTACGGATTAGATGAGCCAGCTAATGAACCCATTGAGTATTTTATTTTCATTTTAAAATTTGAATTTATTTTTTCTTCTAAACTTGTTGGTGAATCTCGGATCAGTCCATCTGAATCTGTAATCTGTAATCTGCATGGGGGTATTAATAAAATATTATTAGTCTTAATTGGAACAGAAGCCGAATTACTGACAAGAAGGATTGGCGCCAGCACAAAGCCGCTTAAAATGTTAATGCATCAACTAGATTTAAGGAGCACAGATGTGCCACTCATATTTGTGGATGGATAATAGTCACGTTTCGATCGTAAATGATTATGATTCTTTCTTGAGTTCATCGTCCTCATCAGGTTATAATTTTTATTCGGAGTGGACGGCCGGAGGCCGCTCGGAGGCCTCCGGTGATAAATAAGTGGCCAGGTTACTGGGCGCTGAGCGAGGGTGTCTTCCAGGCGGCCTCCGGCCGCCTGCTCTAAATAAAAACTATAATATGATGAGGACGGTGAACCCAGGAAGGGATCATAACTATTTGCGGTCGGATCACGGTCATGATCCGGTCGCAAATACGAGTGATACATTCCCTGTACCACAAAAAATGATCCAAGAGATCCTGCCTCGATTTAAGAGACCAAGCAGGGAACAATCTCTAATCGTCACCAATGTAAACATTATTTTTTAAATCATGCATATGACATGGCAGTTTGGATCTCCTGGACCCTAAACCCCGGTCCACTCCTGGTCCCTCCAAAATGGATTTCGTTTCATTTACTCTCACCGCCTAAATTCTGACGAATTTATGATATTTTAAACTTAGGTATGTTCAATATGACGTTCTTTGACAAAATATATGCATTTTATAAACGTTGGGGTTGTTTTTAACTTTTTTCATTGAAATTTGTAAATTTTGATTGACTTGGTTTTTTTTCTCGTAAATTGGTATTGTTTTAAGCTTAAGTATGTTCAATGTCATGTTTTTTTTTGCTGGAACTTAGGTTATCAGCGTAAATGAAATGACACCTGTTTTGAAGGGGACTAAGAAGGGATTAGGGTTTAGGATCTGATCCGAATTGATGGCATGGGAAGATGAGTGCAATCCTTTCCATTTTGAAGCGTGTGCAATTCTTCAAGAGAGGAAGCAGGGAATATTCTCTCTCGATCGACTGTCTTTTAAGAGAGGAACAATAAATTTAATTAGCCGCTCCTTATTAACTCGATTGCTGCCCATCAAGCCAACTATTGCTTCCATCTTTGAGTGTGTGCAATGCTTTCCGCTAGCAACCACGCAGTCTCCATTTTGCATGTGATTGACACAATATGGAAGATGGTTCTATATGGTATACTAGTACCAAAATCGCATAACATACACCATATTAAAATTTTCAATATCGAAATTTGGCTATATTAATTTTCGAAATGATATAAATTTTATACCGTTTATACTTCACTTTTGATATCGATACAGTATAGCGAATACTAAATTATTAAATTGTATATAGATACTGTACTGAAATTTTAGTTATATCGAATTCTCGATATATTTTGATATTATATATCAGTACCAATGTTGTTTTTGTTGGATCAAGATGTACCTGAGAGGGGAGGGAGGGGGTGAATCATGTGATTTTCAAAATCGTATCTTTTGGGTTTTAAACGAAACAGAATACGAACACAACGGAAAAGAAAAATATGGAAAGCAAGCACGAGAAGAACACAAGCGGTTTACTTGGTTCGGAGCCTTCAGCGACTCCTGATCCAAGACCCAGGTCCTGCGAACCTATCGATGAGTAATTCACTATGAATCTCTTCCGGTACCTCCAGAAGAGGGAATCGAAATACAAAGGAAAGTTAGAACAAGTGCAACACCCTACACTTGTCCTTTTGCAGTAATTAATTACACAAATCAAAATTTTACTGACACTTTTTGAAATTGAAGTGGGAGTGCTCATGTCGATGTCGGTCTACCGGCCTCAATCAGAACTCCTTGAAGCAGTAATCGATCGCAGCAGTTTTGCAACAGAGTCGTAGCAAGAGCCCGGAGCAGTCGGAATCTCAAACAGGCGCGTAGTAGCTCGTATGGAAGTTGTTGTGCATTGCCTTCTCGAGACATCTTTATTAAAGGCATGGAAGACACCTCCAATGAGGTAAACTCGATCCCGAATAGCCCGGTGCTTATCCACAACTTGGGCCAAAAGTTATCCTACAGAAGGCGCCTTCCATAGCTATGGAAGGCACCTTCTATGAATAATACGAAGGCGCCTTCACTGCTTGAAGGTGCCTTCGGACACTGTTCATCCAAAGGTAATTTTCTCTATAAAACAATGTTAGTCCAAAAATACCCTGCAAAATAAGTATTAGAACAATTTAATAATAATACAGAGTAGTAATTAGTTTATGTCCTCCCAGGACCAGGAACTAGTCAAGGTCTCAGCTTAGGGATCCCAAATGGACCTAAATTGGACAGACGCTTATTGCCCCTCCAATCGGAACGAGTCCTCACTTGGTCACTCTCCTCTAGTGACTTACTTTAACTTACCAGTTTGTCGGACATCTAGTCATCGACCAAGATGAATTTCGTACCAACTATCCAGTCGGTCCGTCAACCTAGCTGGATTTCGTACCAGCTATCCGGTCGGCCCAACGACCTAGCTAGAATTCGTACTAGCTATTCGGTCGTCCATCGACCTAGCTGGATTTCCTACACACTTAATCCAGTGGTTAGATTACAACAGAATCTAACTTAACTTGTTTGTCATTCATCAAAACCTGGGTTGGTCGTTAGTGTAAAACCGCACCAACAATCTTTCCATTTTTGATACAATGACAACTTGGGTTAAGTTAGGGGGAAAAATGCAAGCATAAACATGATATGGTTTAAGTTATTCAGATTTCGATTTGATTTGTTTAACTTAATTCTTTAACTCTCTCCCTTTGATATTCATCAAAAATAAAAAAAAAAAAAAAACAGGAGTAGAAGAAAAAAATTGCTAAGAAAAGAAAACATCTTTTACAATAATTCTCACGATTGGTTTGAGGGAGGAATGTATAACCATAAAACTTTTCAAAAAAATATTTGACAAATTATGTTTAAAGTCAATTTTGAAACAATTTAGCCTTTCAAAATGATGAAGAAACTTATTAAAAATAAGTCTTGAAAAGAACTTTTCCAAAAAAAAATTTCAAAGTATTTTTCATGCTATCTTGTAAAACAAATTTAAAGATATCTTTTAAAATACTTTTTAAATCTGCTAACTTTGAAAATGCTAAGTTCTCCCAAACAAAACTTTAAGAATGCTAAGATATCAAGTCCGGTAATATTTAAAATTATTTCAAAGTAGTTTGGAGAAATTGAAATATTTTCATAATAATTTTTAGGACATGTAATAATTTTAAAATGGATTTTTTAAAGAGTACAACATAATGTTTTTCAAAATTTTCAAAACTAAAGTTAATAAATTTTACAAGTAGTTTCAACTTTATTACTATTGTGAAAATACTAAAATTTATTTTTAAAAAAATGTCTTTAAAATGTTTTTAAAATCTATTTTACAAAACACTTTGAAAATAGTTTTGAACAAGTTCTTTTCAAAACTTATTTTAACTTTAAAATTTTTAAGTTGTTTTCTTTATCATTTTTAAAGACTCCTCCCCCTAAGCCTAAGATTATTTCAAAATAATTTAATCAACTATAAATTATCCTTAACTGTCTAACCGTTGGTTACTAACTATCTATCAGAAGATAGCAGTGTTCATTTGGTTAGTTAGGTTAAGTCTTTTTATCCAGTTAGTATTTGACTAACATGGATTACTTAACCTAATTACTGTAAATTTAGTATTTAACGCTCAGACTTATGTTGATGCACTGATATAAGCATCTTAAGTCCAGGCAAGTTATCTATACATCTCACCCCTTTCCAAGTTTGGCAATCACAAACAAGGTAACCCTAATATATTGGTGAGATGCTCAAATCCTAGATCTATAGGAACATGCTTTTTATGGGTTTGATCTAGACTAAGACTAAAATTGATTTTGAGAATTCTAAAAATAGGGAAATTTTGAGAAAAATTAAATTAATAATTTTGCCCTAGAACTATGAAATGTTGAAAATAATTTTGAAAATTTTGCTCCTAGTCTATCAAACACATTTCTAATTTTAGCAATCATACTGAAAAACAACTAATTGGAAATAGTAAGTCAAGTCATATACAATGCATAGTAATGTGACATGATCAAATCTGATGGTCATGCATAACACTGTCAGCAGGTGGTGGTAGGGGTCGCTCAGGAGCGCGCAGGGCCTGAAGAATATGCTCGAATCTAGTGCTCATGTCGTCTTGAAGGGAGGTAAACCCAGTGATCATCTCCCCTCGGAGTGTGCTAAATCCATCAGAGACAGACTGCCGAAGTTGCACGGAGGACTCCTCAAGTCGAGCAAGATGATCCTCGATGGATAGAGAAGTCGAGGGTTGAGTCGAAGTCGAAGGCTAGTCCGAAGTCGGAGCATACCCAAATATCTCCTCAGTTGTGAACTCTGGTCACTCCTCTCCCTCGGTTGGAATAGGAAAGTCATCCCCGGCCTCAACTATATGGCTGGTTACGACCCACCTCTCCAGACTAGAACCCCCTGAGCAGTGATGTCTATATGTACTAGGGCTAGCTGACGCTGACCAAACTAGTCATATGCACTAAAGGAGCTAGACGTATCCTGGGTCATATCTACTCCTATGGTCGAAAATATGTATGTCAAGATGTGACAATAGGGCATATGAATCTGACGCCTAGTGACGAGACTGGATGCTTGTATGATATTATGAAACAAATGTAATGTAATGTCAATATCTAGACGCTGACAAAGGGCATATAAAAAGAAGGAGTGAGAAGGTCGCATCATCGCAACGTCGCGAGATGTGATCAGTAAAATGCATGTGGTCAGGACTCGATATAGAATATAGTCCTAGACCTTGAGAGAGAGTGACCTAAAGTCAGCCACTGTAGGTAGTCTCTCCTCCCCAAAAAAGTGCATATAGATAGTATCTAATGTAACATGGGAGTAGGGCTCACCAAATGGTAGATCCCTACTAGGATAACACAAAAATGGACATGCTAACCTCCTAAATCCTAAACTATCATATAATAAGGTAGGGAAAAAGTGAAAGTCCTTTCCACCAACTCTGGTGGAATAGGTCAGGTCATCTATCTTTTCTAAGTTGTTATAGAACTAAGCACACAAATCGAGATTTACTGCATGACTGCACTAAACTAGTTTATCTAACTAGTAATGCTCAATGATCTGTGTGATAGGGGTGCAATACTGGATAAAAAATGTCTTATTCAGGTACCTAGATTTCAATGGAACATATATATGCTGTAGAAATGATAACCTAAGCTACTCAGTAGGGAATCTGGCATCAATAGAAAGAGTATTCCTAGGACTAGGGGCAACATGTTGTCTTTTCTTAATTTAGACACATATATAAGCATAAATGGGAAAAGCATATAAACCAAGGATTGAATTGAAGTAAAATATACCTAGGAGGCATCTTTGAGGTTTTGGAGATGAAAAGGTTGAGAAATCCAGCCTGAAAGGCGCCTTGTCGCTGCCGAAATCCCGAACAGAACTTAATTCTGTTCGCTAAAAAAATAATTGAAGGCGCCTTCCATGAAGTTTGAAGGCGCCTTCCATCGGTTATGGAGGGCACCTTCAAGCGACTGAAGACGCCTTCCACCGCTTAGGCAAGAATTTTCCCGCCTCTCCTAAAGGCGCCTTTAGTTTTTTTTTTTTTAGTTTAAGTTTAATTTTAAATTTAAGTTTAATTTTTAATTTTTAATTTAAGTTTACTTTCAATTTAATTTCAAGTTAATTTTAAGTTTAGGCTTAAGTTTAATTTTAATTTAATTTTAAGTTTAGGTTTAAGTTTAATTTAGGTTTAATTCAAAGTTTAGGTTTACTTTAATTTTATTTTTTATTTTTTATTTTTAATTTAATTTACTTTAATTTAATTTATTTTAAATTTAATTTAATTTACTTTAATTTATTTTTAATTTTATTTTAAACTTAATTTAATTTTATGTTAAATTTAATTTAAATTTAAATATTTTGCCTTAGTCATCTCACCTAATATATATTTTCAATCAGGGAATTCTATGATTTTGTGAGATGAATTAAGTTCAATTTCAGGGTTGGGTTTAACTTTGTGTTAGATTTAAGTTTAGTTTTGAACTCAACAAATAGACATTCTTTGGATAAACTTCTGGGCTATAGTGAGTCACTTGGACATTATTAGAGTAACCATGCTTTCGAGATTTTTCAAATAGTCCTATCCACTGAACTTAATACAAACCTTGGTCTAACTAGTTAAGATCCGTAAGAGGTAACTTTAGTTAGTTCCACTAAGTCAAATGCACTAGGTCAAAGTCATATCTTCCTAGACATGCATAGACAGTTTTCCTAACCTACTATCATCCAAAACTTCACCAGTACTTTTGTCAAATTAAACTGTTGTCTCTGTTTAGACTAGTCCTAATTACCCTGCTGGATTAATTATTATTTTGGAGGTACCAACTAATTTGGAGTCTCCCCCTGAATTATTGAACATTTTAAGTTTTGGATTTATGTCGATTATTTTAATAGTTATAGTATACTTTATTATAGTTTTTGTTTATATTGTATTTGTTTAAGTTAGGTTTATATAACTTAAGGTTTTTCTTTTGTTTCATTTTTAAAGATTTAATTTTAGAATTTAAGGGAGATAATTTATTTTGATTTATATAATAAATTTTATCTTTAGGTATGTAATATTGATTGAGTCCTACTTGTGTGGTTAGACACGCTTTCGGAACCCAAGCTTTACTTTAATTTTGTTTTTCATTAACTAAAAATATAAATGATTTGTTAGTTGAGCTAGACTTATATCTGAGTCCGGACTTGTTGTATATAACTCTTTGTGATCCAAGTATCATGTAAAAATACTTGGATCTAGTTTTAAAATTTTCAAGTAATTCCTTTAGTTTAACTATTTTGTTTTTCCATCTAAGATTATCCTCCTCAAGTTTTACAACTTGACTTGGAATTTCAGTTTGAATTGGTTCAGTTGTTGAGTTTAGTTTTAATTGTTCATTAATTTTATCATTTTCTTTTGTTAGTTCATTTATTTGATTTTCATAAGTAGTTAATTTCCAATTTAAGCGTGCAATGATTTTAAAGAACTTTTATTTAAATTAAAATATACCTCATCGGAGCTTTCGGAAATGAGTGCGGACTTGTGGCTTGATTCAGGTTCAGACCCTTCTTTCGATTCACTTTTCGATTCTGGTCTGTGCACCATCAGTGCGAGGTAGTTGGAGTGCTTCGGTTCTCTGCCGTCTGATTCATCTCCGAACGATTCGTCCCACATCTCTTTGAGGGTCTTCTTCTTTTTCAGATTTGGACAGTCAGTCTTGTAGTGCCCCTTCTTGTTGCATCCAAAGTAGGTCATGTTCTTATTATTGGAGTTAGAGGTGGAGTTGATTTTCTACAAGTCCTTGTTGGTGAAGTTCTTCTTTCTCCTGGTGAACATTTTTCTTACCAAGTTCACCAGATGTTCTTCATCATCTGAGTCTGGGTCAAACTCATCTTCAGGTTCCGACTTGGATTTGTACTTGTCTTTTGATGATCCTGCAATCAGATCAAGACCTTTCTCGGATTTGGCGTTAGTCTGTTCATGCAGTTCTAGTTCACAAAATAATTCATCTAGTTTTAATTTTGACAAGTTCCTTGAAATCTTATAGGCATCCATGATGGATGCCCATAGTGCATTTTGAGGAAATGTGTTTAAGGCATACCTTATCAAGTCCTGGTTCTCTAATTGGTGGCCGATTGTGTGGAGTCCGTTGAGGATGTCCTTTATCCTCGCGTGCAACTAACTGGCAGTCTCTCCATCATATATTTTGACATTAAACAATTTATTTAAAAATATGTCTCTTTTTGTTACCTTAGCGTTGGTGGTTCCCTCGTGCAATTCTATGAGTTTGTCCCAAAGTTTCTTTGTGTTTTCATGTGGGCTGATGCAATTCAGCTCTTCTTTCATTAGTTCGCACTGAATTGTGTTAAGTGCTTTGAAATCGATCTATGTCTTTTTCTTCATTTTTGAATTCTAATGTTCTAGATCCATTGTGTTGGATTGCACGTGAGAGTATTTTCATTGGGCAATCTCTAATAATTCACAAAAAGTATTACACAATTTAGTACATGAACTATAAAAAATACCAACAATAAGGAAAATGAAACTGAGTCGCAGGTTGTCGGAGGAGCTTCGCAGCGTCATAAGAGCGTCTTTGGAGCAGCGCGCAATAGAGCAATCGTAGAAGAAGTTATGTTTGGCTCTTAGTGGAAGACTGCTTATATAAGCAGTTTCGAGTGTCTGGAATCCCTTCCGGGCGTCTGGACCGTGACGTCGGCCAACCAATCAACGCTCTCCAAGTTGGTGAGTAGATAAGCCTTGGCATTCCGAGCGCCCAAATCCTTTCTGAGCGCCCGGACCCCCCTTTTCCAACAACTCTTTTTCCTACAAGAAAAGGTTAGTCCGAGGCAATAAAAATTATACTACCCTACAAAACAAAGTTAGCACAGTATAACAAATAGCGTAGTAATTAGATTCTATCTCCTTGAGACCAGAATCTAGTCAAGATCTCAACTTTGGTTTTCAAAATAGATCTAAGTTGGATTGACGTCTACTGTTCCCTCAAATGGAGAACACATCCTCACCAAAGTCACTCCCCTCAGTGACTTACCTTAACTTACCATTTTGCCAGACATCCGGTCAGCCCGTCGACATATCTGGACTTTGTGCCAACTATCCAGTTGACCCGTTGACCTATCTGGACTTCGTGTCAGTTATCCAGTCGGCCCATTGACCTAGCTGGATTTTGTGCCAAATATCCAGTTAGTCCGTTGACCTATCTGGACTTCGTACCAACTATCCGGTCAGTCCATCGACCTAGCTGGATTTCTTGCCAGATATTCGGTCAGTCCGTCAAACTATCTGGACTTCTCCTGCACACTTAGTTACATTGTTAGATCATAATAAACTTAACTTAACTTACTTTGTCATTCATCAAAACCTGAGTTAGACCGTTAGTGCAACCTGCACCAATAATCTCCCCCTTTTTGATGCAATGACAACCTGAGCTAAGTTAGAAAAAAAAATCATGCAAAAAATGATATGGTTTTTAAGTTAGTCTTGTTTTTACGTTATGCTTTGGTATTTTGCTAACTTAATTCACCTAACTCTCTCTCTTTGACATTCATCAAAAAAAAGATAGAGATAGACAATTCATTAAAACATTTGCTAAGTAAAGTAATAAAAAAAATACTTGACAATAGAAAATGTTCAGGATCACTTGGGGAGTTAACTTATAAAATAAGTTAATTACCTTGAAGATATCTTATAAAGTGATAAAAGTGAAAACTTTAAATATAAGTTTTGAAATTGTTTTAAAGATATCTTATATTTTTAAAGAAATTTTGAAATTGTTTTCAAAATCTACTAAGTTTTCAAAATATAAGCTTTCCAAAAAATTTGATAACTTTAAATATTAGAAAATTTGAAATTATTTTCATAATTTACTAATTTTTCATAAGATTTTTATAAGATTGTTTTCAAAAATTTTAAGGTTTTTGTAGAAAAAAATTTCAAGAAGTATTTTGAAAATAATTTGATAAACCAAAAATTGAAACTTTGAAAAAGATATAAGGAATGTTTTCAAAAATGAATGAAATGGTAACACTGAAAAACTTAAACATTTGTCAAATTGATCCTTTAAAAGTCATCTTTTAAAACACTTATGAAGTTTGTAAGGTTAAAAGTTTACAACTTTGAAAATACTAACAAAAAAATGAAGCAGTTTTCAGAAATATTTTAAATATTTAAAGTTATTAATCCTCCACCTAAATCTGACATTAATTCAAAATAAATAACTAAAAAGTATCCTTAACTGTCTAACAATTTGTTACTTACTAACTATCAGAAGATAGTAGTTTTCACTTGATTAGTCAAGTTAAGTTAATTTATTTAGTTAGTGTTTGACTAAGCTGAAAACTTAACCTGATTACTGTAAGTTTGGTTTTTAACGCCCAAACTTGTATTGATGCACTGATATCAACATCTTAAGTCTATGCAATCTACATATGCATCTCACCCCTTTCTAAGTTTAGCAATACACAAACAAGATAGTCCTAGTGTGTTGGTGAGATGCTCAAGTTCTAGACCTATAGGAGTATGCTTTCTAAGGGTTTGATCTAGACTAAGGCTAAAAGTAATTTTGAAAATTCTAAAAATAAGGGAAGTTTGAGAAAAATAAATAAAGATTTTTCCCTAGAATTTTATATAATCTTTTTTGAAATCAATTTTGAAAGTAAGAGTCCTAGTCTATTAAGCACAATATGACAAGTCAATATCTGAAGTAAAAAATAAGTCAATATACAAGGACAACGATCAAGGTAAAATACACGGAGATAATAGCAACCTAGTCTACTGTGATGAGGAGGAGGGTGGTCCAAAACCCAAAGAGCGTAACATCTCTATCAACTCAGCGTGGCGAGTCCGGTCATCCTCTCGAGAGTTGGATATGTCCCGTCAAAGATCGGAGACATCCTGCTGCATGTCTCATCCAAGATTGGAAATCTCCTGCTGCATGTCTCGTCAAAAATCAGAGACCTCCTACCGAAGACCAGTCATAGCTGTCTCAAGGTCGGTAACTCGGTCAGCTAGAGTCCGAGGGGTGGGACGTGGTGCTCGAGCTGGAGGCGATGCTGGAGCAGGAGGATAGCCAAAAAGTGCATCCATGAACCCATCCATCCATGCCTCCTCCCCCTCGGCATCTGGCTGTGGCTCGACGTCCGGGTCAAGTTGGTGTTGGGCCCCCCTCCGCCAAGATAAGACACCCTCATCATCTATATGTGTACCACATAAAGAAAAGTTCCTAGATCCTACCATGTCAAACTCAATCAAGGCTCTGACATCACCTCTGGTGACATCAATATCTAAGGAGGCAATGTATGCAGTCAAGATTGTTAGGATCGATGATCGCGGCTAGAGAAGGGGGGTGTGAATAGCCGACCCCAAATCGTTCGTTTCTTCCTACGAATTAGGTTAGCGCAGCGGAAATAAACACAAGAAACGAAAACAAGAAGATCAAACCTCAACGCGTCGATGTAACGAGGTTCGGAGATGATACTCCTACTCCTCGGCGTGTCCGTAAGGTGGACGAAGCCTACCAATCCGTCGGTGGATGAGTCCCCGGAGAACCGGCTAATAACTACTCCTTGTGGGTGGAGAAACCTCGCCACAATACTTGTAACAACAAGAAAGGAGTACAACAGATACAAGAAAGCAAAAGACAATATGAAACACTTGCTTGCCTTTCTTGTTGACTGGAGTGATGAAGCAGCAACCTCACACCAGCGACAGCTGACGAGAATCCAGTCGAGAAGCTCACGCGAAGCTTCAGCAGCGAAGAGCTCAGCAAAGCTCTGATAGCAGGTAAGAGCAGAAGCTCTAGAGCACCAGAACAGAAGTTCTAAGAAAAAAGCAACCGCAGCAGCAGCCCTTCACCTAGATTTATAACCTGCGAAGAAGACACAGAAGAAACTAGCCGTTGCTACGCAACGGCTAGGACGTGGACCGATCAGGCTGAAGCCTGATCGGTCTGGGCCTTGCCTGATCGGTCGTGGGGACCGATCAGGCCCTGTGCTGATCGGTCCCCAGACCGATCAGAAGGCTTCACAGAGAGTTGCCCAACTCTCTGTGTGGAATCTGATCGGTCCCCGGACCGATCCCACCTGTCCCTGATCGGTCCCGGGGACCGATCAGGCTCCATGCTGATCGGTCCCCAGACCGATCAGTAAGCCCACAGCCTTCTGTTTGTTATCTGATTGGTCACCAGACCGATCAGATACACAAACGTATCACTGGATCGGTCTGCAGACCGATCCAGAGCTTGGTTTTTGCCCAAACCAAGTCCCAAACCTTCCAAACCAATATCCGGTCAACCTTGACCTATTGGTATCTCATGCTTAGCATCTGGTCACTCTCTTGACCTACTAAGACTCCCTACCAAGTGTCCGGTCAATCCTTTGACCCACTTGGACTTTCCTCTTCGTGCCAAGTATCCGATCACTCCCTTGATCTACTTGGACTTCCCAACACCGGATGTCCGATCACCCTTGATCCATCTGGATTTTCCCTTAACTCACCGGGACTTTCACCTAGCTTCACTCACTAGGGTTTTCACCGCTTCACTCACCAGATTTTCCAACTGCCCGGCTTCACTCACCAGACTTCCAACTGCCTGGCTTCACTCACCAGGACTTTCCCACTGCCTGGCTTCACTCTCCTCACCAAGACTTTCACCTTCACCTACCTTCACTCACTAGGATTTCCCGACTGCCTGGCTTCACTCACCAGGACTTCTCCGACTGCCTGGCTTCACTCACCGGGACTTTTCCCCGTGCCAAACTCCCTGTTTGGACTTTCCCCGTGCCAAGTCTCCATACTTGGACTTTTCCCGAATCAGGTCAACCAGGTCAACCTTGACCTAAGGTTGCACCTACAATCTCCCAAACACCTATTCTTGTCAAACATCAAGAATACAACTCTCTTCTCGTCAAACATCAAAACACAACTCGAGTCAGGTCAACTCGAGTCAGGTCAACCTTGACCTAAGGTTGCACCAACAATCTCCCCCTTTTTGATGTTTGACAAAATCCAAAATCAAGTTAGGTTAACCCGATAACCTATCTTAGGTTTTCCAATGTTCTTTCTTGAACATTCTTCCAAAACCTACACTCTCCCCGTTTGGACATCTCTCCCCCTTTTTGACACACATCAAAAAGAGGGAATCAAGGTCAAGAGTTTCTTCCTAATGAAAGTCCCGTACCTTTCATTGAAACCCTTAATTTCCCCCTTGATACTCAACATTTAACTTAGTGACAATCCCATATCACTAATCCTCAAAAGTCTTAAGGAGTAAAAACTCCCCCTAAAAGTCAACTCTCCCTTGACAATTAGTTAAGACTCCCCCTAAAGGTCAACTCCCCCTTGACCATTGCACCAACAATGTCTTGGAGAGTTTCAAACCTTTAGAAACCCGAAACTCAACTCCCACAGCTGAAATTTCAGACCACAGTCGAAATTCAGCAAATTCAGCGCGCCTGATCGGTCACCGGACCGATCAGGACCCCTCTGGATCGGTCCCCAGACCGATCCAGCCTTCCCTGGATCGGTCCAGTGACCGATCCAAGTTCAGATCAGGCGGTTTCTGATTTCTTCTCTCCCGAAATTCAGAAACTCACAACAAATTCCAAAAATTTTGAAAAATTATGAAATTTTGAGGATACATTCCTCATACCATATACTATCAAGGAAAAATAGTTTTCTATGAAAATAACTTCCATTTTCAAATCTTGATACAAAGTTCAAAAACTTTGAAATAGTTCAAAGTTAAGTCAACTTTGTATCAATTTGCTCAATGATGAATGCTATCACTAAAATGGCTTCATCAAGGTTTTTCAAATCAATTTCAAAATGATTTTAAACCTTTTAATTTATGACCATAATCTTAGGGCTAAATGTACATGACTTGTACAAAAGCTTTCTCTATGATCCCCAATCTCTTGAATTAGGCTCATCTAGGTACAAGAACTATGTACCTTGATCCTAACTCATGATCCTAATATCTCACACACATCTAAAGTGTATCAAACACATCCAAGTCAATTTTGATGTGAGATATGGGTTTAGGTTATCTTAGGCTAAGTTCTCATGCATTTTCTAAACACCAATTTGATCTCAATATCAAATTGTGTTTTTATCCTTAAATCAATTTCATTGATTATTAATGCAAGAGATGATGGCATGGCATAAAATGATGTCATAAATAGAAGCATGTTCCAATTTCATGATGTCATGGCATAAAGTATAAAACTTAAAATAAGCATGACATATAATTAGCCTAAGCATGATCATGACATTTCGAATGATAATATGTTAAACATGATGTCATGGCATGGCATATGGCAAACAACCATGGTAAGTTAGCACAAATAAAATACCTAGATTACCTATCTAAGTATCCTTAACACCTTAGCTAACTTAAAATCTAAACCTAGATTGCTCAAAGTGCTTCAAGAAAATGCCCAAACCTAAGTTGGCATTCCTATTTTTCTTGATTAATTTATACCACTTAACATTAAGTATATCCTCAAATATTGGCATATTTCATATTTCCTCAAGAATAGCACCTTTTTAATTAAGGCCTAGATTGTCTTAAATTCCTAAGAGAGTACCAAGACCCCAACTTGGTATTTCTCTAGGTTTTCCTAACTTGTGCCAATAAAAATTAAAGTCGATATAATTTTTTTTTCAAATATGGAACAATTTACTCTTCAAGGAGTAAATGATAAATCCATTTCATTTTCAAAGGTTCACAAAACCTTGAAAATGTTCCTTGAGTGTCAATTTCCTCACAGTTGGGTTAACTACCCTTCTAATCGGAGTTGACACTCTCTAACCCATCTATGGGGTAGAGAAGATGCTCCTAGGAACCCAATATCTATTAGAGCTCATTGGGTTTACTAAATATTCACTAGGGATAACTTCCCTAGCAACCCTCCTAATGACCTTCTTAGGCTTTAAAGCCTTGGCCATTTGGGACTCATCAAGATCAACTCTAGGGGTGACTCCCCTTGTGACCTTGGTGTTGGTCTTCCTAGCCCTAGGTTTTGTTCCATAATCGAATGGAACATTATGATAGGTGGGCTTGACCATTTGGGACTTAGGTTTGTGACCCAAACCTTTCTTGTCCTTGGGCTTTGAAATTTGACCCTTAGACCCTAGAGTTGACTTCTCTAAATTCTTTAGGGTCTTTTCTAGAGTGTCAAGTCTTGACCTCAAGACTTGATTTTCTTTCTCTAAAACCTCAAATTTTAATTTATCATTCTTTCTTGAGGTGTTCCTAGGCATATGTCTAGTTGTCTTGGGGTTTCTACCTAGGTTCTCCTTAGCCTTAGATGAGTTAATCCTAGGGTTGACATTTCTAGTATTATCCTTATCTAAGCTAACATGTTTAGCACCTAAGCACACATATGGTTTTCTATTGTTAACATGCTCATCATTATTTGCAATAGCAATAAAACTACTAGCATGTTTCTTATTTGAATTGCAATAGTGTGCCTTAAAAGGTACCTTAGGGTTTGCCTTAGCTCCCCCTATCGATGTGCATCCCTTGTCCTTGTGAGGTTGCCTCCCCCTTGGACATTGACTCCGATAATGTCCCCTTCGCTTGCATTGGAAGCATACCACGTGCCCCTTGCCTTTGCGTGTCGGGACTCCGGCTCCCTTGACCTTTGGTGCCGGTGGAGTCTTCCTAACCCTCCTTGGACACTTACTCTTGTAGTGCCCAAATTCCCTACACTCAAAGCATATTATATGTAACTTATTTGAAATTACGATGCTTGAGTTACCTAGGGTTGAGGATGGATGAAGGCTCTCTTCCTCATCCCTTCCGGAGGTAGATGCTTCTTCTTGCTCTGATCTTGAAGAAGAGACCTCCTCTTCTTCTTCCTTAGACGTTGAGTGACTCTCAACTTCTAATTTGCTCCCTCCATGATGTGAGCTACTTGGCTCACTTGACTCCTCTTCATGGCTTGAAGTGGAGCTCTCCTCATGAAACTTGGCCAAGTTATTCCACAACTCCTTGACGTTGTTGTAACCACCTATTCTACACAAAATGTCATTAGGTAAAGAAAATTCAATGATTTTCGTTACCTCATCATTGATGGTTGATTGGTGGATTTGCTCCTTGGTCTACTCCTTCTTCTCTAGGGTTTCTCCTTTCTTGTCCATCGGAGACTTGAAACCTAATTGAACACAACTCCAATTTTCAGGGTTAGTCATAAGAAAATACCTCATTCTCACCTTCCAATACGCGAAGTCGCAGCACTCGTAGAATGGTGGAAACGTGATGTCTTCTCCGAGTCGATCCATTCTCTAGCTTGTGCTCCCCCGGGTGTTAATCCGACGAAGAGCAACCTTGCTCTGATACCACTTGTTAGGATCGATGATCGCGGCTAGAGAGGGGGGGTGTGAATAGCCGACCCCAAATCGTTCGTTTCTTCCTACGAATTAGGTTAGCGCAGCGGAAATAAACACAAGAAACGAAAACAAGAAGATCAAACCTCAACGCGTCGATGTAACGAGGTTCGGAGATGATACTCCTACTCCTCGGCGTGTCCGTAAGGTGGACGAAGTCTACCAATCCGTCGGTGGATGAGTCCCCGGAGAACCGGCTAATAACTACTCCTTATGGGTGGAGAAACCTCGCCACAATACTTGTAACAACAAGAAAGGAGTACAACAGATACAAGAAAGCAAAAGACAATATGAAACACTTGCTTGCCTTTCTTGTTGACTGGAGTGATGAAGCAACAACCTCACACCAGCAGCAGCTGACGAGAATCCAGTCGAGAAGCTCACGCGAAGCTTCAGCAGCGAGGAGCTCAGCAAAGCTCTGATAGCAGGTAAGAGCAGAAGCTCTAGAGCACCAGAACAGAAGTTCTAAGAAAAAAAGCAACCCGCAGCAGCAGCCCTTCACCTAGATTTATACCTGCGAAGAACCTGCAACGAAGACAGAAGACGCAGAACCTAGCCATTGTCACTCACAACGGCTAGATCCAGACCGATCAGGCTTCACCCTGATCGGTCTGGGGCTTGCCTGATCGGTCGTGGGGACCGATCATGCCTGTCTTGATCGGTCCCGGACCGATCGAAGGCTTCACGAGTTGCCCAACTCTGCGTGGGAATCTGATCGGTCCCGGACCGATCCCACCTCGTGGTAGCCCCCGATCGGTCCGGGACCGATCAGGCTTATGCTTGATCGGTCCCCGGACCGTCGGTAAGCCGAACCATGATCGCCTTCATTTGTTATCCGATCGGTCACGGGCCGTCGGATACCTAAGCGTATCACTGATCGATGCCCGATCCAGAGCTTGGTTTTTTGCCCAAACCAAGTCCCAAACCAATATCCGGTCAACCTTGACCTATTGGTACATCATGCTTAGCATCCGGTCACTCCCTTGACCTGCTAAGACTCCCCACCAAGTGTCCGGTCAATCCCTTTGACCCACTTGGACTTTCCTCTTCGTGCCAAGTATCCGATCACTCCCTTGATCTACTTGGACTTCCCAACACCAGATGTCCGATCACCCTTGATCCATCTGGATTTTTCCTTGCCTGGCTTAACTCACCAGGACTTTCACCTAGCTTCACTCACTAGGGTTTTCACCCAGCTTCACTCACTAGGGTTTTCACCTGGCTTCACTCACCAGGATTTCCAATCTGCCTGGCTTCACTCACCAGGACTTCCAAACTGCCTGGCTTCACTCACCAGGACTTTCTCGAATGCCTGGCTTCACTCACCAGGACTTTCACCTTCACCTAGCTTCACTCACTAGGATTTTCACCTGGCTTCACTCACCAAGATTTCCCGACTGCCTGGCTTCACTCACCAGGACTTCTCCGACTGCCTGGTTTCACTCACCAGGACTTTTCCCCGTGCCAAACTCCTTGTTTGGACTTTCCCCGTGCCAAGTCTCCATACTTGGACTTTCCGTGTGCCAAGCTACCTGCTTGGACTTTTCCCGAATCAGGTCAACCAGGTCAACCTTGACCTAAGGTTGCACCTACAATCTCCCAAACACCTATTCTTGTCAAACATCAAGAATACAACTCTCTTCTCGTCAAACATCGTCAAACATCAAAACACAACTCGAGTCAGGTCAACTCGAGTCAGGTCAATCAGGTCAACCTTGACCTAAGGTTGCACCAACAAAGATGTGGCAGTAGGGCATGTGAACCTGTCTGCTGGTGATGAGTCCAACTAAGTAAATAATGACATGAAAAATATGTAAACTAATATCTATATCTAATCTATGACATAAGGAATATAGTAAGAATGAGTGAAAAGGATGCATCATCGCGACGTCGCGAGTGGTAAACGACAAAATGCAAGAGACTAAGACTCTATAAAGGACATAGTCCTAAACTCTAAGGGAGATTGACCTAAATAGGGTAACTGTGGGGTACTCGCTCTTCCCAAAAAAAATATGAGTAAATCGTATCAAGTGTGATGTGTGAGTAAGGATCACCAAATGGTGGATCCCTAGGGGGATAGCACTGAAAAGTGCATGCAAATGGACGTAAACCTAGAAAGGTACGAATAACAGCAGGGGATAGCGTGATATCAATACTAGCTACCCTAATGGTGTATATAAGGTCATCTACTCTAACTAGGTTATTGTACAATTCAGCACATAAACCTATGTTAATTGAACTGGTACAATAAACAAGACGATGCAAGCTGTAGTAGTCAATGACTTCTACAGCAGGAATGCATGAATGCATAAAAAATTATCTATTTAAACACCTAGTCCATATAGGCATGTAGATAGTACTAACAAACCTAATCCTAAGTTCCTCAGTAGGAAATCTAGGGTCAGTACTAGCAGTAGAGGGTCCAGCACCAAGTCTAGAATGTTTCCTAATTTATCAAAGAAAACTAAACTAAGCATAAAATACTAAAACAATAAATAAACAAAATTTAAGAAAGGAAAGAAAATTTACCGAGACATTGTTAATAAGAATAATAGAGTTGACGACCTCGATTGTTCTGCTGTGGCGTAATAACCGGAGGAAGAAAAGAAAATTTAAAATATGATTTCTTTTGCAATAAAGCCTGGTGAAGGCCTTTGCAAAAGAGAAAGGGGAGGTGCAGCTATTAGGGGGGCCCCTGTCGCCTCTTATATAGAGCAATCCGGGGCGCCCGGAACAATCTCCGGGCACCCGAAATCAAATACCAAGGGCGTCCGCCCTTGGTTTTTGACTTTTTTTTTTAAATTAAGTTAATTTAAAAGATAAATTTAATTTAAGTTAATTTTAAGTTAAGTTTATTAATTTAAGTCTTAATTAAATTTTTAAGTTTAATTTAGTTTTAATTTGCTTTGATTTTAATTTAATTTAAATTTTAACTTAGATTTAATTTATAATTTAATTTAATTTAATTTTTACGTTTAATTTTTAATTTAATTTTTAAGTTTAATTTTTAATTTAATTTTTTTTAGTTTAATTTTAAATTTAATTTTTAAATTTAATTTTTAAGTTTAATTTTTAAGTTTAATTTTAAATTTAATTTTTAAGTTTAATTTTTAAGTTGGATTTTTTATTTTATTTTTAAGTTTAATTTTTAAGTTGATTTTTTAAGTTTAATTTTTAATTTAATTTTAAATTTTAATTTTTATCTTTAATTTTTAATTTAATTTTAACTTTAATTTAATTTAATTATAATTTAATTTTAACTTTAATTTTAATTTTAATTTAATTTTAACTTTAAATTAAATTTAACTTTAATTTAATTTGAATTTAAAATTTAATTTGATTGAATTTAATTTTAATTTAATTGAATTTTAATTTTAATTTAATTTATTTTTAATTTTAATTGAATTTAATTTTAATTTAATTGAATTTAATTTTAATTTAATTGAATTTAATTTTAATTTAATTTAATTTAATTTTAATTTAAGTTCTTAGTCATCTCACCCGATATATGTTTTCAATCAGGGAATTCTATAATTTTTGTGAGATGAGTTAGGTTCAATTTCAAGGTTTGGTTTAACTTTTTATTAGATTCAGGTTTAGCTTTAGGCTCAATAAATAGATATTCTTTGAATAAATTTCTGTCTATGGTGAGTCACCTGGACATCATTAGAGTAACCACGCTTTCGAGGTTTTCCAAATAGTTTCATCCACTGAACTTAGTAAAAAATCTTGGTCTAATTGGTTATGATCCATAAGGGGTAGCTTCAGTTAGTTCCACTAAGTCAAATGCACCAGGTCGAAGTCAAATCTTCCTAGACATGCATAGACAGAGTTTCCCTAATCTACTATCATCCAAAACTTCACGAGTACCATAGATCAAGTTAAACTTTTGACCCTTTTTACTCTAATCCTAATTGCCCTACCAGGTAGGTTACTTTTGGAGGTGTCAACTAGTTTGGAGCCTCCCCTGAATTATTGATCAGAATTTTTAAGTTTTAGTTTTGGATTTATGTTGATTACTTTTGTGATTATAATAGACTTAATGATAGTTTAAGTTTAAGTTTGTTCTATAGTTATTTTTTGATTTAATTTTGGTTTAGTTGATTTAGTGTTATAGTTAAGATTTTGAATTGGGTTATTTAATTTTACATAATTTATTTTATTTTTAGGTATATAGTATTGATTAATTCCTACTTGCGTGGTTAGGCACGCTTTTGGAATCCAAGCTTTAGCTTGTGTTTTGTTTTGAGTTACAAGTGATATAAATGATTTATTTGTTGAGCTGGACTTGTATCCAAGTCCAGATTTGTTGTATACACCTTTTTGACTTTTTAGAATTAAATCTAAGTTTTTAGATCTAGTTGTAAAGTTTTCTAACAGCACTTTAAGTTTATTAATTTCAATTTTTAATATTAAGTTTTCCTCCTCAAGCTTTACAACTTGATTTGGATTTTCAATCTGTTCCTTGAGTTTTTGGTTTTCCTCAATGAGCATTTTATTTTGATCTTCATTTTCAATTAATTTTCTATTTGAGCATGCGATGACTTTAAAAAACTTTTTGCTTAAATTAAAGTATATCTCATCGGAACCTTCGGAAAAGAGTACGGACTCATGGCTTGATTCGGGTTTGGACCCATCTTCCGATTCGTCCTCCTATTCTAATTTATGGGCCATTAGGGCGAGGTAGCTTCAGTGCTTCTGATCTTCAGCATCTAATTCATCTGATGATTCGTCCCATGTTGCCTTGAGTGCTTTCTTCTTGGTTGTTTTATTTTTGTCATTCTTTAGCTTTGGGCACTCGTTCTTGTAGTGACCTTTCTTGTTGCATCCGAAGAAGGTCACATTTTTTGTGTTGTTAGTGGAGTTGATCTTCTGCAAGTCATTTCTGCTGAAGTTCTTCTTTCTCCTGGTGAATATTTTTCTTACCAAATTCACAAGGTATTCTTCATTTTTTGAGTCTTGGTCAGGCTTGGTTCTTAATTTTTCCTTGGAGGAACCTACAAAAAGAGCAATTCCTTTCTCGACCTGTTTTGAGTTAGTCTGCTCATGGAGTTCAAGTTTACAAAATAATTCGTCAAGTTTTAATTTAGAGATATTCTTCGAAATCTTGTAAGCATCCACGATGGATACCCACAGAGCATTTCGAGGAAATGCAATTAGGGCGTACCTTATTAGATCGCGGTTCTCCATTTGATGGTCGATACTGTGAAGCCCATTGAGGATGTCATTTACCCTCGCATGGAGTTGACTCATAGATTCTCCTTCCTTCATTTTAATATTAAATAACTTATTTAAGTGGATGTCTCGTTTGGTTACCTTCGCGTCGCTGGTTCCCTCGTGCAGTTCGATGAGCTTGTCCCACAGTTCCTTTGCATTTTCATGTGGACCGATGCGGTTCAGTTCCCCCTTCGTTAGCTCGCACTGGAGGGTCTTGAGAGCTTTGAAGTCTATTTCGGCTTTTTCTTCATCTCCGAATTCCACTATTCTGGGTCCATCGGAATTCCGGCGTTATCGACTGGAGCCTTGTAGCTTCTAGTGTTGCTGAATCACTGGTCGAAGTCGGTCTTTAGATAGATCTCCATTCGCTTCTTCCAGTATGGGAAGTCGTCACCGTTGAACAGGGGAGGACAGACAGTGCTGAATCCCTCAATTTGGGCCATAACTCTTGCACACAAAGAAACAAGGAAGAGGATCCCGAGACTTGGTCTTGGATTTAACAGTGTGGGAGAAAAAGTAAAAATCTAAAACTGAATTGGTGTTGCACCAGTTCAGTTTAATTTGCTACGAAAAAGAATTTTCCAAAGAGGTAATTATACCAATTTGGATTGTGTCAAAAAACTTAAAATCAAAAAGAAAATAAAATTACCCCCTTTGCCTGATTGGTGATTACACCAAATGAGAGTAGTACCTGCTCTGATACCACTTGTTGGATCGTAAAGTTCGCTAGAGGGGGGATAGCAATCGTCGAAAATCGTAAATTAAATCGAGTATGCAGCGGAAGAGAAAAATTGAAATAATGCTAACAAACTAATTTTACTTGGTTCAGAGCCTTCGTTGACTCCTACTCCAAGGCTCACACATGAGAGTGTTTTCGTTGGACAATCACTAATAATTCGCAAAAAGTATTACACAATTTAGGACACGAACTATAAAAAATACCGACAATAAGGAAAATGAAACTGAGACGCAGGTTGTCAGAGGAGCTTCGCAGCATCACAGGAGCGTCTTTGGAGCAGCGTGCAATAGAGTAATCGTAGAAGAAGTTATATTTGGGTCTTGGTGGAAGACTGCTTATATAAGCAGTTCCGGGTGTCTGGATCCGTTCCGGGTGTCTGGACCGTGACGTCGGCCAACCAATTAGTGCGCTCTAAGTTGGCGAGCAGATAAGCCTTGGTATTCCGGGCTCCTAGACTAGTTTTGGGCGCCTGGACCCCCCCCCCTTTTCCAGAAACTCTTTTTCCTACAAGAAAAGGTTAGTCCGAGGCAATAAAAATTATACTATCCTACAAAACAAAGTTAGCACAATATAACAAATAGAGTAGTAATTAGATTTTATCTCATCGAGACTAGAATCTAGTCAAGAACTCAACTTAAGTTTTCAAAATGAATCTAAGTTGGATCGACGCCTACTTTTCCCTCAAACGGGGAATACGTCCTCACTGTTGGTGCAACCTTAGGTCAAGGTTGACCTGGTTGACCCGACTCGAGTTGACGTGACTCGAGTTGTATTTTGATGTTTGACTTGGGAAGATTGTCGGTGCAACCTTAGGTCAAGGTTGACCTAGTTGTGTTGCATGTTGATGTTTGACACTCGTGAGAGAGTTCTATTCTTGATGTGGGACAAGAATAGATGTTTGGGAGATTATTGGTGCAACCGTAGGTCAAGGTTGACCTGGTTGACCTAATTCGGGAAAAGTCCAAGTATGGAGACTTGGCACGGAAAAGTCCAAGCAGGGAGCTTGGCACTGGAAAAGTCCAAGTATGGAGGCTTGGCACGCGAAAAGTCCAAGTATGGAGACTTGGCACGGGGAAAGTCCAAGGATGTTAGGCCTGGTGAGTGAAGCCAGGTGAAAATCCTAGTGAGTGAAGCTAGGTGAATGAGAAAGTCCTAACTGGGATGTTAGGCGGTGTGGAAAGTCCAGTGAGTGAAGCCGGCAGTGAAAGTCCGGTGAGTGAAGCAGGTGAAAGTCCTAACTGGGATGTTAGGCGGTGTGGAAATCCTGGTGAGTGAAGCAGGTGAAAGTCCCGTGAGTGAAGCTGGCAAGGAAAATCCTGGTGAGGGATGATCGGACTTCGGTGTTGGAAAGTCCAAGTAGGTCAAAGGATTGACCGGACACTTGGCGAGGAGTTCTAGCAGTCGAGAGTGACCGGATGCTTGGGATGAAGTACCAATAGGTCAAGGTTGACCGGATATTGGTTTGAAGTCTTGGAACTTGGTTTGGGCAAAAACCGCTCTGGATCGGTCACCGGACCGATCGGGATACCTCTGGATCGGTCCGGTGACCGATCGATCAGAGAAAACAAGTTTCACTCGATCGGTTTGGTGACCGATCGGCAAGCCAGAAAGACCTGATCGGTCCTTGGACCGATCAGCCCTCTGATCGGCCGGGGACCGATCAGAGACGATGTCGCGAAGCACGCCAGAGTTGGGATCGATCGTGGACCGATCCAACAGATCGATCGTCCACGCATCGATCTGCACGAAGGTTCTGTGCACTAACTGATCGGTCTGGGGACCGATCAGCACAGGGCCTGATCGGTCCGTAGACCGATCAGGGTTCTAGCCGTTGCGACGCAACGGCTAGTTTCTTCGCTGTCTTCTTCGCAGGTATAAAGGGGTCGAGGGCTGCTGCTGCGCGACAACTTCTTCCTCTTCTCTTCTGCTACAGAGCTGCTGTTCTGGTGCTTGAGCTCTGTTGAGTTCCTTCCTCGCAAGCTTCGCGTGAGCTTCCCCGACTGGAACAGCTGCTGCTGTTAGGGTTTTTGAAGCTGCTGCTTCATCCGGACTCCAGTCGACGAGAAAGCAAGATTGGTAGAGTGCTTGTGTATTCTTACTGTATTTCTTGCTTATTCTTTGTACTTGTACTCTTTGTTTGCTTTTGCAAACGTTTGTGGCGAGGTTTCTCCACCCACAAGGAGTTTGACATTAGCCGGTTCTCCGGGGACTCATCCACCGACGGATTGATAGGGCTCGTCCACCTTACGGACACGCCGAGGAGTAGGAGTATCATCTCCGAACCTCGTTACATCGCTGCGTCTAAGGTTTGATATTCTTCCTTTCGTTTCTAGTTTATTTTTCCGCTGCGCTAACGAAGTGTAGGAAGAAACGCGAGCGATTTGGGGCGGCTATTCACACCCCCCCTCTCTAGCCGTACAAAGGATCCTAACAAGTGGTATCAGAGCGAGGACGCTCTTCGTCGGATCAACACCCGTGGGAGCAAAGCTAGAGATGGATCAATTCGGAGAAGACATCACGATTCCACCCTTCTACAACGACAACTTCACATATTGGAAGGTAAGGATGATGTATTTTCTTAGGACTAATATGTTGAACTGGTTTTGTGTACAAGAAGGGTTTTCTCCTCCAATGGATAAAGAAGGAGAGCCTCTAGAGAAGAACAAGTGGACGAAGGAACAAGTCCACCAATCCACGATCAACAATGAGGTAACTAAAACAATTGAATTTTCATTACCTACTAATATTTTGTGTAAGATAGGTAAATACAACAATGCCAAGGAATTATGGGATAACTTGGCCAAGTACCATGAAGAGAGCTCCACTTCAAGCCATGAAGAGGAGCCTAGTGAGCCAAGTAGCTCACATCATGGAGGGAGCAAATTGGGAGTTGAGGGCTACACAACATCCAAGGAAGAAGAGGAGGAGAGTTCCTCTTGCTCAAGTTCGGAGCAAGAAGAAGAAGTTTCCACCTCCGAAAGGGTTGAAGAAGAAAGCTCATCTCCATCCACAACCCTAGGTAACTCAAACACTGTGATTTCAAGCAAATTACACATAATGTGTTTTGAGTGTAGGAAACATGGGCACTACAAGAGTAAGTGTCCGAGGAGGGTTAGGAAGACTCCACCGGCACCAAAAGTCAAGGGAGCCGGAGTCCCGACACGCAAAGGCAAGGAGCACGTGGTATGCTTCCAATGCAAGCGAAGGGGACATTATCGGAGTCAATGTCCGAGGGGGAGGCAATCTCACAAGGACAAGAGACCGAGCACATCGATAGGGGGAGCTAAGGCAAACCCTAAGGTAATCTCTAAGGTTCATTATTGCAATTCTAATAAAACTCATGCTAGTAGTTTGGTTGCAATTGTTAATAATGATAAGCATGTTAACCTTAGGAATCAACACATGTGCTTAGGTGCTAAACATGTTAGCCTAGGTAAGGATAACACTAGAAATACCAACCCTAGGTTTAACGCTTCTAAAATTAAGGAAAACCTAGGTAGAAATCCCAAGAAGACTAGACACATGCCTAGGAATATCTCAAGAGAAAATGACAAATTAAAACTTGAGGTATTGGAGAGGGAAAATCAAGTCTTGAGGTCAAGACTTGATAATTTAGAAAAGGCTCTTAAAAACATGGAGAAGTCATCTCTAGGGTTTAAGGGTCAAAAACCAATGTCCAAGGACAAAAAGGGTTTGGGTCACAAACCTAAGTCCCAAATGGTCAAGCCCACTTATCACAATGTTCCATTCGATTATGGAACAAAACCTAGGGCTAGGAAGACCATTACCAAGGTTACAAGGGGAGTCACCCCTATAGTTGACCTTGATGAGACCCAAATGACCAAGGCTTTAAAGCCTAAGAGGGTCATTAGGAGGGTTGCTAGGGAAGTTATCCCTAGTGAATATTTAGTGAACCCAATGAGCTCTAATAGGTATTGGGTTCCTAGAAGCATCTTCTCTACCCCATAAATGGGTTAGAGAGTGTCAACTCCAATAAGAAGGGTAGTTAACCCAACTTTGAGGAAATTGACACTCAAGGAGCATTTTCAAGGTTTTTGGGAACCTTTGAAAATGAAATGGAATAATCTTTATTATTCACTCCTTGGAAGAGTAAAGTGTGCCAAAGTGAGAATATATTAATCTTACTTTAAATTGACACAATTTGGAAAAACCTAGAGAAATGTCAAATTGGGATTTTGATATTCTCTTAGGTAATCAAGGCAATCCGGGCCTTAATTTAGAAGTGCTACTCTTGTAAAATTTTAAATGGTATAAATCAAACAAGAGATCAAGAAATGCCAATTTGGGTTTTGACATTTTCTTGGAGCATTTTGGGCAATCTAGGATTAGAATTTAAGTCAGCTAAGTGATTAAGGATACTTAGATAGGTAATCTAAGTATTTTATTTGTGTTAACTTGCCATGATTGGTTGCCATATGCCATGCCATGACATCATATTTATTTTATTATCATTTGAAATGTCATGATAATGCTTAGGTTATCTATATGTCATGTGTTAGTTTAGTTTCAAACTTTATGCCATGACATCATGACATTGGCACATGTTTTCATTTATGATACCATTTTATGCCATGTCATCATCTCTTGCATTAATAATCAATTGAATTGATTTAAGGATGAAAAACACATTTTGATATTGAGATCAAATTTGTGTTTAGAAAATGCATGAGACCTTAGTCTAAGATACCTAAACCCATATCTCACATCAAAATTGACATGGATGTGTTTGATACACTCTAGATGTGTATGAGATATTAGGATCATGAATTAGGATCAAGGTGCATAGTTCTTGTACCTAGATGAGCCTAATTCAAGATATGAAGGATCATAGGGAAAGCTTGTGTACAAGTCATGTACATCTAGCCCTAAGATTATGGTCCTAAATTCAAATGGTTTTAAAAGCATTTTAAAATTGATTTGAAAAACCTTGATGAAGCTTTCCTAGTGATAGCATTCATCATTGAACATTGTGATACAAAGTTGAGTTAAACTTGAACTTTTTCAAAGTTTTCGAATTTTGTATCAAGATTTGAAAATGGAAACTATTTTCATAGAAAATTATTTTTCTGTGATAGTATATGGTATGAGGAGTGTATCCTCAAAATTTTACGATTTTTGGAATTTTCTGGAATTTATTAGGAGTTTCTGAATTTCCGGAGAAGGAAAATCAGAAATCTGATTTCAGAATGTGGATCGGTCACCGGACCGATCCAGGGAAGGCCTGATCGGTCTGGGGACCGATCCAGGTGGTTTCTGATCGGTCTGGGGACCGATCAGTGCGTGCCAGGTTCTGATTTTCAGCAGGTGTCTGAAATTTCAGTTTTTGAAGTTGAGTTTCGAATTTCTGAAGATTTGAAACTCTCCAAGACATTGTTGGTGCAATGGTCAAGGGGGAGTTGATCTTTAGGGGGAGTGTTTACCTAATTGTCAAGGGGGAGTTGACTTTTAGGGGGAGTCTTACTCCTTGAGGATTAGTGATATGGGATTATCACTAAGTTGATTGTTGAGTTTAGTATCAAGGGGGAAATTAAGAGTTTCAAATGAAAGGTATGAGACTTTCATTAGGAAGAAACTCTTGACCTTGATACCCTCCTTTTTCTTTTTGATGTGTGTCAAAAAGGGGGAGAATTATTGGGGAACCCAAGTTAGGTTATCGGGTTAACCTAAGTTTGGGGGAGAAACGTTCAAGGGAGAATATTGGAGTTTGGAAAGAATGTTCAAGGAAGAACATTGAAAACCTGAGTTAAGGTTATCGGTTTAACCTAACTTGATTATGGTTTTGTCAAACATCAAAAAGGGGGAGATTGTTGGTGCAACCTTAGGTCAAGGTTGACCTGGTTGACCCGACTCGAGTTGACGTGACTCGAGTTGTATTTTGATGTTTGACTTGGGAAGATTGTCGGTGCAACCTTAGGTCAAGGTTGACCTAGTTGTGTTGCATGTTGATGTTTGACACTCGTGAGAGAGTTCTATTCTTGATGTGGGACAAGAATAGATGTTTGGGAGATTATTGGTGCAACCGTAGGTCAAGGTTGACCTGGTTGACCTAATTCGGGAAAAGTCCAAGTATGGAGACTTGGCACGGAAAAGTCCAAGCAGGGAGCTTGGCACTGGAAAAGTCCAAGTATGGAGGCTTGGCACGCGAAAAGTCCAAGTATGGAGACTTGGCACTGGGAAAGTCCTAACTGGGATGTTAGGCAGTTGGAAAATCCTGGTGAGTGAAGCCAGGTGAAAATCCTAGTGAGTGAAGCTAGGTGAATGAGAAAGTCCTAACTGGGATGTTAGGCAGTGTGGAAAGTCCTGGTGAGTGAAGCCAGGCAGTGGGAAAGTCCTGATGAGTGAAGCCAGGCAGTGAGAAAGTCCTGACTGGGATGTTAGGCAGTGTGGAAATCCTGGTGAGTGAAGCCAGGTGAAAGTCCTGGTGAGTGAAGCCAGGCAAGGGAAAATCCAGATGGATCAGGGATGATCGGACTTCTGGTGTTGGAAAGTCCAAGTAGGTCAAAGGGATTGACCGGACACTTGGCAGGGAGTTCTAAGCAGGTCAAGGGAGTGACCAGATGCTTGGGATGAAGTACCAATAGGTCAAGGTTGACCGGATATTGGTTTGGAAGTCTTGGAACTTGGTTTGGGCAAAATAGCTCGGATCGGTCACCGACCGATCGGATACTGTTTGCTCGATCGGTGCGGTGACCGATCGATATCGGTCAAACTCTGTTCGATTCTTGATCGGTTTGGTGACCGATCGGGCATGCCAAAGGCGAAAGGCTGATCGGTCCTTAGACCGATCAGATGCTCCCGATCTGGGGACCGATCAGGAGACGATGTCGCGAAGCACGGAGTTGGGATC
Organism: Zingiber officinale; assembly: GCF_018446385.1. Taxonomy (NCBI): domain Eukaryota; kingdom Viridiplantae; phylum Streptophyta; class Magnoliopsida; order Zingiberales; family Zingiberaceae; genus Zingiber; species Zingiber officinale. The sequence continues at coordinate 136,551,912 of NC_055995.1, read as the reverse complement.
GGCATGGACCGATCCAGTAGCTGATCGGTCCACGCATCGATCGAGTACTGCAAGGTTACGTGCACTAACGATCGATGCGGGACCGATCGGCCTGAGCTGATCGGTCCGTAGACCGATCGGGGTTCGTTGTGACGCAACGGCTAGTTTCTTCACTTCTTCTTCGCAGTATAAAGGGGTCGAGGCTGCTGCGCGACAACTTCTTCCTCTTCTCTTACGCTGAGCTGCATTCGGTGCTTGAGCTCTGTTGAGTTCCTTCCTCAAGCTTGCGTGAGCTTCCCGATCGGAGCAATGCTGTTAGGGTTTTAATTCTTGCTTCATCAGGACTCGATCGACGAAAGCAAGATTGGTAGAGTGCTTGTGTATTCTTACTGTATTTCTTGCTTATTCTTTGTACTTGTACTCTTTGTTTGCTTTTGCAAACGTTTGTGGCGAGGTTTCTCCACCCACAAGGAGTATATTATTAGCCGGTTCTCCGGGGACTCATCCACCGACGGATTGAGAGGCTTCGTCCACCTTACGGACACGCCGAGGAGTAGGAGTATCATCTCCGAACCTCGTTACATCGCTGCGTCTAAGGTTTGATATTCTTCCTTTCGTTTCTAGTTTATTTTTCCGCTGCGCTAACGAAGTGTAGGAAGAAACGCGAGCGATTTGGGGCGGCTATTCACACCCCCCTCTCTAGCCGAGTACGAAGGATCCTAACACTCACCAAAGTCATTCCCCTCCAGTGACTTACCTTAACTTACCATTTTGCCAGACATCCAGTCAGCCCGTCGACCTATCTAGACTTCGTGTCAGCTATCCGGTCGGCCTGTTGACCTAGTTGGACTTCGTGTCAACTATCTGGTCGGTCCGTCGACCTAGCTGGACTTCGTGTCAGATATCCGATCAGCCTGTTGACCTATCTAGACTTCGTACCAGCTATCCGGTCAGTCCGTCGACCTAGCTGGATTTCTTACTAGATATCCAGTCGGCCCATCGACCTATCTGGACTTCTCCTGCACACTTAGTTACATTGTTAGATCATAATAAATCTAACTTAACTTTGTCATTCATCAAAACCTGAGTTAGACCATTAGTGCAACCTGCACCAATACATTGTTATTCCGACGTTGTCGACTGGAGCTTTATAGCCTCTGGTGATGCTGAACCACTGGTGATGTTGAACCACTGGTCGAAGTCGGTTTTCAGATATACTTCCATCCGCTTCTTCTAATACGGGAAGTCGTCACCGTTGAACGGGGGAGGACGGAAGGTGTTTTACCCTTCAAGTTGTGTCATTTGACAGCTATAGAAGAAAAACTAAAACGGGGTACCAAGACTTGGTCTTAGGATTAGCACTTAGCAGTGTTTAAGATATATTTAAAAATGTAGAAAAATTTGAGAGGTGTTGCACCAATTTCAAATTAAAACCAAAAAAATTATCTAAATAAGTAAAGTTTTACCAATTCAGATGGAATGCGAAAAACAAAAAAGAAACGATTCCCCGGCTTAATTGGTGGTTGCATCAATTCAGAGCAAAACCTGCACTGATACCACTTGTTGGATCAAGACACACGTGAGAGGGGTGTGAATTACATGATTTTTAAAATCTTATCTTTTCGGTTTTAAACGAAACAGAGTACGAACACAGCGGAAAAGAAAAATATGAAAAGCAGCACGAGAAGAACACAAGCGGTTTATTTGGTTCGGAGCCTTCGGTGACTCCTACTCCAAGACTCAGGTCCTGCGGACCTTGTTGGGACCGAAAAGTAGCTAGGGGGGGTAAATAGCTCGTCGCGTGCTCATGGTCGGCGTTGCTTGTTTCTTCAAAGATGTGCAGCGGAAATATACAAGAAACAAACTCATACAACGCTAACAAGGATGGTTTACTTGGTATCCACCTCACAAGAGGTGACTAGTCCAAGGATCCACACCTACTCACGCACCCTCCACTAATAAAATACTCCTTTATGGTTACTACCAAAGGCGGAGAAGCCCTACAAGACTCTCAATATAAGAAGAAAGGGAAAGGTAATGAAATACAAGCACAAACTTACAATGAGTACAAAAGCTCTAACCCTAGCTTCTTCTTCTTGTAGTAGTCACGCCTCTTGACTTGGAAGAACCTCCAATATCCTTCAAAAACTGGCGTTGAGAGTGGAAGATCGCTGTGGAGAAGCTGCTGTTGATCGGTGATGAATCGTGTAAAGTTATATCGAAGAAGACGCACGCCAACAACCTTTATCTGCGCCAACGGTCGGATCCCGATCGATTGGAATGCTCCCAATCGATCGGGGAGGCTTTGGATCGATCCAGAGTGCCTCTGTGCTCTAGAAATTTGCCTGGATCGATCGGCGGATCGATCTAGAGCTTATCGCGACATACAACACCTTCCCAATCGATCCACTGATCGATTGGGACCTCTGGATCGATCTGCTGATTGATCCAGAGGCATTCTGTGCGCTCGCGACTTCCTCCCAATCGATCCACCGATCGATTGGGATGAAGGCTTCTCGCAGGGACACCCCAATCGATCGGCCAATCGATTTGGCTCCAGCCAATCGATCGGCTGATCGATCCAGCTGTTGGTTTTTGCCCAAAACCAAGTTCCAAAGCCCCCAAACCAACATCCGGTAAATCCATGACCTGTTGGTTCATCATGCCTAGCATCCGGTCACCTCCTTTGACCTACTTAGACTTTCACCAGATGTCTGGTCAACCTTGACCCATCTGGATTTCTCCGTGCCAAGTATCCAGTCAATCCTTTGACCTACTTGGACTTTCACCAGATGTCTGGTCAATACCTTTGACCCACTTGGACTTTTCTTCATCATGCCAAGTATCCGGTCACTCCTTTGACCTACTTGGACTTTCACCAGATGTCTGGTCAATACCTTTGACCCACTTGGACTTTTCTTCATCATGCCAAGTATCCGGTCACTCCTTTGACCTACTTGGACTTTCACCATATGTCTGGTCAACCTTGACCCATCTGGATTTCTCCGTGCCAAGTATCAGTCAATCCTTTGACCTACTTGGACTTTCACCAGATGTCTGGTCAACCTTGACCCATCTGGATTTCCCCGTGCCTGGCTTCACTCACCAGGACTTCCAATCTGCCTAGCTTCACTCACTAGGACTTCTCCTCTGCCTGGCTTCACTCACCAGGACTTCCAATCTGCCTAGCTTCACTCACTAGGACTTCTCCTCTGCCTGGCTTCACTCACCAAGACTTCCAATCTGCCTAGCTTCACTCACCAGGACTTCCAATCTGCTAGCTTCACTCACTAGGACTTCTCCTCTGCCTGGCTTCACTCACCAGGACTTCCAATCTGCCTAGCTTCACTCACTAGGACTTCTCCTCTGCCTGGCTTCACTCACCAGGACTTTCAATCTGCCTAGCTTCACTCACCAGGACTTTCATTCTGCCTAACATCCCAGTTAGGACTTCCCAGTCAAGTATCTGGTCAACCTTGACCTACTTGACTCTTCTTCAATCAACCTTGTATTGTCAAACATCGAAACTGAAACCAGGTCAGCCTTGACCTGAGGGATATTGCATTAACAATTTCCCCCTTTTTTATGTTTGACAATACCACACAACCACTTACAATACCACATGTAAGTTAGGCTAATCTCATAGCCTAAACCTTCTTCATTCCACTAGGTAATGACTACATAAGTTAAACCCTTCATTCTCCTCCTAAGAGGGCAAACTTCCTCTAGGTAATGAAGGTCTAACTTACTCCCTTTCATTCTCCCCCTATTGGCACACATCAACCCATGCCCTATTTTTGGGCACACATCAACAAAATCACCTGTTGATAACTCTCCCCCTGAAGAGTTGCTCATCGTTGTTCACAACTTCACTCGTTGTGATCAACACGATAATGAAAGTCTCATACCCTTCATTATCCTTCAACCTACATTCTCCTTCAATGTAGTTAAATGCCCATCCTTGAGCATTATCCACTTGAACCACTTAAACAATGAGGATATCCACTCCCCATTAAATTTCAAACGCTCAACCTTGAGCATGTTCTAAAAAGAAGGTTAACCATCTTCCAAGGTTCATGAAAAATAATTTTCATGTCTTTAACGAGTCCCTCCCCCTAAAGACATGGTGGTAACTTCTGTCATTACACCAACAATAACTTGGAATCCCTAAACCTTTAGGAAACCCAAATTTAGAAGTTTTTGAGGTTCAAATATTCAAAATTTGAAACAAGCCTCAACCTAAACTTCAATTTAGTCTTCCCTAACCAATCCATCCTTGTTTTCAACATGAAAACACACTTTTTATGTATACAAATGTATTTTAAGGGTTTGGAATGGTTGCATAGACTAATCATGGTTCAAACATGCTGAAATCAGGCTTTCCCAGCCAAAATCAGCAACTTCAATCAATTAGAGTTGGGTTCCAATCGATTGAACCCGTCTGAATCGATCCACTGATCGATTCAGACTTCCTGGATCGATCGGCTGATCGATCTAGCGAGCTTCTGCTCGCAGGAGAACCTCCCTCAATCGATCGCCCGATCGATTGAGGTACTCCAATCGATCGCCTGATCGATTGGAGCTCTGATAGTTGCTGAAATTCCATTTCAGTCAACTTCAGAAACCCCTAGAAAATTCTACAAAAATCCAAAAATTATGAAAATTTGTGTAGACATTATTTAGGGTATATACTATCAAGGAAAAATAGTTTTCTATGAAAATACAATATATTTTCAAAGATTGACACAAATTTGAAAACTTGCAAAAACTTTAGTGTTTTCTTCAAGTTTGTGTCTAACTATTCAATGGTGATTTCTATCAAAAGATAGCCTTCACCAGGGTTTTCCAAAATCATTTTAAAAAAAATAAATTCAAAACCAATATCCCATCATGTTCCTTGGGCTTAATGTACATGACTTGTACACTAGCTTTCCCAATGATGGAAACACACATAACTATGTGTTTTGATGAACTTAAAACTCAAAAGAATGCACTAAATCAACATATTGAGTTTTGTTCATCATCTTAACATCTCACTTGTATCTAATGTGCACAAAACACATACAAGTCATCTTATAGGTCTTTGTGAGATGTAAATTTTGGTTTTACCCTAATCTAGGGATCATGCATATCTTTCTAGGCATTTTGAGTGGTAAACATCCAACAAAGATGTTACTTGTTGATTCCACTTGTTTATAAATGCCATTTGTTTATACCACTTGTTGGTAAGAACATTTGTCCTTAATTTTAAGGAAATAAACATAATGCATGATAATGTTATGACATACATCAAAATGAAATAGCTTTCAAAAGAAAGATTCCTATAACTACATGATGTATGTATGGCATGACATGGTATTTTTGTATTTTTCATGATAACAGATGAATGCAAAATACAAAACTAAACATGATGCCATGACATATAATGGGCAAACAATCATGGCAAAGTTTAGCGTAAATAAAATACCTATATTACCTATCTAGGTGTCCTTAAACCTTAACTAAGTTAAAATTAAACCTAGATTGCCCAAAAGTGCTTTAAGAAAATGTCAAAACCTAAATTGGCATTTCTAATTCTCTTGATTAATTTATGCCAATTGAAATCAAACATATTCCTCAAATGTTGGCATATTTCATTTTTCCACAAGAGTAGCACTTTAAATTAAGGCTTAGATACTAAGAAAATACCAAAGTCTCAACTGGGTATTTCTTATGTTTCCTAAATTTTGCCAATTAAGATTAAAATCAATACTTCTCAAATTTGGCACATTTCACTCTTCCCAAGAGTAAATGTAAATCCTTTTCATTTTCAAAGGTTTATAATAACCTTGAAAATGCTCCTTGAGTGTCAATTTCTTCAAAGTTGGGTTAACTACCCTTCTTCTTAGAGTTGATACTCCCTAACCCATCTATGGGGTAGAGAAGATGCTCCTAGGAACCCAAAACCTATTGGTGCTCCTTGGATGCTCTAGGTATTCACTAGGGATAACTTCCCTAGATACCTTCCTAGTGACCTTGTTAGGCTTCTTAGAAGCCTTGGTCACCTTTTCTAGGTCAACCCTAGGAATTGCTTCCCTTGTGACCTTGTTTGTGACTTTCTTAGACTTCTTAGAAGTCTTAGTCACATTTGTTGCAAAAATACTCTTAGAGATGACCTCCCTAGTATTCTTGACTTGACCACTAGACCTAGGGTTTGTTCCATAGCTATATGGAACCCGATGGTAAGAGGGCATATCCTTCTTAGCCTTGGGTTTGTATCTCAAACCTCTATGGCCATTGGATGACCTTTGTGCTCCTAGACCTAGGCTATGCTCATTTTACCCTTTTAGGATATTTTCCATCCTTTTTAGGGTCTCTTCCATTTTATCAAGCCTTGACCTCAAGACTTGATTTTCTACCATTAAATCCTTAGATTTTGGTTTTTCATTAAACCCATGAGCATTTTTATTTCTAGGCCTATAACTAAAACCCTTAGTTTTCTTGCCTAGATTTTCATCTACCTTCCTAACCCTATGTGTGGTAGTTTTAGCATGAAAAGCTATATGTTTTTCCTTAACGCTATCATGCTTCCTATTTTCATGGTAAATAGCATTAAAATGATATAAGTTAGATCTATCATGTATTTTACCATGATTTAAAGGCGAAGGCTCAATAAAAGTTACCTTTCTTTTTACCTTGGAGGCTCCCCCTTGACTTGAGCTTCCTCCTTGAGCCTTGATCACCTTCTTCCCCTTAGAGCATTGACTTCGGTAATGCCCCTTTTTATTGCATGAGAAGCACACAATATGCTCCTTGCTCTTCTTTGTTCCGGGGATAGTCTCCTTGGGTTTCTCCTTGCCCTTTTGTGCCACTTGGCCCTTCTTCTTGGCCAATTTAGGGCATTTACTTTTGTAATGCCCATGTTCCCTACATTCAAAACATATGATATGATTTTTATTATTTATTGAAATATTTATACCTTTACTTGTAGGGGTGGCATCTTCTCCATGTGATGTGGATGTGGAGGCTTCCTCTTGATCCGAAGATGATACTCCTCCATTTGATTTTGCTTGACTTGTGGAGGTGGAAGCTACATCATCCTCTTCTTCTCTTGACCCGGATGTGGAGGATTCTTCTTGCTCTTGTTCCCGTGTCAATGAAGATTGCTCCCCCTCAATCCTAGAGGTGGAGGTTTCACCTTCTTCTTCATCTTCATCCTCTTGTACATGAAACAAGGAATATACTCCTTCCTTGCTCTTTTGATTGCTCTCCTTTGAGGATGAAGCTTTTTAGACCTCCTCTTCGGAGGTTGAGCATCTCTCAACCTCGGAGTCCTCCTCTTCTTGGTCTTGATCCATTGAGTCACCCTCTTTGGATTCTTCTTGATTTGGTACAGTGGAGGGGATCTCATGAATTCTTGCCAATTTGCTCCAAAGCTCCTTGGCATCTTCAAACTCTCCAATTTGAGCCAAAATGTTGCTTGGCAATAACTTGACCAAAAGCTTGGTCACTTTATTATTTGCCTCGCTCCTTTGAATTTGCTCCGAGCTCCATTTGCTTTTCTTGAGAGCTTTGCCCTTGGAGTTCTTTGGAGCTTCAAATCCTTCCATTAGAGCAAACCATTGCTCTATCTCCATCATAAGAAAATTTTCGATTCTTAATTTCCAAGAATCGAAATTTGTTGAAGTGAATGGTGGAGCCACCCTCGTGTCAAATCCAAGTCCATCTTGGAATTGCATCTTGAAGTTGAGCTTCTTGAATTCTTTGACTTTGATGAATTTGCTCCAACTTCTTCACCCTCTAGCTTTGCTTGTTTTGTTTGCCCCTTCCGGCGATGATTCCGGTGAAGAGCGACCTGACTCTGATACCACTTGTTGGGATCGAAAAGTAGCTAGAGGGGGGTGAATAGCTCGTCGCGTGCTCGTGGTCGGCGTTTCTTGTTTCTTCAAAGATGTGCAGCGGAAATATACAAGAAACAAACTCACACAACGCTAACAAGGATGGTTTACTTGGTATCCACCTCACAAGAGGTGACTAGTCCAAGGATCCACACCTACTCACGCACCCTCCACTAATAAAACACCCCTTTATGGTTACTACCAAAGGCGGAGAAGCCCTACAAGACTCTCAATACAAGAAGAAAGGGAAAGGTAATGAAATACAAGCACAAGCTTACAATGAGTACAAAAGCCCTAACCCTAGCTTCTTCTTCTTGTAGTAGTCACGCCTCTTGACTTGGAAGAACCTCCAAGATCCTTCAAGAACTGGCGTTGAGAGTGGAAGATCGCTGTGGAGAAGCTGCTGTTGATCGGTGATGAATCGTGTAAAGTTATATCGAAGAAGACGCACGCCAACGACCTTTATCTGCGCCAACGGTCGGATCCCAATCGATTGGAATGCTCCCAATCGATCGGGGAGGCTTTGGATCGATCCAGAGCGCCTCTGTGCTCTGGAAATTTGCCTGGATCGATCGGCGGATCGATCTAGAGCTTATCGCGACATACAGCACCTTCCCAATCGATCCACTGATCGATTGGGACCTCTGGATCGATCGGCTGATCGATCCAGAGGCATTCTGTGCGCTCGCAACTTCCTCCCAATCGATCCACCGATCGATTGGGATGAAGGCTTCTCGCAAGGACACCCCAATCGATCGGCCGATCAATTTGGCTCCAGCCAATCGATCGGCTGATCGATCCAGCTGTTGGTTTTTGCCCAAAACCAAGTCCCAAAACCCCCAAACCAACATCCGGTCAATCCATGACCTGTTGGTTCATCATGCCTAGCATCCGGTCACCTCCTTTGACCTACTTGGACTTTCACCAGATGTCTGGTCAACCTTGACCCATCTGGATTTCTCCGTACCAAGTATCCAGTCAATCCTTTGACCTACTTGGACTTTCACCATATGTCTGGTCAATACCTTTGACCCACTTAGACTTTTCTTCATCATGCCAAGTATCCGGTCACTCCCTTGACCTACTTGGACTTTCACCAGATGTCTGGTCAACCTTGACCCATCTGGATTTCTCCGTGCCAAGTATCCAGTCAATCCTTTGACCTACTTGGACTTTCACCAGATGTCTGGTCAACCTTGACCCATCTGGATTTCCCCGTGCCTGGCTTCACTCACCAGGACTTCCAATCTGCCTAGCTTCACTCACTAGGACTTCTCCTCTGTCTGACTTCACTCACCAGGACTTCCAATCTGCCTAGCTTCACTCACCAGGACTTTCATTCTGCCTAACATCCCAGTTAGGACTTCTCAGTCAAGTATCTGGTCAACCTTGACCTACTTGACTCTTCTTCAATCAACCTTGTATTGTCAAACATCGAAACTGAAACCAGGTCAGCCTTGACCTGAGGGATATTGCACCAACAGACCTATCGATGAGTAATTCACTATGAACCTCTTCCAGTACCTCCTGAAGAAGGAATTGAAATACAAAGGAAAGTTAGAACAAGTGCAACACCCTGCACTTATCCTTTTGTAGTAATTAATTACACAAATCAAAATTTTACCGACACTTTTTGGAATTGAAGTGGGAGCGCTCGTGTCGATGTCGGTCTGCCGACCTCAATCGGAACTCCTCGGAGCAGTAGTCAATCGCAGTAGTTTCGCAGCAGAGTGGTAGTAGGAGCTCGAAGCAGTCGGAATCTCAAACAAACGCGTAGTAGCTCGTATGAAAGTTGTTGTGCATTGCCTTCTCGAGACATCCTCATGGAAGGCGCCTTCTATGAACAGTACGAAGGTGCCTTCACTGCTCGAATGCGCCTTCGGACATTGTTCATCTGATTGTAATTTTCCCTGTAAAATAATGTTAGTCCAAAAATACTCTACAAAACAAGTATTAGGACAATTTAATAATAATATAGAGTAGTAATTAGTTTCTGTCCTCCCAGGACTAGAAACTAGTCAAGGTCTCAGCTTAGGGATCTTAAATGTACCTAAACTAGACCGGCACCTACTGTCCCTCCAACCGGGGCGCGTCCTCACTTGGTTACTCTCCTCCAGTGACTTATCTTAACTTATCAATTTGTCAGATATCCGATCAGTCCGTCGACCTGTCTGGACTTCTTGTCAGCTATCCGGTCGGCCCGTTGACCTAGTTGATCTTCGTGCCAACTATCCGGTCAGCCCGTCGACCTAGCTGGACTTCGTACCAGCTATCTGGTCGGTCCGTCAACATAGCTAGATTTTGTACTAGCTATACGATCAGTCCATCAATCTTATTAGATTTCATACTAGTTCTTCGGTCGATTCATCGACCTAGTTAAATTTTTTACATACTTAATTAAATAATTAAATTATAATAAAATCTAACTTAACTGGTTTGTTATTGAGTATGATATTTTTTTATGAGAATTTAGGCGGTAAATATAAATGAAACGACATCTATTTCAGTAGAGACCTGGGTTTAGGTATAAGAAATCTGAAATCATTTCTATTATGAAGCGTGAGCAATTCTTTAAGAGAGAAAGCAAGGAATATTCTCTCTCGATCGTTGTCTTTTAAGAAAAGAACAGTTAAGTTAATTAGTCGCTCCTTATTAACTCGATTGCTATCCCATCAAGTCAAAGTTTCCATCTTTGACCGTGTGCAATCCTTTCCGCGAAATCAAATCCACTATCCCCAAACTTACATGTCCCGTGTCCTACTCATCACCTTCAGTTCATGATCAGTAATTTTCTGTCGCTATTTCGATCAATATTATAATTCTTAGGAAACGTAAATTTAGAGGGTCATCAGCACGGTCGATGCTAAAATCTGACTGGATCTGAATAAACTTTTCTCTATCATCGATTTGAGTTTCTGTTCATCCAACCGGATTTCGGTATCGATCATCATGATCTTCTTGGGTTTATCTTCTCCAAAGATTATAGTACTGATTAGAACAGTGATCATCTTGATCATTTGCACTAATGGTTAGTAGTCTCGTGCTTAACTTCAGTCGGATTTCGATATCGATCATGATGATCTCCTTATTAATCTTTTTACCATTTTACCATATGATTAGAACAATGACCGATGATCGCTGGTGATGAACTGAGTGACCAGTGAAATACGAGGATAGACAATTTTGAAATAGAGGATCTGAACTCCCTTTCCGCTAGCATGTAGGCAGTCTCAAATTAAATAAACTTAAATAATTAAATGAGAAAATGAACAAAATTAAATAGTGAGATTCGATTATTTTTACAACAACGATTCATTTACATCTAAATTTTACATTAAGGGCACTTAAATCATAATATTTAATTTTAGTCCCAGTTAATTTAAGGTAAAATGAACCTAAAACATACCCACTCCTTCATAATGCACGCTTCACATTCGGTTCGTGTGGGGCCATGTCTAGTCTTCAACCACCACGTAGGAGAGAAGAAGCTGGGTTGCATTTATTCGGTGCCATGCACGATTCGGTCGGTATGAGAAGATGCTGCTCACTCTCATCCTTTCACTCAGTGCTCTCTACGAAGGATCGCAGCAATTAAGGCGAAGAAGCCATGGCGGCAGCTCGAAGGATCGCCTCCTCTCTCCTCGCCTGCTCTTCTTCTTACTCTTCACCGGCCCTCGTCTTATCTCTGCTTCGCCAAGGATCAGGTGCGCCATCTCAAGGACATTTGGATTTGTTTGTGCTTGAATTTGTGCTGGATCATCAGAAGGTGATCGATGGAGATTAGAGTGATCGACCGTGTCAAAATCTCTTTTTTTTCTTTTATTTTTTCTTTTAGATTTTCCTTTTCGAGGTGTAAAATAGGAACATCATGTTAGAAGAGGAAAGAATAATCATTGTATTTTTAGTGGAATAAACAAGAAAATTTGAGCTTTCATCTATGAAAATTTTGAGATATCTTCTTCATTTGATTTTCCTGTTCCTAAAAATCTTAAAACTTCGTCTAGAAGTTGTTTCCAAATTAAAATTTAGGGTTTTTGTTTGTTTCAAACTGGTTCTGATTCGTTTGTTGCTGATAGAAGTTTGAAATGCAATGATTTCAACTTATCAATGGAATTGGAGTAGTTCATGTACTAATGGAGTCAATTTCTGGAAGCAGAGCTTCATCCTTTTGTGTTCACCATATACAAGATTACTTACTGACTTGGGATGATCTAATTGTCCAGCATCAAGAGTTCTTCGAGGGGTTAGCACTGCTTCTTTGATTGAGGAACCAATTCACCCTCCAGTTCAAGTAAACTACACACAACTTTTAATAAATGGAGATTTCGTGGACTCAGCTTCAGGTGATTCTTTAGGTTTTCTTGAGGCACAATCTTAACTTATAATAGATAGACTTTTGAACAGTATGTTCAGCTTAATTTTTGTGCTACTTAAAAATTGTTACTTGAATCATTTGGTACCAGGAAAGACTTTCCCAACTTTAGATCCTAGAACTGGGGAAGTGATTGCACATGTTGCTGAAGGAGATGCAGAAGATATCAACAGAGCTGTCATTGCTGCTCGCAAGGCATTTGATGAAGGGCCATGGCCCAAGATGACTGGTTATGTAATGTTTTAAAATTTTTGTTCCAAGTTTATAACTATTCTTTTCACGCCTTCTTCTGTTTGGATCTTCTTTTTAACAAATGGCAAGTTGTAACTCACCTCAAATTGTGGGCACAGGAAAGGTCATGCATTCTTAATCGGTTTGCTGATCTTATTGAGAAGCACAATGATGAGATTGCTGCACTAGAAAGTTGGGACAGTGGGAAACCTTATCAACAGTCTTATCGGAGTGAAATTCCAACAGTGGCACGGTTGATGAGATACTATGCAGGTACAGTTATACATACATCTGTGATCTAATTTGATCTCACCAACTTCTTATTTCTCGATGATAGATGTCTAGTTATCTTAATCTTCCAGGATGGGCAGACAAGATTCATGGACTTATAGTGCCAGCTGATAGTCAACATCATGTGCAGGTTTTGCACGAGCCAATTGGTGTTGCAGGCCAAATTATCCCATGGAATTTTCCACTTCTTATGTATGCTTGGAAGGTAGGACCTGCACTAGCTTGTGGGAACACAATTGTGTTGAAGACCGCAGAGCAAACTCCTCTATCGGCACTTTATGTATCGAAGCTACTTCTTGAGGTTTGATTTGGTTCTCACATCCCCCTTTTTACTCTACTTTCATCATCCCACTTCTGCATTCTATGCCCTAATCATGCCTTTTTACTAAAATGATGCCTACTTTCATGGTTATGTGTAGCATTCGCCGAGTCTCTGTCTATTGGCATGATCCCGATCCAACTCTTGCAGTTTCATTATGTGAACGTTTAGGCATCGTAACAAGTATTTGCAATATTGTGTTCTTCCAAACTCTTTTTAGGCCAGGTGATAAGGCAATTTCATATACATCAATCTGATGCAAAGTTTTCAACACAACCATATGTTCTCTTTTGTTTGAAAAAAAGAAAGGTCAAATATTAAAGTGAAAAGAAAAGGATATATAACTTATAAACAGGTATATTGAATCTCTCGCTGCTGGACTAGTGAAAACTAGTTTTATAGAAGAGCCACATTTGTTACTTGCAAGAAAAAGAATGTCTTGATCTTCGCCCGCCTTTATTTTATCTTGTTATACTGGTTTATGTCTACAATGGTTTAGGCCGGTCTCCCTGCTGGTGTCTTGAACGTGATATCCGGATTTGGCCCAACTGCTGGGGCAGCCATTGCTAGTCACATGGATGTTGATAAGGTAACATAGATTCATTGTTTTTTCTTGGATTTGTGGGATTTAAGAACCAATGGATTCTGTATCTTATGGTGACAGTTATTGTATGCTGATTCTGCATCTTATGTTTCTGATAGCTTCCTAAATCGAACAGCTTGCTTTCACTGGATCTACTGATACCGGAAAGATTGTTCTCGAATTGTCTGCAAAGAGCAATCTTAAACCAGTGACACTAGAGCTTGGAGGAAAATCTCCTATGATCATAATGGACGATGCTGATATCGATAGGGCTGTCGCACTTGCACATGTTGCTTTATTCTTTAATCAGGTCCGCATAGTCATACGCATTCGACTTAACTGGAAGAATGTCTGCCTGCCTATTTACCTACATAACCCAATTTATACAGGGACAGTGCTGTTCTGCCGGGTCTCGCACTTTCGTTCATGAGCGTATATACGATGAGTTTGTAGAGAAAGCAAAAGCCCGTGCCTTAAAACGCATTGTTGGAGACCCCTTTAAAAAGGGTGTTGAACAAGGTCCTCAGGTATCCTCCTTTTTCTGTCATTGTTCTCTCTAAAAGGTAGAAACTGCCGTATTTGTTTGCGTCTTGATTTATGTGCTCACACTAATTTTCATCACATTCGATTGCTGTTTGATAGTGCATAACTCGTATAAAACATGTATGAAAAAGTCGTCTAGCTTCTTAACAAAGAAGTTCTGAAACCTGTCCATATTTAGTACTTTCGTTCTTCACAAATATCTCAGATTGATGAGGAGCAGTTTAGCAAGATCTTGCGTTACATCAAATCAGGGATCGACAGTGGTGCTACGCTAGTAACAGGTGGAGATCGAATTGGAAACAAAGGTTATTACATTCAGCCGACCATCTTCTCTGATGTACAAGTATGGCTTAGTCCTTAAATCTATAAAGGTTTGGTAAACTCTCAGTCTGCATTTGTGATGACAGTGGTGATATTTGAAATTTATAGGATGAAATGAAAATAGCACAAGATGAGATCTTCGGTCCTGTTCAATCGATCCTTAAGTTCAGGCAAGTGCAACTCTGTCGAACTATATGATCTTCTGTGCCGGTTCTATTCTCAGTAATCACCATAGTTCCTTTGGTGATGGCAGGGATCTGAATGAGGTCATACGAAGAGCAAACGCGAGTCGATATGGGTTAGCTGCTGGAGTGGTCACCAAAAATATCGACACTGCGAACACCTTGATGCGTGCTTTGCGTGCCGGAAGCGTATGGATCAACTGCTTCGATGTCGCCGGTGCTGCAATTCCTTTCGGAGGATACAAAATGAGTGGGCACGGAAGGGAGAGGGGAATCGATAGTCTGATGAACTACTTGCAGGTGAAGGCAGTGGTAACTCCCTTAAAAGAACCCTGCTTGGCTGTAAATATTATTAGGACGTTGACGATGATCTGTCCATGTATTCTGTGATCGCAGAAAAACATGAAGAACGAGTTGGTTTTTAATTTTATTTGTTTTTTTTTTTTTTTGTGCATTTGCATCTTGGGAGTTAAAAATTAAAATCGCCCACCGTGGGGCTCGAACCCACGACCACAAGGTTAAGAGCCTTGCGCTCTACCAACTGAGCTAGACGGGCTTGTTGTAATGTTTTGTTGATTTCTAAAAACACAGTAGTTTTAGGTTAATAAATATTTAAAATTCCGCATTTTTTATTAAAATAATATGAAGACAATTAATTAATCTATAACTTGTTAATTTGTTTGCACCACGCACATGTTAATTTATAAACAAATTAATTTTTTATAAATTATTAAAACTTATTATACTTTAAATTTGAAGGAATGGAGTATCGGAAAAGGAGAAATGCGAAAAGGAGATTGCTCAAGGGTTTTCAACCTTGGTGATGGAAAAAGCAGTGTAATATATTAGAAGAAACAGTAAAATCCTTCAACGTAATTCAAGATAGAAGATCTTAGCGGAAGCTCTTTTGGTGTGCAAGGAAAAAGATTGATACAAGATGAGTAATATAGGGGAGAAGAGTGATGGACGTGTGGCTTTAGATACAACTATAGAGAGAAAGGATGGAAGACTTAAGATATACATATAATATGCAAAATACTAGATACTTTCTGAAATGGATAGGAATGCCATGGGCCTTCTGAATACAATGAACAATCAATTTGAGTAGCAGCAGTAAAGGGAAAATATGGAGTTGCTCTTGATTGCCAAATAGATTATCTTCACCCTCATCATAGACAATGAATGATCACACCAGAGCATTCAGTACAATTTTCATGCTTACACTATTATTTTTTCTTATAAATCAGGGGGGAAAACTTGCAAAGAATCATCACATGGAAAAGCCTATTGCTCATTTCTGTGCTTCCGGCTCTTTCTTCTCCAGGTATCTGCAAAGGAGGGGAAAAATAGTTTTAACTCATCGTTTACAAGTCCTAACCGTATTTTTGGAAGTATTTCGTCGAACCTCTCTGTTTGATTGTAATGACCTACAAGACTCTTTATGGGCTAAAACGTATCAGCTACAACAGACCAAACATCAAACAGTATTGATACAATTTTTTAATTACCACTCCATATTAGCTCATTAGTCGTATGCCTCGTCTTCCCAATCAAATAGATTTGTTTTAATTCTATAACGTGTAAAAGAGAATCATAGAAAGCGAGGAAAGTATCCTTACCCTTGAGCTCCTGCCCAACGAGATAACTGATAAAGCTGAACAGATTCATTTGAAGCATGACATGCGAGAAGCAAGTAGTTACGCGGTTGTACCATCCATGCAAACCTCATGAACAATCCTGAATAGACGCACATAGCTGCAGAAAAAGATTCCTCAATATTTTAGGGCATTCTATGCTACTGACAAATAGGCATGTAATTGTTTCTAGTACAGTAATTATGCTACGAACCTGCAGTCATATTCCCAGATATCATCTCAGGCGGCTTCTGAGTGTCAACCAAACCCTGAAATAATAGTGTGTATGTTACAAGAGACCTGGAACCTTAAACCTTAAAGAAAATAAATGAGGTTTTATGTTGGAAAGTTGTCAATGAGAAAGAATTTTTTCAACATTTTAAACTAGTTCAAATCAACTGCTAAAGATTCAGTTTTAAGTGCATATTAGAAATAGATCCACCATACAAGACAGACTATGAAATCAAGTCTTGAAGATTTAATCCATAAATTATTTAACAAGAAAAGAAAAACCTTTTGTCGTTCACATAATGACCTCTAAGATGCTATAACTAGTATAGACTTTTCTACAGTTAGCATAAGTAGACCAATTTTATTGATAAACAATAAAAAAAAGTATTTGAATATTTTGGTCGATGCTTGAAACACTAGCTATTTGCGATATTACCTATCTAGGAATAATAAACCAATTACTTCATATGCTTTGATTATAAGCGGAATGAAAAATGAGAAAGGAATGATTGGATTCATGCAAGGGAGGGAAAGAAAAGAAAATGGTAAAGAATACTACAGCATATGAAATGCAAAATATTAAATCTTATGAATAGCTGAGGCCAAGAAAATATCATGGAGCAGAATTTGCAAATTTATCAACAGGTTGGCATGGTTATTGTCCATCATACTCCATATGAGAGAGAACAAAATTAAACAGCAATCAAGGACACTTACAGCAATAACAAAGCCCCAGTTGGCAATTGGACCCCAAAAATGAGTTGTTTTTGGTCCCATGGGGCTATTCAAAAATGCTCTGAAGGCCGACATTGCAAGGGCCAATCTTTCTACCTGAATTTTTATAATTTAAACATGACAAGGGAAAATCAGAATCTAGAAAGGTCAAAGAATAAATGCTAGAAAAAGTAACTAACTTCACATGAAAATGGAATGAAATAGCCATTCAATGAACAAAATCAATCATTTAGCCTAAACCTGAGACTAAAAGTTCAATTGAGAGAAAAATCAACAATAAGAAGTTCCAATTCTATTTGGGATTAGCAATAGAGATAAATAAAGATACTTTGTAAAATATTAAAACACGTTGTTTAATATTCAATGTCAAACTCAGCATTCGAACAAAATTAAAGTTCAAAACAGAATTTATCTTCCACTAGATATAAGGCTTATTGCTACACATTTTATTGTGATATGATATCAAGAAAAGGATCCTATTAAGTGCTTCAAATTTAAATTGACAACAAATCGAGATTAAAACACTAAAAAGGGTAACTGATAAAGACATTACTTTATACATCCAATACCACATGTATGAATAATAACTTGGCATTGAAGCTATACCATGAAAAAGATTCCCTTTGTTGCCCTGTTTACCTTGTAAAAAAAATCAGCAAACAGACTCTAAATCCGTCTGTGGACCATTTTTAGGGTATTTTTTTTGTTTGCTTGAAATTGGATGGAACAAGTTTCCATCCTTTCTCCTGAAAACTTCAACAGTGAATGCCTACTCCAAAAGCAAAATTCGCACCTTATCATCTAAAAAGATAAAACTCTGGCAAAATGCGGTCGCTGTGAACTCACGACTAGGACACAAACTCACGGCCTTGAACTCATGAACTTATGGTCAGGCCATGGATTTTTCTATAAATCGCTAGCGGAGGCCACAAGCTCACGGCCAAGTCGTTAATCACTTGCAGTGACGGATCGGCATGGTTACAAATCAGGCCAAGTCACCACGAGTGATGGTGTGACCTTATTTTTATATATATAATTTTCCTTTCTCTTTCCTTTCCACTAAGAATTGTTTTCCACTAGTGATTCCTTTCCCTCCTAAATCCAAGCTTTAGGGTAAAACAAAACATAAGTGCTCAAAAACACTGACTAAGTAACTGATACATACATACTTTATACAATATATTAGAATCTAATATCACATGTATGACCAACAATTTAGCATTTACAATTCATCCATGCATGCATCAGAAGTTCTGATAATGATAAGCCAAAATCTTAAATGCTTTTGCATAAATGTTCAGTTGATGAATGTCGATTGAGGACATGGCATGACAGTATATGGGAAAATAAAGTCCTCTAAACAAGATTGAATCATAGAACATGTGGAAGGGGGGAGGGACAAAGAAAACCTGTTTTCATTTCCCGATCTTCAAAATCAAAGAGTTACTCATGGAATCCGGTAAACAGCGGTGTATTTTGGTTGTGTCAAAGCAAAGGTTGGACATTAAATAAAGCCACAATCATTATTCTTCCTCAGCTTGAGGTGTGTTTTTGAGTCATGAAGCAATTATTTAGCTACAAGGAATATTTAGGCCTCTTTCAAGCATTCCCTAAATCATCAAGTTCGTTTTTGTGGCATACAGATACATACTTGACTTCCAAACCCCAGCTTGGCTAGCCTAGTAAACATAAAGGGATCGAAATAATCACGGACACCGCTTGTAAGAAGGAACTTACTGAGAGAATCCATATTCCCTGCTTCACCTAACCATGCAACAATCTCTTGCGAAAATTTGCTTGTTTGCCATCTCCCACACCCGATTTTGCATGATTGAGTTATAAGATCTAACTTTTAACAAATATCTAATCATGACAATGACCAGAGATGTTAAAAAAAGCAAACTTTTATTTGAGGAAAAAATGATCATGAAGAAACCTAAGCAACAATAAGGCTTACAAGATGGACTCATATTCATTAAAAAAATCTCAAATTTTGATCCAGAAATTGCATCTAAGACTTCTGTAACTCAATCGCAACAGAAACCCCTAAATTACAGAGACGAATGCGTCGAGAAAGCTAGGCAAGTAGCGAAGAAAGACCTGACCTAGTAAAATCCGGCTAGGGATAGAGAGAAGGTAGCTGGAGCAGGCGACGGTTGGACGTAGACGATCAGGGAGCTGCCGGCAGGCCGCTCGTCTCGTGGGACCGAAGGAATTGAGATCGGCGATGGGAGAGACCGAGCCCGACTTTGATCCTTGACCACTATAACAAAACACGTGCTTTACATGTGCGCTAAGATGGTCGACCCGCTTTGGGACGGATAACTTATTATTTTCCTAATCATAAATAAAATTTTACATATAGTGCTCATTAATAAATTATTTTATTTTTACTAGTCAAATATAATAAATATTAATTTACCTAATTACTCCTAATATTTTTAGTTATAAAAATTTAAAAATAAATATAATTCTCCTTAAATTTAAGACATTAAATTAAAATTTAATATATTTTCTATCAAATTGAGCAGACTCTTTTTTCACCCATACTAGATTTTCTTTAAATAATGCTAAATTTAGGAAAATTATATTAAGTAAGAAAAAAGTCATGCTCAATTTTATAAAAAATATACTCGATTCTAGTTTAAAGTATTGAATTTAACAGAAATTATACCCATTTTAGACTTTTGTACTTAAAAAAATATGAGGAGTAATTTTGATAGAAAATATACTCGATTCTAATTTAAAGTGTTGAATTTAAGAGTAATTATATTTATTTTTAGATTTTTTTTTTGTATCTAAAAAAATCTGAAAGATAATTAGAAAGTCGTACTCAATTTAATAGAAAATATACTCGATTCTAATTTAAAGTGTTGAATTTAACAGAAATTATATCTATTTTTAAATTTTTTATATCTAAAAAAACATGAGTGACAATTTTAATAGAAAATATACTCAATTCTAATTTAAAGTGTTGAATTTAAGAGAAATTATATTCATTTTTAGACTTTTTATACTTTAGATGTAAGAGTGGAAATAAAGTTTTTTATAATGAGAATTGCATGTAAAATATGATTAAGGATTTTTCTCCCATTTATCCTTTTTTTTTTTTTATCAAATTTAAATTTTCACAAAAAAAAAACAAAAGAAATTTTAAATTGGGAAAAATAGAGTCAAAATATTAAAATAACTTTAAATTATTTCAGAGGTTTAATTATTCGACACCCGATTCACAGGTGGGCTCCATCAGACGAGTGTCAAAGAGCAATCCATCAATTACGGAGTATAAATACTTAAATAAGACAGAATTAAGGTTGAAATGCAACGAAGTCATAATTAATTCGCTTGCGAACAAAATGGACCCACCCGCAATTGACATTCGACCCGATCAAGAAATGGACCCCGATAGTTTTATATTCTGTATTAACTATTGAATACACATTTCAGCTTATTCTGAGCTACGTGATCACCAACGCGTGCCGTTCAAATACAAAGTTCCGAAGGCTGCTGTTACACAGTCGAGATCACGTGATGGCGTTCCCTCTCCTACTCCTTCCGCCATGGACCGTGCGATACAAATCGAACGGCCAGTTTCTACTCCGTTCTAATTGGGCAACTGTTGCGGTTCCCGTCCCACAGCGGTCAGTTTCGATTTCACATCATAACGTTTTTTTAAAAATTTAATAATTGACTTTAAATTTAAACTAGAAACGTCGCCTATATAAATCTTCTGCTCCGCCGTTGCTGTACCACTCTCCTCTCCTCTCCTCTCCTCTCGTTCGACTCCGCTGCCGCACAAAAGAGAGAGTGAGAGGCTAAGAGTAGAACGTCGATCGGAATGGATCGGAATCTTCCGGTGAGGACGTCGCACAGCTGCATGGCGGATCTCCTCGCGTGGCCAAACGAGCCGGCGGAGGAGCGATCGCCGACCCCCTCCTCCCGCCTCAAGGTAGTTATCACCTTTTTTTTTCCATTTTGATTAGATTTTTGAATTCTTTATTGAGATTTTTGGGGTTCTACGATTCGCTTGCTGAATTAGATTTCTTTTCTCCATTTTCCTCCCTCCCTGAAGCCGGCAGATAGGATCAGCCCGGCCATGTTCGGCGCGCCGATGACCAAGGAGGAGGCCGAGATAGTGAACAAGAGGTGAGATTGCTATCCATCGGTATCCTGAGCATCAAGTTTGGGTTTTTTTTTACAGCAAAAAAAAATCAAGTGGAATAAGTCATTAAGTCTGCTTTAATTGTTGCTTGTCTTAATTTGTGACTTCATATTTTGAACGGTTTCTAGTGCATTTAGTTCATATAATCGAAGTTCTGCCCAATCAATGAGATCGATAGGTTTTGTTCATGAATAGAATTTGAATATTTTTCATTGCACAATCAAGTTATGGCATTCTACCTTTCTTGCTCTTAGGAGGTCCTGCTCAGCTCTGAAACTGCAAGATATGAATGGCAATGGTATTTTTGCCATTGATGACGACGAACATAATGCATCAAACCAGAAGACTAGCATTCGAATTTTTCAGGTAGCACCTCTTGTTTCATGTACTTGAAATTTCAGTTTAGTTTACCATTCCTGCTGAAACAAAAAAGAACACGAGACAGAATTTTCATACCATTAAATTAGCTAACCGTTTTCTTTCTGAGTTGACCTTAGAAATCTATGGGTGCGATCAGCCAAATATTGCTTGGCACAGAAGGGATAGAAACTCCGAGAAAACCTACATCTTTTGCTGAGTTAGCAAAGCAGCGCGAGCTGAGAGGAACGATAGAGTCTGAGCTGGAACAACTTCAAGTGAAGAAACAACTCTCTGAGGCAAAGTGCAAAGAACTCAGTGGGAGTGGCATCTTCGCCCTTCCTCCTGAGATTCCACAAAGGCATTTAGCTGCACAGGACCAGGAACTAAGGAACAATTTGGATTTCGAGTCATCGCAACTGCAGACGAAACCGGCATCAGTGAATTCACACCTTGTAAGTGAAGCAGACCACGGCTGTGTTTGTTCTTGATTTGAAGTGGTTCGATACTTGCAATATTCAAAGTTCTACATACTTGCAATATTCAAAGTTGTACATACTGCTTTTGTGCTTTCTGCCAATCCGTTGCTGATCCAGGTGGATGCGGAAACAATCACCAAGAAAGCGAAGAAAATCTGCAACCAAAAGTTTAAAGATCTGATGGGGAATGATACATTCAGGGGGGGTGCTGTATCCATGCCTGCTGAGAAACAACTGAGCTTGTCAAATGTAGAGAATCATAGTAGTACAATGGCCTGGGTTTAGTATATTGGTTTATACTAAACCAATATAATAAAAACTCTATTTGTGCTAGAATGTGTTTCAGCACTACTCTTGATAAAATTTATTGAAATTGAATAATACATATGATTCCACAATCATGATTCTGCTGGCATATTTGATGCGTCTAATTTCTCATACTCAAAGTGAAGATAACAAGAAAAACTTTCATCAATTGCACACATTCAACTACTGCTGCCACCCACCATATTGTTGTTGGTTGCGGTTCCCACTCATGTTGGAACCTCTACCTCCCCCTGAGGCATTGTAGGGACCGCCTTGGGGGTAATTAGGAGCGCCGACCCCGTAACTGCTACTGCTTCCGCCACGCGGACCAGCAGGTCCAGGTACACCACTCCCAGTGTAAGGCGGTGGTCCGCGGCCTTGCTGGGGATACGGGCCATTATTGTACCCGCCACCGCCTCCTTGACCACCTCGATTGGGGTTGTAGCCGCCACTTGGGTTGCCGCCCTGTGGATATCTGTTAGGACCGCCGGAGGGGCCTCGTGGCTTGCCGTAATGGTGGCTGGGACCGGGTGGCATTGGTGGTGGGGCATTGTGAATGGGCTGGTTCGGACCAGGCCGGATCTGTGGGTGTGGTTGCCCAGTCTGTTGGATGGGAGGTAAGCGACTGTGTGGCTGTGGATGCTGTAGTTTCTGTCGTTTTGCAGTTTCCTCCTGCTGCCTCTGCTGCTGGCGCTTCTTCTTGGTTTGAAATTCATGCGAGGATTCGTACTTCGGCAAACTGTATCATCAAAATGATAAATGAATTTCGCATGATAGCATATAATAAGGACCAAACCAAATGACTAGCAACCTTTTGGGGTCACATGGTAGAGGGTCTGTCCAAAAATATTCTGCGTCAAGTGCGTCCTTAGCAGAAATCCTCTGCATAACAAAACAGAGATCACCAAACTACCGATAGACAAAACCAAAACCAAAAAGGTTACAATCATTGTCCAAGAATATAAACAGAGTAGAACAGACGTGTTACCTGGGATGGATCGAGGGTTAACATCCTTTCAAGCAACTCCAAGGCATGACGATCAAAACTGTGGAATTGAAAGGCTTTATCCAAATCAAGCAATCAAACCTCACCAAAAGTAGAACATCTAAAAAGTTACAAGTTGTAGTGAAGTACAACTTACTGTTTGAAAGCATCCCTCACCCGCCTCTTTATTGGGCGCGAAGGCTTGAAATTGTTGTACCAAGGCATCTTGGAAACACCAGGCCAGATGACTTCGTCAGGAGTTCCACAAAGTTCAAATATCTTAGAGAGTTGCTCTGGCTGCAGTGAAATAGTCCATTAGTTATATTTCATTTTTTGCAACATGAAAAAAATACTTACCAGAAGAGAGTATAAAAAATAATCGAATAGAAATGAATCAGCTAAAAAAAATCATTTATAAATGTTAAGTTTTTCACATCATTTGCTACAACTTCGCAGTTGAGTTGTTTAACTTGTTGCCAAAGGATATGACCACACCCATAGTCTTTCCATCAATCTAGTGTATGCATTTGAACAAGGGAAATCAAGAAATATTACACACTTTCGAGCACATACACCAACTAATGATGAATAAATGCTTTCTTATATCTCTCAACACTAATTTACAATTTTATTCATCATATGGCAAGCATTTGAAAGTATTTGCATAAAAAGAATAAAATTTGATTTGAGAACATTAAAAACCCTAGAACCCTTTAGTAAATATGTTTATCAGACTACCAGCATTTTATAGTGAGGGCTAGCTGAAACCAAATGTTAAGTTACAAAAGAGAAAAAAAAAAAAAAACAGCCCAAATATCATACATGGTTAAGTCAGGCAAATTATACCTCATTCTTTCCAGGTAAGATTGGTTTTCCATGAAGAAGTTCAGCAAATATACAGCCAACAGACCACATATCAACAGCAGGGCCATACTTGGTAGCCCCGAGAAGCAACTCCGGAGGTCTGCCATAAAGAGAGATGATTTAAACCATATTAACAAAGAAAGATGAAGCCTATTTTCAATGGAAAACACAGGAGAGTGATACACATGGAAGCTGGCAATGTCTAAGTGCAAACCTATAGATCTTACCTGTACCATAATGTGATGACACGGTTTGTAAGATTGCCATTATGGTCACTAGAGAATGATCGTGCAAGACCAAAATCAGCAAGTTTTAAATTGCCTTCATTATCAATTAAAAGATTGGAACCTGGCCCAGAACACATAACATATTATAAGAATTCAAAAAAAAGGGGCACAGTTCTATGGGAAATTTACTATTTTAAAGTACCTTTAATATCGCGGTGGAGTACTTGATTGATATGGCAATAATGGAGACCTGTGAGCAGCTGACGCATATAACACTTGAATGACAAAAAAACAATTCAACAATTAGTATACAGTTTTAAGTACTAAGAAACATTAGTTGTGCTACTTAAAGTAAATATTTAACTTTTCACCTTTATTTGAGGTACTGTAAATCGCATTCCAGGTCGATCTGCCAGGCCAGTCAAATCATGGTCCATATATTCAAAAACCATATAGATGCTTCCTTTGTACTTGTTACCATCTGCAGTATACTCATATCATAAGAGACTAGAACTGGCATATACAAAAGTATACTGAAGCTGCAACTAACCACAGGCATCCCTGTATGGGAGTCAAGTTTACCTTGTTTTCCCTGCTCATCCTTCTCAGGACCTAAGAAAATTTCCCAAAATTTTCATATTAAAATTGTCCAGACAAATTATCTCAAACAGGAAAAAAAAAAACAAAAGAAAGAATTAGAATAAATATATCACTCCAACCTGGAGAGGTCACAATCTCTTTCAGTTGGATTACATTTTGATGGTGAAGTTTCTTCAGAATCTTTATTTCTCGTATGGCAGTAATGGGGAACTGAAATATCAAAGGGCTGGATTAACTATTGAAATATATATCCAGGATAGAAAAGATTATATATTGACTCAAGGAATCCCTCAAAAGAATAATCCACTAATGTGTACCCCTTCTCTTTCATTGTCCATTCTAATTTTCTTCAGAGCAACAATCTCCCCAGTTCTCATCTCTCGTGCCATGTATACTTGCCTGCAAATTTATAGCAGCGCAACAAACTTTTATTTTCAAAACCAACTGAAACAATCATGAAAACATAAATCTACAACACAAGGCAAACAAAAAACATATTTTAATTTCAACCAAAATACAATTGGGACGACTCAAATTATTTATCTCAGTAAAGATTAAATTGTATAACAAGCATCAAGACTCAGAGGCGTATTGTAAGTAGGGGCTTGGCTGGGCTCAAGCCCAGCCAAGACCCATAAGTTGCTTTATATATATAGGTATATATATATTTATACAATCCATCTACTAAAAGTCTATTGCAATTCCCTTCTCCCAAAGCAAATCGGCCACTACTAAAACCCTATTGCAATTCTTTATTCTTTTCTCCCAAAGCAAATCAACAGAACGATAAAAAAAGCAAGAACGACAGAAAGCGAGAAGAGTAGAAAGGGGTAAAAAAATTTCAATCGTTCACTAATCTTCTTCTTTTCCTCCTCCCTCCTCCTCCATCATTGAGCTTTGCCTCTGCAACAGCGCTTGCTCCTACCGAACAGCCAGAGGATCTGCGAAGGTGACACGCCGACACACCTCCTCTTCTAAAACTCCACCGTGCGGCTGTTGTGTTGTTGTCTGTTGGTGCTCTCTGCCTCGACCTTAATTTCCCCAATGCCCTTGATCCTCTTCTCCTGCCCATCTTCAGCCTTAAGTTGTGCGACCGTGAGTTGATTCATCTGATCATCTCCACTCATCTTTGCAGCCTACAACTCTACACTAATTTTATTGGAGTCATTCGGTGAGTCAATTCTTTGAATGCACTCATTTACTTATTTTTATTATTAACTATGGTATTTGATAATTAATATTCCATATTTTAGTTGTGAATTTGTGATTAAAATTTACATTGCTTTTTTACAATTTGCATTTGTAAGATTTGAAACTTTAATTTGTTCTAGTAGTAAACATTGCTTCATAAATCAAAATCATAATTTAGAATTTATAAATGCATCTTTTATTAAATTCTTTTGAGTTTTTTTATCATTAATATTATGTTTATACGTGAAATAAATGATGAGTTAGGAATTGTCTATTTATAAGTGAATCAAAATGTCAAAAAGAAGTATCACGGATTATTTCATTCAAAAAAACAGTGAGTAATTATCAAAAAATTCAAATATTGCAAATAATCCTCCTCGGTCAAGTTCAAGATCAACGTTAGAAACCAAAAAACTCAAACTTGACAATGAAGTTGCTCTTGATCCGTTAGAAGGAACTAATACATATTATGAGCGAGACCCTGAGCAACGAATTGCAATTTGGGAATATCCATGTGATAAACAAGATGAGGTTTGGAGAGAATATGTTGGTATGGGACCGTATCAACCCATTAATGAATATGCACTTGTTGATTTTAAGCATCAAAAGCGCAGTTTCCAGTCTTCTTGGTTCGTAAAGTTTCCATGGCTCGAGTTTCTTTAAAGTAAAGGAAAGTGCATTTTGTTTTCCATGTTATCTTTTTGATATTCCTTCATCACATCATACAAAATTTACAATTGAAGGATTCCAGAATTGGAAAAGAGTGAATTGCAAAACATGTCCATTGAAAAGACATGAAGGGGATTGCAATTCACTACATAGTACTGCTATGCAAAAATGGAAGGGTTTGAAAAATGTAACTCAACATATTGATAGAAGGATGAATATACAATCCGAAAATATTATAAAGCAAAACAGATTGCTTCTAAAGACATCAATTAGAGTTGTGAGGTGGCTAGCATTGCAAGAGTGTGCATTTAGAGGACATGATAAAACGGTCGATTCTCATAACCGTGAAAATTTTATTGAATTGGTCAAATTTCAAGGAGAATTGTGCAAAGAAATTGATGACATTATATTAGATAAAGCTGCTAAAAATGCCAAGTATATATCACCGTTAATTCAACAGGAGATACTAAAAATTATTGATCTTGTGTGAATTAAAATCCGTGATGAAGTGGGGAAAGCTAAATTTTGTATTCTTGTTGATGAAGCAGTTGATGAATATCAAAGATCACAAATGGCTATTGTTTTGCGGTACCTAGATTGTGATGGGTTTGTTAGAGAGAGATTTTTTGAAGTTGTTAGTGTTGATGACACTAATTCTTTGACTTTGAAAACACATATATGTAACATCTTGACACAACATAAGCTTTTGATTGAAAATATACGAGGTCAAGGATATGATGATGCTAGAATATGCGGAGAGAATGGAATGGATTACAAGCACTATTTCTCAAAGATTGTTCGTTTGCATATTATATTCATTGTTTTGCTCATCGACTACAACTTACTTTAGTTGCAGCAGCTAAAGAGGTATCAGATGTATGGCTATTTTTTTCCAAATTGAGTTTAATTGTCAATTTTGTTGGTTCTTCTTCAAAGCGACATTCGTAATTGAAATCAATTCGAGGAGATGAAATCATTGATTTGATACAATTTCGAGAACTTGGGATTGGTACCGGAGTCAATCAAGCTAGTACTTTGCAACGACCCGCATCTATTCATTGGAGTTCACATTACACTTTTGTTATTCGAGTTATTGAATTATTTGGTTCAATTTGTACACTTCTAGAAGATCTCATGGGAGGGAAGTTGACCTTTGGTAAAGTGATGATGACATTTGATTTTGTGTTTATGTTATTGTTGATGCATAGAGTTTTAGAAACATCTGATATGTTGTGCCAAGCATTGCAACGGAAAAATCAAGACATTTTGAATACAATGAGTTTAGTCGCTACTACAAAATTGCTTTTCCAGAAAATGCGAGATAATGAATGGGATGATTTTCTGTGGAGTGTGAATAATTTTTGTGATACTCATGATATTGAAGTGCCTGATTTGACTGATCGTTATATTGAAGGTACTAAGTGTTCTTGTCAGTAGAAAAATCAGTTACAGTTGAGGAATTCTATCATTTTCATGTATTTAATGTTGTGATTGACAAACAATTGATGGAGTTGAATACAAGATCTACAAGATTTACTGAGGAATCAATAGAGCTTCTTACTCTATGTGAAGCCTTGAATCCAAGTGATGGTTTCAAATCATTCTCTAAAAGTGCAATTTATTCTTTAATTGAGAAATTTTATCCTAGTGATTTTTCCAAAGATGACATGAAACATTTGAAGACTCAATTGGATCATTACAAGCTCGATGTATTTGAGGACCCGAGGTTTAAAGATGTCAATTCTCTTCCTAAATTATGTCGACTGCTGGTTGAAACAAAGAAGTCAAGGATTTATTTCGTTATTAATAGGTTGATTCGTCTAGTTTTAACTCTTCCGGTTTCAACGGCTACAACAGAACGAGCATTTTATGGGATGAAACTTCTCAAGACACCAATTCGCAACAAAATGGAGTAAGAATATTTGAACAATGCAATGGTCTTGTATATTGAGAAAGAGATAGCTCATGAAATTGATATAGAGTGCATAATTGATAGGTTTGATCTCTTGAAAAATAGAAGGTTGCAACTAGAATAGTATTTTATTGAAGTTACATCTCTTTCGGTAAAAATTGTACTTTTTTGTTTATGCATATTATATCATTATTAACGCTTGAAGTTTTGGCAAACATTTATCTAGATTTGATAATTTTATAGAGAAACGTGTGGTTTGCACTTAAATTTTTATATTATGTTGAAAATGATATAGTGATTTCTAGTTTAAGATTTAATTTTCCAGCCCCTCCTATTTCAAAATCCTACCTACGCCCCTTCATCAAGATGTGCAAAGTTGGTACTGTCCATGGGTGATGAACTACAAGGAAGCAAATTCAACAGCACCAAGGAAAAAAAACTACTTTTATGTAAATATTTAACAAATCACTCAAGGAAACACTTCGTGTAGCTAGGATTCTCAAACTCAACAAATTAGAAGCATGTTTAGGAGCAGAAAATCGTACACGCAAAAAAATAATAAATAAAGTAACAAATTTCTAAAAGAATTCATAAAGAAAAATAATAAAATCGCCTTTTCGAGTCTACAATTACAAAGAAAGGATGAAGGTGAGGACTTTGCAGCCACTCGAAACTCACCCGTACGTTCCTTCACCGATCTGCTCCAACTTCTCGAAGCAGTCGACGCTGCGAGAACCCCATGAGGGGGACTCACCCAGATTCAACTGTCCAGGAGCGGCCCCAGCCATTCGAAGACGCCAGAGCCTGAAAACCTACAAGGCAAAGAGAGGATCAGCTCTTCTTCCCAAAAAAAAATCGAAACGAGACGTCGTAAATCGAAAAGCATCAAGCATCGGGAGGAACCAACCTTAGGGTTTTGGAGCAGAGCCGAACGAGGAAGAAGGGAATCGCAGCGCAAGCGAAGCCGATGGTAGTGTGGGCTGAAATAAAAACGAACCCAAATCTGACACTATTTAATCCTTCGGATAAAGTATCAATTTCCAAATTTCTAACTGTTCTGTTTGGTTAACGAAATCAATCTTTGTCGGTTTTTTTTTTATATCTTAGTATTTTATAATGCTTTAAATTGGAAAAAAAAAAACCAAAGCTGACAAAAATTTAATTATAGAATAACATAGGAAAACGATAATAATTATTTTCAAAAAATAATTTTCCAAAATAAATGTACAATATGCTTAATTTTGTATATTCAAGTAAAAATATGGACCAAATAATTATTAAATTTAATTTTTATTTAAAGAATATGGTAAAAAAAGAATGAACAAAACTGAGTTTTAATATGAGAGCCCAAAGACTTTAAATATAAAGTCGATGACATGTAAATGATAGAATTAAACAATTATCAATCGTTAATTAATTGAATATTTATTTATACGGAGAATAAATTTTTTTCTACTTACTGCAAGCTTATATATTATGTTTACATTTCATTTTGAAATTTCAATTGGTGCAAGAATGTTTTACATCTTAAAACAATCCAAAACATCTCCAATCAATTTTAATAAAAAGTTGACGAGCTTCAAATTCTTCAATGACATAAAATCTTGTTTAGAAATAATAAATAAAATTTAAAAAATTAAAGATTGCATCAGGAATCAAGATGATTTTTTTTATTGGATTAAAATTTATAATTGCTTTAAGGTTCTAGGATCAATCTCTTGACACTTCATGTTGCATCTCAATGAATGCCTCAGTATTGATGTAGCATTCTAGCGAACAAGCATAAAAAAGATGAAACATATAAGATATAAATACAAAAATAGTTTTTTTTAAAATAAGATTTAAGCTGATACAATATTTTCTGAAAGCCAAGCACTACCAATTCTTATTTTCTATAAGCTCGTGCAATCTCATTATCTCAATGTCACTCATAAAGTAACATACTAAAACTCTATATTTTGAGAAAAAGCAAATTTAAATATTTAATTAGAAATAAAAAAAAAAACATAAAAAGGGTCAGGTAACAAAGGAGTGGCTCGAGAATTATCAACCAGCATCAACATCAGCTCACCCAAAGCCTATATATTGATTCTGCCCTAACAAATTAGCACTTCACAGCTACAATCAATCTCCGCTTGTAATTAAGAAAACCGTATGTAAAAAATTAGCAATCAAATGGTATGACCATAAGATAATGACCAAAAAAAACTCAGTGATTATTCTAACATCATCAGATGGTATAAGAAGATTCATACCCAAACCCCTACAAGTAATTGATGCAGCCATTCACTAAATCATGAAAATCAACCGCGCTCATCCCGCAACCCGGGCAAGGATTCTACTGCATCACATCCATGTGTAAATGGAAATCTTACTCTCTCAACAACATAATTAGTTGCTAAATGAAACCATAGGACTACATTTAGTGCCATAAGATACGGTCGTATAATGACTTTAGATCATCTAAAGTTGACATATTCTTACCAACTCAGAGACCATCGATGCATTCTACTGTAAGTTTCAGTGCATACTGCAACCTTGTCTCTATGCTACGTTGTTTTGACAGAAGACTTGTCCCAGGATCATCAAACGACCACCATGCAACCACCAAAAAGGCCGGTTGAACAGCATCATCAACAATCACCACATCAACAGCATCATATCATCAATTTACTATCAAGTTCAAAAATCATCAGCAAAGGAAACATGCTTCTGATATCATCTTGTCACAAGCCACATCAGCACGTTTCACGAACAGATAACTAGAAAATACACAACGGAGTCCATTATGAGTCGTGATGACAACGAGTGAACAGGTTCAAAAGAAGAAAATAAAAAAGAGGAAGAAAACAGAGAATCAAGTTGCACAAGAACATAAAACAGTCCAGAATTGAAGCTGCAAGTCCCAGAACCAGTTTAACACCGCTAACTACATTTTTAAACTAAGGGAATCTGATAAAGATACGACAGGTAACCTTAATAGAAGTCCAGTGGACTCAGAGTAAGACGATATCCATGATAAGCATTCTTCAAGGTCTACGCGGCACATCAATTCTGTGAGACAAAAATAAAGATCGGAAGTGTAGTTGCAAAAAAAGAGGGAGAGTGAGTAAAAAACGAGCTAAAAAGTACGAAATACTAAGCACCTCATTTGAGCTGCGAGGTGATGGACTCCGGGAATCTGCACGGCGGCCTGCAGGTGAAACACTTTTTGAAGGGGGAGATGTTGCATCACGTTTCCCTTTCTCAGGGCTAGAAGGAGGGCTGCGACGGGGTGATGGACTCCTTTCAGGGCTACGACTTTGCTTCCTTGGGGAAGCACTGTCAAAGGGAAAAAATGTTAAATTTTGCACTGACACATTATTAACAAAAAGACACCTTCAAAATGCCACCTATCAGAAGAGACACTCCTGCTCCGCCGACCATCTCTACCACGGCCTCTGTAATAATCAGGACTTACACTGCGACTTCGGCTTCGGCGGCGGTAATCTTTCTCATTGTCATTATTCCTATCACTCTCATACCTACCTTTGCTTCGACTGCGACTGCGGCTGCGGCTGCGGCTGCGCCTCCTATACTCTCTATCTCGGTGACTGTCTCTATATCTAGTAAAGAAATAAATTGCATTGATCAAAGTGGGGAAAGCTAAAAAGATCATAAACCATCCAGAACCTGAATTACATGGTCAATTAAGGTTGCATGACTTGACAAATGCAGCTTTGTAGCTAAACAAAGTTATACGCTAAGATAATATTTACAGCTAAAACATAAAAAAGGTTAAAATTGTTCAAGTTTTCATAAATGATTAAATGAATGAAGACTAAACATGGCAATCTTAGTCAACAAATATTGGCAGATTGTTAAGGCATTGAAATTACAGAAATATGCAAGTCTTGACCAAAACAATGGTGCCTTCTTCAAGTTGCAAAAATAATTTTTTAGCCAGTGGGTTGAAAACTTTTAGTGCAATTAATAAAGACGGTCTTTGGTCTTTACCAATCTTTATGCCATTAAACATTATAAACAAGAGAATACAAAAGAAAACAGAGAAATAAGAGTCTTGAAAAGGGCAAAAGAGAATAGTACAAAATATACTGAAAAAACAACAAGTTTAGATATTTGCTCATCCCTGGTTCCTCCAGCATAATTCAAACAAAATTAATTCACTACTACAGCATCAGGCAATTTCTTAGATTTAGGTTCAAATGACATCAATCTATATGACTGAGGTAATCTTGCAATAACATGAACAGAAATTTGAAATATTCTGTATTTTTTTCAGGAGGGATAACTCTAAAAAAGATAATAGCCATTCCATATCAACTATGTGAGTTGAAGTGCTAACTAAGAGAAAACCCACAAAGGTACACAAACGTTCAAAAAAAAATTATAAAATGTCATTCTGATTGACATAAAAAATCATTACCTAGGCCGAGGGCTACGACTTCTTGACCTTCCTCTTGTCTTTGGAACTGCTTCCATAATTTTTCCTTTATGTCTAGAAAACATTAAAAAAAAAGATACATACAACTTATTAGATTTCATGTTAAACAGAAAAGAAACATCACATTGCTTAGTGTTTACATCCATAGAAGATGAGAGACACCTCTACAAATTGACGAGATGCAGTCAAAAGCGCAGCATTACACTATGAATCGTTAAGAGATTAACTAAACTTGTAAAACTCTGCACAAAACTAACAATGTGTGAGGAAGAACCTCAAACAGTCACCCGCTAACCTATTGCTAACAATGGGATAGTAGTTTAGAACATCAAAGGCTGCTTGAATTTATTAAATACTAAAAATTCTTTCAAGTATACTTTGCATTTATGGTGCAACTTGTGTTCCAAACAATCATATAAGATTTCTGATGACAGCATTAATATCCCTTGTCTTTGTCTAAGTAACTAGATGCACATCAAAATCAGATACACAATATCAGAAGTGTTGGAGTGACAGTACTCTTGTCTTTAAGATATTAAAATTTGGACCACTTATTCAGTAGATTTGTTCAAGTATTATAAAGGAGACATACAAAATAATTCTTAAATGCAAAACCTTGCAGTTATTTCTAATCTACTGAATTCAAGTCAGTGCAACAATAGCGAAACATAATCACTTCAACAAAAAATCACAAAAGAATACTAGCAGTTCCATAACTTACATACGCTCAGCATTTGGTCCATATTTTGCAAACTGAACCATAATATTCCGACCATCCACATTCCTCCCTACAATATCCAATAAAAAATAATAGTCAAATTACAGGTTACTTTCCAGAAGATCAAACATCGTCAGAAAAAAAAAATTATCAAAACCAAAAATAAAGTAGAAGAAACTTGCCATCAAGTCTATCGACAGCCTTCTGAGCCTCATCAGCATACTTATACCTCACAAAAGCAAACCCTCGTGAATCTCCAGTCCTTCGAGTCGCCAAAAGACGAACAAACAATTTAGTAAACAATTGAAACTCAAAAATCGTATCAATAACAACAATCTCTCACCTCCGGTCCCTTGGAATGAACACGTCAACGACTTTCCCGTACCGATCAAAGAGAGGAAAGAGATCATCGGCAGTGGTACCTAGCAATTCGAACAGAACGCGAGTCAAAAACTGGATTCCCATCAAAACCAGCAAGAGAGTCCGGGGAGAAAGGGAAAACACTCACGGAAGCTGATGTTGAGAACGAGGAGGGAGTAGGTGTCCTTGATGTCCGGCGGCCCTGATCTCCCGAAGTGCGACATGGGTAGCGACGAGACGATTCGGATTTCTAGGGTTTCAACTTTCAGGTAGAAGACTGGCGAACGATGCGGATGGGACACAATGGAGTATGCTTAGGATTCATATCGGATTAGGATTCGGTTGGTTGCTAAATCCGATGGAGCAGCTTGAGTCAGTTTTGGATAGATTTGATTATATTGGTTGCTAAATCTGATATTCATAAACCCGCAATTCACTACTGATCCGATTGTGGATTGCGGACAAGTTGTCAAAATTGAGAGTTTAAAATTGTCAGAACAGTTATAAAATCGTAAAATAATAAGATAACTAATTATAATTTTAAATTTTTAAACGACCAAATGCTTGTTATTACAAATCTAATATAAATATAAATTCAAATTCAAATTAAAATTTGTCCAAAGATAAATAAAGCATAAGATAACAAATTAATATAAATTATCCATAGATAAATATAAATTTAAAATTGTCCCAAAACGACATCATTTTATTCAAAATGGTCATATTTTATTAACAACATAAAATTTATAAAATCATCTCAAAAATCATGTTTTTACGAGTTTAAATGTGATTTTATAATTTTTATCCGATTTTACTTTAATACATGATTTTGTCACGATTTCACTCGATTTTCACAGATAAACTCATGATTTTATACGAATTTATGAGTCAACTCGCGAATTTGATAACATTGATTGCGGATTGATAACACTGATTGCGGATTGCTGCAATCTCTTTGAAGTCTGGGAGTATAGGCCAGAGCATATCAACGATCCAAAAGAAACTATCAGTACTCCTCTGTGTCTCTTTCTACTCCCATGTTGCGATCTACGACATTGTTGCTGGAAACGGGAAGCTACGCCGAGTAGATCACAGCCGTTGATCAACACCAAATTTTGGCGTCGTTACCGGGGATGATGAACAGTAGCAATTGTCACGGAAATGCCGAGCTTGAAGCACTGTAGCTTCTCGCGAGGCTTTTAAATCCTCCTCAGATTAAATCAGACGGTCCAGATTAACTCGGGCTTGATCAACGGCTGTGATGTCTTCAGATCTTGATCAAAAGTTTCGGATCTTCATCAATGGCTCAGATCTGCTCCTCATTAGGTCGGATAGGCCGGATCTTCAATGGATGACTCAGATCTACTTGATTTTAGATGAACGGCCCATAACGCTCCGAAGCTTGATCGTCTTGTTTAGCCCTAGATTTGAACCCGAGTGTGGTCTGATCTGATCGGGTCCATGACCCTTTTGATGCTTACAAAATAATAAATAAATATTAGCATCAAATACCATGAAAATAGGTTAATTTACAATTAGATCCAAGATCGCATGCAATTTATGAAATGTAGAATAATCATGAGTTTAAACTATGAATAGACCAATAAAAACATACATTATGAGCCAAAATAATATAGCAAAATCATGATTATCAATCGGTTACCTTCTCACCTTTTTCCAAACGAATGTTCGTTAGTTTGTTTCGGAGGATGTCTCTTCTAGCCAGTTTTGTTTCGGATGTCTCTTCGTGGAGTTCCAGGAACTTCTCCCAGAGTTCTTTGGCTGACGAGTAGCTTCCGATGCGATTGACTTCTTGAGGCGGCAACACGCTCAGCAGGTGATATTCCGTATGGTTGTTCGCTATGGAATCACTCTGCTTCTTCTTTGTCCACTGGCTCTCTTCTTTTTCTTCTCCATTCTGATTCGTCGGAGCTACAAAGCCATATTTTATAATTAACCGGATTTTAAAATCAGTTTTTAGGAATACCTCCATACGACGCTTCCAGTGTGCGAAGTCCCCCTCGAATTTTGGTGGAACAATGCTTGGTCCGGCCATCTCGTTGCTTCGATCGCCAGTTAGTCCTCCTGAAGCGCCTTGCTCTGATACCACTTGTTGGTCCCTTTGGAGGTCCGCAAGAGGGGAGGGATGAATTGCCCTACAAAAATTAAACAGCCTTTCTCGGATTTTCAACTAATTAACAAACACTTGTAATCATAAAAAAAAGAGACTAATTAAAGAAATCAGACACGGAGGGTTTACTTTGTTTGCAATCAGAGGATTGCTAATCCAAGAAAAAGACGGCACACTATCTGATGATCTCCTCTGGGCGAAGTAGCCTCGTACAGCGTTGACAGCACAAACAGAAAAGTAAAGCACAGAGAAATTGATTACAAGTTGATTTTAATAATCCGTGCAAATCAGTGCTATATTTATAGCACTGATCGAGGCGCCCTGGGGGGATAAAATTTTATCCCCCAACGTTCGGATCAAGTCAAAAATCGATCTGATCAAAATCCACTTCCGGGCGCCCAGAATGGTTCCGGGCGCCCGGACCACTTAAGTCAACCCAGTTGACTTTTTGTGGTACGGTTCCACTGCTCCGGTTCAGCTAGTCTCGGTCCGGGTCTTCTGTTCCGGCTCCGCTAGCTTGGATGATCTCGGCCATCCGAAATAGGGCTCACCCGAACCCAAGTTTCGGCCTTCTCCTCGAGCAGCCTTCCTTCCCAGTTTCTCATCCCTCGAATGTCGCGTACGTTCTTCTCGTCCGTCGGTGTACTCTTCCGCGGTCACCTCGTCCCTCGGACACACCGAGCCCGTCGGCTCTCTCCCGTGTCGTCCTTCTCGCTAGTCGCGTCTTCGGCTCGACTTCATGTGTTTCTAAGCTCCTGTACACTTAGACACAAGGGTTAGATAAAACAGGACCTAACTTAACTTGTTTGATCACATAAAAATATCTTGGGGTTCCAACAAGGTTCACCTTTGTATTTGATATGTGTATATAAGTGTATGAGTGTACAGATTTGCATGATACATATATGACTCGGCTTGATGGCTTTGGGTCCGATGAAAGATGGAACATCCGAGTGACGGTAGACAAGGCAGCAAGGACAAGGGCCGAAGGAAGCGATTTTGAGGCATACATGAAGGACGACATTGGGGTTGAGCCGCAAGCTTGAATGGATCCGAGGGACGATAGGCGATAGCCAAAGGAAGTAGGCTTGAAGGCAAGAGTTCAAAACTGCGAAGAAGAGTCAAGTGAATCGTGAGGGTTCGAGTGCGAGAGAAATGTACTCGGGAAGGGGAACCCTAGGTTTAGGGTTGTACCAGTCGATTGGCAGTCGAGCTGGAGAGAATAGAATGCTTCTGTTATCTCAACCGAAGTGGACCAGTCGACTGGTCCTAGCACTAGTTGAGTGGTATCGAGCCATTAGAGCTGTAGCGATCGAATTCTACAAAGGACAACACCAGTCGACTAGTAACGACAGTTTCAGCTTAGCTATTTTTCTAAACTCTATATAATGAAGTTTGGGGTGACAGGCCTTAGTTGGCGAAATTAGACTTGGTTAAAGTATAATTAGAGTCTCCAAGCATACGCAACAATCCGTGTGTTCTTGGTCAAGTTGTGGCGAAGTTTCTTCACCGACAAGGAGGATTGTGCTAGCCGGAGTTTCCAGGGACTAATCCACCGATGGATAGAGATCGTCCACCTTACAGACAGTCGTGGAGTAGGAGCTTTATCTCCGAACCACGTAAATAGACGTGTTAGTGGTTTGCTTTTCATTATTGTCTTTAGCTTTATATCTGCATTTGTTGGTATTTCGCTGCGCAAGCTAACATGGTAGGAAGCAATCAAATTAGGGGCATCATCTATCCAACCCCCTTCTAGCCGGTCATACAATCCCCAACAAGTGGTATCAAAGCGAGGACACTCTTCGTTAGACTAATCGCCGAGAAAGCAAAGGATGGGCGACTTGATAGCTTCGTCGAAGTATGAAGGAGGAAGCTTATGAGACATCATCGATTGGATGATGAAGATAGAGGTCTTCTTTGAAATGGATTGGGGCACCATGATAGTGGTCAAGGAGCTGTTCGAAATCCCAAGAGACAAAAAAGGGAAAAGACTTTGACCAAGATATTGGACCGAAAAGCGATGATCACGATCAAAGGCAAAAGATAAGGAATATCAATCTTAATAGATATTTTGCCTTCTAATGTGATAAGTGATATAGGCAAGTGTGAGAATGCTCATGACTTATGGAGCAAAATAAAGTTGGGTCTAAAAGAAGAACCTAACCCTATACACAAAAATGAGGAGCCCAAGGAGAAGGGTTTAATGGTCTAAGAAGTAGAGAAGGATCAATTGAATGTGGAGACAAATTCAATATTAAAAGAGGAATAGGAAGTGAATTCGATCACATCCGAGAAGAAGGAAGATAAGAAATTATCATCCACATCTTCAAGGGTTGAAGAAGAATCCAAGATAAGTAAAGAGGAAGTCTTGGAAGTCAACCTTGCAAGTATCTCCACCGAAGTCAAGTCAAAGGACCACATCATTTGCTTCGGTTGCAATGAGAATGGACACTATAAGAGTAGGTGTCCTATGGGTAAGAAGAAGGCAACTCCTAAACTCAATTCAATTCCTTTAAAATCTAACTTGAGTTGTAGGAAGAAGAAGGAGAAGAAGCACATTAGATGCTTCACGTGTAGTGAAATAGCTCACTACCACACCAAATGCCTAAGGAAGGGAGAGCTCAAAAAGTTAGAGCATTTGAAGAAATTGGAGAAGAAGAAGAGGAGCTCGAGTTGAGGGGGAGCTTCAATGGTAAGGGAGGTATACCCAGCTTGAAATGTAATTCAAATTCTTATGTTCCCATGCATGCTAAGAAAAATAATGATAATCATTATGTAACAATGAAAAAATTTAGTTTTAGATATCATGATAGGAGTAGGATAAATGTTAGAAATAACCCTAAGGTACATATGTATGATAGACATACTAGATTTTCATTACCTAAGGAGAAGATAATGGAGAACCTAGACAAAAATCCCAAGAAGGGTAGACATATGCCTAAAAAAAATATGTAGGTCTAGAAATGTCCAAGGTGGACATGTCAATTCTAGGGTTAGAAACCTAGAAAATGAAAATCAAGCCTTGAAAGCAAAGCTTGATTGTTTAGAGAAAACCCTAGCAAGATTCACGATTGGATCTAGAGAGTTAGATATGGTGTTGGGTAGTCAAAGACCCAACAATGATAGATCGGGTTTGAGATATTGATCTAATGTCTCCAAAGCTAAGGGAAAGTCTTATGCTAGGATTACATATGACTATAACAAGGAGAAGTCAAGAAATGGCAAGGGAAAGTCATTTAAGGGGAAGGAGAAATTACCCAAGCACAAGGTGTCTAAGGTTAAAAATGTTAAGTTTGTAGGTCAAGTGTCACTCGAGGTGCACCGATGTGGCCTAGTAATTGTGGATGAGTCACCTAAGAAGGTGGCTAAAGCTAAGATTCCTAAGGTTAAGGAGAGTCTTTGGGACCTATGGTAGATAGTTTATCAAATGTGTCAAGTATTAGGAGACAGACTTGATTCTCTAACCTAGGGAGTTGACACAATTGGGTTAAGTTTATACATGGAAATATGACATTGGAGTCATATTACATGAGAATTGGTTTTGGATGTATAAATGTCATATAAATCAATGGCAGGGATGCATTGAAGGTTAGTATGGGCAAATACATCAAGAGGAAGTCAAAACTAAGACTTTAGGTCAAGGTTCAATTGAACTATTTAGCTAGTTTTGGATTTTATGCCAATATTGATATTAGTGATAGATATTTTTTTAAATATATTTTTCCCAATTAGACAAGGCTAAAATAGACCTCTTCACGAAATTTGAAGATTTTTGGATGTATGTAGAATTAATAGTGCATTTCTGAAATCGGGTCAGAAATATTGATTGGACCGAAATCAGGGTACCAATCGACTGGTAACAGTATTTTTCGACCGCAGAATGCTTTTGTGAGTTTGTTTCGATGAGGCCAGTAGACTGATACCAGTCTGAAACTATTTTTCAATACTGATTTTAACCAGATCAACTTGCATAGATATATAAGATCCTAGGGGGATAAATACACGAGTTTAGAGTCAGTTTGGATGATCAAGTTTCGACAATTGGAAAATTATTGGAGCTTTTTAATGTTAGATAAAGGGAGAGAAGTAAGGTTTAGTTAGAAAAACCTTAGATGTCTTTGAATAGGGGGAGCCTTGTGATAGGTTCTTAAATATCTCTGTGGTAAAATTCCTAGCTCAATAGGGAGCTTAGATATAAGGGAGCCTTATGATAGGTTCCAATGCATGTTTGCATTTTTGACTCGGTAGTGTAAGTCCAAGTGTGTAGCCTTGACAACGTAAGTTCATTCGGCAGTTTAAGTCCAAGTGTATAACTTTGGCAACGTAAGTTCATTCGACGGTATAAGTCCAAGTATGTAACCTTGGCAATGTAAATCCATTTGTTATTAGTATATTGTTTTGCTATTATGTTTTCTCTAACTTAAACGTATTGTCAAACATCAAAAAGGGGGAGATTGTTGGAGCAGTCCCAATTGTCCGTGCGACCATGTGTTTTGATGTTTGGACAAAGGGTTTAAGTTAGGT
Organism: Zingiber officinale; assembly: GCF_018446385.1. Lineage (NCBI taxonomy): Eukaryota > Viridiplantae > Streptophyta > Magnoliopsida > Zingiberales > Zingiberaceae > Zingiber > Zingiber officinale. The sequence continues at coordinate 136,510,685 of NC_055995.1, read as the reverse complement.
TCACCCTTGTATTTGATATGTGTATATGAGTGTACAGATTTATAGGATACACATATGACTCAGGTTGATGCCTTCGGGTCCGGTAAACGATAAAGCATTCGAGGGACTATGGACAAGGCAGCAAGGACAAGGGCCGAAGGAAGTGACTTTGAGGCATACGCGAAGGATGACATTGGGAACGAGTTGCAGGCTTGAATACATCCAAGGGACAAGAGCCAAAGGAAGTAGGCTTGAAGGCAAGAGGTCAAAGTTGCGAAAAAAAGTCAAGTGAGTCGTGAGGGTCCGAGTGCGAGAGAAATGTACTCGGGAAGGGGAACCCTAGATTTAGGGTTATACCAGTCAAGTGGTGTATGTATCAGTCAACTGCAGTCGAGCTGGAGAGAATAGAATACTTCTGTTCTCTCAATCGAAGTGGAGCAGTCAACTGTTCCTAGCACCAATAGATTGGTATCGAGCTGTTGGAGTTGTAACGGTCGAATTCCACAAAGGACCAATCGACTAGTGTTGACACCAGTCGATTGGTAACGACAGTTTTAGCTTGGCTATTTTCCCAAGCTCTATATAATGGAGCTTGGGATGACAGGCCTTGGTTGACGAAATTTGACTTGGTTAAAGTCTAATTAGAGCCTCCAAGTATACGCAGCAATCCGTGTGTTCTTGGTCGAGTTGTGGCGAAGTTTCTCCACCTACAAAGAGGATTATGCTAGCCGGAGTTTCCGGAGACTAATCTACCGACGGATAGGGATCGTCTACCTTACGGACAATCATGGAGTATGAGCTTTATCTCCGAATCACGTAAACGGGCGTGCTAGTGGTTTGCTTTTCCTTATTGTCTTTAGCTTTGTATTTGTATTTGCTCGTATTCCACTGTGCAAACTAACATTGTAGGAAGCACGGGAGTCATCTATCCAATCCCCCTTCTAGATGGCCATACGATCTCCAACAGTACTGCGGTTTTTTATTTCTACCTCTTAAGAAATTAAGGTGTGTTTGATTTGTGCATTTTTTATTTTCATTTTTTGAAAAAACATACGTTTTCTGAAAAATAAAAAATGACTTTTAGACATTTTCCACTTAAAAAAAATATCATCTATTTTTTTAAAAAACATATGTGAAAAATATAAACCAAACATCATTTATTAAAAAATACATATTTTTTAAAAAATAAAAATAGAAAATACATAAACCAAATGCACCCTATGATTTTCATTTCTACCACATGCATATGATGTTGCAGAATCCTTGCCCAATTATTCTATCACTTAGTCTAATCCTAGTCAACTGTTGTTGATACTTTAATTTAGAGAATTGTTGCGTCAACTACTTGTAATCATTGTATTAAAATTGTGTTACATTCTACAACTAATCAATTTCTTTTTAATTTTTTATGCTAATAATTTCCTAAAATTTAATGATTTTTTTTTATGTATTCTTATATATTAATTTTATTTCATAGTTTCTTCTGGTAATTTATTGTTTATCAGTAACTTTAAAATTATTGTTAAGTTGGATAAAATTTCCATTTTACTTTATAGTTAACAATGACTTTAAAATTATTGTTAAGTTGGCCAAAAATTGTTATGTTTTCTGTTTGTTGATGGCTATCGGATCCATATATTATAAAACTAATGTGATATGTATTCATGGTGAATTTGTAAGAATTATATCAAAATTTTAATTTTCAATGTGCTGTTGAATTATACTACCACGTCTTTTGACCCTAAAGAATATATAGTCTTGGTTTTCATTTCTACCTAATTTTGCTCTTAAGAAATTAAGATTTTCATTGTTACCACATGGATGTGATGTTGCAGGATCATTACTTGATTATTCCATATCTTAGTCTTATCCTAATCAACTATGTTTTGATTTAGTGAATAGTTGCATCAACTATTTTAATCTAATCGTAGTATTAAAATTGTGTTGAATGTTATAATTGATCAACTTTTTATTTTTTATTTCTTTTGCTAGTAATTTTCTAAAAGTTAATGATTTTTTATGTATTCTTATATATTAATTTTATTTTTTAGTTTCATCTTGTAATTTATTGTCCGAGCATCATGTTGTTGTTTTTGTTAACTTACTGTTTAATTAAAAAATTAAGCAATTTTTTCCTCTTTTAACCTTTATTAGAGTTAATTGCATAGTAATTTTTGTTATAACAATATCAACTAACTTATGTATACTTTGAACTATGTTGGATGAGTTGAGTGAATTACCTAAAGAGTGCGAATATGTATTATCAAAACAATGATAAAATTTACATTCTTTTTGGTAATCATAATTTTCATACTTATTTTATTTACTCGTGGTTTAAGGAGTATGAGAGATGTTTACTATATAGGATAGACAAATCCTACTTATGCTGTTTAGTTATCATATTTAGTTAACTTTTGTAAATCATTTTACTTTATAGTTAAACTTAAATTATTGTTAAATTAGATAAACTTTTTTATATATTTTTTTGCTTGTCAATGAGCTATCGTATAAGATCCATAGATTATAAAATTCATGTGATATTCATTCATGGTCTATGAATTTGTACGATTCGTAATTTTAATTTCTAATGTGTGGTTGAGATTAAACTACCACATTTTGTGATGATGGTTTCATTTATTAACATCTTATGATTTTCACTGCTATCACATGGATGTGATGCTACATGTGATGTTACAGAATATTTGCTCGGTTATTCCATCTTTTAGTTTGATCCTAATCGCCTACTGTTGATGTTCTGATTTAGTGAATGGTTGATCAACTATTTGTAATCATAGTATTAAAATTGTATTACGTGTTATAACAACTTGTCATTTTTTTTTTGCTAGTAATTTTTCAAAAGTTAATAATTTTTTGATGTATTCTTATATGTTAATTGTATTGTGTAATTTCTTTTAGTCATTTATTGTTGGAGGTGGTTTTTGTAAGTTTATCGTTTGATTATAATTTTATGAAATTATAAAATTTTATTGTGTAACTCTTTTAACCTTTATTAGAGTTACTTGCATATCAATTTTTGTTATAGTGATATTTGGTTATGTGTGCTTTCAATTCTATTGGATGTGCATTCAATTGCATAATGCATTTCAAGTTACATCCCTAAATATAATGACCTCAAATCTACTATACTCGACAAGGCTATAACAACATGCAATTGATATATGTCTTATATCTATATACGTTGAAGATTAGTGGAATTAATTATTTAAAGCGTACTAAATCTATATTGAAAACTTTCAAAATGATGATGTCATGATTTTCATACTTATTAGAGTAATTCATGATTTAGGGAGTATAGGAGATGCCCGCTATATAGGACAGAGTTTGCAAATTTTACTTTAGTTGTTTAGCTGTCATATTTAGTTAAAATTTATAAACTATTTTATTTTATAGGTTATTAGTGACTTTTAAATTATTATTAAGTTGGATAACATTTATTATATTTTTTGTTTATTGGACTATTGGATCCATATATTATAACATCCGTGTGGTCTATGAACCTGTAAGAATCATATCAAATTGTAATTTCCAATGTGCTATTTAGATTATACTACTTCATCTTGTGATAGTCATTTCATTTATTCACATCTTATGACACTGAAGAATAGTATTAGGGTTTCATTTCTACCTAATTATGCTCTTAGGATATTAAGATTTTCATTGCTACCATATGAATGTAATGCTGCAGAATTCTTGCATATTATTTTATCTTTTAGTTTGATCTAATTTGTTGTTGTTGATGTGCTACTTGAGTGAATGATCGCATCAACTACTTATAGAGTTTAGGGTGATATTTGCTTACCCTTTTATTGTGCTCTAATTTGTTTTTTTATTATAATTTATTTATATATTGCAATTATTTTTATTAAAGTTTAAAACTAATAAATTCATGATGATTAACTTATTCTCATTTATAATACATATTAATTTGTCACTGCAACATCTATCATGATACATAATCCGTTCCAAGGTATAACCGAGTTGGTCATGATATGACAGATTTATAAAAATGGGTAAGGATCTATTAATGATAAAATCGATGAAAATACCCTCCCATATAATGACTTACTTTATTTCTTAATTTATCTCTCTATATATGATCATAGGGTTGATTGTGTGGAACGTACGCCCGAGGTCAGTCCGAGGTCAACCTTTTGTAAAATCATGATACATAACCCACCAAACAACTGAACTAGGGGTGCTCTGGTTATGACGTTATTACCCATTGACTGAGGTATCAGGCTCGAGCCCTCACCTACGCAGACTCTTATCAATTAAAAAGTCCCCAATTTGGGGCAATGTTGACTGAGGTGCCGAGTTCGAGCCATCTTATCCACTCTTTATCCGTCAGATACATGGTACTGAGGCTCCCCAAAAAATTCCTTTCGGGATTTCTGGGTATGGAGTCGCGAAACGGTGTGCCAGTCACGTTAAAAAGTTTACCCTACATTAGTTTAACAACTGAACTAGGAGTGCTCTGGTTATGACGTTGTTACCCATTGACTGAGGTGTCAGGTTCAAGCCCTCACCTGTGCAGGCTCTTATCAATTAAAAAGTCCTCAATTTGGGGGCAATGTTGACTGAGGTGCCGAGTTCGAGTCCTCTTATCAGCTCTTTATCCGTCAGATACGTGGTACTGAGACTCGCAAAAAATTTCTTCGAGGGTTTCTAGGGTATGGGGCCGTGAAGCGGTGGGCCCAGTCACGTTAAAAAGTTTACCCTACCTTAGTTTGAAAAACTGAACTAGGGGTACTCTGGTTATGATGTTGTTACCCATTAACTGAGGTGTCAGGTTCGAGCCCCCACCTACACAGGCTTTTATCAATTAAAAATTCCCCAATTTGAGTAATGTTGACTGAGGCACCAAGTTTAAGTCCTCTTATCAATTTTTTATCTGTCGAATATATGGTACTGAGGCTCTCCAAATTCTATCGTTTATAAATTTGTCACCATGATACATAACCCACCAATATTCTATTGAAGAGTTTATAAATTTGAGTTATTAAGAGCGCCAAATGCATTGATATTCTTTTTGTTAGAAGCGTTTTTTTTTAAGATAAAATAATATATATATATTTTTATATTTTGCAAAAATTACTTTTATTCTACATTAAAACTATTTCAATTTGATCAAAATTATTTCAATTTGATCAAAATTAATTTCAAAATAGATGTAATTGCTTTGACATAGTTACTACAATGTTACATAGTTATTTGTTAATAGTTACTACAAGTTATAGAGTAGCTGTGTTATAATTGATATAAATTGTAATAGTTATGAACAATAAATATAACAATGTTGATCTGATGTAATTTTGATTATATTTAGATAAATTTAAATAAATTGGTAAAAAATATTTTGATGTAATAGTATTACATGTTTAATCATTTTGATTAAATTGAAATAATTTTACTTTATATTAATGCATTGTTTTATTTTAAAAAAATCCTCCATTAATCAAAAAGGATATTTTTAAATACTTTTTGATTCGACTATGAGTTTAATAAGGAGTGTAGGGCCAAGGTCTAAGGCGTCAAGCAAGATGGATCGTAGGAGGGAGAAGGGAGATGAGGTCGATAAAGAAGGGAAGATGAAGTAAACTAAGAGGAACATGAGAAAAAAAAAAAATGGAGGAGGGCTCACTAGAGGATCTCAAGGATGGTGAGTGGATCAAATAAGGAAAAAGAAAGTGAAAGGAAAAAATACGGGAAATGACGTTTTGATTTTTTTTTTTTTATAATCTTATTTAATTTTTCGAATCAATTAATTTTGAAAGTGAAGTCTTATAATTTTTTTAAAATAAATCCAAAAAAATTCACAAGGAAAGTGAGTGGATCAAATAAGGAAGGAGAAGGTGAAAATATATATATATATATATATATATATATATATTTCTTTGAATCGATTAATTTTGAAGGTCATACTCACCCATCTAGTTTTATAAAAATTTCTTATAAATCATCAGAATAAAGAGAAGTTTCTTATAAATCATCAGAATAAAGAGAAGTGCCAACTGACCGGACAATCAAAGCCGAACTTGTTAAAATTAATCATGTTAGCAAATATCCTTATTGGGAATTGACCTCATATGCTTCTATCGGTGTCACTATTGTCTTGCCACTTGCGTTGTACCCCTAAGCATAAAAAATATAATCCTATGATTGGTGAAATACCATATATATATATATATATACTAAATTACTCGTGTTATGATCTTCTGATTACTAGGCGTCCTCGTTTCATCATTTTATTTGTAGTATTTAGACTAAGAGCATCTCCCATGCAAGGTTTTTAAAGAGGTTTGTGAAATAAAAAGGATAAATAAAAAAGTTCTAGCAAGGTTTTTAAAGAGGTTTGTGAAATAAAAAGGCTAAATAAAAAAGTTCTAACCATTGTGGATGCAATGTTTGAAGTTTTTTTTGTTAAAGAGCAGTAGTGAAATTTCAAAGTTGTTTTTTGTGTTAAAATTGATGTAATATGCATGTTGCCATGCAATTACATATTATAAAGTGGATCACACAAAAATTATTTAAAGATCTAATTATTGGAAATGTTTCAATAGGGTTTTTAGAATATTGATGTGGCATGATGTGATATATTGGGATCATAAAAATATTTTTTTGTAGAACTCTAACTATTGGAGATGCCCTAAATGACTTTATAAGATTCGGAGCTCCCATTGTGAGCTAACAATGCCGAAAAGGCTCCCTCCCATAATGGGAGGGAGTTTTTTTGATTTAATTGAAGAAGCATCTCCGTGGTCACAGAGTCGCTTCTTTAACTTTTTTTTTATATTAAAAAACTTTTTAAATATCTGTTAAAAAAACATATAACGACTAACAAAAATGATCCGTTGTCTATCGTTGAACAACGACTTAAAAAATCATTGTTCAACGGTTAAATTTAATTTTTAATTTTTTTAAAAAATTATAAATATATCATGGATTTCATTTTTTTCATTTATCATCGTTATCTTCGCTCTCTACTTCTTATTTATTCCTTTCATTCCTTATTTGTATTCGAGATGGATGAAAATTTCAATACTTTATTTACAAATCTTTTGAACTCTTTAAATATGGAAGAAAATATATTTTTTCAAAATACTCGCATTCCTCCAAAGATCCAATATCCTCATTTTTTTCTCTCACACACATTACCCTCCAAATTTTCAAAATATTTCATATATTTCACAATATCCTCCAAATTTCCTAAATTCTCAAAATTTGTTGACGAATCCAAGTAACATTGCTCCAACTCCATTTGGTATGTATCCACCCTAAGATTGGTCAGCCATGAGTAGCCAACTTGGGATGCCTTTGTAGGATCGAGATGCGCTAGAGGGGAGTTAATAATGCTCGTGACTTTTTCACACTTTTCGGAAAACACAATCGCGCAAAGAGTAACAAAGCATCGGGATAAAGAAAGAGATGTAAAGTAAACAATATGCTAACAAATCCAAGGTTTACTTGGTTCGAAGCATATGACGATTCCTACTCCAAGGTCCGCATGTGAGAATACTTTCGATAGGCAATCAGTAATCAATCGGAAAGATTACAAGTACAATTTCAACTTAAGTACATGAAATTGGAAATGTAAACAATACCAACGACTTAGAAGTGGATCTGAAGCGTAGTCATCATTGGAGCAGTTTTCAAGCGTCGTGAGGATCTTTTCTAAGCAGCGCACAGGAGAAGAAGATGCTTGAACTTGATGTACAAAGTAGCTGATTAAATCCTCTTTTTATAACCAAGTTGGACCTGATCCAGATTCGCTGATCTTGGGATAATTTTTTGACTCAATGTTGATCGGTCAATCGATCCCCCTAATTGGTCTATTGAACCCGCTTGAATCTACCTGGCTTTCCATCCAGATGTTGTCGCTTTGGATGAGATCTTCGTTTGGTCAATTGACCCTGCCGTTCGGTTGACTGATCTTGCTATCCTCGCTGGTTTATCTGGTTTGATCTGTAGAAATTAACGCCAAAGAAAAAGAGTAGTCATCTTTATTTTATGAATCAAAAGATGAAGAGTACAAGACCTTATATAGTTAATTACAAGAAAAAGTTTAAAGAAAAAATCTTAGAAAAAATCTAAACAAACCTTAACTGAAAAGGTAAAAGAATAAATTGCCCTCAAGGCTATAAACAAATAATTCTAATTAATTATATAATCTAACATCCCCCTCAAACTCACGATGCTACAGCCAGAAGCATTGAGAGTTTGTCAGATAAAAACCGGAAACGTGAAGCGGAGTGAACCTTGGTAAACATATCAGCTATCTGTAGTGAGGAAGAAACAAAAGGTAGTGTGATAGTGTCAAGCTGTAGATGATGACGAGTAAAATGACAATCTATCTCAATATGCTTCGTTCTCTCATGAAAAACTGTATTGCGCGCAATCTGAATGGCACTCTGATTATCACAATGAAGAGCAGTAGGTTTTTGAAGAAAAACTCCCATATCTGCAAGCAACCAACGTAGCCAAACAATCTCACAAGTGGCGGTAGTCATGGCACGATACTCAGCTTCTGTGGAGGATCTAGAAATAACATCTTGCTTCTTGCTCTTCCAAGAGATAAGAGAATCTCCAAGAAAAATACAGAAGCCGGTGGTCGACTTACGATCCGTAAGATCACCCGCCCAATCAGCATCAGAATATGCACAAAGTTCTAACGAGGAAGTAGAAGGAATAAAAGACTCGAAACCGAGTTCCTCGAAGAATGCGAAGAACAACAGCCCAATGAACTGTGGTCGGTGCAGTGACAAACCGACTAACCACATGTACAAGATATGCAATATCAGGACGAGTCACAGTGAGATACACCAAGCTTCCCACAACTGTACGGTAGAGATTAGGATCAGGCAAAGGAGAACCATCTGAAGGAGAGTACCTAGCATTAGTCTCAAGGGGAGTATCAACTACCCTGTTGTCAGTGAGATGTGCACGCTCAAATAGATCAGCTATGTACTTTGACTGAGACAAAAGATAGCCTTTAGGTGAAGAGGCAATCTCGATCCCCAGAAAATAGCGTAATGATCCCAAGTCTTTCATAGCGAAACAATGAGCTAATTCAAACTTCAAGGACTCAATTCCATTAAAATCATCACCGGTAATAATCATGTCATCCACATATAAAGACAAAAGTATACGACCTGTACGCGTACTCTTGACAAATAAAGCTGAATCATGATTACTGGAACGAAAGCCAAGTGAGGTAATCACCATGGAGAACTTCGCAAACCAAGCACGTGGCGCCTGTTTGAGTCCATAGAGAGCTTTGCGAAGCCTGCAAACTTCACCAGAACGGTGAGAAACTCCAGGAGGAGGCATCATATACACTTCTTCTTGAAGATCACCATTCAAGAAAGCATTTTTGACATCCATCTGAGATATTTTCCATTGACGAGCAGAGGCAACAGCAATTAACATACGAACAGTGGTCATTTTAGCAACAGGAGCAAAAGTTTCCTCATAATCCATGTCATATTCCTGAGAGTAACTTTTAGCAACAAGACGAGCTTTGTACCTTTCGATAGAACCATCAGATTTAGTTTTGATCTTATAGACCCAACGAGAACCAATGGCGCATTTTCCTGGTGGTAGAGGTACCAAATCCCAAGTATGAGTATGATGCAGAGCAGTTAATTCCTCGTCCATAGCATTCTGCCAAAGAGGATTACCAACAGCTTCTCTATAGGACAGAGGCTCAGAAAGACGATGAACAGAAGCAACAAAAGAAGCAAAGGAAGTGGAATAACAAGAATAAGCAAAATCGGGTAGTCTAGTAGACTTACGAGGACGTGTAGACCGACGAATAGGATTGTCTGCAATCTCTTGAGGTGATGGAACAGGCGCAGGAGGGGGAGGTGGAGGTGGAGGTGGAGGTGGAGCTGGAGCTGGTGTCTCGAGAATACCAGATTCACTGAAGCTGTCATGTGGAAGAGTAGCCGTGGGGGAGGCTTCGTCGGTGTCGGTACTGAAGGGATTAATGTGAATAAGATCTGCATGAGTCATGTCATGTGATAGAAGAGGTATAGAGAAGAAAGGAATATGCTCAAGAAACACAACATGACAAGAGACATATAATTTTTTACTGACTGGATCAAAACAACGATATCCCTTTTGACCAACACCATAACCAAGGAAGACACATAAAGCAGACTTAGAGGACAATTTATCACGCTCAATGTGTGGTCGAAGAACAAAACAGGTACAACAAAAAACACGTAAAGAGGAATAATCAGGAGCATGACCATACAATTTTTGAAAAGGAGACAAACCCGAATTGTGAGAAGTTGGAATCCTATTAATTACATGAGTAGCAGTAAGAACTGCTTCTTCCTAAAAAATACTAGGAACATCTGCAGACAATAAGAAAGAACGGGCTGTCTCAACAAGGTGTCTATGTTTTCTCTCTGCAATCCCATTTTGTTCAGGTGTTTCTCGACATGATGTTTGATGTATAGTACCTTCTGATGCAAGTAAGTGAGAAAAAGTATTGGAAGTGTATTCACCTCCCAAATCACAACGAAAGCACTTGATAACTGCTGAATGTTGAGTTTTGACAAGAGCTTTAAAGTTATTGAAGATGGTAAGATAATCAGATCTGTGTTTCATAAGATAAACCCAAGTATAGCGAGTGCAATCATCAATAAAAGAAACATAATATCTTGATCCCCCTTTTGTAGTAACAGGAGAAGGCCCCCATACATCAGAATGAATAAGATCAAAAGGATTAGGAGAAAAAGATAGACTTCTATTGAAAGGTAGTGCAGAAAATTTTGCTAGTTTACAACCACTACAATCTGAAATATCATGACTTTTTAAAGTTCCTAATACTCCAGATGAAGCTAAAAATTGTAAACGAGAGGCTGAAACATGACCTAGACGAGTATGCCACAAATAAAAATCAGAAGAAGAACGACTCAATCGGAAAGATGACAAATCGATACTAGAAGCTGCAACATCTGGTACTTGAAGCTTATCCAAAACATAGAGTCCCCCTTGCCTACGGCCTATCCCAATCACCTTCTGAGATTGCGGGTCTTGCACATAACAATTGGATGAGGAAAAAGAGATTAAATATCCAGACTCAGACAATTGACTAATAGAAACAAGATTAAGTGTAAGACTAGGAATAAAATAGACATCGGGAAGAGATAAGCAAGTTGTAACAACAGAACCAACACCTAATAATGGCATCGGAGTACCATTAGCCGTCATAACTGATACAGATGAATTAGAAGATAAGGAGATAAAAGATGACAAGTTAGGTGACATATGATGAGAGGCTCCAGAATCTAAGATCCATAAAGAGGAAGATATACCTGATGCACTAGAGGATGACAAACCTATATGAGAAGAAGCAGACATGGCAGAGGGCTGTGAAGCAAGGAATTGTTGAAACTGCTCAAGCATATGCGGATCTAAAGAGGGGGCAGCCACTGCATTACCAGACTGTGGTTGATTACTAGATTTCCACGAAGCATTCTGATGTTGCAATGGTGGGGACTGAGATCTTTGCTGCTGATGTTGTTTACCTTTGTTCAATAGTAATGGACATTGAGACTTCCAATGTCCTTTTTCTTTGCAATAGGCACACTCATCAATAGAAACCTTCGAAGTCGACCTACTTTGATTATGTGGCATAGATCGTTGTGGTGTTGCAAAAACTGATGGCGTAGATGACGCAATAGTCTTCTTATCAACCTGGGACTTAAGGCGAATCTCCTCAGCTAGCAATTCATGTACTACTGAATCAACAGAAGGGAGAGGACTACGATGTAAAATTGTTCCACGCAATCCTTCAAAGTCATCGCGAAGAGCCATCAAGAACTGGACAAGACGTTGTTCTTCTCTACGAGTATTGCGAAAACACCAAACAAAACCAAGTATTGCGAAAACAAAAGGAACTCAATCAAAACTGTACGATCCGCGAAAATTGTAGATCGAATTAACAATGATTCAATCAAATTATCAAAAAGATAGAAATAAAGGCTCTGATACCATGTAGAAATTAACGCCAAGGAAAAAGAGTAGTCATCTTTATTTTATGAATCAAAAGATGAAGAGTACAAGACCTTATATAGTTAATTACAAGAAAAAGTCTAAAGAAAAAATCTTAGAAAAAATCTAAACAAACCTTAACTGAAAAGGTAAAAGACTAAATTGCCCTCAAGGCTATAAACAAATAATTCTAATTAATTATATAATCTAACATGATCAACTTGTCGATTATCCACCGTTCGGTCGAATGAACTTTCCTGTTCAATCTACCGATCCCTCGGTCAAAACCTCATCGTGAGCTGAATTTGATCTTTTTGCTTGGGGGTTTGGTCGACTGATCTGGATGTTCAGTCGATCGATCCAGGCAAGATCTCTGGGTTCAATCAATTGATGTCAACGTTCGGTCGACCGAATAAGGCAAAATCCTAACCTGTAAAATGTTAGTCTTCCATTCTTCCTGCAAAATAGAGTTAGAATAAAAGGCAAACAGTATATAAAATGTAACTTTGACAACCTCCGAATTGTCCAATCCTGACTTTGAGTTTCGTTGAAACTCTAGGTTGGACCGACGCCTACTGTTCCGTCTTCGGGGAATGCGTCCTCACCTACTCCTCTCAGGAGAGATGACTTTTTGCCAGACCGATCCTCCAGATCGTCTGGACTTTTGCTCAGCGTTCGAGACATTAGAACTTCATTCTGAATGTCTAATCCCCGACCCATCCAGTCTTCTACCTGGTGTCCATGACCCCAGGATTTTCATCTAGTGTCCTTGACACTAAGATTTTACCTAACGTCCTCGACCCACCAATGCTTTGCCCAGTTCCTTAGACCAGGACTTCGTTGCCTAATCGTAGCTAGAACTTTTCACCTACCTAGCTTCAACTAGGACTTTCCTTTGTCTAAGATCACTTAGGACTTTTCTACACACTTATTTCAACTTGTTAGATTACAAAACAACTTAACATTGAACTTCTTTGCCATTATCAAAACACATGTTCGATCGTCTGGTGCTCCCTGCACCAATAGCCTTATCCTTACTTATTTTCTCCTACTAAATCTCCAGTCATATTTTCCAATGAATAAAGAAGGACAATTGATCCATCTATCAATGACAAAGAATCTCTAGCGCCATCATCTATTATAGCATCTAAGTGGCCACCACACTCATCACAAGAAGATCGTGAAGTTGAACTAGAGAAAGATAAATTGAACTGAAGATTTTGGTCTCTCAATAAAGATGTAGTTCTTGCAAAGTCATGATCAACTATCAATACTGATGCAATCATTGGTAATGACTAGAAGGATCAAGCGTTTTTAGAAACATATAGTTGATTACTACAATAAGCATGCATCCACCCGTTGGATCTATGACGAGAAACTATCAGATGCTTAAATCACATTATTATAGGTTTGTACCGATGGTAAATGAATTTTCTACAATCTATAATAATTTTTATACTCATCGTCAAAGTGATTGGAGTGACGAGAATGTGGTTGGAGTGACAAGAATGTGTTGGAGAATGCATTAAATATGTGGAAAGCCAACAACAATAATAAGTATTTCAAGTATATGCATGTGTTGAGTGTTGTCAGAGAGTATTAGAAATATACTCCACAATTTATTGTTCATTACTCTAACAAGAAGACAAGGACATCCGAATCCGGGGGAAATACTTCAACATCAAATCCATATACGAGTGTTGATTTGGATGACTCTGAAGTCCGCATTCGTCCGATAGGACAAAAGGCGGTGAAAAGAAAGGACAAATCCAAAATTAGAAAGGTTGACACAATGAAACATAGCATCAACAGAGAATAATAAAATATTAAATAATATCAAATGTAAAAAATAACTTTACGAAAAGTCGAGATCTTTCATAAGAATTATGAAATTCTTATAAAATATACCGGCGACACCAAAACAACTTCATTTATATGAAAAAATGATTGAAAATTAAATAGAGACATAGTTTGATATGGATGTGTTTAAATTTATATATATATATATTATTATAATTATGTCTTTTTATTTGATGTAATGTAATATTTATGTATTTTTTTAATTATTAATGTTATTTTAAGTTAGCAATTTATGAATTTAAATTTTATAAAAATTTACTTATATAAAATATAAATATGAAAGAGAGATAAAAATATATATAATGAAAAGTATGAGATGAATGGATGAGTTATTGAAAAAAAAAATTCTAATAAAGGAAATATATAATTCTTTTTTTCTTTTTAACATGATACGGACTAAAAATTTTAACCATTATGAATGTTTTTATATCAATATCAATACTTTCGTTAACATAATAAGAGACATCTCTCACGGACCATTCAGTGACCATTAAATTAAATATGAATACTCATCCACCCCACTTTAAAATAAAGGACGCTTATATCCGGTGCAGTTTTATCTTTTCTATTATTATTACTCTGAATATATTTAGAAATAATTTATTAAGAAAGATAATTGAGGAATACTTATCGACAGTCAAGAATTGCATACAAGAATATTTATTCGATGAAAATATATTTAAAAAAACAATGACAGCTGTTCCACACAAATACACCATATGCTTTAATTATTGCTAATTTAATCAGAATAATCTAATCATCAATTACATCGGCTCTAATTGGATCATCATCCACCAATTTAGCGTAGTCTTCTCCATCCTCCTCTGAACTCTTCTTCAGCTCGCAGTACAACGCAACTTGCGCCGCCAGAGTCAGCAAGCTCATCGCCGCGACGAGGGATACCAGAACAACCCCCGACACCGCCCGACCCACCACCCCACTTCTGACGAACGCGAGGTCGTACAACGTATAAATCACCTGGTCCGTGCACAAATACATATAAGCCGAGAAGGCAATTATTTGCCCCCGGCCATACTTCCCACCGTTTACACTCAGCACCAGCTCGACCGCCCTCTTCACCGCCGCAACGCCACCGCAACACCTGTCCCCCTCGTCCACAGCTGCCACCAGCGACAACACGTACACCAGCCGCAAAAATTCCCCGAAAAGAAAACCAATGACAGTGGTACTCAGACTCAAAACAGAGATGGAGGGCAGGTAATGGAGCTCCAAGTAGAGAAGCATGAAGAGCAGGCATTTGTAAGTCAAGTCTAGCGCGACGACGCATAGCCTGGCGGAGAAGATCGATAAGGTTGCTTTAAGGTGCGATTTAGAGGTGGAAGTGGTCATGAGGTAAAGAGTGCGCAGAGTTGGTGCGAGAGGGATGAAGGAGAGGAAGAAGCAGAGGAAGGTAGTTGAGATCAATTTGGTGGTGAAATTGATGGTGAGGTGGGAGATGTAGTAGTCGTAAGCTTTGGCGTAGGTAGGGCGGTAGGGGAAGGAGAAAGATTCGAGGAGGAGAGGGTTGATTGGGAGGTAGGAAGAGAAGGGAGAAAGGGAGGAAGGGAGGAGGCAGAGGAAGAGGAGCGGTAGAGTTTGCTTAGGGTTGGAACGGAGGAGATGGAAGGAGGTGGAGATGAGGGAGCTTGGGGAAAGGGAGTTGGAAGTGGGCATGGTGTCGGAGGAAGCCATTGTTGAAGCTGAGAGATTGAAGAAGAAGAAGAAGAAGAAGAAGAAGAAATAGAAGAGTCTACAAATGCTAATCACGCGTGGAAAAATGTACACCGATTGGCACCGGTTGACCGATCGAGTGGGCTAGATTACTTAAAAAAAAAAAAAAAATATATATATATATATATATATATATATATATATATATATATATATATATATATATATATATATATATATATATATATATATATATATATATATATAGTTGATGTGGTGATAAGGAGGAATCTATAGGTATGGATTAATAATTATGATGAAGGTCAAAGTTAAAATAGTCAATATGATTTAACTGTGTCGTCTGAGTGAGAGGGGGATACATAGGTCGATTGGCAGAAGAGCAGACCGAGCGAGCCATCCGTCCGGCTTAGGGTATGTCATTGACAGTAAATAATGAACTGGTATAATAAAAGAGGAAAAAATAAATACTTAATAAGGAGAAGAGAAAAATAAAAAGAGAATACTCCTATCATTGAATACGATGAAGCCAAGATAAAAATGTCTTATGTCTGCAAATTAATATCATTAAACAGTGAAATATGAATGGTCACTAAGACAGATATAAAAAAATATGATAGGTATGAAGAAAGACAAGATTAACCTCGGTCCCTAGCACTTTCACTTTCTTTGCTTCTTCTGTTTCTAACTTGAGCGTCAGAGGGCCAACGCCAGGGACCCCTTCCCTAATTTGGTTTTATTTTACAGAGAGGAGTGAGGTCTTCATCCAGTGAGCAGAGCCGCCACATCCCCAACTTTCTAGCTTCACGCTTTCAAATAGGAACATTTTGGCGACGTTTGTGAGAACGTCACATGTATCCGAACGAGAAGATGGAAGGCGTCGGACGAATCACAACAGTGATACTGACATAAGAGGAGCTCAACACGCTGATACAGGCCCGAGCGGCGAAGATAGTGGAACAACAGCAACAACAGGCGCTGGTCGAGCGTCAAGCGCAAGAGCCTGCAGCCTCCACGGCAGGTCGGCAAGTTGAGCAAGGGGACCGAGCGGAACAACTTTCCATTCGGGAACTAAATAAGAGGCCGATCAGCACATATGGGGAAGCCCCTCATGCGCCGGTCCCATTCCACCAAGCGTTGTTATGGACTCCAGTAGAAAAGAGAGCCTGAGCGGACAGAGAATATAATGGAGTGACTGGCCCCGACGACCACTTGACCAAGTTTGATAATGCGGCCACACTTCACCAGTACACGGATGAGGTGAATGCCGAGTCTTCCTCACCACATTATTTGGATCAGCGCAACGTTAGTTCAAGCGGTTGCCGAACAACTCAATCCACAACTTCAAAGACTTCAAAGCGGCCTTCCTACATCACTTCATTAGTAGTCATCGCCATCAGAAGACAAGTGTGAATCTATTCTCACTGAAGCTGAGGCCCCGAGAGGCATTAAGGGCATATATTTAGCGCTTCAATCAGGTGGCGATGGACATACCGGCAGTCTCCTCAGTCGTGTTGGTGAACGCCTTCACCCAAGGGCTTATCGAAAGAGAGTTCTTCTGGTCGCTCATTCGGAGGCCGTCGAGGAACTTTGGCCACCTACAAAAGAAGGCTAATGAATACATCAACGTGGAAGAAGCTCAGACGTCTAGGAAAAAGGAGACGCCTGTCGAGCTAGCAGGAATATCTGAAAGACGACAGCTGAGCAGTCATCAACTCCCCAAGGGGCCTCGATCAGGAGAAACCCCACTGAATGGGCCTAGGACACATTCCGTGCAGCATGTGGTGGTCGCTCGTCCAAAGGCTGCAAAAGGCAAGATATGGACACCGATGTTCTACTCTTTCCACCAGTCAACAATGCACAACACCCGGGACTACTACGACTTGACAACTAGCAGACTGGCCCTACGGGGATATCGTCGTCAATCCCCATCACCTGATCGGCGACAAAGGCGTCGATCAACCGACCGATGGGAAGAAGACAAGACAATAGCCGAACCACGCCACCATCGACCTCAGCATGGGAGCAATCGAAGTCTTGCCCGAGTCTCTGCTGAGCGGAACAAACCGTTGGCGTGGGAGGAAGAGAAATGTAGTAACACCGCCCGAGGAGAGATAGGAATGATAACCGGTGGGTCGACCGGCGAAGACTCTAACTGAGCAAGGAAGTCGCATGCTCGGTGACTCGAGATCCACACTATTGGCTGCAGTAGGGAGAGAGCTGAAGGACCCGAGATCAGTTTCGGCCCTAGAGATTTAGAGGGAGTGGAAATTTCTCACGAAGATGCGTTAATCATCCGAGGGGTAATTGCCAATTATACAATCCATCGAACTTTTGTTGATATAGGGAGTTCGGTGAACATCATATACAAAGAGACATTCGATCAATTGCAAATCGACTGGAGCGAGCTGCTGCCGATGACGACCCTGCTCTACGGTTTCACGGGCAACGAAGTGTTGTTGATTGTCCAGACCAAGCTGACCATCTCACTCGGCGAGGAGCCCCTAAAGAGGATATGACCCACAAACTTCATTGTGGTAGACGCACCGTCAACTTATAACGTTATCTTAGGCCGACCGACCCTCAACGAGTTTCGAGTGATAGTGTTCGCCTACTGCTAGAAGATTAAATTCCCGGTGGACGACAAGGTGGGAGAAGTCAAAGGTGACCAATTGGCCACTCGACGATGATACGTTGAGATAGTCAGATCAGAAGCGATGACCACTCAGAAAAATCCGTGTCTGGAGGTGAACACCATCATTGAGAAGCCCTCTACGCTAGTTTATGAAGAAAATGAGGAGGTCCAGATCCACCCGAGCCGATTAGAAGCAACCACCTTCATTGTCGCCGATCTGGAGAATGAGAAAAAGGTAGAGCTTATTGGACCCCGTGATTGTTTTGATGTCATCAACCAAGTTAGTTAGGTCCTGTGTTATGTTTGATCCCTGTGTCTGAGTGTGCAGGAGCTTAGGATCACAAGAAGTCGAGCAGAAGACGCAGCTAGAGAGAATGACGGCACGGGAAGGGAGTCGACGGGCTCGGTGCGTCCGAAGGATGAGAGAGCTGCGGAGGAGTACATCGGTGGGCGAGAAGAATGTGCGCGGCGTTCGAGGGATGTTAAGCCAGGGAGGAATGCTGCTCGAGGAGAAGGCCGGGAATTGGGTTCGGGTGAGCCCTATTTCGGTTGGCCGAAATCACCCAAAAGAACGGAGCTTCGGAAGTCAAAGCAAAGGAAACAGTGAGCTGGAATTCAAACTCAAGGTGCCTTGAACAAAGCATGGAGGCGCCTTCATGGGCTCGTTGAAGGCGCCTTCATGACTCATTGAAGGCGCCTTGAGCTGGTCAAAACTGACCGTTTAGCTGCGGATAAAGTTTTATCCACCCACTCAATGGAGGCGCCTTAGACCTCAGTTGGAGGCGCCTTGGACCTCCAAGATAGAATTTCCAGAGGCTATTTAAAGGCCCCTGGAACTATGAATTAGTAATAAACTCAGTATTCAACTCTGTAATCAATTCCTAGCAGCTTGTGAGCTTTCTCAGTGTGAAAAAGGCTTATCCGCCTACAGTAAAGGAGAATTTCTTAGTGCGCGCTTTTCATCGCCCTGGATTAACAACCTTCTTGGTTGTAACTAGGTTAACTCCCGAGTCTCTAGTTTATTTCTGTTTTCTTTTTGTTTTAGTCTTATTATAGTTGCTTTTATTTTGAGTTGAAAATTCCGAGAAGGGTATACTTTATTTTTTCAGGCAATTCATCCCCTCTTGCCGGCCTCTGCTGCACTAACAATTGGTATCAGAGTCAGACCGTCTCAAAAGGACTAACCGCTGACTGAAGCACAACGATCAAGACGATGGCCGGAGCGAATATTCATCCCCTGAAGTTCGACAGAGACTTCACGATGTGGAAACGTCGGATGGAGGTATTTTTTAAGACAGAATTTGATATTTATTTAATCATAAAATATGGTTATGCAGTTCCAAAAGACAAAGAAGAACTCAACTAGACAAAGAAGGAGCATGCCGAATTCGTGGCCAACGAAAAGACACAATTCCACCTACTCAGCGTGTTGCCGCCCCAGGAGGTAAGTCGGATCGGGAGCTATGCTTTCGCTAAAGACCTCTGGGATAAATTCCTAGAACTTCACAAAGGTATCTCAGAAGCTAAGCTAGCAAGGCACGACATCCTCCGGACACAGTTAACGAACCTTCGGATGAACAACGGCGAGAAGATAGCGCAACTCCAAGCAAGGATTTAGGAGCTAATAACTCAACTAAGCAATCTTGGAGAAGAAGTATTGAACCGGGACTCGATCCGGTACGCGCTCAACTCCTTCCCCAGGACTCCAGAATGGACGTCCTTAGTAGATGCATACTACATTTCCAAGGACTTCGAGGTAAGCACTTTAGAAAATTTATTTTCAACTTTTGAACTTCACGAATCTCGAGTTGCAGAGCCCAGTGGAGTAGTGAAGACTAGTCAGAACATTGCCCTAAATACAAGATCAAATGATTCTGACTCTGAAGCCTCAATCGACCAATTGGAAGTGGCACTATTGGTAAAGCGTTTCAATAAGTTTTTTAATTCTAATAAATTTAGGTCGCAGACAAAGAGGCATCAACAAAGAAAAAGAACGGTTCATTGTTACAACTGCAACGAAGATGGGCACATCAAAGATGATTGCCCAAAATTAAAGAAAAAGGAGAAAGAGAATGAAAAGACAAAGTACAAGAAACCCGAATCCTCTAAGCAGAAGAACCTGAAGGTCACTTGGTCAGATTCATCTTCTTCCGAATTAGACGTCGAAGCCTTTTTTGGGTTAGCACTAATGGCTAACTATCAGCTGGAAGAAGAGTCAAGCTCATAAATGAGCATAGATGAAGGAGGAGGAACTTCAGATGAAGAAAGCGACGATGAAGGGGGAGCATCACCGAGTCAGGTAAGTCAGGTACGTAATCTAACCCCTACTCAATCGTTTCAATTTATTAAATCTCTTTCTAAAGATTTATTCAAATTAGAAAAAGAAAATGCTGAATTGAAATTGAACCTAGCAAAAGCATGCTAACTAGAAATGTATGATAATATAAAATTAGAAAATTAAAAATTAAAAGTTAAAATTGAGAAATTGAAGAATAATGATGCATGCTTAAATAAATTTCCAAAATCAAAATTAAGAATTTATGAAAAATTGAATTGGTATATTAGAAAACATCAGGGACAACTTAAGAAAGTCCCTAGAAATTATATACCCCCTAAATTTTTGAATAACCCAGTAGGAAGGAATCTATACTGGATTCCAAAATCCTTGCTAGATTAAAGTTTTTTTTTAGGCTTTTAGAAGAAAAATTAAATGTTAAAATTTCTTTATGAAGCTTTGTCTAAGGAAGTTGTTGTTGCTCCAATAACCAAGAAGGCGTAGTGCCTCGCCACGACCTGAAAGCTGAAATATTGAAATAAAATGTTTAATTAACTTTCTGAAAAAGTATTAAAACTATAATTAAATAATATTTTGAAAGTTTTCAAATATTTTTGAAAAATTCTAAAAATTAATTTTGACTTAGAAATTATTTGAAAAATTCTAAAAATTTAGTTTCCTTAGAAATTTTTAGATATTCATTTTTGTTTTACTTAAAAATTTGCTAAATATTTTTTTTAAATATCATATTCTCTTATTATAACCTCGTTTTTGCTGTGATCAAAGGGGGAGAGAAAAGTACAAATTTAGGGGGAGAGAAATTTTTAAATTTAAAAATATTTTTAAAAAATAATATTTTTGAAAAATTCTGCTTAACTCTTAATTAAGTAGTTGCAATTTTATTTATTGCAAACTTATTCTTAACATGTTAGTTTAGTAATTTTCTTTAAACTTAATGTTTGTCTATTTTCACCTTAACTTGAACTTGGGTTGATGCACATCAAAAAGGGGGAGATTGTTGGATCCCGTGATTGTTTTGATGTGATCAACCAAATTAGTTAGGTCCTGCATTGTATTTGATCTCTGTGTCTGAGTGTGCAGGAGCTTAGGAGCACAGGAAGTCGAGCAGAAGACGCAACTAACGAGAGGGACGACACGGGAAGGGAGCCGACGGGCTCGGTGCATCCGAAGGAAGAAAGAGCTGCGGAAGAGTGCACCGGTGGGCGAGAAGAATGTGCGCGACGTTTGAGGGACGTTAAGCCGGGGAGGAAGGCTGCTCGAGGAGAAGGTCGGAAATTGGGTTCTGGTGAGCCCTATTTCGATTGGTCGAAATCACCCAAAAGAACGGAGCTTCGGAAGTCAAAGCGAAGGAAACAGCAAGCTGGAATTCAAGCTCAAGGCGCCTTGAACAAAGCATGGAGGCATCTTCATGGGCTCGTTGAAGGCGCCTTCATGACTCATTGAAGGCACCTTGAGCTGGTCAAAACTGATCGTTTGCGCTGCGGATAAAGTTTTATCCACCCACTCAATGGAGGCGCCTTGGACCTCCGAGATAGAATTTCCAGAGGCTATTTAAAGGCCCCTGGAACTATGAATTAGTAATAAACTCAGTATTCAACTCTGTAATCAATTTCTAGCAGCTTGTGAGCTTTCTCAGTGTGTAAAAAGGCTTCTTCGCCTGCAGTAAAGGAGACTTTCTTAGTGCGCGCTTTTCATCGTCCTGGATTAACAACCTTCTTGGTTGTAACCAAGTTAACGCCCGAGTCTCTAGTTTATTTCTGTTTCTTTTTTGTTTTAGTCTTATTATAGTTGCTTTTATTTTGAGTTGAAAATTTCGAGGAGGGTATACTTTATTTTTTCAGGCAATTCACCCCCTCTTGCCAGCCTCCGCTGCAACAACAGAGCTGTCTGCTTGCCATAGGCGGAACCATGACGTATTCGCTTGGTCGACCCACGAGCTCCCCAGAATTTTACCGAGCATTGCCCAACACGAGCTTTATATCCAACTAGACGCCCGACTCATGAAACAGCGGAAAAGGGACTTCAGCGCGGAGCAGAACTTGATTATTCGGGTGGAAATAGAAAAATTACTAGAGGTCGACCACATCCGGGAAGTTCGGTTCTCGAGCTGGCTTACAAATGTTGTACTGGTCTCCAAGTTAGGCAACTAATGGCGGGTGTGCATCGACTTCCACGATTTGAATAAGGCGTGCCCGAAGGATTTTTATCCACTACCCCAGATAGACTAGATGGTGGACTTTACGGTGGGATGTGAGCTGATCTGCATGCTCGACACATATCAAGGCTACTACCAAGTGCTGCTCGCCAAAGAAGATCAGGAAAAATTTAGCTTTATCACAGCCGATGTAACATTCTGCTCCAATGTCATGTCGTTTGGATTGAAGAACATCGGCACTACCTACCAGAGGGTCATGAACAAGGTGTTCTGGAAGCAGATCGACCATAACTTGGAGGTATACGTCGACGACGTATTAATAAAGTTAGTCCGAGCTACTGATCTATATACAAATATCGAAGAAACATGCTAAACCTTGAGGACATACGAGATGAAGTTGAACTCAAGCAAGTGTCTATTCAGCGCTAAGAGTGGGTGCTTCCTCAGATACATCGTCATCGAGAGAGGGATCGAGGCGAATCAGAGCAAGGTAAAGGCACTGCAAGACATGCCCCTGCCCCGTAGCATGAAGGAGGCCCAACGACTGACCGAACGGATCACAGCGTTATCCAGATTCATATGCAAGTCATCCGATCAGAGTCTACCATTCTTCAAGGTGCTGCGTTGAGCGATAAGATTCCAGTGGGATGCGGAGTGCGATCCGACGTTGGAAGAGCTCAAGGAGTATCTTAGCTCCTTGCCTGTGTTATCTAAGCCGAACGTCTTGGATTCACTTTGGATTTATTTGTCATCCACTAAGTATGCAGTCGACTTGATATTAATCAAGCAGAACGACCATGAACAGCAATCTGTGTATTTTTTAAGTCATATATTGAAAGGCACTGGTCTGGAAAAATTAGCTTACACTTTGGTGATTGCCGCTCGGAGACTCCGCCCATACTTCCTCGCTCATCCAATCATCGTCATGACGAACAGTACCCTGGGAAGATTTTTCCTCAACCCAAAGGCATTCGAGCAACTAATCAAATGGACACCCGAACTAAGCGAGTTTGATATTCAATATCAACCCCAATTGGCGATAAAAGCCCAGGCCTTGGCTGATTTTGTTACAGAGGTCCAGAACGTCGAGCCAGTAGCAACTTGGAGAATATGTGTTGATGGTTCGTCCACTCGACAAGGCAACGAGATTGGCATTCCGCTCATTGCACCACAGGAAGACCGGATGCAACTTTCTGTTCGGCTGGATTATCGGGCCACCAACAACGAAGCTGAGTATGAAGCCTTGATAGCCGGCTTACAGGCAGCACGGCATGTCGGAGCCACAAAAGTCTTTATTCACTTTGACTCTCAGTTAGCTGCCCAACAACTATCAGGGATGTTCAAGATTAGCAGCTCCCGACTCAAGTTATATGTAGAAGATTTTGAGAAGCTGAAGGCAAATTTACAAAGAAGTCACTCTACAAAAGATCCCTCGATCGAAAAATCAAGTAGTAGACGAACTGACTAAGTTAGCTAGTTCATTATCCCCAGTCTTGATCAGCCGACCGATAGAGCAAGTCTCATTAGTGTCGCACATAGGCCAGATGGAGGGGGGTGGTCTTCTCGAGCGACTGGAGAATGCCGCTGATTGAATTCTTCCGATTGAGTAGAACTCCGGCCGACCAGGAGGCAGTGCGACTATTAAAGAAGAGGGTTGGGCGGTTCACCTTGGTCGGAGATCAGTTGTATAAAAGAGTTTTCTCTAGACGCCTGCTCAAGTGCGTTAGACCAGAGGACGTAGAGTACATTGTGTAGGAAGTGCACCAAGTCTCCTGTGAAAACCATCTGAGCAGCCGTTTGTTGGCTCGAAAGATTCTCCTAGCAGGATATTTTTGGCCAACCCTCCAAGAGGATGCCGCTCGGACAGTAGCCACATGCCTGTCCTGACTACTTCTCAAAGTCTATGAAGGCCGAGCCACTAGCAATGATAAGTGAGCAGATGGTCATCAAATTCATCTGGCTGAACATCTTATGTCGATTCGGTATCCCCAACCTGCTTATCTCGGATAACGGGAGACAGTTCGTGGGTCAGAGGCTCAGGGAGTGGTGCGAAGGCTATAGCATCTAGCAAGCCTTCACCTCAGTGGCCTACCCCCAGAGCAACGATCAGGCAGAAGTTACAAAGCAGGAGATCCTTAGAGACTTACGAGCTCGGCTTGACCACGCTGGGGGCTGCTCGGTCGACGAGCTCCCGAGTGTCATGTGGGAACTTCACACTACTCCAAAAGAGGCGACCGATGTAACACCATTCCAGCTGGTGTATGGAGGAGAAGTAGTGGTCCCTGTGAAGGTTGCAGTAGAATCCGACCAGGTGCGACTCAACGATGAGGGAAACACCGAGCGAAGGTTAATGAAGCTCGACTTGGTGGATGAAGCACGGGATAAAGCTTCCGTTCGGCTAACGGCATATCGGCAGCAGATGAAACAAAACTACAACCGAAGGATGATACCGAGATCCTTCCAGGTCGGCGATCTGGTCTGGAAGAAAATCAAGCTGGTTAGGGACGCCACCAAGCTCAAGGCGCCGTGGGGGGACCTTACAAGGTCGTACAGAAACTTCGCTCGGGGGCCTACTACATAGAAGATGAAGACGGAAGACGGATTGAGCGGTCGTGGAGCACGAATCATCTCCAATCCTACAGGGTCGGGTGAGAGGTGCATGAGCAAATATAAATGCACTTGTGTATATGCCTTTTGAATGCAGGACAGACATCAACGGTTATCATCAATGGTCGAGTGACAACCTTAAACTCCTATTGTCATTAACATTCAAGCGACGACTTTAAACCCCTGTTGTCATCAGCGGTCGAGCGGCGACCTTAAGCCTCTGTCATCATCAACGATCGAGCGACGACCTTAAACCCCTGTCGTCATTAACGGTCTAGTGGCGACCTTAAAACCCTTATCATCATCAACGGTTGAGCGGCGATCTTAAACCATTGTCATTATCAACAATCGAGCAGAGACCTTAAACCCTTGTTGTCATCAACAATCAAGCTGCGACCTTAAACCACTGTCATCATCAACGGTCGAGCGGTGACCTTAAAACCCTTGTCGTCATCAACAGTCAAGTAGTGACCTTAAACCTGAGACTTCAATTAGTATCCAAAAACGCCGCGTAAAGGCAATAGTTTTTTTACTACAAGGTGGTCGTTTAGCAAGGACGAATTGATCGAGCGGTTATGAAAGCGGATAGTCATTTGCTGATTGAGTGGCCACGAAGCCACATTTGCAGAGCGCTATAATTAGCGATTCGTAAAGCAAAAAATATGAAAAGAAAGAGCCAAACGACGCAAAACGAAAGAGTGACAATAAAAAGACTTGCCAAACGGACAACCATTCATTAGCACTAGCACAATTTTTACATATCCAAAAAAGAGGTAGTACAAAAAAAGATGGCGCGCGAGAGCATGCTCATTCAAGATAATCCAGAATGTCGTCAGGCGACCACTCGGTCATCTTGTCCCGGCCGATGACCTTGCTTGTCAGAGCAGTTGATCGAGCATCCCGTCGATCGTAAGGTTGAAGAGACGGAGCTCCCAATCGGTGACCTTGTAATTGAAGGCATTCGAGCGGATGTAAGCCTTTTTCTGTGCCTTGAACCGCATGGATTCAGTGTCTTGGTAAACTTGCAATGCCGCTCAAGAGGCTTCTAGGTCTGCCTTTAACTACACCAGCTTCTCATCCTTGGCTTTCAGCTGGGCCTTAGTTGCAGACTGATCGACCAACCTGCCCTCTCGTTCGGCGTCCAGAGACGCCTTCGTGTCCTTCAGCTTCTGAGATAACATCCGAAACTTCTTATTTTTGATCTCCAAGTCCTCGATGGCATGGAACTTCTTGGTGTTGGCCAAGTTGAGCTTGGACTCGAAGGAGTTGGCTTGCTTATTAAGCCGAGCCAATTGTGCAACCTGCTCGGCGCTTTTGCCTTTCTCGACCTCCAGTTGCTCGGAGCTCATGGCTAGATCGACTCTTAATTGAGCCATCTCAACGCTCATCTACTCCAGCTATGCCTGGGAAGTAGACGATTGGCCGCTCGGTGCATGCAGCTGCTTGACTTCTTGCTCCAAAAATATGAGTCTTTGGCACATGGTCAGACTCTCTACCCAGTACTATAAGGAACCCAGAAAAGTATTAGAGCCGAGTGGAAATAAATTGGAACATACAAGTAAAATACTCACCCCAGTGGACATCTGGGTATGACTGTCGGCGAGTGCCCCCAGAGGCATGACCACTGCGCAAGCCCTAGCGTCAGCCCATATCTGGGTGAGCGGACTCTAAATAATTATCTGGTGCTCAGGGGCTCGGGATTCAGCGTTGTTTGAAGCACGCCACTCATCCGTAGGCAGATGAATGACTACCATTATATGACATCGGTCGCTTGGAGCGGACGGGGCTGACGTTGCTCTACCAGTCGACTGAGGCGATGACGCCGGTCGAACATGGGACACTTGTGCTGCCGACAAAGGGGGTGGCATGAAAGCGACTGGCGGTGCAGCTATTAATCCCTCAGGCAGACCGGATAATGATGGTGTCCGGTCGGAAGATATAGAGCCTGGGAGCACATCGACTCCCTGATCAGGAGCAAGCACGGAGGTTTTGCCCAGCTCAGAAGGGGGAGAAGAGACGATCGGTGTTGGAGTCTACAAGGTGGAAGTCGCAGATCGGGAGGAACCCCCTTCCGCTCGGCGCCTCTTATGGTGTCGCAGGGGCTCGTCAGAAGTCACTGACTCCGAAGCGACCGCTATCAGGACCATGGACGACCGTTCAGGCAAAAGATCTGCTGTTGTAGCCGTCGCATCGTTCGCGGCTGCCCGACTTCCTCCAACACCGCTCCCCAGCACTTGAGTTCCCTCCTTCTCGCCGAGCGGATCTTTGTTGGAACCGATCGGTTGCAGACCGTAGCTCTCCAGCTCAGCCACGGGTGTAGCATTGATGTATACGTCCGCAAGCTTACACTTACCGGCCATACGCGCTTTCAACAAGATTCAAGCTGCACAAAAGGAAGAAAAATTAGTTAGATTCAAAGGTTGGGGAAAAGAAAGAGCATACCTAGGCTGGACGGAAGCCTTATGCGGATTGGGCTCAGGTCGAACACGTAGAGGACGCCCTCCGGCAGCAACTTGGGATATGGTATTTTTGACTGGCTAAGCTGGAAGCTGCATGGAGGTTGTCCGATCGGCTCTTGTATGTCTTGAGCTCGGGAGGGTTCGACACCTCTAATTGCCAGTTGGTCGGAAAGTTTGATCGCTCGGGAAAGTGAACAAAGAAGTAGTAGTCCTTCCAATGCTTACTGGAGGATGACATCTTATCAAAGAAGACTAGGCTCACTCGGGCTTGGAAGAGAAAAGTCCCCGGCTCAGACAATTTGGGATAATAGAAATAGTGGAAGAGTCGAGGAGTAAGAGAAATGTCGTGTAGGCAGAATAGAACAATGACCCCGTACAGCAGCCGAAAGGAATTCAACACTAGTTGATGGAGAGAAATACGAAAATATTTATAAACAGCAGAGAAGAAAGGGTGGATTGGGAACCACAGTCCGGCGGTAAATTGGTCCCTAAAGAAGCATACAAAACCTAGAGGCGGCTCGTTCGGATGGTCGAAAGCCGAAGGAAGACCGATTTAATAAAGTTATTTTGTCTTATGATTTCGAAATGATCAATGAAGATCATTGTGTATACCTAAGGAAGGAAAAAGAAAAGTTTATCATCTTATCATTATATGTTGATGATATGCTACTAGTTGGATGATACATAAAGTGTGTGATAGAAGTCAAATCATGACTTTCATCACAATTTGATATAATAGATATGGGAGAAGCTGAGTACATCTTAAGAGTGAAAATCATTAGAGATCGATCGAAAAGACTTTGGGGTTGTCTTATATCACTTAGATGCTACAACACTTCAATATATCAGATTAAAATATTGAATAAACACCTACAGTGAAAGATACTATTTAGAGCAAAAATATGTATCCCAAGACTCTTGAAGAAATAGTTGAAATGATGAAAAAAAAAATCATATGTTAGTGCTGTTGATAGTTCAATGTATGATATGCTGTGTACTCGTCCTGATATAAATTATATTGTTGGCTTAGTTAGTCATTTCTAGTCAAACCTAGAATCGAGACACTAAAAAGGGGTAAAGAGGATATTCAAATATCTCAAAGGGACAGAGGATTATTGTCTTTGTTTCCAAGGATCAAATATGAGCATGAGTGGCTACACTGATGTAGATTAGGCGGGGGACCTTGATGACAGAAAATTCACACTTGGTTATACCTTCTTGCTAAATGGTGGTGTCATCTCATGGAATAGCAAGAAACAAGCTTATGTAGTGCTGTCGAATGGAAGCTGAGTATGTGGCTTATATAGCAGTTACGCAAGAGGCTGTCTGGTTAAGAAGTTCCTGAAGCATCTGAAGATTGCTAAGAATGGTGGAAGTCCTGTTACAGTGTAGTGTGATAGTCAAGTTACTATAGCTTTTTTCAAATATCCCAAATATCATAGTAAATACAAGTATATAGAAATTAATATAATTTTGTAAGGGGTATTGTTGATAAGAAAAAGATAGTTTTTAAGTACATCCCTATACGTAATATGCTTGTAGATCCTTTTACTAAGTCATTGACCAAAGAGTTATTTCAAGGATATGTGAAATATTTGGGACTTCAAAAAATGTAATATATTGTAAAGACAATTAGATATATGAAAGTATAATGATCTATTTAATGTATTTGTCTTTGTTACAATTAAATAAAGTCTCAATAAGAATGTTGGTAAGTTGAGATTAATCCACTCAGATGGACAATTATCTCTATTTGTTAAATATAAATAGAGATAAGACCATTATTACTTATGAGACAACTTATGTAGTTGTGAATAGAGACATACTCATAAGTTAAGATCACTTTGATAATTGTGTCAAGATGAGAACATTTATGTAATGATTGAAGTAAATGAACACACCATTTACTGAATCTGCTTAAGGCCAAATTGGAATGCATATGTTGAATTTAGGATTGACATAAGTATGTCTAGATCGAAATCTGTACAATGTTAAATTTTGAAAAAAAATATGTACTCTTTTTAGTAAAGAGAATAATATCGTAATATGATTTATACCACATGTGCTATGACGACAAGAAGGGTAGTAAGAGAATGAATCTCTACTTCTCTACTATGTGAGATCCTTGAGATTATAAGTTAATCTCAATCTTATCTTAAGTGACTATTTAGCCATCTACTTAATGTTTTGATAAGTGGTTGTTACTGTAGCATGCTTCCTATTGGCTATGAGTTATTCGATTTATGGAACATAACTAGGAAAGCGACTGATTAGAGTGAATAGATTCTAGCTAAAAAGAAAAATTAACATTGATTTATATCTTTAACATTTATTCACTAATACCAGTTATATTTTTGTTCAGTACATAAAATATAATTATGAATAATTGTATTAAATTAGAAATGTTGAATATGCTCTCGATATAATAGTCCTTTTCAGTGATTAGAGATGTTTTATAATGATGTAAATGATTTAATTTTAGATAAAAGCAAATTATTGATGTCTCTTATTCGTTTTATATAACAGCTATGTAACATGTAAAATTATTTTAGTAATAATTATTTTATGTATTTATTATTGTACGAACTATTTATTCTAAAGTATAGATTAAATATTTTTATTTGATCTTATAATCTATATAATTTACAGGATCTTTATGACCATATAATTTTTATGGATTAATTTAAACAAATGAGAGATATTGAATGTTGCAGAATTTGCAACGTTAGAACTTAGGAAGTGAAAGAGGTGATTGGTCAATCTCCCTCTATTTGTTAGGAAACGGCGATGGCGACAGCAATAGGATTTGGAGAACTCGTGAACGATTAGGGGTGTCAAAAATGAATCCGACCCGATGACTCAATCCGAGTCGATCCGAAAAAAATCGGATTTGGGTTGGGCATTTTCGGGTTCGGGTCGGGTTCGGGTTGGAGGGTTGGAGAGTAAAAAAATTTCGGGTTGGGTCGGGTTGGGTTCGGGTTGACCCGGGTTGGCTTAAATATAGGGTTTTGTGGGTTTTTTTGGGATTAAATCAAATTTTATTTTAAAAATTTAGATGTTTTTATGTATAATAAAATGTTTGTATGATAATGATGGAATATTGAAATAAAAGTGAAGAATTATAGGGAAAATAACTCAAAAAAGTCATTTTGAATCGGATTTTCAGGTTATATGGGTCGGGTTCGGGTTGATCGGGTTGGTCGGGTTCGAGTTCGGGTTGAGGTGTTTTGGGTTGAACTCGGGTTCGGGTCGGGTTCGGGTTGGGTTAAAAAAAAAAAAAAAAAACTCGATCCGACCCAACCCGACCCGACCCACCCGAATTGACACCCCCAGAACGATGCGAAAAGAACAATGTGAAGTGGGAGTATTATCGATTCTGTTGGTTCTAATCTATATCCATCGACCCGTAATTTGTTAGGATCCAATTGCGGTCCATATCCATGGGGCAGCATACTAGGAGGACCGCTAAGTAGCGGATTTTTTTTTTTTTTTTTTTTTTTAGGATCCAACAGCGGATTCGCTATTTGAGTCGTCTCACACCCACTCACACACAACTGCGCCGCCACCTTACTCCAAACCCTATTTCCCATTCCGATCGCCCCTATTCATCTCATCCCTGCTCTTCCATCGACATAAATCTGAGCGAGGATCCAAAAAGAAACCGTCGGTCTTTTCTTTCGCCCTGCAAATTGCTCCCCATCCCTTGTCCTCTTCCGGAAACTACAACGTGCGACGCCGTAGGAATCGGCCTTCCGTAGCGTACACCTCACCGCAGATCTGCGCCAACTGGGATTCTGAATCAACGTCTTCTGCCAACTCCTGGGTCATCTCCTTCGTCCACCCCGGAGTCAGGTCGCAGCGCCTCTAACACCGATCTCTCTTCCTCTATCGATCTGCGTCTTTTCTATTTCCCCAACGTCTCTCCTCTCATTATCACTGCCGTTTATTCAACTTTCTTGGCTTCTAGATTTTTTTTTTCTCTCTCGTTCTTTCGTGGCACATTTGGATCCTGTTTTATTACAGTAATATCTACAATTCATGAAGGCTTAGTTTTCTTGCACCGGCTCCCTGGGGTTGGCTCAAAATCTTTTTCCCAGCCAACAGCAGCAATTTTTTATTTTTGGTGGTATTCGTTCTGTAAATTTGCAGTACTTTTTTTTTAAATCTTCGATACTGCTGTTGGAGACTGAAGTTGAAGGTTGATTTTTGCAGGTAGCAAACTTTATCGTGGAGTGAGATGATCGAGCTTGGCCGAAGGAATGAGGATAAGTCGTGCATGATTTGTCTTACTCAGATGAAGAAAAAACATTCCGGTCTTTTTACATTTGGCATGGGAGGAATTGGAAAGATTTTGCTGGGTAAGTTAAAAATAAATCTTTGTTATATTTTAATTACGTTGTATTGGCGGTGTTTTTAATATCAAAATTTGCATTAAACTTTATTTTTAGATCACCAATTCTAAATTGAGCATATTAAAAAAAAATTAGGCTTAATTATTTTTTTCCCATAATATTCCCATAGTGAAACAAATACATTGCATCATTTTTTCTCAATGATTTTCTTTATGATGATCTCTTTCTGCTTCGCTATTTTAGGCTATTACTAAGAAGCGTAAGTTGGTGGGAGGATAGTATGAATATAAATAAACTCACAAATTCAATTTTTTATGAGACCAGTTATAGTTTTTTTAGTTCAATAACTAAAAATTGATTTGGTTAAATTTTATTAATGAACTTATATGAGTTATTATTTTTATTTAAATATGCGAAAAGTGAAATTTTAATCATTTTCCAAGGTTCCAAAATTTGCTAGGCGTTAGTTATGGGCTAGACCAACGCCTAGGCTAGCACATAGAAGTTCATGTGTTTCTAAATTTATATGAGTTATGTGTTTCTAAATTATTGTTACAATAAATTTATTTTAATTTTATAATTATAATACAGGACAAATACGATGAGCTCAAGATAGCACATAGAAATTCATGTGCTAGTGAGGAAACTGAGTCATCTGTCAGTAATAATTTGGATTTATGGTTGAAGGCTAGTGAAGGGCAGAAAGGGGGAAGGATATTGGGAATGAGTTCTTTAAGCAAAAATCATAGAGTTTCTCGTAAATTCTTTTCCACCCCAACAACAGTTACGACTCAGATCAATTCCTTGACTGAAGAAGTTTCACATTTAAAGGGCATAATATTAGAAAGAGATGAAGAAAGAAGAGTTAGAGATGCAGAAATGAGAGCTAGTCAGGAAGAAATGAGAGCTCTACGTCAACAACAAAATTTAATTATGAAACATCTTCAGTTAAGTTCCGCTCCTAATTTTGGTGATATTGGCGATGATGGCGACGATGGTGGCGATGGATCTTCTTGTATGAATTTTATTTCTCATAATTAGTATTTTTGAATATTAGTTATTCTATTGTAAATATTTCCTTTTTTTTTGTTAATATTACTAATTTTTTTAAAATAGGATTGGTAAGACACAATGAAAATCAATGTTGAAGTAAGTAAAAATTATTATTTTTTCATATATAGTAATTTCTTTATTGTAATCATTGATATTGTTTATATTATGCAGAAAGAAGATGGAGAAGATTTAGTCATGTTTGGAATTTTTTTGAAATATGGATGGTTTAGAACTTCTTATGATGTTTGGATTGTATAGATTTTAGATCTTTTGTGATGTTTGTATTTTGATGTATTAAATGTTTGGCTTGTAAGGGTATTAGATCATGTTTGTATTTTCATGTATCATATGTTTGGATTGTAAGGATATTAGATGATGTTTACATTTTAATGTATGGAATGCTTGAATTTTATGGATATTTTGTGATATTTGGATTTGATGTGATTTGATTTATGTATAGTTTTATTGTTAGATATGATGTGTTAGATAGGATGTGTATTTATTAGATGCATATTTGTGTATTAATCAGGTTAAATATAGAAATAATAAAATCTTGGATGGGGTTTGTTATGTTTTGCGACAAATTTTGTGACGAAAATATTTTCATTGCAAGTCTATCGTAATATATCAAAAAAATAGTACTAGATTCTGCGATGAATTTTCATATTCGTCGCAGAATGTGCGACAAATTATTAGTTCGTCATAGAATTTGCAACAAATTATCAGATTTGTCATAGATTTTTGCGACGAATTTGGGAATTTGTCACAAATTCTGCGATGATTTTGAGAATTCGTTGCAGAATCTAAGTCATGTAGTTGTTTTGTGAAGTTTTTTTGTCGCAGAATCTGCGACAAATTTTTAGATTCGTTGAAGATTCTTCGACGAATTTGCATATTAGTCGCAGATTCTGTGACAAAAAAAATACTTCGCAAAATATACATGGCTTAGATTTCGCGACGAAATTTCAAATTCGCAGAATCTGTTACGAATTTCTAAATTCGTCGTCAAAAACTACGACAAATCTGATAATTTGTTGCAAATTCTGCGACGAATTCTGTGACGAACTTGAAATCGTTGCAAAATTCAAAATTCGTTGCAAATTGAATTGGCTAAGGTTTATGATCTTCCAACTAACTCTGCGACGAAAATATAATTTGTCGCAAATTTTGCGACGAATTATTTTTTTCCCGCAAATATCAGCAATGAAAATACTAATTCGTTGTAAAATCGGCGACGAATTTTATTTTCATCGTAAATAATTTCTGAAGAATATTGTGACGAATTTTATTTTCGTCGCTGATTTTGCAATAAATTTTTTTTTTGTCGCAAATATTTAGGGACGAGGTTTCTGCGATGAAAAATATTCGTCGCCAATTTCGTCGCAAAAAAAATTGCGACAAATTTTTTTAAAATTTCTTCGCCAAATTTGTCGCAAAAGGCAATTTTTTTGTAGTGTTGGTTCTCAGGCTTTTGCAGTTCGTTGTTGATACGGAGTTCTTCGACTAGTGCTGCAGAACAGGTTAACCTGTTGTTGTGGTCAGAGGTCCGAGGTCTGGGCGAGGTGGGACTAAAAAAATATGACAATGGTTTTTGAATTGCTTCCAAGTCATATCTGACTCTTCTTGTTCCATCTCATCAAATCAAAGTTGGGCCTCCCCTACCAAGTGGAAGGTAGAAAGGTCAACCTTGTCGGTTTCTGTGGTCCTTTGGTTGGCAAAGAAATTTTCGTACATTTTAATCCAGCCCGGTGATCCCCTTTTCTAGAATAGGTGGAGAACTCCGTCTTCGAGTACCGCGGAACCAGGGTGCCACTAATTGATGGTTTAAGTCTGACCTCCGAGGCTTTGGAAGGGACACACTCCATGCTAGTAGGGTTGTTTGCGGTGGGCACTGACTGTCGTCTTGTCTCTTGAACAGTATGAGATGACTCAACCATTGGCTCCTCTAATCCTCGTTGGTGGAAGGTTATCTGCTCTATGAAAACTAGCTGTTGCGAGATCAATCTTTCCATGAAGACATCAAGTTTGGATGTGATAGGATTCGTGTCACCTATGATCGACTCTGATACCAAGTTGTTATGGTCCTGAGTGCAAGATCAGTCGAGCACTTTTGAAGCCTGGTGGATCTGATTAATTACGCGAGTCAAATAAGACACAAAATTCATGAGGATGTTAATTTGTGAAAACGGAGGCATAAAGTTCACTGTGGCATAGTCGCGAGCTTGCGGACTGAACCACTGATAAACTATGAGTTGACTGGAACAAATTCTAACGACCCAAGCAATAGAAAATGGAGGACTTTGAGCCAAAGAAAGTCAGAGATAGATTTTCATTGGTTGGTTTTGCACAATAGAATTAAAGAAGGTAGTTAGTTTTTCAGGATTTCTCTGTGTTTTTTTTTCCTGTTATAGACATGGTGAAAACCAATACAATTGCTTAGAGGTTGCTTTCTAATTACAACAGGATGACTTTGTATTGCAGACTCAATGAACATTTCAATGCAGAAACTCATCAATTTTTTTTGCAGTCCATTAGTTCTGTGTTGGTCATTAGTGAACAAGGCTTGGAGCAAGAGGCTGAAGGGATGAAAACTATTCACACAACAACAAAACTCATTCAAAATATCGAGCAGTCCATTAGTTCTGTGCTAGTCCAAATTATATAGCATAATAGAGAATCAATAATGTGCATCTTTAACATCTTTAACATCAGCTGGGTTGAACTTCAGGCCAAGCTAATATAGCATCTTAACATCAGGTAACATTGACCTTGTGTTCAAACAAATAGTAAAAACATCTCCATTGCCAAAAAGGGGACCTATAGTAACAAGCATGAGCACCTCAACCGGTCCTCATGACCAGAATTTTTCAAGCAAGATGTCTGGAACACCAATGAAGATGTTGATAGCTCAAGAGATGTCAACAGACATAAAGTCTTAGCCGAAACCACTCAGTGTTGTTGCTCGATTGATGGGTCTTGATGATGAGCTAAAACCTCAGCCGTGCCCAGAAGATAGCCAAAATAAGTCCCAAGAAGGCCTTAATCAAGCTTATTTTGCAGCACATACAGATTGCCCTCAACAAGATATATTAATTAACAAGGCAGGTCCTTCTCAGTCTCATACAGATGCGCTGGATGTTCTCAGTTCAAACAGAGATTTATTTCTCAAATTTCTTGATGAACCAAACTCCCTGTTCACAAAGCAACTAAACAATAGATTAGTTGGAACCTAAAGTATTTGGAATCTGTCAAGAAAGGAAATCATATTAATAGATTAACTAGTATTTCAGGTGCACATATAAATAGACATAGACACATACGAGATCGTTAATGTCTAAGGGGAGGAGTCCGCACGAGGTGGTCTAGCAAATTGCACAAATGGGAATTGCACCTATAACAGTAAACAATTGTAAACTATTAGAAAGCCGAAACAATAAAGGAAGCCAAAACAATTGTAAACTGCACACATCAGCAAGAATTACAAGTGATTATGACATAACCAAATCACCGATAAAGGAAGTCGAAACAATTGAATAAATTGCAGGTCCATACAACAGTGCTTATCAATAGAAATGCAGGTCCATACAACATCACAAGGAGAACAAAATGTTGAATAAATTGCAGCATTTAACTTTATACAAGGCCAAAGCATCGGCAGCAACGTCATTCAATTCTACAAAAAAAAAAAAATTGAGAACTTATACATCACAAATTTTAAATTGACAGTCTGCAGTGTGAAAAAGGATTTGAAGCATTGCCAGAAAAAAAAAATCCTGGACAAATTTTGAAAGAACGAATTGTAAAATTATGAGATAGAAGTTCAGTTAATAAGTATAATTTGTTGAGAAAAGCAAAAGTACAATGTAGGTCAAATTTGCTTAGAAAATTCATACAGATTGAAACAACAAGATTCAGACAGATATTATAAATTTCAATCAGACTTAAAGAAACTTGTGATAACTAAGATGTATATATACCTGAGAAAGTTGTAATGCCAATAATGGTGGAAATTGAGTCTCAGCCATATTGAAACTACCAACAGAGCTACCAATTGTTGGCACAGAATTTATAGGCTAAAACAAAAAAATAAAATATAATCTTAGATAGTTATAACATAAATTATCTTAGATTAACATAAGTAAAACAAATACCAACTTGATGAATGATCTGGTCACATTGTACACTGGCCACGGTGGAAATACTTTGATCTACACCCTGTGTTATAAAAAAATAGAATGATTTTAATTACAACAAATAATACCAAATAAATAAAATTTGCGAAGTTATGGAATAGAAACCATTACAATTGTTGAAGCTTGGTTTGTTTTCCTCGCTGCTTTTCTTTTCCTTGAAAGCTTCTCTAACCCACCTTTCAACCTCTTACCTGACACCGTTTTTTTCTTCATTTTAATCCCTTTCACTCCAGTAGAGTTCCCTTCACCATAATCAAATTCCCTGGATGCTTGGCTCACATTTAATTGTTGGACATTTGATTCATTAACTTGTAATTTATCATCCACTATCTTACACAAGCTCAACATAGCATCTTTAACAAACATGTAGGTGTCATTCCTTTCTGCTGCCTTGGTAATCAATTGAACATTCAACCCACATAACTCTTTGTAACGCATGTTTTGAAGTACTTTTGGATCCAAACTAGCATTGTTGGCCATTGAATCATTAACTCCAAAATATTCAATTTTTGCTTTTCTTGTCAACCTTTTCAATACATAATCACTTGGGATCTTCATGATATTTTTCCACGTAAATATTTTCAGAATATGAGAACACAAAATTCCAGCAAATTCAAATTTTCTACGGCTACACTCAATTTTTTCATACTTCTTATCAAGTGTAACTATATGATGGTTTTTCTTTTTGTGAGGAGTAACTTTATATTTTGTAAATGTATCAACATCCTCACAAATTTCAAGATTAGAATCATGAGATAAGCACCACTCCTGTTGAAAACACTTGTATACCTCAGGAGTATAAATTTCACTAGCATGCTTTAAAATCTCAATTGGAAACATTAAATAGGGAACAATTGTATTTGATTTGAAATCAGCTTTTAATTCCTCATATCGACGATCATCAAGAAGCCTTTGGAAGTGACTGAAAAAGTCTAAAAACTTGTGTTTATAAGTGACATATTTTTTCATAATATTATTCATGCTCTCACTTCTTTGGGTTGTAGTCATATATGCACAAAATATTTGTCGTCCATATACTAAAGCTCATTTTTCCTTGATGTTGTACATGCACCTCAACCAATCATTGTCTTCAAGTGCATACTTGGCTAACATCATGTTCCATGCTGAAATAAAATCTTCCTCTTCATCAAAATCATATATACATGAGGCAAAATCTTCAGCAAAGTCTCTAAACATAGAAAAAAACTCCATTTAAATGTATGACAGCATTTTGATAAATATGCCAAATGCACAAACGATGATGTGTTTCAGGCCATCTGGAAGCTAACGCATTTGTCATTGCTGCATCTTGATCTGTAAGAATAGTAGTTGGTTTTTTCTCACCCATAGCTCTAATTAATGTATCAAATAATCACTCAAAAGTCAAACTGGTTTCATCATATAATAAAGCGGCACCAAAAAGTATGGATTGTTTATGATGATTAACACCTACAAACAATGTAATTGGCCGACCTTCATTGTTCTTTCTGTAGGTTGTGTCAAAGCAAACAACATCTCCAAAATTAGCATAATCAGCTCTCATCTTAGCATCAGACCAAAAAATATTAGTAATCAAATCATCTTCATCAACTTGGATAGCATAAAAAAAATTTGGATCGTCGAATTGCATTCTCTGCAGATATTCCAATACACCCCTGTATCCCCAACTCTCATATTTATTGTTCTTTTGGATCGTAAGTAGTTTTTATAATCTTGAGGAATAAATCCTAAATTATCCCTCCCACCTACTTGCCTCACCATAAGATTATGAGATGCTTTTGGAGGGATTCCCACATCACTTGCCATCTCAATCTGTATCACTGCAGAAGAAGATATATTCCTATGACTTCTGTAGAGGTGTGTTTTGTTTGGACTTGAGAGATAATGATTATGCTCTTTAACAAACTGTACCACAGTAAACTTGCTTTTTTCCGATTACAAATCTTCATTTTAGCCTCACAACCAAACCTTGTTTTATCATGACTTGCTTTGACATAAAGATCCCGTTTGTCTTTTCCTCTTTTACCTTGGGCACAACAATAAAAGACCCTATCAAGTAATTTACCCGATTCATCCTTGTGGATTCTACCTCTCCTTACACCGAATCCAACCTTTTTAGCATATGCCAAATAAAATTGATATGCATCTTCTTCTGTCTCAAATTCCAATCTCATTTGTGGTATATCCAAATCGGTTTCAATGTTCAAGCCTATACAAGCAAACAAACAAAGCAAGATGGGTAAAAAGGAAAATTTGATATACTGAAGCTCAATACATTCCCAATATGATTTTTATTACCTTCATCAATATCATCAAAGTCAACTTCCCACATATCCTCATTTCCTTCAAAATTCAAATGACGACAACTTGTAGATTCACCCTCCATAATAATTACTTTAAATCCTGTTAATAAATTCTATTTAGGGCCAAAAAAAAAATAGTCACATATTTTCTATTTTCTGCAACATTCAACTAAAATTGTAAATCTGGAACTCAAACAATTAAATAGGAAGGAATTCAAGCAAAGCCAGTAAAATAGAAAACAAGCTTTCGCACAAACTGTCAGAACTTTGTAAAATCCATAGTTATAAGACTGCTATTACTTGCAGAAAGTTACAGATGGATTTTATTCTGTAAAAAGGCCTCTATTGCAAGAATTGTTGGCTGGCCCAGTGGCCCTCAAAGCAATTTGACAATAATATAATCAATGACATAACGATGACATGCATTTTAATGGAGATCATTGTCAGATGCTAAAGAAAAAGAAGACTGACAATGTCACTAAGCCGGCGGATGATGGCGAGAGGAAAGGAAGAAGTGGAAGATGGCGCCGACGGATGATGGCGAGAGGAAAGGAAGAAGTGCAAGATGGCGCCGGCGGATCGCAGATGCGGGGACGATGGCTTGCGGCTAGGGCACAACTTTCGTTTCGCGTGAGGGTTTTTCGTCGTCGGCTTCCGTCCCCGGCTTGAGGCTAGAGCTCGCTGCCTCTCGTCGTTTGGGCGTGAGGTTAGGGCTCCTCCTGTTTTGCAACTCTTCGTTTCGGCAGAGTTGGGGAGGATGGAGGCTAGGGCTCGCGAGAAACGCTGCCTCTGCTTGCGTTTCGCGTGAGTTGAGTTTCGGGCGTGCACGTGCCTTGCACGTGATACACGTTTTATATGGGTTTTGTGGTCCAGGGATGGTCCAGGGCTATTTGATCCAGAGGATCCGAACTGCTTGTACAAGCAGTGAGATCACCTCTCTCTCTTACATGAATGAGAGAGAGAAGGTGATGGAGAGGAGAGAGATGGAGGGGCACTGTCTCTACAGGTAGTATCAAATTAATCGAATAAATTCCTACCCAAATATATTATCTCTATGTCGTATGATAGGAATTTTATTACCCAGAGTTTCTTTAATCGAAGTTGAATAGATCAATAAAAATTATTTAAAATAGTAATTGAAATGTATATTAATAATATTATAAAAATTTATTATTCATTGTAAAATTAATTAGTATTTTAAATATTTTATTTACAAAATTTAACTTTATTTATTTAATTAAAAATAGTATAAATATATTGGTTTTTAGCCATTTGTGTTTACAAGTTTTACATAAAAGAATTTTCATACTTTATCTTACTATTTTATTAAAAATCTTCCCTTTTTATTAACTTTGGTGAAGCCTAAAATGAATTTACGTTAATATCCTTTTTTCTATTCACACTAAAAATAATTCCAAGGTTTATTAGTAATTCCACAAGCGAAACAATCAGTGATCTAGAGTTCGAGACTCAGCTGCGGCATATTATTATGAATTTTTCTCATCATTAATTTTCTCTGGTTGTTTTATATAAAAAAAATATAGTTCACTTTAGTCCCACATTTTAGAATTGACAAAAGTATGATCAAAGAAGCTTCTATAAATATTTTAGGTCAGCAATATTAAAAAATATATTTGTCTTAGTTTTTTTTACTAAGATAAATATAATATTAAATTAAATTAATTTTTTCATAGGGAAGTCGTAAGGGTGCCACTCGAAAATATAATCCAAACAATTTGAATTATCAAAGACCCAAATGATTCAGATTTTCAAAAGTAAGGTAATTTTATTATAAAGGGTCAATGTGATAAACCAATAATAATTTTATCTTACACTAAAATTTCTGTATTAAAAGGTGACGATAATATCTATTCCAGACAGATACATATAGATAAATTACAGGGACAATTTATTCTATACAATGAGTGACCTTTCGCATTTTTTTTCCTATAAATTATAAATCTATTTAAATCTAGTTAATGTAACTTGGGCTTTGATCCAAGTAAGTTTAATAGCTCAAATTTTTGCATTGTTATCGGATCCAATACCAAGTATTTTCCTTCTACAATTATTTTGCGTCTAAATCCAAAAACATGTTCATGAGTTACTTGTACTGGCGTCTACTCTTACAACTATCAAATTGGGCTCTGCACAATTAAAACTATTTGTTTCAATTTTATGCATTCAACCCAAATATCTATCTATTATTGTCTTTCTATAGGCTATATTCACGTCTAAATTCAGTTAACTCGTTGCATTTTCCTCTGGCTTATACATATGGCATATAATTAGAATCGTCAATTTGAATTGTATTTTCCTTTGGCTTATACATGTGGCATATAATTAGAATCACCCATTTGAATTGACACAACAGAAAAAAATCAATTTTTAGCGATGACATTAAAGACGGAAATATATTTTTATCTCTATATTAGAGAGAGAATTA
This sequence comes from Zingiber officinale, assembly GCF_018446385.1. Classification (NCBI taxonomy): domain Eukaryota; kingdom Viridiplantae; phylum Streptophyta; class Magnoliopsida; order Zingiberales; family Zingiberaceae; genus Zingiber; species Zingiber officinale. Next base: position 136,468,634 of record NC_055995.1, on the reverse strand, counting down.
ATATTCGTCTTCAATTTGAGATGAACTTAAAGTTCCATCTCTAAATAGGGAAAAAATTATATTTTCATCACTAATTGGGTCCTTAATAATAAAAAGTAAATTTAATCTAGATTAATAGGGACGAAAACGTATTATCCATCGCTATATAGAGATGGAATTTAATCTCCTCTAAATAGTGACAGAATATTAGAGACGGAATTTATATTCCGTCTCTATATAACGAGAGAATAATTTATTCTGTTGCTAATTATCAATGTTGTATTTTAAATATTATTGATGGAATAAAATAATTCATCGCTAAATAGAGACGAAGTTTAAATTCTATCTCTATAAAGTGACGGATTATTTATTTCATCTCTAATATTTAAAAAATTTAGTGTTGATAAATAACGACGGAATAAATAATTTGTTTCTAAATAGAGACGGAGATTAAATTTTCTCTATAGCGACAGATTATTTATTCCGTCGCTATTATATAAAAATACATGTTGATAATTAGCAATGGAATATATTAATCCGTCGCTATATAGCGACGGACATAAATGTCCATCACTAATATCGGGATTTAGGAATAGCCTCGGTCCTGATCTTCCAAAGTGCTTGCGTTCTCAATCTCTCCGACGACTGTACCCTCCATTCTCTGGCGTCCTCTCCTTTGGCGACCATGTAGATATGATCTTCTCTTTTTTAACCTTAACGACGGCGATCTTGGCCGTCCAAGCTCACAGCTTATTTTTTTGTGTTCAGGACATGTTTAGTTAATATATGGAATCATGTGTCTAGTACCTCCCTTATATTGATGAATGTATGTTTAATAATATGCTAAATTTTGTATTACCTCTGTTATACATGAAATCATGTTGTAGTACCTCTCTTGTATTAATTCATAATTGCTAAGAAACGTAATGTTGTCAATTTTATACTCATTAGGATACAATGTATGGATGGTGCTGTATTACGTTATCTGTGTAATCATTTCAAATGTAGAAATAAAGTTTTCCGTGATGAGGACACTGAAAGTATATCTCTATGTAAAAAAGGATTTGTTACAAATTGCTACAACGGGTACTGTCATTGATTGTCTTATTTATCTCATTGGATTTGAACTTCGGTTGCTTCTTCTTATGGCACAACTACTTTAGGGGAATCATCATATAATGAGAATGCAATGCAATCAATGATTCATGACGCGATGAAGGCAATTGATCGTTCCAATATATATGAAATACAAATACCTAAGTTCAGCAACTGTATGACATATTAAAGGTTAGTGAAAGTGAAGTGTGGAAAGAGATTTCATTCATTCATTCTCAAATATCTGCTACTGTAAGGTTATTGAATATCAAGGTAAAACATCATTTCTCATAACGATATTTTCATAATATTTGTCAATTGACGTCAGAGTTGCTTCCTACTAATTATCTAATGATTGATAGCTTCTACAGTATAAAAAAATTAGTAAAGGATTTAGGTTTACCTGTAGAGAAGATTGATTGTTGTATGATATTTTGGAATGAAGATAGTAAACTGATTAAATGCAGAATTTGTACTCACTTTCATTATAACATAGTAGTCACATACTAGGGAAGAAGATGAAAAAAATTAAATGAAAAGTTATGTATTAATTTTCGTTAACTGCTACACTTGAACGCTTATATGCAGCTCTGCAACAATAAGACACATAAGGTGACATTATGAGCATGTGCACAAAAGAGGTATAATGTGTCATCCTTGTGACTTCCCTCTATGAAAAAATCTTGATATAATATTTTCCTCCTTTGTAATGAAACTGCGTAATGTGAGACTTGAAGGTCCGGGTAGGCCGGCTAGAAGAGGGTTGAATAGCTTGAAAAAAATAAATCAAGACCTTTCTCGTTCTTTGGACTTGGGTTAGCAGCAATAATATAAAAATAAACAATACAAAAATTGAAAGAAAAGACTCGGAATACTTGGTTACAGCCGAGATGGTTGTTAATCCAAGACAATGACAGCATTAGAAAAACTTCTTCGTGTAAGCGGAGAAGCCTCTTACAATCTTTGAACGCTCAGACTATTGTTAGGAATTGAATGCTTGAGTTGATTGATTATTTCCTAGCTCCAGTGGTCTTTTTATAGCTCCTGAAAATTTTATCTACAGCTTGAGGGTGCCTCCCAAAGGTATGGAGGGCGCCTCTAGCGAGGTGGCACGGATAAAACTTTATCCGCTGCGAACGACCACTTGGTCAGGTCTAGGGCGCCCTCAATACTATGGAGGGTATCCTCAATACCTGGTAATTACATAACAAAGGTTATACATGATAACTTGAACCAAACGCACCCTTAAGACGATGAAAAGAGAGAAAAAGACTTTATTCATTATCTATCAAGGAGTAAAGGAAGCCACTTTTGAGTTGATTGCTCTAGCAACAACATCACTAAAGGTTTGAAAGATATTGAAGATAACATATGATGATGAAGTAGATAAAGTAAAAAATATTTACCTACAAACTCTACGAACCCAATTTGAAAAAAAAGAGTTCATAAATAATTTCTACAGCACAATTTGAAGTACTACAATAAAAAGCTTCATAAATAATTTCCGGAGAAAAGTGAATCATCTTTTTACTGTATTTATAAATAATTTCTGATTATTTTATTTTTATAGAATCTCTTTTCCATCCTCGTACTTTCATACAAATCTCTCCAACATTAAAGTAACAGCTGTGTATTATTGTGTGGGTCGTTATCTTGTTGGTATAGTATTCTTTCAAGACTCTTTTCTCTAGCAATCCAAAACTTTGACATATGTAGGGTGGTAGGGGAAGGAGAAGGATTCGAGGAGGAAAGGAATGATGGGGAGGTAGGAAGAGGAACGGTAGAGTTTGCTTGGGTTTGAGGAGGAAGAAGGAGGAGAAGACTCAATCGCACGGTGCGGAAAAAATGTACAGGAATAGTAGTGATTTTTATTGTAAAAAAAGTCCGAATAGAACAAAAAGACAATTTTCCTTAGACTTCAAAAGCACCGTTCCAATTTAGTGATTTCCAAACACCCATCAAAGCAGGCAAAACAAATCCCAAGGCTCAAATCTTCATCTTAATTCTCCAATCTCACTACAACAATTAACTCTTCATCACTTCCCATGGAAGAAGAGAAAGGCAGTCCCCAATCTCCCAGAAAACACGAGGACTAGTTGACCTCCAAAAGAAATGGTTTAGAAGGTCAGAACTCCTCGAAGTGGAGCTCAATCCATGACGAAGTCTGTGCGTGCAGGCAGGAGTTGAATGGCAGCCAGTTCAGGTACAATTACAAAACTGATTCTATTTTTCTGTCTTGCTGCTTGGTGCAGGATCTTAATGGCGGCCCTCGAGCCTGCTGCTTAAATGAAAAGGATTTCTTGGAAGAAGAAGAAGCATTAACTTATGAGCAAACCTCAGCAGTAGTTAATCACGTATGTTATTGCCATTAGGTGCCAAAAATTACTGAACACCATTCAATATTTATGTTATGCGTCTCCATCAGCTGTCAAACCCCCCATTCATTAGTTTTCCACTGCCATTAAGGATCTCATCTGCCCTCCATTTGACCTTCCGAATGAATTCCTCTTCCTCTTCCAATCCCTCTTACTCTTCTCTCTCCACCCTCTTCTTCTTGCTCAGGAGTGCTAAAGCAATGCATGAATCAGTTCTTTCACCACCTCCTTTTCTTTATTCATCTCCCGTCATCAACAGCGAGAACAGGATCAACCACAGCCTTCTTCTCTTCATCGTCATCTTGGCCATCGTCTTCTTTGTCTCTGGCATCTTCCACCTGCTGGTGAGGTGCTTCCTCATGAGACCCATTGCCCGGGAGCCGGAGGAGCACACCGACGGCGTCACGGCCTTGCAGGGCCAGCTCCGGCAGCTGTTCCACCTCCATGACGCGGGGGTGGATCAGTCGTTCATCGACATGCTGCCGGTCTTCCTGTACAAGGCCATCGTGGGGATCAAGGATCCCTTTGACTGTGCAGTTTGCCTGTGCGAGTTCGGGCCCGAGGACAAGCTCAGGCTGCTCCCTAAGTGCAGCCATGCCTTCCACCTCGAGTGCATAGACACATGGCTCTTGTCCCACTCCACCTGCCCTCTCTGCCGGAGCAGCCTCCTCAACGGCTGCTGCTCCCCTCGAAGCCCCATGGTTCTTGTTCTTGATTCAGCCAGTGAGGCAGCTTCTGGCAGGAGAGAATCGGTGCTAGTTGACGGGGGCGGTGATGATGATGATGATGATGATGATGAGCCCAGTGCCTTCGGGGAGGCTGCAGCAAAGGAACCGGTGGCTGTCACGGTGGCCGTCAAGCTCGGCAAATTTAAGAGTACTGAAGCAGAGGGTCAAGAAGCCACAAGCAGCAATGCTAACGCTAGTAATTCAAGTCAGAGGAGGTGCTTCTCAATGGGGTCTTATGAGTATGTGATGGAAGACTACACAATGCTTTGGGTACCCATTGAACCTCCAAAGAAGCCTTATGTCAAGAAGTCAGGCCATCGAATCGCGATGTCCGAATGTGATTGTCATTCAAGAAGGGAGGGGTTTCGAGGACTCGATCGAGCCATAGCACCGCAAGACGGCAATGTTAGTGCCATTAGCAGTGGCGGTTTACATTTGAAAGAGAGCTTCTCAGCTTCCAAGATTTGGCTTCAGGCCAAGGAGAAAAGTGACACTTCCAGGAGGGCGATCTCTTTCCGTTTACCATTAAATTGGGCAATGACCAATCGGTTGAAGCTCAAAGACAATGCCAGCCCCGCTGCCACCGCCGCTTCCGTGTTCAATGTCTCGCCGTGGGGGAAGAATTCAAGCGAGGTGGATTTGGATATCGAAGTAGGAAGCTCCAGCTACAGTGTAGGATCTCGAGTCGATGAGGCACGTTCCTTCACAAGGACATTGTTTTGGCTAGTAGGAAGGCAGAACAGAGCGGGAAATCATCTCTGATATGGATGCTGTTGCTATCTTAGCATTCATTCATTCATCCAAGGAGATGAGCATGATACACCTTCAAAATTTCCCACCCTCATCAAAGTTCTTCAAGAGAGATGGATTTTTCATATCTCAGAGAAGGCTGTAGCTGATAATATGTATCAGGAAGTAAACATAGCGTCTGTTTGTCGTAAATAAAAATAGGATCTTTGTTTCAAATCCCTTCGGGTTTTTCCACCTAGTGAGGAAAAAATCATTAGAAAGGAGTAGCAAACCAAACTAAAAATTCTCAGAGAAGAAATCAGAATAACCTGTACTGTTATATCAAAATGTAGCTTTCATTTACTTTGAACTACCTTTCCAACCATTCAAAGAGATTACGAAAATGTAACTCAAAGAGTACTTGTGGTATAAATAAATTGGCATGGAATTAATGATGTGGATGGTGAATTCAAATTCAAATGCCCGGACCAGTTTACTTGTGATGTTTGTTCTTCTTTCACCATCATTCATCTCATTTGGTGAGGCGGAAAAACATTTATGGATCGGTCTGTTGCAGTTAATGCTATTGGCTTGCTAGGCATTGATCTGTGGTTGTTGTTGGATCCATTCAGCAAGGAGAACTACTTCGAAAGCTATACATCACCAGAGATGAGTCTTGATGGAATGGTAGGTCAAGTGTAACACTCATGAGCAAACCTATATTTCAAACTCATCAATTACTTCCACTGGTTTCAATTGTTTCAAAGAAAAACATAAAAGCTAAATTACTGGGAAAAGATAACTAAGATTCATTGACTCGTACTAGTTTTGTGTTTCCTTCTTCTATTGTTGAATCACGACCTATTTACTACAAGCATCTACTGTTCCTACCTTATCAATTATGCACACGACATTAAAAGCATTAGGTTTGATTATAGTTCTAGTTGCATTTTTCAGCAGATCTGGAGGGAGATGTCAATAAGATCAAATTTGACAAAAAGAGAATCAATTGGTTGAATATCAGTTCATCCATCTATTAATAATACACAAAACTCAGAGTGTAAACATAGATATGATTTTGCTTTGGCAAACACTAATCTAAATCAGAAAGGAAGTTACAGAGTTCAGAACAGCATTTCAATTTCATGGAAGAGAAACAACAACAGAGTTTAATTTGTTGCATTGTACAGATTAGAGAGGACCAGAAAAGGTGCAATTAGCCCTTTGCTGATTCCATTAATCAATCTGATTAAGGGGAAAAAGACATAATGTGAAAAGATGAAGATACTTGTTAAACAAGGACGATATAAATATTAAGCAGAAAAATCCACAGGAAATGCATTAGTCGACCAAGGTAAGAAATTAGCCATGTAAAAATTGTAATCAAGGTGGTCACCGAAGAAGATAGTCACATGTGCAACCCAGGGATACAAAAATTGATGAGTGACAATTATAAGCAAAAAAACAAGAAGCATAATATGTTACCCATTCTCCCGGACAGGGAGAGCTTTCTACAACCACACATCTACATGCACAACATCTATCTAAACAAAGACTATACTTTTGATAGGAACATGTGGAAGTAGCAGTTTTGTTTAGTGAAACATAATTGTGAAACTCAATATCTTGGTTTGATTTGTGGTGGGACATCGAAAATTAGCTGGTGCTGTTTTCAGCTCAAGATTACAAGGTAACGTGTCAAAATATTAGAATCACTTTCTTGATCAATGGATTTAGAACTTGCACAAGTGCCTATGCAATCATATTTGAAGATCAAAAACACTAGAAAAAGAAGGCCAATTAAGAAACAAGTCAATTCACTATTGCAAGAGCAAAGAAGTAACTGATTGTTCATAATTCAGATCAAATTGGAAGTGCAAATGGACTGGAAACAGAAACTATATGATTACTGACGAAACTAACTGTAATTTACTGAAATTGAGGGATCTGATTGACTAGAGTTCAATTTGCTGAACTTTCTGAGTTTTGTACTATCCAAAAATTAGAATGTTCCAAATATAAGTAAGTTAAATTGTGCCTGAAATGGCCCCAACAGTAACTAGCCTATCAATTAAATAGGATTTACCTCTAATCTTATATAATAGTATCAATTCTTTAATTACAGGAAACAATAACAAAAGCCACTCTATCACTAAATTAAAGCAAACAGGAGGAGAAAAACTATAATTTTCACTCCAATCTTGATCTTATATATTCTAGATTCTTAACTATTGTCATAGAGCCGCATCCCCTACTACAGTTTGTTTTTCTTTCAACAAAGTTTTTTTTTTTAATTTATGATCAATTAGTAGAATAAAGGTTACTGTTCCTGTCCGAAAACGGGCGAGTGGAAAACTGGGAAGTGGTGACTTCGTTGACTGGATGTAGACTTCGCTCTGCTCTGCAAAATAAATGACGTCAGTGCCGAGTCAAGGAAGGGGTCCCTGGGGTTGGTCCTCCGACGCTCAAGTCAATCACTGGAATATGGAGAAAAAGTGACACAGTAGAATTATATGCCCCAAAATAAATCACGCTTACCTCCATTGATGATGGACCTCCCTTTATATAGAGTCCTGGTGGGCGACGTGCACGCTCCTCGAGGCATGGACACGTTCTCTGATATGTTCGTGGTCACGTTCTCTAACATGTTTGTGGTCACGCCCTCCACAATATCCTATAATAGGTTGTTGTGAGAACCGCAGTCCTACTGCTTGGTCGAGCTGATCAGCCGCTCGGCCAGGACTCCACTCTATCCATCGTCAGGTCCCACTGCTTGGCCGAGTGGGGTATCCGCTCGGCTGGGAGTCCTCCAATCTGTCAACTTCAGTTGCTCTTTCGTGCAGTGTTTGTATAGTAACCTGACTTTCTCCGTTCGGACAAACTATCCGATCTCCCTCGGCATCTTAATAATATGACTTGAGCGTCTGTCTATGATACTCTTCCGAGTCAGAAGGATTTGTCTGTCCTGACATGTCTCCCGTCGATCGAGTCCTACCTGTTCCAACCGGCCGTTGCATTTATCCTCCGTTCGGCCCTTTGACACTAGAGCGTTGATTTTGACTTTGACCTCCATCTTGTCGGGTGACCCCGTGCCAGGTGGACCTCCTCCTATCGCCGCATCAGTTTCTATTAACCACTAGTGGCTGATTAGTTGAATTAGTCACAGCTGAAATATTATGATAATTCTATTTGTTCATGTGAAATTTCTAGGAAGCAAATGATGAAATCTTCCCAATTAATAGAAAAGAATGTTTGTCCAAATGAGGCTATCAACAGAGTGCTGCCTGGTGCCATTCCCTAGAATCTCAAATCAAATATGCAGACTAGTGTTCACCATTGAAGAGCTTCAATTTGGAAGCATGGAAAGCTTTATCTTTCTACCTGTTGCTAATTTCACACCTGTGACAACAATATAGGCTTTGAATGGCACTATATCAACAACAAACGAATATGAGAAATTGTAGCACCAGTGTCCCATGGGGAAAAAAAAATCCTGGCCTAGACTAATAAAAATTTTGCTTGATGATAGCCGGTAACAATGAGATATCATGATACCGCAATCAACACCAATAAAACATATGATGTCTTTATGGATTAATAACACATTAGCTCAAATGACATTGCCTCTCCAGGATTAAAATTATCAATAATGAGATTAGAGATTAAGCTACCAAATATCCATAAGTCATGCACTGTTATCGATGGAGCTTCTTACGTCCGCCACTGAAAGATCCGCAAAGCGAGAGAGAAACAAGGGCTCGAAACGAACAAGATCGGGCCCTTCCTCCTCTTTTACCTCCTTGATATCCTAAAATAACGATCGAAGTTTGGTATTTTCATTAAATTTGTTTTTTTTTAAAACTATAATAGAATATTAATAAAAATTTCCTTTTCCCCTTTTTTTTTTTAAAAAAAAATACCGCGTCTTCCCACCTTTCTTTTTTTTATCTCTGTTTTTTGTAATTCATCTCTTAAATTGGACAGGAAATTAATTTTAACAATTTATCTATTCTCTATATTTATATCCGTTCAAACAAACGATAACGGTAATTTATCAAAAAGACTTCATATTCTTGAATTTATCAAAAGATACTTTGTTATTTACCAAAGTATATATCTTTTTATATATATTTTTCTCATTCTATTCTCTTGATTACTTTTTTTTTTAATTTTTTCATCATTTCTTTCTCTTCTTCTTTCTCCTATGCATACAACATTTTTCTCTTTCCTCTCATTTCTTTTCTTCTTTTTTATACGTTGATTCTTCTAAAAACATTTTAACACATCTAAGAAGTTGAAATAAATAATGAATATTATATTTGAACTCCTTATAACCTCAGAATCCACAGGAACTTAAACGGATGTAATCGGAACTCTCTAGATCCATTAGTAAATTTTGGTCGAAATCCACTAATAGACCTAGAGAGCTCCAATTGCACCCATTTAAATTTCTGTAGACTTTTAAATTGCAAGGAGTTCAAATATGCTATCCATTGTTTATTTCGACTTCTCAAAAGTGTTAAAATGTAATAACAAAGAATCATCAAAGTTCTCCACATTAGGCTGATAGAGAATCATATCAGGCCCAACGTGAGCTTGATATCATTCTATATCAGATCCACATTAAGCCTGATAAGATTTTATTTCAGGCCCAACATGGAAAATTTTGCCGATTCTTCCTTATTACATTTTAACACCTCTGAGAAGTCAAAATAAATAATGAGTAGCATATTTGAACTCTTTGCAACTCTAGAAATTCACAGGAACTGAAATGGATGTAATTGAAACTCTCTAGGTCCATCAGTGAGTTTCAACCAAAGCCCACTGATGGATCTAGAGAGCCCCGATTGCATCCATTTCAGTTCCCGTGGATTTCTGGAGTTGTAGGAGTTCAAATATGCTATCCATTGTTTATTTTGACTTCTCAGAGGTATTAAAATGTAATAAGGAAGAATCACTAAAATTCTCCATGTTGAGCCTGATATGGAATCATATCAGGCCTAATGTGAGTCTGATATAGAATGATATTTGGTATCAGGCTCAACGTGGAGAATTTTGACGATTCTTCCTTATTACATTTTAATATATCTGAGAAGGCGAAATAAACAATGGATAACATATTTGAACTCCTTGTAATCCCAGAAATCTACAGAAACTGAAATGTGTGCAATCGGAGCTCTCGAGCTCCATCAATGGACATCGACCAAAATCCATCGATGGACCTCGAGAGCTCCGATTGCACACGTTTCAGTTCCTATGGATTCTGGGATTACAAGGAGTTCAAATATGTTATCCATTATTTATTTCGGCTTTTAAGTGATATTCAAATGTAATAAGGAAGAATCGTCAAAATTCTCCACGGTAGACATGATTCATTCTATATCAGGCTCACATTGGGCCTGATATGATTCTATATCAGGCCCAACATGGAGAATTTTGACGATTCTTTCTTATTATGTTTTAACACCTCTGAGAAGTTAAAATAAACAATGGATAATAAATTTAAACTCCTTGCAACCTCAAAAGTTTACGGAAACTGAAATGAGTACAATCGGAGTTCTTTAGGTCCATTAGTGGTTTCGACCTGCTCGATTAGGTCGAAACTCACTGATGGACATAGAGAGCTCCGATTGCATCCATTTCAATTTTCATAGATTTCTGGGATTGTAAAGAATTCAAATATGATATCCATTGTTTATTACAACTTTTCATATGTGTTAAAATATTTTTTGAAGAATAGATGTGTAAAAGAATGGAAAAAAAGAGGAGAGAAAAAAAGAAGAAATGATACATGCATAGAAGAAAGAAAAAAAGAGAGAAATGATAAAGAAAATAAAAAAATAATAATAGGAAAAACATGGTTAAAAAATTATCCTTTGATTAATAATAAAGTAGCATCCCACTTTTAGTAAATTTTAAATTTTAGATACGATTTTTTTTTTTTTTTTTAGTAAATTACCGAAAAGATATAAATTGGGAGGATAATCCTGTTATCCCTTTTTTAAGATACTAAAGGCGAATAAAGATAATATTTTCCTTTTCCCAATAAATTCAGCACTTCTAATAATTTTAAATTGAAAAAATAACAGTTAATCAAGTTAAAGATGAAAATCATTACCTATTTGTAAAAAATAATATTTAGGCAGTATATTCTTACTGCATCTACGGTTAGATGAAAATCAGGACTTTTGTAATGGACGGTCAACAGGTATGAGCCTATGCGGGGCCCGCAAATGCCGAGGATGCCTGGGGTCCTTCCCAGCTCAGCAAGTCACAAATCGAACGAAACTCCTAGTTTCACACCTTTTTTTTCTTTTTTGTCGTTCTTGAATTTTACAGCTGGACATACTGCGTCGATGTGCTGTAAGGGATGAGAGGGATAGGCCGTTCGATCTGTAAAGGACAGAGACGAAGGACATCAGAGCCGTCCATTTAACAAAACCGAGGATGGGAATCAATCGAGGTGGGCCCAGGCACAGCCTGGCAGCTCATCTCCCGACACGCGCATCATCACGTTGACCGGTGGACCCCGCGAGTGTCAGCAACTCAGCGAGCGGCTACACAGCGTCGTTGCGAAAGGGTAGCGTAATCAATACAAGAAAACCAACAAGTACAGGGATGATATATACCAGAATGGCACTGATACCATATCTACTCCGTCGCCGGAGACGGTGGCCGATCAAAGATTAATTAACAGATAAGAAGCAGAATTAACAGTTTCCGTCAAAGAATCCAGTATGGTTTTGGGAAGCTAAATTTCAATGTAAGACGATGGAAAAAAAGAGGAAGAAGAAAGAAGTGGGATCTTTACAAGCTTTTGGAGGATTTGGCGCTGGTTCTTGGGTTGAAGCCGTAGTAAGAGAGGTACCACTTGACGAACTTCTTGAGGCCGGCTTCCAGGTTGGTCGTCGGGTTGTAGCCGAGCTCGGCGCGAGCGTAGCTGATGTTGGCATGGGTGAAGGGGACGTCGCCGTTGCCGGGCATCTCCACCTCGTGGATCTTGGCCTTCACCTTGAGGTTCTGCTCCAGGATGCGTACGAGAGCCGGCACAGTGACCGGCGAGGTGTTGCCAAGGTTGAAGATGCGGTACTGAGCGGGACCCTGCTTCCGGCCGCCGCTGCCGGTGCTCTTGGCTGCGGTGTCGAGAGAGGCGACGCAGCCCTTCACGATGTCGTCGATATAGGTGAAGTCGCGGGCTAAGTCGACCCCGTTCTTGCCGCTGTAGACGGTGATGGGCTTGCCATTGAGGATGTTGCGGGTGAAGGAGAAATAGGCCATGTCGGGGCGGCCCCATGGCCCGTAGACGGTGAAGAAGCGGAGCCCGGTGATGGAGAGGCCGTAGATGTGGTTGTAGGTGTGGGTGATCTCCTCGCCGGCCTTCTTGGTGGCCGCGTAGAGCGAAGCCGGACTGTCCGTGCGGTCCAACTCTGAGAACGGCACCTTCTCGTTGAGGCCGTACACCGACGAGGACGACGCCCACACGATCGACGGCTGCGGGTCCGCGGACTTACAGGCCTCGAGCAAAGTGACGAGGCCAGCGATGTTGCTATGCACGTACGACGCCGGGTTCTCGATTGCGTAGCGCACGCCAGCTTGGGCGGCAAGGTGCATCACGTGGGAGAAGGGCACGGCGTCGAAGAGCTTGGCGAGGAGGCGCACGTCGTTAATGTCCCCCTCCACCACAAACACGCCGTGCGAGGCCAGCACCGCCTTGCGCGCCTTCTTCAGCGACGGGTCGTAGTAGTTGTTGAAGTTATCCAGCCCGACGACGCCGTCGCCGCGCTTGCGGAGGGCCAGCGACACGTGCGTGCCGACGAATCCGGCGGCTCCGGTGAGGAGGACGGACTTGCCGCCGGGGCGGCGGGGGGTCGCCGACGCCCTGATCTGCTTCTCCCACTGCATCCCGCCCCAGGACGACGGCAAGTACCGGGACGACGAATCGACGAAGCTCTGGAGGCTGAGATACGACGCCGTGAGCGCGATCAAGAAGAGAGCCCACACGAACATTGTGCCTGACGAGGCGAAGCACCGGTGGAACTGTCGGTTGATGGTGAGCGCCCGATCCATCTTGACCTTCCCCGGCGTCGCCGGAAACAGATCGTCTTCCTTCATTTTCATCATCTTTTCCTTTGCTTATTTTCTTCCGCAGGGCAGCGATCGCACAGGTGTTCGACGAAATGTCCAGCTGTACCTGCTAACTATGGTCTGGCCTACGGCGAGCGTATAAATCGCAGATTGGGGAAAGGGTTAAAAACAGGAAGGAAACCAGGAGAAACCGCGTGAACGCGGTCGTCGGACAGGTCTGCGAAAAGAAACTACTATTTTTTTTTCTTTTATTGCAAAATTAAATGGAAATTGACTACCTTAAAGTTTTAATAGAAATGACAGAATAAAAGGCGAATAAATAAAGGTTTCGGAACTCTGTTTGTTAAGTGGATTAATAAAAATAGAAACGACCTTTAATTCGGCGCGAAGAGTCGGGCCCACCATCCGAACCGTGGGACTCGCTTGGAACAAGCCATTCACGCACCCATGTCCAGTGCGGGCTCACCGGACGGGCCCACAATCCACGTGGGGGCGGACGACCGGGATAGTCGGTCGCGGAGAAAGCGGAGAGATGGTGGGGCACCCCGGTTTCGATGGGATGCAAACCGGTGGCCGGTGATCTTTTACGGACAGTATTTATTATTATTAAGATTCTAAATGGTAAGGTCATTATTATAAAATTACAATATGAAAATAATAATGAGAATAAATAAATAAGAAGATTATTATATTTATTTATTTTCTGACTCGGCGCTTCGCTGTCAATTTCCCAAACGCTAGCTATCCCGGTGATCTTTTACGGGTAGCATTTATCATTATTAATATTCTAAATTGTAAGGTTATTATTATAAAATTATAATATGAAAACAATAATGAGAATAAAGAAATAAGGAGATTATTATATTTACTTATTTTCTCACTCGACCTGTCAATTTACCAAAAGCTAGCTGCCCCGGTGATCTTTTACAGGCAGTATTTATCATTATTATGATTTGAAATTGTAAGGTCATTATTATAAAATTACAATATGAAAACAATAATAAGAATGAATAAATAAATAAGGAGATTATTATATTTATTTATTTTCTTACTGGGCGCTTCGCTGTCAATTTCCCAAACGCTAGCTGTCCCCGGTGATCTTTTACGGGTAGCATTTATCATTATTAATATTCTAAATTGTAAGGTCATTATTATAAAATTGCAATATGAAAACAATAATGAGAATAAATAAATAAGGAGATTATTATATTTATTTCCTTACTCGCCCTGTCAATTTCCCAAACGCTAGTTGCCCCGGTGATCTTTTACGGGCAGTATTTATCATTATTAAGATTTTAAATTGTAAAGTCATTATTATAAAATTACAATATGGAAATAATAAATAGAATAAATAAATAAGAAGATTATTATATTTATTTATTTTATTACTTGGTGTTCGGAAGGAGAGTCTTGACGTAAGAATAAAATTATTACCATATGATAAAAAAAAATTACGGATTTGAATTCTAAAAACAACTTTTTGTATATATATAATGGATTTTTTTCCGGACATCGCAGGATGAAAATTTTATATACCGGACTGTCCTATTTAGTGGAATTTAATTGGATGAGTGTATTATGTATTTTGGTCACATCGTATGGTCAATAATTCAAGAATGGTGCAGGCATCCCATGCAAGTTTTCAGTGAAACTACTTTTTTTTTTTTTGTAATCATACTAGTATTTTTCGCACCGACGTTTTTTTTTATAATTAACTATTAAAATTAAGTATGAACGTTTGGATAAATAATTAAAATAAAAATAAACTAAATTGATTATAGGTAGTATAATTAGAATAACAAATGAATGCTATTTGAGTATAATTAAAATTAAATTAATTAAGTATGAACGTTTAAAAAATTTTCTAAGATTATTTGAGGAGATATACAATAACAAATGAATGTTACATTAATATTTAGTTATATATATAATAATTAAATATTAATACCAAATTAAATAATCCAAATTACCTATTAAAATTTTCCATAATTTCATCCAAATTCCTATTTACTCTCATCTTGATAATAGGAAAAATATTTGAAACCAATAATTCACCCATAAGACTTTTTGCTCCGCACATTTAAATAATGATAATAACCGGTTATTCATCTATTTTTTCCATGTAAATTCTTATGCAACTATTTTACCAATAACATCTCAAAAAAAAAAATATATAAGCTATAAGAAAAAAAATATTAGATCAATAAATCATGAAATAAAAAAATAAATTAACATAACAAAAAGTAAAGTTCTTCAATTCACTAATGGACTTGAATTCATATATCTTCATATATCATAGAAGGAAACACATCATCAAAAACTTTACATACATGATTTTTACGATAAAATTAATCTTGTATTTATTTATTGTTATCTTATACTTCATTTAATTCTATGCAATAATGATAAGTTTTTATAGTAAATACATGACCCGTTTTTTAAGAATTGGTTTCACTCTCTTCGGACTTTTTATTATTCCATATCCATGTTCACCCTAGAAAAATACAGACAAGTAAATATTCATGAAAACTTTAAAAAAAAAATCAGATAAATATGTAAAAAATAATTAACATACCTCTGTATCAAAGACACATTCCAAGTTAAAATGTCCCTTATTTCTATATGTTAATAGATCGTAATAATGAACCATGAGAATTTTAGAGAGTGATATCTCTAGCGTAATAGTTAGGGATCGATTCTTAAAAATTGACGATTTGAAATTTATCCCGTCATGTGTCTATGACCTGTGTACTTATATGAACCTCCCTCCATATCCATGAGACCGACACTAAAAGGACCGCTAAGATAACGAATCTATCTTTTTTTTTTATAGAATGACTTATAGTCATAATAATCATTTTAATATAGTAGATACTAAATTTTTTGAAGTACGGTATTATCTTAAAAATACCGCACTAAGAGGGATCGATTCTTAAAAAATTGACGATTTGAAATTTATCCCGTCATGTGTCTATGACCTGTGTACTTATATGAACCTCCCTCCATATCCATGAGACCGACACTAAGAGGACCGCTAAGATAACGAATTTATCTTCTTTTTTTTTTATAGAATGGCTTATAGTCATAATAATCATTTTAATATAGTAGATACTAAATTTTTTGAAGTGCGGTATTATCTGTAGCTCAGAGAAGCCTCACTCTCATTGATATTAAATCATGTGATGCAACTGAATCTTTCAATGCCATTTATATTTTTATGTTTTTGAATTATTAGGTCTATTTATAAAAAATAAAGTTGTAAATAAAATATTTACTTTGTTAACAAAATTTGCAAAGAAAGTATTAATTGTTGGAGATCTTGTAACCGGTTAGAAAAGGGGTTGAATAGACATTGATCTCAAATTACTTTCTTATGTATTTGTTAGTATAATTGAATACAAAGAATACAAACATGAACACGAAAGATAAGCTACATACAAGAAGAAATAAACAAACAACTACACGTAATTTAACGTGGTTCGGAAATAAAGTTCCTACTTCACGGTTGTCCGTAAGGTGGACGATCTCAATCCATCAATTAATGACTCCCCGATAAACTCCAACTAGTTCACGTAACTCCTTGTGGATGGAGAAACCTCATCATAACTCTCACAAGCACTCTTAAGAAGCTCTGGCACTTGGAAGGTTATTAATAAGGGTTAACCACCTCTATTTCGTCAATCTTGGCCAAACATCCTGAGCTCTCTTAAATAGAGCTCGGGAGAAAACACTTAGCTGTGTTTCTCGCCACCAGTTGACTAGTAACAACATCAGCCGACTGCCCTATGTGGAAATATGATTGTTACAACCCAACGGTTCGATACCAATCGACTGCTCTACACTGGTTGAGCGAACAGAAGTATTTTTTTTGCTCACCAGTCGACACCAATCGACTGGTACATTCACCAGTCGAATGGTAAACCTTAAAACCTAAGGTTTCCCATCCTGAGTATATTTCTCTCAACACTCTGACCCTCACGACTCGTTTACTTTTCTTTGCAGCTTTGACCTCTTGCCTTCAAACTACTTTCTTTGACTTTCGTCCCTCAGATGCATTCAAGCCCACGACTTGTCCCAATGTCATCTTTCGTATATACCTCGAAGTGTGCTTCCCTTGCCTCTTATCCTTGTTGTCTTGTCCATGGTCCCTCGGATGCTCCATTCTTCATTGAACCCGAAGTCATCAAGCTGAGTCGTATGTGTATCTTACAAACCTATACAACTCATATACACATATCGAATACAAGAATAAAACTAACTTAAACTTTTTTCCTAAATTATCAAAAGTCATAGTCATACCGAATCATCTTGAAATAAGATTGCTCCAACATTAATGATGCATCTATTTTAATAATCAAACATTTAAAGTTTTCTATAAAATTTCTACTTTTAATTAAATATTTAAAATCAAAATAGAATCAAACAATAATGATATATCCTAAGGAATTTTACCATGAAATTCTAATATTTGTTTTATTTAGAGAAATTGAAGTCACAAATAAATATTTATAACTTTATTTACAAGAAATTTAAAAATAAATATTAATTAATGGTATATCTATTTTTAATAATAAAATAAAATTAAAGTTACAAATAAATATTTATTTAGAGGAATTTGAAAAGAAATATTAATTAATGATATATCTATTTTTAATAATGAAATATTTAAAGTTTTTTTATAAAAGTTTTAATTTTAGAGAAACCATATATATATATATATGTGAAAAAAATATTCATTAATGACATCTTAAGAAAATATTCATTAATGATATATATATTTTTAATAATCAAATAAAATTGAAGTTACAAATAAATATTTACTATATTGATAGAATATTGACAGGAATTTGAAAAGAAAGTATTAATTAATGATATATTTATTTTTAATAATCAAATTACATTAGAATCATAAATAAATATTTACTTTATTGACAGAATACTAACCAAAATTTGAGAAGAAAATATTAATTAATAATATATTTATTTTATTGACAGGATATTGATCGAAATTTGAAAAGAAATTATTAATTAATAATATATTTACTTTATTGAAAGAATATTGACAAGAATTTGAAAACAATGTATTAATTAAGGATATATCTATTTTAATAATCAAATTAAATTGAAATTGTAAATAAATATTTATTTTATTGACATAATATTGACAGAAATTTGAAAACAAAGTATTAATTAATAATATATATATTTTTTAATAATCAAATTATATTGAAATCAATAAATAAATATTTACTTTATTTATAGAATATTGATAGGAATTTTAAAATAAAGTATTAATTAATGATATATCTATTTTAATAATCAAATTAGGTTGAAATCATAAATAAATATTTACTTTATTTACTGAAATTTAAAAATAAAATATTAATTAATGATATATATATTTAAAAATCAAATAAAATTAAACTCACAAATAAATATTTATGAATTTAAAAAGAAAGTATTAATTAGTGATATATTTATTTTTAATAATTAAACATTTAAAATTTTCTATAAAATTTTTATTTCTCTTCGAAACTGAATTTAGGCAGGCAGACAACTTTGTTTATATATATGGAAATTAAAATCACAAATAAATATTTATTTTATTGAACAAATTTGAAAAGGAAATATTAATTAATGATATATCTATTTTTAATAATCACATTAAAATAAAAAAAAATATTTACACAGAAATTTAAAAAGAAAGTATTAATTAATAATATATCTTTTTTATAATAATCAAATATTTAAAATTTTCTATAAAATTTTTATTTTTGAACTCAATTTAAACGGATTTTTTTTTAACAGACAAGTATTATCTGTTTATATATATACATATATTACTTTTATGGAATTAATATAATGTGCAACCATAAAAAATAAATAAATGCCATACCATGCATTGAACAATCAAATTTATGGAATTATTTATTCCGTCAACTGAACAAACAAATATCAGAATTCAAGTGTTTTTTAGCAAAACTGAACAGAATATTAATTCGACCATGCCTTCCAACTAAAAAACCAAAGACCACATATAGATAGATATTGAATGATATATATCATATCATTTTATCACCACTCTATCAAACTACTTCTGCCATCACTCAGATTAAGCAAAATAAGGCCAAATCTTTATGAACAAAATGAACATAACAACGACATTTTTACCTTTCAAAAGTTGTTTAAAAAAATAATAATACTGAAAGAAGCCATGCAGCTCAAGATCAAGCAAATGCTACTAGAGCAAGTTAAAAGATCCAACTAGCAGTCATTTAAATACTCCACATCACATGCATAGCAGATATAACTCCCCAATCTCAATTTAATGTTCCACAGACCACAGTCTGACCTATAACTTGCTGAAATAACTGCAGAAAAAGAAATTAGGGACTAAATTGCTAAACACAAAAGTATGAGGGGCGAATTGACATTAGCCCACTAAACTAGTATATATTGTTGTCCTACCTCTGAAAACCGGTGCTTTCGAAGAGTCATGGAGATGGAGAAGGAGATGGAGATGGAGATGGACAAGGAGAAGGAGAAGGAGAAGGTGAAGGTGAATGAGAAGGAGAAGAAGGGGATTCGCAAAGCTCTGCAAACGCACCTCTCGAAGCTGAAGAGGATGCCGTCGAATCTAGTTAGATTCTCGAACTCCGGCCACCCTGCCGCTTCCGCCGTGCATCGCCTTTTGTCGGCGTCCAAGTACCCGAGCACTCCTTCCATGGGCCCCGGCCGGCGCCCCGGCGCCACTCTCTCCGACATCGACCGGTTCCTCCGCAACAACTTTCGCTCGCTCTACGTCCACGATGACGAGGCGCCGCCTGGCTCCGCTCCGTGGAGCGACGCAACCGCGCCATCATCGTCGTCTTCGTCGGATGAAAAGAGCGAGGGCGTGACGGTGACGACGGTTTCGGTGGACCCCTATCGCGATTTCCGGCGGTCGATGGAGGAGATGATGGAGGCGCGGCACGCGGATGCTGCGGACCTGGACTGGGATTTCATGGAGGAGCTCCTCCTCTGCTACCTGGACCTCAACCATGAGCGCGTCCACAAGCACATCCTCAGGGCCTTTGCTGACCTCGCCATCAGCTTCGGCCGCTCTCGCCGGTGGAGATCGGCGGTGACGGAGGGGAAAGAGCAAGCAAGGACGTCGTCGCCGCGTGGGAAGATCTGCAAGTAACAATAAGCATATAGACAAAAGAAAAACGTCAGCACGTTTAACATTGTGCTGTCTGAAAAATTAAAGAGATGATAAGCTAGGCATGATTGACTGACAAAAACTTTTTACTCTATTTAAAAGTTTCTCTCAATCCTGTGCATATGAAGATAAGTCAATAAAATATTAGCACCTAGAAATTAAAGAGAGTTCTTGGCAAACATCCTTCGATATTTAAATCACTACAAATTTAGAAGGATGAATGAAAAATAATGGAGAACGTGCGTGCGAGAATAAGATGCCGATGTTCCGAGAATGTGTCTTGCCAATGGAGAGGCTAGATTCTTTTTTATATACCACATCTTATAACCTCTGTAATTCTAAGTTGACTAGTGATATCAGAGTTTGTTGGAGGTAATAGAGAATGTATAACCTACGCAATGTGTCATAATTGTTAGAGTGTATACTAAAAGTCTAGCTTTTTGTAAACATTTATTTCGAAATAAAGAACCACATTGGTCAAATGTCTACATTTATATGTTAAATGTAGTTGTTCAATTAATTTATATTGTAGATGATCCGGTGATAATCTAGGAGACCCACCTCCAAGGAAGTGCAATGCTTAGGTGGTCGCCAAAGTCAAGAGGTGGTCAACTAAGGGACTAGCCGAGCGGAAGTCGCTACGAGCCGGTCGGCCGGAAGAATTCGCCGATCGGCCGGAAGACTTCAAGAAGGGTTGGGTGAGCCTCCAACGCAACCAAAGTCACTCACGCCGCTCGGCTCTGATGTACCTGTAAGAGGTTAGGGAAGTTCAATTAGACTAACAGCCGATAAATCAGGCGGGGGATACGTGCCAACATCCTTTTGGGAGTCAATGCTGCTGGCTGACGGCACTGATGGACAGAAAATCGTACGGGAGAAGATTTCGCCGCCTTGACAAGGATGCGTTCGCCCCGTTATAGTAAGACGTCAAAGGCCCTTTCTCGATGATAGCTTTTGAGGAAATCTTGGGAATGCGCGTCTGCCCGGGAAGTGTGCAGTCAGCCCGCCGAAGCTCTATATAAGGGGAGATGTGGCCATCCGCAGAGGTACGCGCAGACGTCTTTTGGGCACCACTATTCACTTCTTTACTTGCTCTATTTTCTCCTTCGGCTGTTGTGTGACTTGACCGTCAGAGGGCCGTCGCCGGGAACCCCTTCCCGACTTGGCACTAAGGACTTGTGATTGCAGGAGCGGAGCACCTTCACCGCAGATGAAGACCCACGTCAACGTTATTACCCGGTGGCCATCTACTTAGCTTCAGGGCAGGATCAGTAGATAACATGGTTGTGGTGTTACACACAGAAGATCATGTTATCAATTCCTTATAAATTATAAAATTAGCTCACGACTAATATGGATAGGAACAAACCATTGTAATAGTCGTGGTGTAATTTGGTATTAGTTTATCTTGACTATAAAATTACACTAGTACACTCTGAGTGTATTAAGTAGGATCATTTAAGGTAAGTTTTTTTATACTGACTGTATAAAAGAATAAGACCTTTGTTATTATGGAAGTGTGTGCTCTTAATCCTGATATAATAACAAGCGCATATATTTAGTATTTATTTCTTTAATTTATCAAAGTATGCGATTTAGTTCGATAAATCAATAGGCTCGATAAGTTGGGAAATAATATTATTTATAGTATGTGTTGTTGATTATAGAAAGAAACTGTGTCCTAGGAATCTAGGTTGATGATGTTCCCAAGAGGAGCTCATAAGGATTGTCATGTAAACCCTGCAGGTGGACTTAGTCCGACTTGATGATGAAGTTGAGTGGTACTACTCTTGGAGCTAGATATTGATTAAGTGAGTTGTCAGTAACTCATTTAATTAGTGGACATTCTATATCTTAAACACAGGGAGATTAACACACTCATGATAAGAAGAAGCCCATATAGTAATATGAGATTGGTGCGGTAGTTCAATAATAACTCTTTAGTGGAATGAGATATTATTGATGAACTCGAGTTGGGTGTTCGGGGCGAACACGGGAAGCTCAAGTTTATCAGGAGACCAAAACCAATTCCTCCTCTCGGTCCTTGTCGTAGCCTCTTATTTATAAAGTCTTATACCCACCTAAACTCACCTTCTTATCCATTCCAAGGTGGCCGGCCAAGCCAAGCTTGGAGCCCAAGCAAGGGCCGACCAAGATAAAGCTTGGATGGGTTAAGGTGTGGCCGGCCCTAGCTTGGAGCCCAAGCTTAGGTGGTCGGTCACATAAAAAATTCGGGTAGAAGAGGAACGAGGGAAGTATGGTCGGAATTCATTCGTATAACATTCTTTTGTATTCATGTCTTCCACTATCATTTGAACACATTCTTCTTTCTTTTCTTACATTTAAACTTTGATTTCATTTGATTCATGCTTCCTTTGTTATCATGATGCGCCTTCATAATTATGTATTCTAATGTTAGGAATAGTGGTGAAGAGTAGAAGATAAGCAAGCATATGCGAGTGCATGAAACATGAGTAAGTTGAATGGTCTCCACTATTGATTACATTTGAGATTAGGTTGAGAGCTACAAAACTTTAAATGGAGATGCGGAGGGTGCAAGAGTAGGAAAGATGATAAAGGACCTTTTATTTACTTTGTGCAAGAATTATAAGGGAAAAATAGAGTCTCAATACAATACTTCAACAAGCATTCCATCTATTTCAGAATCAGTTAATGACAATGCTTCAACAAATATGAGTCAAATAGATTTAAAAAGACAATATATCATTGAGAAGTATAAGAAACAAAAGACTCAAGTTTTTGGTGATGACAACATATCAGAATTAGACAAATATCTTAATGAAATAGTTGAAGAGTATTCAAATATTTTTGACATTTTGGGATAGTGGAAGTAAAATTGTCACAGATTTTCTATACTTGCTCAAATTGCTCGTGATATGTTAGCTATTCCAATATCAACAATTACTTCAGAATCTGCTTTCAATATTGGTGGTCGGGTACTTGACTATTTTAGGAGTTCATTGACTCCTAGGGTGATATAAAGTCTTATTTGTACTCAAGATTGACTTCGATTAAGTTTAAAACCACTCAACATTGAAGAAATTTTAGAAGATGTGGAAAAAATTGAAAGTGGTAAGTTTTTTCCTTTTAAAGAAAAATAGAATCAGATTTTTATTTGTAATTATAAACTTATAAAGTATTTATTTATTTAACTTATATTTTTTTGTCAGAATTTTCAAATATTATACTAGTTCGTCTTCTTCGACAATACCGACGCATGGATGAATGACATAATAATCAATGGCATGTTAAGTCTACTATGGTAATATGATATTAGTTCATTTTTTTTTTCATGATTTGCAATTAGCATATCTATTCTTATATTTCAATGTAATATTCAATTTCCTAATCGAATATCATATTCTATCTACTAAATCTCATATTGCAAATTGCAATACCATATTCAATTTCATATTTTGTCTACTAAATGCCTTATGTCTATGATTTTATGTTTTATCCACAAATTTTTGGAGGAAGCTGGTGACAGAATGTTAAAGTGTATATTTTTTTGCTTCCTAAAAGAGAATTCTCTTTTTTTTTTTATTTACTTATAATCAAACTTATAAGTAGGAGAAAGTTCCTTTATCTAGATTATATTAATTTCTTCATTATGCTTTTTAAGTCCTATAATCAAGTTCTGATGCACTAAATTTTGCTAGCTTCATGATGATATTTTGTGTCATGACCATGAGGCATCATGAAAGGTTTAACTCCTCCCAACATTTGCTATTATCCAAATTCTAATTCCTTCTAAGAGGGTGTTTGGCTGAGCTTATAAGCTCTCTAAAACAACTTATAAGTTGTTTTGGAGCTTATAAGTTCTTTAAATTTGTTTGATAAATTTTTTTTCAAACAGCTTATAAGCTGTCAAAATAAATTGTTTTGGAGCTTATAAGTTGTTTTTAAAAAAAATATTGAAGACCCTACTTTTTTTAAAAAAGATTTTATTTTAATATTTTTTCTCTAAAATATCCTTATATAATTTCATAAATCCTCATCTTATCCTCCATAAATTTTTATAAGCCTAATATCTTTTTATCTCTGCCGACTTTTCTTCCAACACTTTATCATCTTCTTGGCCAAAACCTCTTTCCAATTTTCTCTCCCCTGGTGCAAAAATTCGCCCAAAACTCTCTATTAATAAAAATCTCAAAATCCTCTATTAATAGTATTATACCCTTTTTGATAATTTTATTAATAAAAAGATCTTATAATACCAAACACATCAATACCTTTAAGTTGATTGCACTAAGTTCACCCAAACACTTTAACAACTTATTTTTAAAATAAGATCTAACAACTTATAAGTTCATAAAATAACTTATAAATTGTACGAACTTATAAGCTATTTTTAATAAGTTTAGCCAAACACCCTCTAAATCGAGCTTATTTATCATTAGACTGCCAACATAAATTCAAGATGCTTTAGTTCAATCTGTTATCTGCGAACAAGTTTTAGTTCAATTTAATAGTGGACGTAATGGATTTAGATATTAAAATGTAATGAAATGTGAACAATATTGTAGTTGTACAGCTAGGGTTATTGGTATTAATCATGTGTATTGTACTCATTGCAGAATGGGATGATGAGAAAGAAGAAGGCAAAGAAGTCGTGCAACAATGGGAGGATGACGACGTGAATGATGACTTCTCTCTGCAACTTAAGCAAGAGCTCGAAAGCAACTCTAGCAAGAGTTGAATTTAAGTCCCCCCCCCCAACCCTATTTTCTATTTTAATGAAAGTAACCATTGTTTCTTCCCACGTTAAAGTTTCAACTTGTGAAATCTAGACTTACGGTAATTTCAGATTTGGATGTTTAACGTGTAAATCGGCCAAGTGCTTGATTTATTTCTGCACGAAGTGAGCTTGATTTCCTTATCATGACTCTAATTATCTAGCAAGTTTGGTAATAATTAGACATGTTCTCAGTTCATTACTAAAATAATTTTGTTTTATCTCTATAAATTGTTATACTTTATTGATGGGGAAAATTTATACATGATTTTAAAAATTATATTTTTGATCATTTTAAAATTGAAGATATAATATTCTCCTCATCCATCTCTAAATGTACGGTGTATAAAGATGATGATATTTATATTCTCTGTTTGTAAATCCATCACTAATAAGTAAAGTCTAAGACATCATAGAATTTTAGAAAAAATTACCTCTATTTCCTGAAGTGTTTTGTATTCTGTCAATTATGTATTCTGTCAATTCTATAAATTTTCTATAAAATATATGATTTTACATTTTGATATCACAAGAAAACATAACAATGTTTAATTATAATAGCCATGGGAAATCGAAAATAGAGTGCTAGAGTTATACGTATATTAATATATTTATAATTTTTTTAAAAAAGAAAATAAATTCAGTTATTTCGGTTTAAAATTGAATTAATCGATATTATATCGGTTTGGTTATTTCGGGGTTTTTTTAAAATTCTGATCGGTTCGGTTGGTTAAAAAAAATTCGGTTTGTTCGGTTTTCGATTTATTCGATTCGGTCAGTTCAGTTTTGACCGAATGCTCAACCCTATCCGCAGGATAGAAAGAAAAGGACGATTCGCTGCTACCACTGCAATGAAGAAGGGCACGTCAATGATGACTGCCCCAAGCATAAGGACAAGGACAAAGGTAAGAAGCATGTCCAAAAACGCAAGGTCTTAAAGGCGATGTGGGACGATACGTCGTCCGAATCGGAAGTCGAGGCCTTCTCCAGACTTGCACTAATGGCAAGTCATCAAGACGACGACTGCGAGTCAAGCTCTTCCGAAATGAGCATCGAGAGCATAGATGAAGAGAGAACTACGTCGGAAGATAGCAGCAGTTCAGGGGGAGACACGGACAACGAGATCGACAAGGTAAGTCAAGTACGATCTCTTCCTCCCAATAAACTATTTAAGTTTATTAAACTGTTAACTAAGGATTGTTGTAAATTAGAAAAAAAAATAAAAAATTTAAAAGTAATACTAGCTAAATCTTACCCTTTAAAAGAGTTAAACAAATTAAAATTACAACAACAACAACCAAACCTTTTCCCATTAGGCGGGGTCGGCTGTATGAATCCTTTTACGCCGACCCTAAGACAAATTAAAATTAGAAAATGATAATTTAAAAATACAAGTAAATAACTTGAAAAATCGTGCATGCTCTTCTAATACAAATGTTAGAAAATTTAATAATCTAAATTGGTATTTTAGATACCACAAGGGACAAATTAAGAATATCTCAAAAAGGTATGCCCCTAAGACATTTTTAGTCAATCCAGTAAGCTGGAGCCTATATTGGGTTCCAAAGTCCTGCTTAACTTGAATTATTAATTAGATTTAGAGCTTTCAGCGAGAAAATTAGACATTAAATTTCTTTATGAGACTTTGTCTAAGAAAGTGGTTGTTGCTTCAATAACCAAGAAGACCTAGTGCCTCGCCACTGCCTAGAAGCCAAAATATTGAAATAAAGTTTAATTAACTTTTTGATAAACCATTAAGATTGAAATTTAATAATGTTTTAAAAAAAAATTTCAAACATTTTTTTGGAAATTTTTCAAAAATATTTTTTTAGAAAATTTTTCTTACATAAAATTTTTTAGAAAAATTCTAAAAGATTATTGCCTAAGTTAAAATTCCTTCTGAAATTGTGGCTTAAATTTTCTTTCCTAAAGTTTTTACTTAAAAATTCTCAAAGATTTAAGTTAGAATTTTTTTTAAAAAAAATATTTCTTTTGCAAATTATCTAACTTAGAATATTGTTTAATTTAGATTTTTTTTAAAGAAACTTAGAAACTTTGTTGAAAATTATTGTAAATTTTTAAGTAAAAAATAATTTTCCAAAATTTCAAAATTTCAAAATTATTACCCTTAGAGTTTTCTTTGAACCCCAATTTTTTATGTGATCAAAGGGGAAGAAGGAAAAAATATAAGTCTAGGGGAAGGTAGACCAAAATTTTCTATCTTTTTGTACTCTATTGCAATATTAGATATTTTATTTTTATGTCTATTTACCCTAACTTAACTTGGGTTGCTCACATCAAAAAGGGGGAGATTGTTGGAACCCCAAGGTTGTTTTGATGTGATCAACAAGTTAAGTTAGGTCCTGTCGTGTTTTAACCTTGTGTCTAAGTGTGCAGGAGCTTAGGAGCACAGGAAGTCGAGCAAAAGACGGAGCTAGCGAGAAGGACGGCATGGGAGAGAGTCGACGGGCTCGGTGCGTCCGAGGTACGAGGCGCTGTGAAAGAGTACGCGGACGGACGAGAAGAAGGTGCGCGACGTTTCCGAGGGACGAGAAGCCGGAGCGGAAGGTTACTCGAGAAGGCCGAAATTGGGTTCGGGTGAGCCTTATTTCGGTTGGCCGAAATCACCCAAGAGAGCAGAGCCGGAGTGGAAGACCCGGACCGAGGCGAGCAGCATCGGAGCACAGGGACCGGACCAAAAGTCAACTTGGTTGACTTTAGTGGTCCGGGCGCTCGGATCCATTCCGAGCGCTCGGACTGTTTGGGCGCCCGGAACCATTCCGAGCGCCCAAGATTGAATTTTGACCAGGATCACGTCAAACGTGATCCGTTGCGGAGAGGATAAAATTTTATCCCCTCCCAGGCGCTTGAGACTCTTCTAGGTACTCCGACCACGGTTATAAATATAGCCTTAGTCTAGAAGCTTTTCATCAACTCAAGAATTGTAATTCCAACATTTGTGTGCTTCCTTTAGAGTTTAGCTTCTTTCTTTTTACGTTTTTACTACTGCAAGAGGCTTCTTCGCCCGAAGGAGATATTCTAGTGTGCTCCACTCCTTGGATTAACAACCTTCTCGGTTGTAATCAAGTAAACATCTTGTGCTTCTTCTTTTCTGTTTTAATTTATTGGCTTTATAATTTATGCAAGTGTTAGTTTAGGAAGTCCGAGAAGGGTTGTGTTTTCATCAACTCAAGAATTGTAATTCCAACATTTGTGTGCTTCCTTTAGAGTTTAGCTTCTTTCTTTTTGCGTTTTTAATGCTATAAGAGGCTTCTCCGACCGAAGAAGATATTCTAGTGTGTTCCACTCCTTGGATTAATAACCTTCCCGGTTGTAACCAAGTAAACATCTTGTGCCTCTTCTTTTCTGTTTTAATTTATTGGCTTTATAATTTATGCAAGTGTTAGTTTAAGAAGTCCGAGAAGAGTTGTGTTTTTATTTTCGCAGGGCTACTCAACCCCCCTTCTAGCCGGCCGTCGCGATCCAACACAAACAACCCTCATTTCTTATGATGAAAATCCCAAACATAGTTCTAAGTCTAAGATAAACATTCGATTGTTAGTTTCTCGAGAGATTCGATCCTGAGTCTTTTATTATACTATTACTGTGTAGTCTAAGGTTCATTGAATATAAATTGTTAATTTGGAATCCACTCATGACACTTATTGTTGGACTTAATCAGGACCGCAAAGACGAGAGAATGACGATGCTCGGGGGTCGGGGTGCCACGAAGTCGGGGGCACCCTAACTTTCTCTGGGCTTAAACCGCCACTTCGATAAGACTACTAATCTCTCTTATCCACGTGACACTCTCCCATTATCTCCTGAATCAGCATGCTTACGTTATTTAGGAGCAACACTCGAACTGAAAGATCTTTATCTTTAAATGACATGAGAAAAATCTTCTAGTAGGTAGACAATTAAAGTATCTTAATGGTAATACACCTCTTCATCTCCATGGTGATCGAAAAGCATGAGCCTAGTTCTAATCATATGTTCATTTCATCTCAAAATGACTAATTAATTAGCAAGATAAACCTTTCTAAATTTATAGATTTGTGCGTAATTTTCCAAATATTTTCCATTGTTTATCAACTTCAAATGCTTTCTAAGATGTAACCAACGTCAATAGACCTCCAAAGTTTGCTGTAAAAAGGTCCTGTAGCTAAGACTAAAATATATATTTTACCCTTCTTAATTATTAGAAGGGTATTTTAACAATCAAATGGCCACCATATTAAACAAGCTAATAAACATTAGGAGAATTTTGACTAAAAATACTGTAGTTGTCTTCAAGCATGTCCGTGGATAGCATAAAGTGGTTCATCATTGTCAGATCATTTACAACCCAAAATACTAACCACGCCCGTAGGTAGCAGTAATTTCAAGCAAATTTATACATGAGCATAGTCAAATGCATACCAAAGCAACTCGTTATTGGCGGCGAGGTTCTTTGATGAAATCAGAACTCTCTGTCCGGGAATATGAGAGGGGCAACGAGGGACCAGATGAAGAGAGCTGCTGTTGCCCATCCAGTGACAATCCTAACCCACACAGATGGCCACCCAACATCGACAAGCTTACCGCTTTCACCGACCGAGGTGGACCAGCCGGTCAGGAGCATGGCTGAGTACATGCTTGCAAGAGAGAAGATGAGATGGAAGAAGGTATACGAGTAGGAAACTGGCTTTGCCTCGTCCTTCTTGTCTTTCTGTTCCTCCACCTTGTCAAACGGGAGCAGCGGTTTCTCGGATCCTATGATATAGTTATGATCAGAAACAATATCCAAAAACAAAAGCTAATGTACATAGCAAATAGCAACTAGAACTGACCAGCACGAGGAGAACTTGGGGATGATACAAAGGTTGTTGAGGAGCCAGCACGAACGGCAGAGTAAACGACCGATAGCACAGTGGTGAGCAAGCCCAGAGTGAGACTTCCAGTGGAAATGGCTTTTGAATGGTTGTGAAGGCCATTGCACTCATAATCCCTCGGTTCGCTTGAAAGCCCGCTATAGCAGAGGTAAGTGCAGTAAAGAGAAATAATTGATGCTGGCAGTAAGCTTCCATTTACCTGTGTAATTTGTCAGTATATGAAGAACGAGAAATTCTTTTAGAGATTTAACACCTCTAACACTTAAATGATTTCCATCTTTCATGTTTATTCATCATGAGAGAATCTAGGTATGGTAGACAAACTCATATTACCATAGATTCACAAGTAATCTCTAAACAACATGATTTGGTTAATCAGTGAAGGTATTCGGTAAAGATATAGTAGTATCAAACCTTTGGGTGCAATGCCACCGTAGCGAAAACAAACACAAGAATCAACGTAAGCACAATGAAAAAGGTATTGAGTCCACATTCATGTCCCGACGGAGTGAACCAGTGAAAGAGCAGCCCCGTAAACGAGAATGTTGCAATGTAGCAAACCAGAGAGATAATCAACAAAGCCATGTACCTACAATGAAAGGATAGGGTACAAACCTCCATTTGTTATGAACACATGGTTCATGAATTGAGAACACCAAAATAGTATGTAAAGGGGAAGTACTAGAACTAGAAAAGAGATATACACACACCAGAATTGCTCGTCCTTCGAAACCCAATTTTCATTCCATGCGTGTACAAAGTCCAGTAAGAGAATAACTTGAACGAGAAGAAACAATCCAGAGCCAAACTTTGATATTGACTCTGCATCACAATATATCATAAGCATCAAAGCCACATTTATATATAAATGTATTAAGAGGTTAGCAATCTGATTCTTTGTAACATGCCTAAAGAATGTATTAAATAGCGGATCATGAAACCACATATTCACAAAACACACTTGTGGATTCCTCATACTAACAAAGTAAGTTGTCTAGTTTGCATTCAATTATAAGTATCAAAATGATAAACGATAAGATTTCTAGCTAACAAATATGAGAGCAAGGCAAATAAAACATTAGAATAAAGGCACTAGGTTGATTGAGATTGATGTAAGATTTAGGTAAAGAGGCCTTAGGAGTGAACGAGCACTGTCCATTAAGGAGCTCCAAACTCTAACTACCTCAACAGCAACAAAAGTCATTAACTACAAGTTGATTTAGCTGAAGAGAGCGTACAGGATGGCAAAATTTACAAGGAATACAGTGATGGTCATGCTAATGAAGATCACGACTATTGAAGATCTTTTCCTAGGTATATGTTTGCTTATTTATAAAAAATAGGAACTTAATTCATATTTATATGTGTTTGTAATCAATTTTTAGTAAGACAAAATATGCACACTAATTAAGGAAGAGAAAAACCATTGAAGATTTAGTTAGCAACGATAAAACATGCAAAAATTCATTTAAATATAGATGGTGATACAATAGGAGATCAAGTCCAATGACGTAAAAGGATCCATATAGCTCACCCCATTTAATGGGATAAAAACTTGGTTGTTGTTGTTGTATACCCAATTCTTAGCACCTATTCCAAACTTAATTTTATGTAGATATTTGATTGCATTATCTAATACAAATTATATATATGGTACACAATTACATGCTTTTTAAACCATGTATGAAAGAACTAGAATAAAAAAGTAAACAGAAAACACAATTAACGAAGGGATATCAAGCACCGAGAAAATTTAGGCACGCATCAGAACAAAAACCAAAATAAAAGTTACTGATGAAACACCTATGCTAATACAGATTTCTAAATGAAGAGATAAGAAACAAGCAGGAAACATAAGGATTAATAGCATCATAAGCATATGCTAAATATCTAATTGGGAGTTGTACTATGTTTGTGTTGCTGAAAAAAGAAGTGAAACAACATGGAGAAGAACTTCAGCATCTTCACTTAATGCAGAGTCTATCAATCTATATCCAATTTTGTTCCGCAACACTTTCTATTATTTGCAGCCCCCCAAAAAAAAAGGAAAAAAAAGAGATGCATAACATTGGCTAGTCCGTTAAAGTCATTGTGCAACTTTTTCTGTCCAATTTAAATGGCAAAATGAACCATACCATAATCTTCAGGTCTAATTGAATGTACCCTCTAGCTCTGGTATAAGGAAACAACGTTCTCAAAGTTCAAATATTGGAGAACAAATAGTCTGAAGTAAGAATTTGCATAGTAACTAGAGAAAGTTTCTTCCTTATTTTATTTGAATCAAAGAAAAATAAATCTGTCTAAAACTGCAAATCCTCACCATAGAAGCTGACGATGCCATTGGGGACGAAGAACATGAGAAAGACCACAATACACCAGCAAACAATCTTCGCCATCCAACCGCCATGGTGCAGTCGGTCGCGCGGATCCTTCTGATTCTTGATACCAATCATAAGAACAGCTAGAATCGTGAAGAACAAGAAATTCCCCAAGCTAACACGAAGAACAGCGTCGGTCTCGAACCACTCCCTATCGGGTGTCTTGTGGAAGTGATTAATCCCTACAAAACCCCCACCAAAGGTAGGATTTTTATTCCCCAATCGCATCAGAACAAGGGCAAAATTTTGAATGATCAACCAAAATTGGACCATAATATGGAAAAATCGAAGAGAGGGCAAATTGCTTACAAGGGATCGACTCCAAGAGCGGAGCGGCTACCTCGCGGAGGATCCACGAGACGACGAGAGATAGCGCGAAGAGACCGCAGTAGGCGATGCGCGCGGATCGGCGGCTGATGGTACCGGCGACCGAGCGGCACGCCTCGCAGGCGCAGGCCGCGCAACAAGAGGCGAGGCAAGAGGCTGCCCACATCACTTCGTCGTCGATTTCCTCTTCTTCCTCCTCCTCCCCTCCTCCTCCCTGAATTCAATGGGAGAGAAGCCCTAATTGCGATGATACAAACCCGAGCGGACGGAAAAAGCCGCGTGGAAGACGCCCTCTTCCCTTTCTTGTAGTCTCAGTCAACGTGAACTTCTTTTTCGAATTAGCCCTCTTAATATTTTTATTTTCCTTCTCAATTTCATTTGAACGGGTTTGTCTTATAAATTAGCCCTCCTACTTTTCAAAATTTCCTTGGGAGTTTTCATTTGATATCGGTCAAAGTCAGAGCATACTGCTGATCAAAATAGACCATGCACATCACAGAACAACACGTTTTTATTGATACTTGAACAATCTCTATCGACGTTAACTAGCAACAAAATGAATCAATGCTTAGCACAAATGTTGTGTTTTGATTAACTTATCATCATCAACTAATCCTGTTCCCAAAATTAAGAAGAAAAAAGAAGAAGAGATTATTATCAATTATTTGAGCTCACTTGCAAAGTACCGCATGCTCATCAGAGCTGGATGATGTCCTCTTCCATCTGAGAAGACACAAAGTTACTGAAATCCCCAAAGATGGAGAAGTCATCTTCTTCCTCGATGAAGCTTCCGCCATTTAGGCTATCGAAGTAGGTCTGGATGTAATCTGGAAAGTTATTGCACTGGATTAGTGATTTATTGTCTTCACAAGAATTTGGTGTCATCGGCGACGATGAGGAGGAGGAGGATGTGGTGGTGCTTTCTGCTGAAGCCTTCTGCAGCATCTCCTTGAATTTCGACGACTGCAGCAGCAGACCGAGTGCAGATGCCGTGGCCACTCCTCCTCTGCTTCCTGTTGGCTCATTCGGGTCGGGAGCTCGGAGCAAGTCGTGGGGTGACGTCTGCAGGATGCCGGCCGTAATCGGGTCAGCGTCGTCGGTCGCTCCCTCGGAGTTTGGTGGCCGGAGCCACTTGACGTACCGACTGAGGTCGAAGTTGGTGACGGCGTTGAGGCCCCGGTACTCGATCGCCGCAATGTCATAGGCAGTCGCTGCCTCCTCCTCCGTTCCTCCATGTAAGTACGAATGAATCAGTCGACTGATGTTTTTACCAATACAAATTGGTTGAGTAGATTTGTTCAATCAGGACCTTTTTTTTTTTTTGTAAAATTATATTGTAATTCTTGATTAATTAGTCAAGTTGATTAGTCCAAATTGGGTTTAAAGACGTTGACAAATAGAGTGATTTGCTAATGTAGGTGAGCTACTTAAGCCACTTGGCATCACCACCACGAGCCTTATAAATAAATAAATAAATAAAATCTATGCTCTAAAATAAATCGTCAATATTTATTTATTTTAAATTGTATTTTTCTTACCATATGTTCCAAGGTAGAGATATTTATTGCCAAAAACTCGACCGATTCGAGCTTCCCATCGTCCATTATGATGATGCCTAATTTTTTTTTAAAAAAACAATAATTATAAAATAGATCCATAACATAAATTTTGCATTTAATCAATTAGTGCAATAAAAATTAATAAATAAAAAAAAAAACAATTTTCAACATTAAATACCTAGCGACTCCTCTGTATTTTGATACTCCTCTTGAAAACCCACTGCTTTTTCTGCATAACTTCCCATATTAAATTAATTTAAATGTAAAAAATATGTGTGTATATATATATATATATATACCTTCTTAGTGATCCAATATATTCTTCTCTGGACTGGCTCTCCATTTCCTTGAGCTCTTCTTTGTATGCCGATATCTGTAAATAAAATAATAATTGTCGACAAAAAGAAAATAAAGAGAAATGGATCTTAAAAAAAATTGAAATGTGTGAAATAAAAAAAAAATAATACAGGAAAATTAAGGATGGTTTCATGGCCCCAATACTTCAATGCTGCTAAATCATATGCATGAGCTGCTGTCTCTTCATCATCATAAGCCCCTGCATTAATTATCAGATTTTTTTTTTTAAAAAATAATATTTATTTAAGTATCAAATTAATGGTATAATTAAAATATTTTCCTCACCGAGATAAACTGCAAGCATCGAAATCCAATACCCACACCAAACAAACAGTCTAATTAGCTTAATTTTCATTGATTAAACAGAAAAAATTAATGAAGATTAATTAATTCGATGATTAATGGATTAAACACCTTGCTTCCCTTTCTTGTTTTGCGAGTCGTTCCAGCAATTTTTGTCCCACAGATGCGCCTCGTATCGTCCTGTCCAACGATGCCTATAAATTAGCACAAATTAATTAATTAATTAATTAATTAATTAGAAAAAAGGAGAGGATAATTAAGCCAAAAAACATGATTATAATTAATTAATTAATTAACCTGGTTACACCGCGGTAGATAGAGCTGCGCTGAGAAGGAGAGTCTCTTGGGCCGCTCTTTCTTGTTCTCTTCAGCTTGGCGGTGCCTTTGCCGACGTCGTTGCCGCCGACGATGTTGCTGATCCTTTGCCTCTTGCCCATTGTTATATATTTTGCGAGGAAAAGGAAGGAGGAGAAGAGGAAGATGAGAATTGAGAGAGAGGAGAATGATAGAAGAGGGGGGTTTTAACGGGGAATCGGATGTGAGCTGAGTTAATAGGAAGCCGGCATCGGATTTTTGACAGTGTGTTTGGATATTGGCCGTCCATTGTCTTTACTTGGAGGAATATTATTGGAGGAGAGTGCGGCCGAGTCGGGCACGATATGT
Organism: Zingiber officinale; assembly: GCF_018446385.1. Lineage (NCBI taxonomy): Eukaryota > Viridiplantae > Streptophyta > Magnoliopsida > Zingiberales > Zingiberaceae > Zingiber > Zingiber officinale. The sequence continues at coordinate 136,433,225 of NC_055995.1, read as the reverse complement.
CGCCTAATGGATCATGCTGGTCTCTTGTGCCTGTGTGTTGGTTCCGATCCATTATTTTAAATATTTAATAAATAATAGATTTTTTTTTTTAAAAAAAAAACATCTATAAGTAAGTTTTATTTTGGATAAGAATTGAATGAGTGCCTCTAATTATAATGTATATATATTTTTTTTTAAAAAAAAAAGTTAAAATAATATTTTGATATATTTTTTTATCAAACTTAAAATACTTTTTATTTTAATATTATTGTAATAAGTAATTGAGTTCTTTAGCAAAATATCCAAGATAAATTCTCGAGCAATTGAGTTCTTTACAAGTCAGTCCAACTGCAAACCCTTCAATAAAAAAAGAAATAAAATAAGATAAAATATTTTTTTTTTAAATCAATAAAATAAAAACGCCTTATATGATTAGTTCACCAACCAAATAACTCCCCAGCTTGTTTTGTATGCCTTGTGACGTATTTAAACTGCATAATTAGAGTATAATACAAGGATATATAATTAAATTATGCAAAAAAATATATTATTTTTTTCATAATAAACTTGGAATTTTTTTCCCCTTTGACGTCAGTGCTTAAGTTGGCATGTGAACATGTAATGGAAGAAAGAACAACAATGCCGACTCTTTTGATGTGTCAAATTAATTTTACTTGATTAATCGAGTATGACAGTTCGATTTGGGTTTGAACTAGTTTAATCAATTAAATTAAGAATGGATGAAAACGATAATCGAATTAATGAGAACAAATCATCAACTAATTTTTGTTAAAATCAAAATTCAGAGTTAATATCTATATAGATAGTTCAAAATAAGAATAAGAAAAAGAATCATTAAAATATAGGTTAATGAAGTTTTTACTATTAAAAAATAATCAATGACTGATATAGTCATATAGATATCTGAAAAAATAATCGAGTTTCGCTGAAATTTAAATTAATGTTTTTTAGTTAAAAAAATGATTAGTTGCTTAAGAAAAATAGACAACACCAACACTTATTTAAATGGCAACAAAATATTTTTTCTGTAATTATTAAAAAACCATTTTCATAAGTTTTTTTTTAAAAGCAAAATAATTGCCGGCATAGATTACATATTATTATATATAATAAGTTTCCTAATCTAACTTCTCTCAGACAAAATTTAAAAACAAAAACAAAAGTTGATATATACATACATAAATTTCATAAAATTAACTCACTTTGAACTTAATTTAACCACTCAAGATCAAATGTAACTAAGCCATATGAATTAAAAAAGGACTTAAAAATATTCAAGAATTATGTGGTGCTTGTAATTGCTTTGCAACTTTTGATTCATTTCTAACCTCAAGCAAAATAAATAAATAAATGAAAAACCTCTTACATGACGTGAAAGAGAAAATTGAAAAAAAAAAAATAATAAATCTAGTTAGGGATGTAAAGTTCGAGATTCAATTGTGATATATTACTAAAAATTTAATATTGACTGTCAAAGATAGATCTCCATATGCACTTTCTCGATTTACCAAGGTGGTCGATGGAAAACTTTCTTAAGACCGGACCGACTACCTGCAGTAATACGGTGCGTAAATGAGGGGCTCGATAATGCTAGAAAGTCAATGGTCAAGAGGACGTGGCAGTCAACAGTCAAGGGAAGGTGGTGGTTCAGCTTCCTCGCTTTACCCTCCGTATAATTCCCGATCGGTCACGAACAGGTCAGGTCCTCAAGGCTGAGCCCCGGGCATGAGTTTTAACTAGTTCCCGATCAGCTATCTACTGCTCAAGTTATCAAAGCTCAGTCTCTACATATACCCCTGACACATATGCCAAACAATCTTCGACCGGCTCTGCACCGGTCGAGTCATGCAGGCTTAGCCCTTGGTCATGGCTTCGGATGATTCCCGACCGATTCTGCACAGCTCATTCTCTTCATCTCGATTAGGTGCAGTCCCTTGATAGCCCCTGGCCAGCTACACACAGGCAAGGGCATCACAGCTCAGTCATTGCACCACATTTGAGCAATCATCTCCAAGTGTCTACGGTTGAACCTGGGCAGGACAGATAACACTAAGCGATAACAGTGTCAGAGAATCGTAACCTCCTATTAGAGAATAACTAACGTGAGTCAGGGAATATGTAGGAGATCGGTGACCGGCTAGAAGGGGGGGGTTAAATAGTCGTGGCCCCAATGAATCGCTTCCTACGTATTTGTTAATTGCGCAGCGGAAATCTAATACTAAATACAAATACGAAAGCTAAAGATTAAATACTAAGAAAGGAAATGCAAGCCAATACACGTCGATGTAATGTGGTTCGAAGATAGCTTACATCTACTTCACGACTGTCCGTAAGGTGACGATCCCTCAATCCATCGGTGGATTAGTCCCCAGAAACTCCAGCTAGCTCAAACCTCCTTGTGGGTGGAGTAACCTCGCCACAAACTCACCAAGACCTCTTGGACACAAGGGAAACCTTGAGCACTGGTAGACTACTAATTAGACTTTAACCAAGTCCAATTTCGTCAACTATAACTAAGCTCTCAAGCCTTGGTTATATAGGCCATGAGTTGGAAAACCCCGTCTACCAGTCGACTACTAAAATCATCAATCGACTGTCCTCTATGGAGATTTGACCATTATTGTAAGGTTCCACGAGTGATAAATTAAAGCATTTTCAAAGAATGACACATGCATTGACTAAGGAAGGTGTTTACGAAATTTTCTATAAATTATAGAATTTTTTAGAATTTAAAATGAATTTATATGACATGATTCAAGGGGATAGGACCATTAGGCTTATGGATGGCAAGGAGGCCCAATTAAATTAGGAGTTGATAACACTAATCACCCTAAGATAAATTTATAACCCTAGGTATAAGTAGAGGGGATTTGGCTGAAAACCCCCGGGGGATCTCGTCGCACTGCGTTTCCCCAAAATCGCCGACGCCCTTTCTTCCGCCACCCACACCAGCAGTGATGGAGCTCTTCACCAGTGTTTGAGCCCCGACCAGGCGGTGCTTCACAAGGGCAGCTTCTTGGAGGTGTTACGATTGAGCGAGGTGGTCTCCAGCCATTATCGACGGTACAAAACGGTCGGGCGAGGGTTTTCCGCCGGAGGAACGAGAAAGAGAAGACAAGTACCTTTCCTTATGCAATTGTGAGATCTCTGAGGTATGGGATTAGAACCTAGGAGATGCTGGAATGCCTTTTGATGAGCTCCGATGGTTTCATTTCATGATGTTCTTGTCCGATTAGGGTTTCCATGATGCACTCTGCGAGGTTCTAATTCTAGATTGTGATGTTTCTTTCAATTTTCCGTGTGATGGTGAATGATCTTGCCTTCTGTTCGAGTTCTAGAGGAATCGAGTCTTGGTTTCATATTCTTGATGGATTTGCCGGATTTGAATGTCCTAGTTCTTCACGGGATGACTCGGACTCGATTGGTTCTCGCCTTGAAGTTCTTGTTGCGGACCTTACCTTCACACGGTGGTTCGGTATGGGATCTCTGGACAGATGAGTTCGGAATTGAAATGAGTGATGACTGGTTTGCCGATGGATTCGATCCTTGACAACTTGTTGGTGATCTCGGTATGTAGTGAAGGTGTTGTGTTCTCCTTGTTCTGAAATCTCTGTTATGTTCGTTGTGGATGTACGCTTGGATTGTGATGCTCAAGCTCATTTCATGTCATTTTCCACAAGTGCTGGACAAAGTCGGATGCTGGTGTATATTAGGGACGATTAGTCTCTATGAGGATCTGCGATGTTTAGTTAGGAATCAACTCTATGATGGTTTATGGGTGCTTTTGGATTTTAAATCAGTTGGGGGATTTAGCAGATGAATTTGGTAGTGTTTTTGTTTTCCGAAATGTCGTGCACAAATTTAGAGTTTGATTGGAGTTGGTTTATTTATCATTTTTGTTTCCGATCTTGTGAACAGAGTGCGACTAGAATAGATTTGGTGAATATCTTTTGAAGCTGTTTAGGAGTTGTAGATGATTTCGAAGTCTTTATTTTCCTCCCGATTGTTCTTCGAATTTCTTGACAAATCAGCGAGTTGTTTCAGTTTTTATGTGGTGCTATTTACCTTTGTGGTTTTGTTGAAATGGCGATGGCTTTGTGGTTGGGTATTGGGTATTGAGTAACTGTGATTTAGTTATGCTCTAGTTGTGGATAAGCTATTATATTTCATGCATTTTTCTCCCAAGTTGAAATGTTGACAGTGTTGAACCCCGTGGTTGTTTTGATGTGATCAACCAAGTTGGTTAGGTCCTGTTTTGTGTTTGATCCCTGTGCCTGAGTGTGCAGGAGCTTAGGAGCGCAGGAAGTCGAGCGGAAGACGCAGCTAGCGAGAAGGACGGCACGGGAAGGGAGCTGACGGGCTCGGTGTGTCCGAAGGACGAGAGTGCTGCGGAAGAGTACACCGATGGGCGAGAAGAACGTGCGTAGCGTTCGAGGGACGTTAAGCCGAGGAGGAAGACTGTTCGAGGAGAAGGCCGGAAATTGGGTTCGGGTAAGCCCTATTTCGGTTGGCCGCAATCACCCAAACAAAAGGAGCCTCGGAAGTCCAAGCAAAGAAGAAACAGAGCTGAGAAGACTGCTCGAGGCGCCTTCAACCAATGTCGAAGGCGCCTCAAGCTAAGACGCCTCGAGCCTCAGTCTGAGGTGCCTCAAGCACTGAGGCGCCTCAGACTTGCTTTGAGGCGCCTTCAGCCTGGTCAAAATTGCCCGTTCACAGCGGATAGAGTTTTATCTGATACACCGAGTTGGAGGTGTCTTGAATCTTGTTGGAGGCGCCTTGGACTCTCGGGATAAACTTTCCAGGAGATATATAAAAGCCCCAGGAGCTAGGAAATAACCAACAACATAGTATTCAACTCTGTAATCAACTCCTAGCAGTTTGTGAGCTTTCTCAGTGTGTAAAAAGTCTTCTCTGCCTACAGTAAAGGAGACTTTCTTAGTGCGCTCTTTTCATCGCCCTGGATTAACAACCTTCTTGGTTGTAACCAGGTTAACTCCCGAGTCTCTGGTTTACTTTTCCTTTTTGTTTTATTTTAGCTGCTTTTATTTTGAGTTGAAAATTCCGAGAAGGGTATACTTTATTTTCTTATGCAATTCACCTCCCTCTTGTCGGCCTCTGCTGCACCAACAATTGGTATCAGAGCTAGACCGCCTCAGAAGGACTAACTGTCGACTGAAGCACAACGGTCAAGACGATGGCCAGAGCGAATATTCATCCCCTGAAGTTCGACGGAGACTTCGCTACTTGGAAGCGAAAAATGGAGGTATTTTTTAAAACTGAATTTGATATACTTCTAACAATGAAATATGGATATGAAGCGCCAAAAGACAAAGAAGAGTACAACTGGACGAAGAAGGAACAAGCAGATTTCACCGCCAATGGAAAGACTGAGTTCCACCTGCTCAACGTTCTGCCGCCTCAGGAGGGAAGTCGGATCGAAAGTTACGACTCCACGAAAGACCTCTGGGAGAAATTCCTGGAGCTTCATGAAGGTACCTCCGAAGTGAAGCTAGCAAGGCGCGACATCCTCCGGACCCGACTTACGAACCTCCGGATGAACAACGGCGAGAAGATAGCACAACTCCAAGCAAGGATTAAGGAGCTAATCACTCAACTAAGCAACCTTGGAGAAGAAGTAACGAATCGGGACTCGATCCGGTACGCACTCAACGCCTTCCCCAGAACTCCAGAGTGGACCTCCTTAGTAGATGCGTACTACATCTTTAAGGACTTCGACACTGAGCCCACTGTTCCGGGTCTAGTGGAACCCCGGAGCTGTCAACGGGTGTTTAGCGGAACCCCGAAGCCCACTGTTCCGGGTATTTTTAAAATTAAAAAAAATAAGTATTTTATAAAATAAGAAAAATATCTTTATTTCAAAAATATTTTTCATATAAAAAATATCTTTATTTTAATATTTTTAATAACTACTAAAAAGTTGATATAAAATATAATAGCTAAGATATAACTGTTACAGCGACTTAAAATAAAATTTAAAAATACAACTTAATTAAAAAATTATATATATAACACTTTTAAACAAAAATTTATTTATTAATTTGACCAATATCATTTAAATTTAATGAATATCACTTAAAAACATGAAAATTATTATAAATTTATGTTAATAATTATTAAATGTTTGTTCTAATATTGTAATATAATTTTTTTATAAGGTATTTAAGTAGTGTCTCATGTTGGATAAATAAAAGATGGACTTATTATCTAATTATCTAATTGACCCTAAGAAAAAACTATTTCTAACCCTCTATACAAGATATATAGAAACAGATGAACTTTTACCATGGAAACGTCTAAATACTCGTAACATTCCTTTAAATAGATATCTCATGTTCCATATGTAGTCAATCGTTTATCTTTTTCTATAGGGCCGCAATGTATAGACACTGCAGTAGTCTTGTATCTCTATTGCTGGTGGAAAAATAACACTATCTATTTTCCAATTAGTCTCATCTCTTCCTTATGCAAAGACATATCTATGTTATACACGTAGGAATTAAGAAAAGAAAAAAATTAGTCATATATTATTGAATCCAAAATTGATAATTAAAAATATAGAGTATAAATATTTATATAATTTAGTTAAGAAATCCTAAACTCTAAATATAAAAGAGAAAAAGATTAAATTATCCTAAAAGATATAAACAAATAAATATATATAATCTAACATCCCCCTCAAACTCATACAACTAGAAGTATTGAGAGTTTGTCAGATAAAAAATAATACATATTCCGGTTGACCTAGCCTAATTCTAATTACTTTGTTTCAAAGCAAAGATATCCACAGAGACCAGTTCGTCCTATTCAGATATTCACGACCAAGAGGTATTGGATTCTCTTTCGGATAGATCCTGAAAGGAGAAGGAATGCTCGAATGCCAACAGATGTCTGTCTATTCTCTAATTCACCCGCACCGATCCGTTTTGGGAACGTCCAGTGCCAACCCCGGAGCTGTCCACTGTTCCGGGTCTAACGGAACCCCGGAGCTGTCAACGGGCCGGGTGTTTTGTAGGCTTTCGTGACGCTGAGCCATTGGTCGAAATCCGTCTTCAAGTAAACCTCCATCCTTTTTTTTCAGTACGGAAAGTCGTCCCCGTTGAATAGGGGAGGACGCACCGTACTGAAACCTACGATCTGAGACATGATGACCTTGCACACAATAAAGCAGCAACAAACACAATCCCAAGACTTGGTCTTGGATTAGTAGTGCGGGAAGATTTAAGAATAAAAAGAGCCAAATTGGTGTTGCACCAGTTTGTATTTAATTGCAACGAAAAAACTTTCCAAAAAGATAATAATACCATTTTGAAATTATGCGAAAAGACTGAAAATCTGGAAGAGAGAAAAAAAATGGAAAGAAATGTCACCCCCTTGTCTGCCTGATGGTTGCACCAAGTCAGAGCGGTACCTACTCTGATACCACTTGTTGGATCGAATTTAAGATAGGGGGGGGGGTGAATAGCGATTTAAAAATTAATTTCAAAGATATGCAGCGGAAAAAGAAAAGACACAGAGAATCAAGAACACCAAGATTTAACTTGGTTCGGATCCTAGGCCGACTTCTACTTCAAGGCCCGCGGTCGTTGACCGCTTTCGGTGGGCAATCACTATCAATCCATAAAATGGTTACAACTTGAAAGTACAAGTATTAAATGAAGAACAAGTATACCGACAATACAAGGGTGAAGAAAATTAGAAGTCGGATGTCGGAGTAGCAGAGCGCAATTGAAGACTTTGAAGCAGCGTATAGGAGCACACGATGTTCTGTTCGAATTGATTAAAGAGGTTGTACCCCGAGGCTCCCTTTTATAACAACTGTGAGACTGATCCAGATCCTCGATCCTCCTGATCAACTTTGACCCAAAGCGGATCGGTCGATCTATCCCCGGTTCGGTCGACTGATCAGATGAACTCCACCTCATTTGATCCGCTCGCTCCGCTCCGCTCTGGTCAAATCCTATCCAAGGTTCGGTCGACCGATAAACAGGTTCGGTCGATCGATCTGTCTTCTCTGACCCGATCATCTCGGTCCACTCCAGTCGATGATCATCCTTAGTTCGGTCGACCGATACCAAGGTCCGGTCGACCGATCCCCTGGTCGAACCCGGTCCATCCGCTGGAGCTTTGACCTGTCGCTGCTTGGGGGTTTGACCGATCGATCCAGAGGTTCGGTCGACCGATCCCGGTCAGTTCTAACCCCGTATAAAAATGTTAGTTTTCTGCAAAACAGAGTTAGAACAGAAAAAAGAATAGTAATTAGATTCTGTCTCACCGAGACCGGAATCTAGTCAATATCTCGACTTAGAGTTCCGAAATGACTTTAAGTCGGATCAGCGCCTAAGTTCTCTTCCCGAGAACGCGTCCTCACAGTCACTCAACTCCAGTGACTTACCTTCACCCACCTGCCAGACGTCCGGTCAGCCCTTCGACCCGTCTGGACTTCGCGCCAGCTATCTGGTCAGCTCATCGACCTAGCTGGACTTCGTGTCAAACGTTCGGTCGGCCCGTCAACCCATCAACCCGTTTGGACTGTAGGTTCAGTGGAGGCCGGCAAGAGGGGATGAATTGCCTGCACAAATTAAAACTACTCTCCTCGGATCTTTCAATTCATAAATAAAGCAACTATAATAAAATTAAAAGCAGAAATAAAAAGAGACAGAATTTTAACTTGGTTACAACCAAGACGGTTGTTAATCCAAGGCAGTCGAAGATCGCACTAGCAGAGTCTCCTTTACTGTAGGCGGAGAAGTCTTTTTACACACTTAAAATGCTCACTAGTTGCTAGGAATGACTACAGAATTCATTTCTTGAGTTGTTGTTTATTTCCTAGCTCCAGGGGCCTTTATATAGCTCCTGAAAAGTCTATCCCGAGGGTCCAAGGCGCCTCCAACGAGAGAAGGGATAAAACTTTATCCAAACAGCTCAACGTTCACTTCTGCTGGGTCCGAGGCGCCTCCAACAGGCATTGAAGGCGTCTTCAAGCTGGAGGCGCCTCCAAGCCTGATGGAGGCGCCTCCAAGCTGGTTGGCAGCTTTTCCAGCTTGCTTGCTTCTTTATTTCGTCTTCCGAAGTTCCGTTCTTTTGGGTGATTCCGGCCAATCGAAATAGGGCTCACCCGAACCCAATTTCCGGCCTTCTCCTCGAGCAGGCTTCCGTCCGGCTTCTCGTCCCTCGAACGCCGCGCACGTTCTTCTCGTCCACCGGAGTACTCTTCCGCAGCTCTCTCATCCTTCGGACGCACCGAGCTCGTCGGCTCCCTTCCCGTGCCGTCCTTCTCGCTAGCTGCGTCTTCCGCTCGACTTCCTGCGCTCCTAAGCTCTTGCACACTCAGACACAGGTGTCAAACACAAAGCAGGACCTAACCAACTTGGTTGATCACATCAAAACACCCACAGGAACCAACAATCTCTCCCTTTTTGGTGTGCATCTACCCAAGTTCAAGTTAGGGTTAAAATAGACAGAAAAGTAATTTTAAAAGAAAATTACTAAACTAACATATTAAGCATCAGTTTGCAATAAATAAAATTGCAACTACTAAATTAAGAGTTAACCAGAAAAAAAGTAATTTTAATTTTAAAAAATTCTCTCCCCCTAAACATGTACTTCTCTAAACTTGTACATTTCTCTCCCCCTTTGATCACAGCAAAAACGGGGTAACAGAAAAAAAATTTAGCAAAAATTTTTAAGTTAGAAAAATTTCTAATTTAAGATGAAAAAATATCTAAGTAAACTGAATTTATAGAATTTTCAAAAATAATTTTTTTTAAAAAAAAATTCTAAGTAAAATGAAATTTTTGGAAAAAAAATTCTAAGTAAAATTTCTAAGTGACAAAAGAATTCTAACTAAAATGATTTGTTTGAATTTTTTAAAATAATTTCTAAGTAAAAAAATTGATTTTTAGAAAAAAAATTCTAAGTAAAACTTTCAAGAGACATTTTTCTAGATAATTAAAAAAAATAAATTTCTAAGGAAATGTTTAAAAACTTTTCAAAGCATTATTTAATTCTAATTTTAATATTTTTATCAGAAAGTTAATTAAACATTTTTATTTCGATATTTTGGCTTCCAGGTCATGGCGAGACACTAGGCCTTCTTGTTTATTGGAGCAACAACCACTTACTTAGATAAAGCTTCCATAAAGAAACTCAAAGTTTAATTTTCTTACTGTAAGCTTTTAATTAAATAAATTAATTTAGCACAGATTTCGGAACCCAATAAAGGTTCCTTCCCACAGGGTTATTCAAAAATTTAGGGGGTACATAGTTCTTGGGTACTCTTCTAAGTTGACCCTGATGATTTCTAATGTATCAATTCAATTTTTCATAAATTCTAACTTTTGATTTTGGAAATTTATTTAAGCATGCATAAGTTTTTAAATTCTTAATTTCTAATTTTAGATTATCATTTTTTTTATTTTAGATTATCGTACATCTCAAGTGGATATGCTTTAGCTAATTTTATTTTCAATTCAACATTTTCTTTTTCTAATTTGAATAAATCTTTAGAAAGACATTTAATAAATTGAAAGAACTGAGTCGAGGTTAGGTTACGTACCTTACTTACCTGACTCGGTGATTCTCTCCCTTCATCGTCGCTTTCTTCTTCTGATGATCCTCCCCCGTCATCTATGCTCATCTCTGAACTTGAGTCATCTTCAGGAAGATGGTTGGCTACCAACGCTAATCCGGAGAAGGCTTCGATGTCTGATTCGGAAGAGGACGAGTCTGACCAAGTGGCCTTCAGGTTCTTGTGCTTGGAGGATTATGGCTTCTTGTACTTGACCCTTTCCTTTGCTTTCTGCTTGCTCTTTAATTTCGGGCAGTCATCCTTGATGTGCCCTTCTTCGTTGCAGTTGTAGCAACGAACCGTTCTCTTTTTTCGCTCATGCTTCTGCGATCTAAATTTGTTAGATTTAAAAAACTTATTAAATCGTCTTACCATTAGTGCAACTTCGGATTCGTCGATTGAGGCTTCGGAGTCAGAATCGTTTGTTCTTGCCTTCAAGACATTGTTTTGACTTGCTTTCTCCACTTTAATGGGCTCTGCAATCCGAGATTCGTGAAGTTCAAATGTAGAAAACAAACTTTCTAAAGTATTTACCTCGAAGTCCTTAGAGATGTAATATGCATCTACTAAGGAGGCTCACTCTGGAGTTCTGGGGAAGGTATTGAGCGCGTACCGGATAGAGTCTCGGTTCGTTACTTCTTCTCCAAGGTTGGTTAGTTGCGTGATCAGCTCTTTGATCCTTGCTTGGAGTTGCACTACCTTCTCGCCTTGGTTCATCCGAAGGTTCGTTAACTGGGTCCGGAGGATGTCGCGCCTCTCTAGCTTAGCTTCCGAGGTACCTTCGTGAAGCTCCAAGAATTTTTCCCAGAGCTCTTTCGCGGAGGAGTAGCTTCCGATTCGATTTACCTCTTGTGGTGGCAGCACGCTCAGCAGGTGGAATTCTGCCTTTCCGTTGGTAACAAACTCGGCCTGCTCCTTGCTCCACTGATGCTCTTCTTTGTCTTTTGGAATTTTAAAACCATATTTCATAGTTAGTAAAATATCGAAGTCGGTTTTGAAGAATACCTCCATCCGGTGTTTCCACGTCGCGAAGTCTCTGTCGAACTTCGGGGGATGAATATTTGCTCCGGCCATCGTTTTGATCGTTATGCTTCAGTCGGCGGTTAGTCCTTCTGAGGCGGTCTGGCTCTGATACCAATTGTAGGTTCAGCGGAGGTCGGCAAGAGGGGGTGAATTGCCTGCACAAATTAAAACTACCCTCCTCGGATCTTTCAACTCAAAAATAAAGCAACTATAATAAAATTAAAAGCAGAAATAAAAAGAGACAGAATTTTAACTTGGTTACAACCAAGACGGTTATTAATCCAAGACAGTTGAAGATCGCACTAGCAGAGTCTCCTTCACTGTAGGCGGAGAAGCCTTTTTACACACTTAAAATGCTCACTAGTTGCTAGAATGACTACAGAGTTGATTGCTTGAGTTGTTGTTTATTTCCTAACTCCATGGGCCTTTATATAGCTCCTGGAAAGTCTATCTCGAGGGTCCAAGGCGCCTCCAACAAGATCCAAGGTGCCTCCAACGAGTGAGGGGATAAAACTTTATCCAAACAGCTCAACGTTCATTTCTGCCGGGTCTGAGGCGCCTCCAACAGGCATTGAAGGCGCCTTCAAGCTGGAGGCGCCTCCAAGTTGGCTGGCAGCTTTTCCAGCTTGCTTGCTTCTTTGTTTCGTCTTCCGAAGTTCCGTTCTTTTGGGTGATTCCGGCCAACCGAAATAGGGTTCACCCGAACCCAATTTCCGGCCTTCTCCTCGAGCAGGCTTCCGTCTTGCTTCTCATCCCTCGAACGTCGCACACATTCTTCTCATCCACCGGAGTAATCTTCCGCAGCTCTCTCGTCCTTCGGACGCACCGAGGTCGTCGGCTCCCTTCCCGTGTCATCCTTCTCGCTAGCTGCGTCTTCCGCTCGACTTCCTGCGCTCCTAAGCTCCTGCACACTCAGACACAGGGATCAAACACAAAGCAGGACCTAACCAACTTGGTTGATCACATCAAAACACTCACGGGGACCAACATGGACTTCGTGCCAGCTATCCGGTCGGCCCGTTGACTTAGCTGGGCTTCGTACCAGACATCCGATCAGCCCGTCGACCTGTCTGGACTTCTCCTGCGCACTCAATCAAAGTGTTAGACAACACCAAAACTAGCTTACCCTAATTTGTCATTCATCAAAATCTGAGTTAGACCGTTAGTGCTAACCGCACCAACAGTTAGTACTTGAAGAAAGTAACAAAACTTGAAGGTGGATGACAAGGATGGTCGTCGGGCCCAGGGATGCAAAAGCTTAGTCTTTTGAGAGCTTTAAGCTAAATTGCACTAACTTAAGGTCACTCTTATTGACATTGGAATGGAAGAAAGTATACCAGGGGCCTAGAGTTTCTTGAGCCATAATCGAAAAATGTAGGAGCAAGCGAGAAGGGAAAGCGAACACTTATGGAGGAAGCGCACAAAGGCTAACGCAAGCGAGCAAAGAAGGAGAAGTTTGGAGAAGAGGGAGCGCCAATGAATAGATGCTCGTTGTCTTTAGGGTTTTTAAACTAAAACCTTTAAGATATCTGGGGAAGTGAGCCGAGCAATTAAAACAGTGTTGCAAAAGATAGCTATCGAATTAGAAGAAAGGGAGCACTATCGAGTCTCATGCAGAAAGTGTGCATCAGTCATTGTATCAAAATGAGTCAATTAGACATGTGTCAGTTTCCTATGAAACGTCATATATGATGGGAGAGATAGGGAAATCATGAGACCTGATAAGGGGTAATTGACACCACACCTCGATGACCGACAATTCCATGCGGCTACATTGGAAAAAGGAGTAGGTGGTAGTGGAAAAAGTGGGGCAGGATCTGGCGCCTCATCCTAGCATCAGAATAAGAGTGAGATTCAAATTTACACAACATCCAGTTATGCGGTAGAAGTCATGTTCACCTTATTCCCCAAGGGCCACGGGGGTCAAGTCTGTGGGCATGTTTTCTTTGATCAGAATGACCGCCTGATTGGCTTTTCAGATTCTTGCCCCAGTGCAAGTTATAAGCGATCATGACTCTCATGACCAATGACCTCTCGGTCGGGTGTCAGACTCTCGTCCCAGTGTGAGTTATAAGCGAGCATGACTCTCGCGACCAATGACCTCTCGGTTAGGTTCTAGACTCTTGCCCCAACACAAGTTACAAGCGAGTAGGGCTCTCGCGACCAACGACCTCTCGGTCGAGTTCCAGACTCTCGCCCTAGTGCAAGTTATAAGTGAGCATGACTCTCGCGACCAATGACCTCTCAGTCAGATTCCAGACTCACCCCAGTGCGAGTTATAAGCGAGCATGGCTCTCGCCACCAACGACCTCTCGGTTAGGTTACAGACTCTCGTCCTAGTGCGAGTTATAAGTGAGCAGAGATCTCGCAACCAACGACCTCTTGGTCGAGTTCCAGACTCTAGTCCCAGTGTGAGTTATAAGTAAGTGTTGCTCTAGCGACCAACTACCTCTCGAGCAGCATTCTAGACTCTCGCCATAATGTGAGTTATAAGCGAATATGACCCTTGCGACTACTTATTAACGAGCTGGGTGTTTTCTCTAATACGATACCCTCCTCAATCATCGCCTTGCCCTACACCTACCTCATTCTTTAGCACATCAGGCATTCGGTTCGAGAGGAGAAGTAAATAAGACTAGAGCTTGAGTCCAATCAGTCGGCTACACCTCCTTCAACTAGACTTGGAGGGGAGACTTGTGATATGGTGCATAAATGAGGGACCCGATAATGCCAGAAAGTCAATGGTCAAGAGGACGTGGTAATCAACAGTTAAGGGAAGGTGGTAGTTCAGTTTTCTCGCTTCACCCTTCGTATAATTTCTGATCGGTCACAGACAAGTCTGGTCGTCAGGGCTGAGCCCCAGGCCTGAGTTTTAACTAGTTCCCGACCGGCTACCTACTGCTCAACTTATCCAAGCTCAGTTTCTACATATGACCCTGACGCATATGCCAGACAATCTCCAACCGGCTCTGCACCTGTCGGGTCATGCAGGCTTAGCCTCGGTCATAGCTTTAGATGATTCCTGGCCGGTTCTGCATAGCTCATTCTCTTCATCTCGATCAGGCTACCTACTGCTCAACTTATCCAAGCTCAGTTTCTACATATGACCCTGATGCATATGCCAGACAATCCCCAACCGGCTCTGCACCTGTCGGGTCATGCAGGCTTAGGCCTCGGTCATAGCTTCAGATGATTCCTGGCCGGTTCTGCATAGCTTATTCTCTTCATCTCGATCAGGCGTAGTCCCTTGATAGCTCTTGGCCGGCTGCACACAAGCTAGGGCATCAAGGCTCAGTCCTTGCATCGCATTTTGAGCAATCATCTCAAGCTGTCTACGGTTGAACCTAGGCAGGATGGATAACACTAAACGACAACAGTGTCAGAGAATCGTAACCTCCTATTAGATGATAACTGTCGTGAGTCAGTGAATATTCCAGTGTTCTGCCATACACTAAGAGTGGAACCTTCCTCCTACCAATGGTAGAATGCAGGACATCCTCCCTCACCTGACATGCCCTGACACCCAACATTCTCCGGCAGCGTGCAGGCTCAAAAGGCAAGCAGAACCATATAAAAGGGAGGTCCTCTTCATTGACCAGGTACGTGCACATCCGCACGCATCTTCAGTAGTTCCTTTTTCTTCCTTCCTTCGTACACTGCTTTGTCGGAAAAAGGATCTAACTTGAGCATCGAAGGGCCTGCGCCAGGGACCCCTTCCCTGATTTTTGGTCTCTAACGCTCCGTGTGCTTGTCTAGGTGTGTGCATGACCCAAGGTCCACCGGTTCCGTTATCACAAACATCTGGTACCACGAGGGGGTCCAAGTTCCGACGCACACATTGGTTAAACTTGGAGTAAAACTGTTAAGTATCATTTCCAATCCAAGTTAATTAATTTCTGAAGAGCAATTTGGATTAATAATGTTACGCATCGTTTGCAATCCAAGTTTAACTTCAGTAGAGCACATATGTAGCTAGGTTAAGTTCTGTACTTGTACAATTTTTTGTACAGGGGAACAAAAAACGGAATCCAGGTGTAGTAACCAACAAGGGTGTGTCAAAATCGCCGCTCCATCAATGCCGACACCACCTTCGTCGGCTTTCGTCTGACTCAGCTTCTAGACAGGATCACCCAGGATTCGTCGAGCCAAAGACTTTGATATCTAGTGGTAACTAAAAATTAGATTTATGATCTATATATTCATCCATTGGCACTGCAAATCAGTCACAAACTTGCATACATCAGATGATTTCTAGGGTTGAGCCCCAAACTCTGTTGGGCAGGAACATAACAAATAAGCAAGATGATTAAGGATCAGCTTAATTCCTTCCAAGATCTGAAAACACTAGAGAAACTATTATGTTAAATCACCATTTAATATAATGAAACCAAATCAACATAGAAAAAATAAACGAAGTTATTTGTTTTGCAAGAGAAAAACTCAACCTTCTTCCAGTTGCCAAACCGCCATCAATGAATCATTTGGCTAAAGAAAGAAAAAAGAAAAAGAAAATAAAAACTTGGTGCTCCACCAGTAGATCGAAGCTTCAACATGATCGGCATGCCCTTATCCAACCAGGCCTGGAGAGGATACATGGAGTACTCAGATCATGCTGGCAGCTTGAGCTTCTCATGCATGGTGCACCACTAAAAGGTTCTCTAGCAGTCTCTAAGGCAGGATCTTGGAAGGAAGAAGGTAGAAGGCATAGGAAGAAGGAAGTAGGAAGAAGAAAGAAGGCATAGGAAGAAGGAAGAAGGCAAAAAGGAGAAGAGATATATAGGGGAAAAAAAGGAGCATTTCTGTTCTTTTGATAAATGTTAATCCTCAAACAGTTTGGTGTAGTCAGGGCATAACTATAAGGAGAGAGTGGAGAGAGAGTGTGACTGCCCCTCTCATATTTTATTAAAAACTAATGTATGTATATTTGAAAGTTCATTCATCACGTCAAAAATTAAAATTGATCATATATTTAAAAAGCCCGTGATTTAAGTTATCCATTAGGATTACTTCTACGAGAAAATATAACAATTTGAAATATTAAATATTGAATTTTAAAAATAAAATATATAATAGGACATGAAGTAAGAAAGCAAATTAAAATTGAATCGAATTCAAACTAAATCGAACGAATAGATATGGAGATAAGGATTATGTTGGCTCAAATCAGGATTAATTTGAAGTTGAGTTATAATCAAATTAAGTTTAATATTTAAACGAGTTTGATTGATTTAAAAAGAATTAGAATATTTTTGATGAACTTTTCATTATTTTCTCTCCCTCTTCTACCTACGCAAGTTGCAGCCCCTTCGTCCCTTCTTTTTTTTTTTTTTCCTTTCTCTTCTTCTCCATTTGCTTCTTCTCTTCTCTTCTCGAACATAAAGTAAAATTATAATTTTTTCCTCATCTCTTCTAAAGCACAAGAATTCTCTTTTCTTCTCTTTTCTCTTCTCCAGTAAATAATAAATGCAGCATAAGCAACTGCCCTCTTCCAACAGAAGATTGAGCAACCCTAAGTCCTCAACTCCTGTATTTTTTAAGATTTTATTATCATCATAATATTAGTCATGTTTTATCTTATCTTCATCTCTTTTATGGTAAGACTAGTCATATTTTTTTAAATTAAATTGGCCACACCACTGGGTGTAGTGCATACATCATTCAAGGAGTTCTGCAGAGAATGGTGGTCAGCAGCCATTAATTATTCTCCTCCCACTACTCTTCTTCTTTTGTCAATAAAACAAAATCAGTCACAGTTGCTAAAGAAGCGAGCAAAAAACCGAGATGGGAGCTGAATATTTCAGTAATAATGACGGGGAGCACGATTTGGAAATGGAGATTACGAAGGAGAAGAAGAACATGCCTGTACCGCTCCTTCTTTGCCTTCTTCATCTCTATCTTTATGAGCTAAATTAACATTAAAAGAACATCATCATTATTATTATTATTTAAGGCACACATTACTTCTTCTATTTATGAGGACGAGTAAACTCGTCTTTTGCCACCAATGTGTATTATTAATATTATTATACTTATATAAATAATAATATACATGAAAAATATATGTTGTAAATAAAAACTATCTACAACATTTAAACACAAATCATGTTGTTAAAATTAAATATTAACGGTTAAAGATTTATAAATCCTCATATATCGCATATTTCACAATTGTGAACATTAATATCTTATTATTTTACTTAGCGTGGGGTTGATGGTTGAACCTTACTATTAATTAAGAATCCAATCCTTTAATAATTAATCTTGACGAAACTCAAAATTAAATTATATTAATGTCATTTTTTTCATACGGACAATAATTTTAAATCTTATTAATATTTTTTTTAATTATTTTTTTATAAAAAATATACATTCTCTTTAGTTCCACATATTAAGATTCACAATATGAGAAATTTTTATAAATACTTTAGATTAATTAACGACATTAAAAAATATATCTTTCTCGATTTTTTGACTAAGATTAAATATAGTATTTAATTATCAGTTTAATATCTGATATAAAAAATTAATTAAATTTTTGACAAGTGAATGTTCATTACATTAACTTATTGTTGGGGTTTATGGACATGGGACATTAATTTAAGCATATTCATCTATTATATTACACATGTGCGTGATAACTAATATAGTAGGATAATTGTTTGAGTTTTGATATTATATTTGTTTCAATTTTAGTTCATGATATTAATTACAATTACATAGCGCACTGTAAGACTTTTAAAAGTGTATAGTTATATAGCGTACAATATAGATTGTGGATAGAATAATAGCACGTTGTCAATTGACAAATATGTTGCAGTGATAAGAATTAGGGTTGCAAATGAATCGTGCTGACTTACGAGTATTTTAAGTCGGTTTAAAAAATATTCGATTCGTATTTGAATTTATCGAATTCGAGTCAAACTCGAACAAGGTTCAACTTTTTTTCGAACCCAAATTATATTATTCGAGTCACTCGTGAGACTTAATATTTATTAATATAAATTAAATATATATTAAATAAATAAATTTCAAACTTTTCGAACAATAATTCGAATAGTTCATCAACATGTTCGAATATTTCAAGCCGAACTCAAACATGAGTCCTAATTCGAACCGAACTCGAACTAAATATTTTGAATTTTTTGAACTTCGAATTGACCTCGAACTTAAATATACGATTCGAATTTAAACTTTAAATTTTTATACATATTCGATTCGATTAGTTTACACGTCCATGGAAATTAATTGATTAGTGTATGATTCTTAATAGTTTGCACAAATACTAGTGTCACGTGCGACGCCTATAATTAATTAATTTTAAAATATGTGAATATTAATGTTTTTTTCAAATATAGAACAAAATGTTTAATATTCAATATTCAAAAACATATAGCAAAGATATTATTGAAATTGTGTTTTTCCATTATTTTTATAGTCAAACTCATTAATTATTAGTTATTACATCATAATTATTATTTTTAATCAACTTTTCTTCAATATAAATTATCATAGCATCTATTAAAAATTCTTCTACTATTTTGTATAAAAAGTTATTTTAACATGTTTCATAGTCAAAAATGTTCATTCTATTATTATTATTATAGAAATAGAAAGAATAAAAACTGAGATGAATCTATCAATTAAATAAATATATTATATTCAATATATAAGTAAACTATATAGTTATAATGGATGAGCTATAAAAAAAAATCAGTCAATCAAATTATAAATTCTTAACTTATTATTTATATCAATTAATTTTGATATAATTTAGAAATAGTGGATAAATTTTGAAATTTTTCATAGCTAGCAACATCAAATTTATAGTGATCAAATTACATTCTTAATCAATAATAAAAAGACTAATGATACTAGTCTTATAAATTTTTTCAAATAATATAAGGCAAGATCCATATAGTGGTGCAATACTATTCATCTTACCCGCTGCTATCTAAGAAATGTTAGGACATTGCTCTAAGAGCATTCACATCAATTACCCTAAACTAAACTTTTATCTTAAATTTTACATTTTGCATTAAAAAAATATCCGCATCAGGTATCATACTCATTCCCTAAATATACATTTTATAAATAGTAGTTCTTTAAATTTAGGGAATGGATTTCATTCCCTAAACATTAAAATACTATTTCTCTCTCCTCCCTTTAATAATAAAAAAATTCTCTCTCCTTCCTCTATTAATAAAAAAATTCTCTCTCCTCTATTTCTTTCCTCCCTCTAATAATAAAAAATATGAAGGAAAAAAAAAATAATAAAAAAATAAACATATGACAAATTATAGGGAAGCTGATGTATCATGCAGTGGAAAATAGATATCTAAATTTAATAAAGTAGTTTTTTTACCCTAAATTTTAGATTTTGAATGAGGATACTGATGTAGATGGTCTAACCTTCGTCCATACTCCATAAAACTAACTTCAGTTAGAAAATATAAAATTCAAAGAATACAGATAATTAACTTTCGATCAAGCTAAGGGTACACCAATCAAGAGCCTTGAGAGTTGAACTATCAAGAATTATGAGTAAACTGGTAAAATTGAATAATTAATCATCCTAAAAAAAAATAAATAAGATTTGACATTAGATTAATATATGTTAAATAAAAGTATGAGAAATAATCTATATCTATATACCTGAACTTATGTCGCTCATTGTCTGACAAGGCAATGGATTAGTTGCCGCTCGTGAAGCGATTACTTATTGCTTGACGAGACAGCACCTGCCTCACGAGCAGCCATCGCTCGTTGCCTCATCAACCACCTCTCGAGCGCCCGGTGACAAAACTTTTGGTTATTGAAAAAAAATTAAAATTACATTTGAACGGTAAATTACTTGCTTACTGCGGAGAGAACACGACACGGTCCTACAGACAAGTTTAGGATAAAAAATTAAATAAATTAGAGTTAATATATTTATTAACTTATATAAATATAATGTCATTTATAAATTTTGTGAATCTAATTGATATTTTAATTTTAAAATTATTTATTTTTAATTTGATATTATGAAATTTGCGTACGGAGTGACTTTGTTTATGATGGGGATGAAAAAAATATAAAGATATTATTTTATTTTTTTATAAAGTAGTTAGGACTGGCTAAGTGGCTCCGCCCTTGTCCGAGAAGACCTCGATGAATCTCCTACTTGATTGGCCACCGCTCTAGTGCTAGCGCCGTCATTTTCTTAGTCGCTATCAGATTATTACGGTATAATTATTAAAACTATTTTCCAAATTTTTTAATAAAACAAAATAATTGCTTTGACATAGATTACATATTATTATTATTATAATAAGTTCCGTAAAATAAGGGAAAAAAACTTAAATCAATTGCTTTCATTGAGATTTGAACTCAAGACCTCCCGCTTACTAAACGGGTGCTCTAACCAACTGAGCTATGAAAGCTATTGTTATTAAAAATAAAATAATTTATATATATAATTAATTATACCAATGAGAAGTGTCACGTCTCTGCGGATTTACCAATTTGGTCTCCCTATTTCGAACACAAAATTTGACCTCTGTCGCTCCTCTCACTCGTCCGGCGAAATCACCTCCTCCTGCATGGCGATTAGATCTCTTTCCGTTTGATTTCGTCGATCGCGGTGAAGTATCGTCCGATTTCTGTACGAGATCGACGGGAAAAGGCGCAGAGGAGCAGCGGAAGTTGGCGTTCTAGGGTTCCTCGTTCGGGAATCTTCCTGCGGTATGGTTCAGTCGTCGGACTCCAGCAAGCGCCGAGCTGGTTCCACCCCGCACCCGGATCCTTCCCCGCCGAAGGTGAAGTTGGAAGTGGAGGAGTCCTTGGACGACGAGCGCAGCCCTCTGCACAAGAGATCCAGGGACGCGAGCACTTCGAGTCAGCAGGTAGACGAGTCACTTCTCTTTCAAATCAAAATTGTTGGTATTTTGAACATTTATTTTGATTCGAATCTCATGATCCGGAGAAAAAGAACATTTTTGTTTTTTCCTTTTCTTCTCCCTCTTGGAACATCTGCCAAGAATTAGTCTGTAGCGTTTGAAAAGAGGTAATTCCAGCTTCTGATGCTACCTTGGTTCAGGCTCTGTACAACAATGTGCTTGGGGAACCTGGACCGCTGGGCCTCCGTCTAAGGAAAAGTCCGTCTCTTGCTGATTTGATTCAGATGAGGCTTTCTCAAGCAAAGGCAGGTAGCACTTCTTGCGCCACTAACTCGAAGAGCTCGGAAGTTGGTGATGCTAAAGAATCAAAGTCCTCAGCTGCTTCGAGCTCAACTAGCAAGATCAAAGCTTCGAATTTTCCTGCATCATATTTGAAGATTGGGGCATGGGAGGTGCGGATTTTATTAAGGAAATTTTTGGTGGTTTACGTAAATGATGCAGCTCTCCTCTTCTGTCATCAAAGATCTTGTCTATGCATTATTCTAGTGCTCTATTCTTGTATTTCCAATCTATTCAATTGTTCTGTTTTACACAGAAATTACTTGTTCGTTCTTTTCTTCCTATTTGTGTTCATATCTCTCTGTGAGATGGTCCAAGAATTCTGATGAAGGTTTTACTTGCCTTTATTCTTTATGTTTCACGTGCAATTCTTAGCGAGTAATCTAACATAAGAACATAGTACATTTCAAGTCAATGTATTTTCTTGTCGAGGGTGCATTACATGGATGCTTGATGGTGAATTAGTACATCCTAATTTTCTTATCTTTTTGTGAAGTAATCCTTTACCAGATTGGTTGAGTTTGTGGAAAGTTCACCATGTTCTATTGGCAAACAGTGTATTTCTAGATACGAAGGTGATCTAGTGGCAAAGTGCTACTTTGCTAAACATAAACTTGTATGGGAAGTTCTTGAAGGTGGCTTGAAGAGCAAGATCGAGTTTCACTGGTCTGACATTACCACCATTAAGGCAACATTTTCTGAAGGTGTCAATGGGACTTTGGAAATTGTGGTAAGATTTTTTCTCCCCCTCAATTTTTGTTGGTTGTATGATGGTCATTTCCTCTTGGTAACAAGTTAGCAATTTTTTTTAGTTAGCAAGACCGCCGCTTTTTTTCCGCGAGACTGATCCCCAACCAAGGAAGCATACACTATGGCAAGCGACTCAGGATTTTACCAATGGCCAAGCAAGCATACACAGGTACATGTAATTTGTATTTTTTCTCATCTAACTGAGATTGACCTCTTGTTGCTTTTGATGCTTAACTGGGAACTAACCTAGGCCTTTGGGTCGGTAGTATGGTTTAATCTTTGGTTCTTATTATCAGCACTTTAATAAAAGATAATCAATTTTTTTCTTTGTTAAATATTCTTCTGAGAGCCTTTTTGGTGGAAGAAAATAATTAGAGTTGTGATGTTCATGAATTGATGTTTTGATGGTGGATTTCATTGAGAATGAACTGACCTCTATTGTCAATTTTCCTGATTTGGAAACCACACCTGTTTATTACAAATGCACAAGATTTTTATCGCCTATTATAGGCCATATAGCATTTTCTTCTCAATATTCATATGAAGTACTCTTTTGCATATACACACATTCATATACAATCACATCTTCAATTGACTTATTCGATCAAGTTATTTTATTGTGGGGTTAGATCAGACCAGTTGGAAGAAGATTAACCATTGAGTTTATAATGTTTAACATATTGAAATATGAAACAAAGACAATAACACTAGAAGGAAGAGATTTCTTTACAAAATGGGATGTGATAAATGGGAGGAAATAGTTTTTTCAATTGCTGCACCACAAGCAGAATTCGTTAATCGGAGTTCATAATTTTTTTCAACATTGATAAGTAGTTGAGAGAAATTCTGTGCATCTTTGTTATAATTTTTGAATTTGTAAGTTTTGATTTAGCTCTTAACAAATTAGTTTAAATTATATTGTATATGCATATAATTAATAATATTATTTTTTTTATGATGATCTGTAACATAAAATATATTCTGTGTGGTTACCCAATTTCATGTTGTGTTCTTTGACTTTACAATTCGAAAATAGATTACTTTGGGCTTCAGATATTAGAGTATAATTTGATCAAACATATTTAAATTAAGTTTGGTGAGATATAGCAGATGTTGCTTACATTTTCCATTGTTGCTGAAGGTATATGTTTGCCTCCTATCTCAAAATGTTTGAAACATAGATAAAGCTGAATTTTCATACTACGAGCTTCCATAGATTATATGCTAATTGACTCGTACCTTTATTTATATTGTTGTGAAATATAAATATTCTCCAGCCTAAGCAATAGACTGAAAGATTTTTTTTTTTTTTTTTGTTAACTTCTTTTCTACTGCAGAAAACGTTAGTTTTTAGTTTTGGATACTTACTGATGTGTTATTGCTGTTAATAATGTTGCGGTATTTCTCTTTTCCATCTGGTTGAAAACCATATGCAATGCGACATGTTCTGTTTTATCATCATTGTAACTTTATCTAAATGGATGCTGCAGGAGGCATCTCCTTCAATGTTCGCAAACTTTGTTGAGCAAGAATTTTGAGAAACTTATCGACTGTGATCCACGTTTGAAGCTCCTCAGTCAGCAACCAGAGACGATATTAGAATCTCCTTACTTTGACCCTCAGTTCTCAGTTTACGAGGATCAAGATGATTCTAATCATTTTCAAGATGTTATTAAAGATAATTGTGGAACCACTTTCTCGGGCTTTTGTGAACCTGGTTCCCCTTGCGCAACTTCTTCGATCTCCAATAAGACTGAAACACGGGATTCTTTTGGGAGAACTCCTGATTTTGATTCGCAGGACACTCCTTCGCCGTGCTCAGGTAATAAGATAAGCTCTGGTATTGTACTATCATTACTTTTTGGTAATTCTTCTGTTCTAAGATAAGCTATTGCTATTGAGAATCATTCAGGTAACGCCTTGGTCTTCTATAATTTTGACACCAATGTCATTGTAGGAATTGAAGCTCGGTCAGGGGAAGAAAATATGGGCAAGGATATGGATTCAAGAATCCAAAACTGGTGGGATCGATTGAAACTGCCTGGAATCAGAGGGTCTATGTCCATGACCGATCTTGTAAACCACTTAGATCATCACATCTCTGAGCAGATGGCTTCAGGCAACACGTCATTGCCTAGCAACACCCTGCCCGACAGAGAGATGCTGGAAGATATAGCACACTATCTTCTCAATGATTCCCAGTCTTCTGCTGCTTCATCAGATGAACAATCCATCATCTCAAGGGTCGACTCCCTTTGCTGCCTGCTCCACAAAGATACGGCAGCAGGTACAAAACTAAATTCCAAAATGAAAGATAGTGATGACACTCAAGCTGGTGCAGGATCTGACGAAGAACCTTATTCAACTCCAGAGGCTGAGCTTGCTGATGGTGCACAACCACCGTTATCGAGAAAAGAATCATATGGGGAGCTTCTGATACTTCCTCGAATAGCCTCGATGCCGCAGTTTTTCAATGTACCTGATGATGCAGAAAAATAACCCAGATAAACCGCCTACCCTTAATTTTTGTATATATTAGGGTGGCCACTGTTTGCTCTCTGTAGGTTCTGAAAGCCTCAACTTTTTTTAAAAATTTTTTTTGCAATGAATATGAAAAACACAAAGTGTTTATGAGATCCTTTTTGCAACTTCAAAGAAATTATTGTACATTTCTTCCAATTTGATGATTATGCAGGTTGCCCTGAGAGTATTTGAACAGGTTTATTACATTGTTCCATGTGTTGCTGAAAGAATTAACGGAAAAAACCTGATTTACATAAGTGATGATCTGTTTTGACCTCCAACTAATTAGATGAGCACATTTTGTAGATTTATAAATCCTATTCTAATAATGAGACTCATGAAAAGGTGAAGTATTCAATCCCACCCTGAGCTGGCCGAATAAACTAAGAAGAGAGGGTGGAAAAACACAAACTACAAAAACAGATAAATAGGTTGATGGAGCAGGTATAAGTCCAACATAATGAATGAGATAGATCCTTTGTTTATAGAATCAAACAATAAAAATGGTCAAAAGAATTAGAAAGATTTGAAGAATGAAATAGATCTTTCCATTTTCCGCTGAGTTAAACACACAAGGTTCATTTACCGTATATCACGCTCAAGCATTCAGACACCAGCTTCCAACACAAGAATTTCAGGATTGAAATCATCACTCAAATCAAAGTGGGTAATAAGTTTTCTTTCCTACAAATGATCAATCCAACCTAAGTGCAAGCTTCAAGAATCGAAATGCCATAGCTTTTTTCATTGATAATGTAAGTAATACATTTCTCCAGATGACTGAAAATCGTGATTGTAAAATATAATGAACAAGCTGCATTAATCCTCTATGATACTCAGATTAACTTTTCGGCATCTTTAAGCAACAACTGTGATTCGTTTCCATAATCACGAATGGACCTTTTGCCGCAAGAAGATTCTACTGTCTGCTGCATCCATATTTACATCAGGTAGTTGCATGATCACCTTATTCTGATTAATAAAACCAAAACACAAAGTACCTGTGTATGAAAAGACACTGTCAATGTTGTGTGGATCGATAGCTAATCCAGTGTGATGAGTAGCCAAAACAACTGATAGGAAAGAAAGATACGAACTTATTGCTATGAATCTCAATTAGTGTCCTGGTGCGGCTAAACACTTGCGGAAACTTCTGGAACTGGCTTTTCCTTTTTCTTTGACTGCTCCTGTGTTTTCTGAACAATTGCTTTGTTTGGCATGAGAACCATGAAGATGTTTCTTTCGCTGAAGTTTTTGCTCTCCTCAGTTGCCAACTAAAAGACCAAAAAAATGGAAATGAGGAGCTGAAAGACAGCTGTTAACAATATGGCAGATCGGGGTTTTAGTCCTGCACAAAATGAAATGTGCCGGTGGTGCCAATGGCATATTGAGGTGGTGTCAATTGTCACCAATCAGTAGGAACTAAGAGGGATACAGACGAAGAAATGGGAGAGGAACCTCATGGAAGATCTCATTAGCAATCTCCAATTTGTGGAAGCCTCTACCGGAACTCTAGCTAGCAAAAGGTCTCACCGATGACCTCCATCTCACTAAAGACTTGTGGGGTGGTAATAGAACCCTAGCTTGCAAAAGCCTCGAAGTAGTGTTGCTGCCCAAGGAAGCCTTGTGAGTTGATGACTTTTGGTATCATATATATCAAGGAGTTGTTAGGGAAACGACATTTGCCTTGTGGTTAGACTGAATTATGTTTTTATGTGTCAACAATATGGTTTAAGTTAGCTATTTTTTATGTTTTTGATATGTGCATTAAGTGCGGAGGTACTTGAGTAGTGCCTATAAGTATATAACAATTGTGAAGATTGTGAAACTTGTTGCTCAAGAGCTTAACTTGGATCAAGTTGGTGCACTTACTTGGGGAGAAGCTTGGTGGACTTGAGAGTTGGAGGCTTGGATTAAGTATAGGTGCTAGTGCTTGTGGAGCTCGTTGCCTCATAGTTAGACTTCAATTGAGTTGATGTACTAGAGCTAAGGAGCTTAGATCGAGTGTTAATGTTGGAGATCATTGCCTTTGAGCTAGATTGGAATCGGTTGTCATATTGGAGCTTGGGGAGGAGCTCTTGATAATGCACACACTGTAAATTTTTATTCATCTGTAGGAGAGTCATTGTTAGAGAGCATCCAAATTTTGGTTGGGATTGTAAGAAATTTACCCCATTGTCTCTTCTAAAAGGGTGGAATTAGCACCGGATGCATCATACACCATGGAGTAGAAGTGGGGTCACTGAACCATCTTATATCATTATGTTAGTGTGTCTCGTTCATCTTGTTTATTTCCACTACTATTATAAATTGACACAATCAATCGTACACGAATACACAATTACTAAGATTGTTATGTGCCTTTGTTGTGTGCAATAATTTGGAAATTGAGCTTACTATCTATTCACCTTCCCTAGTCAAGCCGCTCACATAAGATCCTACAAGAGTTTCACACACTGCTCAACAAGGCAGAATAATTAATTTCACCCCTGATGACCTGAATTTTAAACATTGCCTTGATGCTTTTGAAGTCTTCCATCACTTAGTTATTTAAGGACACAACCAAGGGTCAAATAAATGCATACAGAAGGCAATGTCCTAATGCACAGATACCACAAAATTTCTAGAATGTAGCAAGATTCAAGTGGAAATAACAACGCAAGAAGTTTAGAAGGAATCATTACCTCCCCGACATCACTTTGAAAGCGTCGGAGCAATTCAATAGCAATATTCCTGAATTCATTTTCTCTGCCTTTCAAGTTAACAATGATTTTCACCTGAAGGAAATATTGAGGATAAGCTATAGCTCATTGTCCTAAGAAGAATTACATAGGATATAAAGAACCTTATCACCATCTTTAAGAAACTTATTGGCAGCTTTTAACCGCACTGAGTAATCATGGGAATCAATATTGTACCTGTAATCACACTGATTAATTTCAAGCTACAGCATAACACTTTTAAATGGTAAAACCAGGCAAATGAAATGGGAGGAATTATTGAAATAAAAACATGACAGGATAAATGAAAATGTGAATAGTTAACCAAAATTACTTGTGAATTAACACATTAGTACTAGTTATGCTCTCTGATTTTATGCAAATATACTAGTCTGGTAGGAAAATTACAGATATCAAAGGAAAATTTAGTTGAATTACATTATATAGCAAAGTGGCTATCCTGTTAATAGTAGAACATACAACAAAAGATGGTTAGTCCTCCCAGTTATTTATGATACTATATTTTTTTTTATCTAGCCCGGTGCACGAAGCTCCCGCCATGAGAGGTCCCGGGGAAGGATCCATTGTACGTAGTCTTACCCTGTTTTTTGCCAGAGGCTGTTTCCAGGATTCGAACCCATGACCAAGGTCACATGACAACAATTTTACCGTTGCGTCAAGGCTCCCCTTCAATTATTTATGATACTATAATGGAACAAAAAATGCCATTAATAATAGTAGCTATGTTCATTATCTCAACTATAGGTTAAAGAATACATGTGGTTTTTGAGAATCTAAACAATCAAAAAGATTAATTTTACCCACAGAAAGGAAAAAGGATGGATTCACTTGAGACTGCATAATGTAGTTCACTTTATCTTATCAAAAGCCATCTTAACGTTTTTCACAATCAGCGAAAATTAAATTGAGGGGTGTTTGGTTGATGGGTTTGGGAATGAGGGAATGGAATGATAGTAAAAGATAGTGTTTAGATTGTGGGTTTGGGAATAATAATTTGAGAATGATTTCCAGATTTATGAGAATCAACCAAATCCATATAACTAGGTGAGTTTCATTTCTATTCTTATTCTCATTCCACCTTACTATCAGACTCATACCCATAGTCATTCCAGTCATTTAACCAAACGTCACCTGAATATCTAATAAGTCGACACCATATGTTGCATAATAAGCAAAACTCACCCCTGAGGCTTAGCTGAGTTGGTCATCATATGGTAGAATTGTCAAATCAAGAAAGGGTCGATTCCCGAGAGAATTACCCTCTCATGTGGTGGCTTGTCCAATTTTTTGGTTTATCTCTCAACAAATAGCTGTGTGGGGTGCTCGGGGTCAACGTATGACCTTTTGCCAAATAATAAGCAAAACTCCCTTGAGACACAAGATGTGAGAGAGATGAATGATAACAAAGTAGAAAAAAAAAACTGGAAATGAAAGCAGATGAGTCATGAATGAATGGATACTCTCAAATGGAATGAAAGCATGGAGTGTGGAATGAATGGATACTTCTCAAATGGAATGTGGGCACCCGGAACCCTTACGAGCACCCCGCATTCACTCAGTCGCCCACGCGGCGCCCAGCATATATATATATATATATATATATTGTTTAAGAATAACATGCAAATACAATTAGACTTTAAATCAATTTCTATCTAGGTTTTAAAAGTGTAGCCCTGACATTCTTAAGAAGGATGTTAATTCTACAAAACAGCAAGAACATGCCAATCCTTAGACCTCACAAGCTCAATGAAGAGCTTTACCTTGTATATGGATGCATAAAAAAGCTTACCATCAAAAGTTTATCGAGTTAGATCTACAGTCCACCAATTTTTCATAATAACATGTGTGTTTCTAAGTCAAAAACAAATTGATGAAACATACTGTGCATAGAATTTCTATATTACAGGAAATATAAATCAATATTATATTTGAAAGAAGTTGGCTCCAAAATGACTACGAGAAATAAATGGCCATTTATATTCAAAAACCATAACCTATAAAGTGTCAAAGTTGATTCACAAAATCTACTGTGCATAATTTAGACTGTTATATCCATTCTCTATATTCAAACTTCCTACTTGTTCACCACTCATTCACGTAGCATAAAGACTATGAGGATGAAAGATGGATTTGGAGACTATAGAGGACTTTATTGCACAACTGAGGAGAATGTGATCCTCTTTATATTTGAGGCCTCACTGAATAAATGGTCAGGTTCTATTTGATCTCCAACTCACCACCTACAACACCAAATAGGCAAAAACCAGATAGTTGTCCAAGAACCTCTCTAAACCAGATAGCATTTAACAAAGTTTCAGTATAAGCAACCATAGTTCTCGAGCATTTGGTATTGCTTCTCAACAGACAAGGCACCACTTTTAACATAATAGACTGATAAAAGGGTGTATAAAATTACCAAACAAAAATGCTTCACATGGAACCACCTTCACCAAGGTCACAACTTAAAATTTAGTCAAGTCATCCAAGAAAGTGCCAATTAACAGACAAGTTTGGCAGAACACAATCCAAGATAAAAAACAATTTGATCTGGAAATTCAAATAACACCAACTTAAACAGTTTAGCCATGGACCAATCAATCGATGAGTTTCATGATAGAAAAAAATTGATCGGAAAATTTCAAATAGCATCAACATGAACTGTTAACCTATGTACCAATCAATATATGAGTAAGCAAAATACCAACTAGATGAAAGGAGAAACATACCCCATTTTCAATTCCTTAATGTTGACGCGGCTTGCTGCAAATAGAGAAGAATAAGGAAAAACTAACATTTCTCACTCAAAAAAAAATGAAGAAAGAGAGATATTCACCAGCTGATCTCTTTTGTTGCACCCTTTTCTTCTTTTGCTGCTCATATTTATGTTTTCTGCATAACAAAAGAAATGTAATGCTGAAAGGGAATGCTAGAACTGAAATCAGTTTTTTTTTCATACCATCTAATGTTCTAAAAAGTTTATCAATGCTATATATAGATGATCCATGCAGCCTATTACAATTGGCAATGGTTGGTGCCAAAGCACTAAGGACTATAAATGTGTTCATGTTAGGTATAAATAACAGAAACCATATATCATACAGGACATACTGATAATCTGAAGTGTCAAAAAGCCTGAGCACAGGAGGATCAGCATCCGCAGACAAAATTGCCTGAAAAAAAATATACGGATGATTGATGTTCCAAATTATCCAACCATCAGATACTAAAATTTCTTCATGAAAATCAAAATTTTCCGGAATATTCAAACATGACATAGATTAGGATAGAAGTAGAAGGAAGATAGATAGTTTAGTACGCCTTCCAGAATAGTATGATTTGACTTTGCAAGACAAACACTGTCAAGATCCAAGATAAAGAAACTTTAAAAATGAAGAAGCTAAGAATATGTGAGATATAAGACCGTATCATGCTAAGAATGGTACATTAGACAACTAGGTTTAGCCTTGATTAATTTAATTGAGTTCCTTTGTAGTGATGAATAACTTAGATCTTCTGGTCTGTCAGTTACAAGTATTACTAAACTCAAAAATGAACCATACAAAGTTAACAGACTTATCAACTCTCATTTATATCATGCATATGTGCTTGGTATTCACTTTGTACTTGTTGAGGTTCGTAGAACTTCTAACAGTCACATAATAACTTTCAAATCAATTTAAGTTTCAAACAGCAATGGCTCTAGCTTATGTGCACTTTTTGTTACTCAAATGCTTAATTCTTCATCTAAAGAATTTACAGAAGTTATAAGTAGATTAACAAAGAAAAAAAAAGTGCCTGAGTTAAGATGTCTAAGATATATCAGGCATTCATCTGCCTTCGCAGTCATATGCATTAGCATGATCGAAAGCTATACCAGGATAAGTTCAGCATCATTTGCCATTCGTACAGCTTCATCAATCGACACTACACCGAGCTAAAAAGAAAAAGTGAACAAGTGAACCAATGAAGGTGCAAAAAATATCACTCTCAACATAAGTGAGATAAATATAGACTGACCATATTTTGCTGCTCGTCTAGCAACCTTACAGAAGTTGAACTGAAATAACAAAAATGAAAATATTACCTGCACTGTCAACAACTAGCAAGAGCTAAACCAAAATGTAATCAATTGAAGTACTTTTATAGAACGCTTAGTCATACAAGCATGGGACTCTAAGGAGCAAAAATTATGCAATAAATGTTTTTTTTTTTACAAATACATGACGAACAATTATGAATGCAGGTTCTGGTACATGTATTTCAGAGTTCTCTAACATATTAAATGCACATGCTAATCCATTTCGGTTATACAATATTTTTTTTTTCAAACTAATGTTTCTACACTAGACCTTTAAATCTTTAGCGGCAATTTTTTTAATATATGTATATATAAAAAAAAACTGCTATGAAAGAATACAATAACGGGCAGACATAGAAGAGAGTACTTGAGCCTATCCAGGTCGAGCGAAGGGTCATAGTCGGGGTCCGCAGCGACGCGATTATCTCCGGACCGCCTCCGGGACGGACCAGGGCGGTAGCCCCCGCCCCCGTATCGCGCGACCACGGCCACGAGAGAGCGACGCGCCCTGAACCGAATCTGGGAGAATTTGAGCGGGAGGAGGAACGGCGGAGCCGAGATGCGCTTGAATGGGCCGGAGGCGGCGGATGACAAGGAAGGCGAGGGATTGAAGGAACAGATGGCGATTCTCGCCATGCTTTTGCTCGGATTAAACCTCGACAGCAACGGAGGAGGAGGGGGAATCCAAGCTATGCGGCTGCTTATTCGCTTCTTCGTGTTCCGTCGGAGAAGGGAAGAAGAAGAGAAAGAGGAAGAGAGCTCGTGGAGAGGAGAGCAAGCGCAGCTAGCTATTTCTTATCCACACCAACGCGCCCAATTGAGACTCCGTCGACCAGATTGAGGGGATCCTT
Organism: Zingiber officinale; assembly: GCF_018446385.1. Lineage (NCBI taxonomy): Eukaryota > Viridiplantae > Streptophyta > Magnoliopsida > Zingiberales > Zingiberaceae > Zingiber > Zingiber officinale. The sequence goes on along the minus strand of NC_055995.1, from coordinate 136,400,454 downwards.
CCCCAATTTCGTTTTGCTCCCCTAATTCTATCAAATTACAAAGTATCATAGAAATATTTCACTTTGGCCCTCTAATTAAACACTATTTTTTTTATATATATATAAGAAGAGCATTCGATCTCACCGAGCGATCTCACCTTGACACGCGTCTCTAATCGTCTGCCACCTGTCCATCCTCCGACCGTTTTTTATATATAAATATATATAGTAAAATCTCGTCTAGAGATTTCTACTCTGTTCTTACGTCGCCGCCAATGTTCCCGTCTCGCCGCTATAAATCGCAGCCATCTTCTTCATTCCTTACCAATTCAATCCGAACATAGCTTGAGATTGATCATGGCGAAGAGCAAGGCGATCGGCATCGACCTCGGGACGACGTACAGTTGCCTGGGGGTGTGGATGAACGACCGCGTGGAGATCATCCCCAACGACCAGGGCAACCGCACCACCCCTTCCTACGTCGCCTTCACCGACACCGAGCGCCTCGTCGGCGACGCCGCCAAGAACCAGGTGGCCATGAACCCGCACAACACCGTCTTCGACGCCAAGCGCCTCATCGGCCGCCGCTTCTCCGACCCCACCGTCCAGGCCGACATGAAGCTCTGGCCTTTCCGCGTGGTGGCCGGCCCCTCCGACAAACCCCTCATCGTCGTCACCTACAAGGGCGAGGAGAAACGCTTTACTCCCGAGGAGATCTCCTCCATGGTGCTCTCCAAGATGCGGGAGATCGCCGAGGCCTTCTTGGGGCAGACCATCAAGGACGCCGTCGTCACCGTTCCCGCCTACTTCAACGACTCCCAACGGCAGGCTACCAAGGACGCCGGCTCCATTGCCGGCCTCAACGTTATCCGCATGATCAACGAGCCCACAGCCGCCGCCATCGCCTACGGCCTCGACAAGAAAGCCGCTCGAACAGGGGAAAAGAACGTCCTCATCTTTGATCTCGGCGGCGGTACCTTCGACGTCTCCCTCCTCACCATCGAGGAGGGCATCTTCGAGGTGAAGGCCACCGCCGGGGACACCCACCTCGGTGGTGAGGACTTCGACAACCGCCTCGTCAACCACTTCGTTGCAGAGTTCAAGAGGAAGCACAAGAAGGACATCAGCGGCAACGCGCGGGCGCTGCGCCGCCTCCGCACCGCCTGCGAGCGCGCCAAAAGGACCCTCTCCTCCACCACGCAGACCGCCATGGAGGTGGATTCTCTCTATGAAGGGATCGACTTCTACGCCACCATCACCCGCGCCCGGTTCGAGGAGCTCTGCATGGATTTGTTCCGCAAGTGCATGGACCCGGTGGAGAAGGTCCTCCGCGATGCCAAGATCGACAAGGGGCAGGTCCACGAGGTTGTGCTCGTCGGCGGCAGCACCAGGATCCCCAAAATCCAGCAGATGCTGCAGGATTTCTTCAACGGGAAGGAGCTCTGCAAGAGCATCAACCCCGACGAGGCTGTGGCCTACGGCGCCGCCGTGCAGGCCGCGATCCTCACCGGAGAGGGGGACGAGAAAGTGCAGGACTTGCTGCTGCTCGACGTCACGCCTCTCTCGCTTGGATTGGAGACCGCCGGCGGAGTCATGACCGTCTTGATTCCCAGGAACACCACCATTCCCACCAAAAAGGAGCAAGTTTTCTCGACCTACTCCGACAACCAACCAGGCGTTCTCATCCAGGTGTACGAGGGGGAACGGGCGCGGACGAAGGACAACAATTTACTCGGCAAGTTCGAGTTGACCGGAATCCCGCCGGCGCCGAGAGGGGTGCCCCAAATCAACGTGACCTTCGACATCGACGCCAATGGCATCCTGAATGTGTCGGCGGAGGACAAGACTGCAGGTGTGAAGAACAAGATTACGATCACCAACGACAAGGGGCGGCTTAGCAAGGAGGAGATCGAGCGGATGGTGCGCGACGCGGAGAAGTACAAGTCGGAGGACGAGGATGTGAAAAGGAAAGTAGAGGCGAAGAACAGCCTGGAGAACTACGCGTACAACATGCGGAACACGGTGAGGGACGAGAAGATCAGAAGCAATCTGAGAGAGGATGACCGGCAGAAGATCGAGTCGGCGGTGGAGGCGGCGATACACTGGCTGGAGAGCAACCAGCTAGCGGAGGTGGAGGAGTTCGAGCACAAGCTTAAGGAGCTGGAGGAGACATGCAACCCCATCATTGCGAAGATGTATCAGCGAGGAGATGGCGGCGACCATCAGGGATACAAGTTCGACGAAGGCGGTGCAACGGCCGGCGGCGGCGCCGGGCCCAAGATAGAAGAGGTTGACTAAAGATACTACTGATGGATTATGGGCCTCCAAGTGCAATTTGGGCTTTGGGCTTCTAATCGTGTGTTTTTTTTTATATTATATTATATCGATTCGGGTTGTCGTCAGCTAATAAATAAAAATAGCTATTATGATTAAATAATTCATCTATATTTTTAATTATTTTTATTAAAATAAAAATTAAATTAAACAAATATCATATACTATAAAATATATATGCTTATTAAAATATTAACAATCTACGCACAAGATAAAAATATTCTTTTTAAAATGTGTTATTTTAATTTTAAAAAATATTTTAATTGTTCAACGTCTCCAAAGCAAGTAACAATAACCGAAATTTATAAGAGAAATTTATGAAATTATAATCGTCAAATTTATTTTAATTATAGGCAGGATGCATGTACCATTCTTCGGGAAGCTCGGAAATATTAGAATGCATTTTCAATGAAGTTCCCGATAGGATATAAATATATAATGGATGGCTTTATATGTGATAATGACATTACAAAAAATTTAGGATTCAACATAGAATAATTTTTTTTAAAATTATTTTTTCCCCATTTGATAACGGTGTTCTTGTATGAATAAAGGAAGTTGAAAAGGGGTGATTGTTGATAGGATGAAGACTTTGATCCTGTAAAATAAAATTAAAATTAGGTAAAGCGTCGGTCCTCTGTCATTCAAGCTAAAATCAGGAAGAGAATGAGTAATCAAGAAAAATGATAATCTTACCTTCCTCGTACCTAGCGTATCTTTTTATATCTTTTTATGTGATCGTCTATCTGTTTTATTTAATGTCTATCTATCTTATTAAATAATATTAATTGTTAAAGGAAGGTTTATTTGTCCTGATTTCTGTGTATTGATGATAAATGTAGTGTTCTTCTTTGTCTTGACTTCCTCATATTTAACGATAGAAGACGTGTTCTCTTTAGCTTTCCTGTCTCCTGTGTAATGTCATTCCTTACGCCGAACGAGCGACTCGTTTCCCTACCGACCGGCTCATGATGTCTCGACCTACCGAGTGATGTCCGCTCGGCCACTCATTTGCTGACTGGGATAACTGTAAGTCTGGTGTTGACCGCCTTGACTTTGACCGACATCGTGTCAATTGACTTGTGACAGGTGGACTCTTCCTTATCATCGCATCATAAGTCTCTCTCTTCAAGTTTAGTCGAAGGAAGCTATATGCCCGACTGACTAGACAACTGGATTCCTTGGCAATTTTTACGTCTTATAAAAGAACATGTTCGCGAGCTAACGAGCCAAATGTCCTTAAGCTCGAGCTCGGCTTGATAAAACTGTCGAGCTCGAAATCAAACTCAAGCTCGACTTGATAAGATAAACGAACAAATTTTTTATCGAATCGAGTTTTGAATAGTTCACGAACCGTTTGGTTCATTTACATCTCTAGTAATGGCCAAGGACTGATTTTCAGGAGCTGATGAACTAGGATTTAGCTTACCATGCATCTATAACCTGTGTATCTGTATTTACCTCTCTCCATATCTATGAGGTCGGTACTAGGAGGGTCGCTAAGGTAGGGGATCTATCATTTTTTTTACTAAGTAGCTGCTACAATGTATAGAAAGTACTCGATAATTACTACAGGAGGTAAAAACTACTTGGTAGCTACTACAATATAAAAATTTAATTATTTCAATATTCAAAGTTTAAGATTTAGGGTTTCAAAATATTGTATCCAAGAGAAATTCATATAATTTCATAATAGTATGATATTATCTATTTTGAACCTAAACCCTCATGGTTTTAGTTTTAAGCTCAACTTAAAAGATCTTATACCAATGGAGATATCTTTTCTCTTTTAAACTCATAAATTTTTTTTATGTATTTCTTATATGAGACTTTGATTGTCTTCCCAATAATCCTTCGGGCCCGCAAGCATCCAGTCATTTTTGACTTATTTTATGCCTACCCGTAAACATTTAGTCATCCTGACCTACTCCAGGTATCCTACAAGTATCCGGTTACTCTTAACCTACTTCATCATCCAATAAGTATCTGGTCACTTGACATGTTCCAGACCTCTCCTTAACTTTGTTCAAGACTATTCCATATGAAGTTCAGTTTGGACCATGATTATAATATCATTTGTTAGGTGCTAAAAAATTTCTATATCTCCACCATGTATGATTTTATCCATTTTTACCAAGGTCTTTATGATTTTTAATTTTAGACTCTACTTAAAAATGGCTCATAATAATAAAAATATCTTTCTCCCTTTTAAACCTGTGATATTTTCTATATATATTTTTTTAATATGATATTTAAATTCTTAAAATAATTATTTTAATTGATCAATAACTATTAATCTGAAACGAGTAGTAATAAAAATTTACAAATTATTGATCGTATTTTGATTATCTTCTATAATAATGATTTCATCAACATATAATAAAATAATTGTCAAAAAAAAAAATTAAAAAAAAAACAAAAGTCTCCACATATATATTTTCTGACAGCGGAGAAAAATCTGTAAAATTATGATCGTAAAGTTTGTTTTAATTCATATATAAACTTGTAGAGTCAGTGAATAAGTAGCTCTCCTCGTCAACTAAAATTTCTGAAAATATATATATATATATATATATATAAATCTAATTAGAGGCAATAGCGATAACATATTTTTTATTCTTATAACACTTAAGATAGGAGGAAACTATTTATTCTTATTTTCTTCATATTTAAATTATTAAATACATAGAGTATTTATAGGAAACATCAAGATATATCTACATAAATACATAAATCAATATTAAATAAGATATATACATTATTTAAATAGTCATTCATGAATCTTTCAATATTCATACATATAATATTAAATAACTTTAATTATAATTTATATTTTCAACATTTTATATCATTTGAACACTCATCCACATCAATCTCAACTTTCATATTTTTAATTCATTTAGGGTTCTTGAAATTTGAAAACTTGGTCATATCTCTGTTGTTCAATCAAGTAAAAAATATTATGAACAAAAGTTCGATGGGCACAAGAAAGGATAGCATATAATGTATATATGATGTCAAATTTATTAATAATTGAGGGATAATTTTTTATACATTTAGATAAGTGTTTATATATAAACTATATTATGAAATAAAGAAAAGAAATATATCATAATATAATATATATATGAATCTCAATTTTAATCTTGTAGAGAAAAAAAATATCTTTTTAGAAAAGAAATTTTAATAAAAAGATGATGACATTATATATAAACTAACTATGATCCATAATTAACAATAATATTAAAAATATCATAAAAATGGAAATGATTAAAAATAGTAATAAAATTTTCGAAGGCTCGGAAGATGGATTAAATGATAGAATTTGGGTCTAAAAATTAGCTACACTGGTATCCTAGTAACAAATCTAGATTTTTAAAATCTAAATATGTGGCCTCATCTGACTTCGAGTTCTGACATAAAAATTATGATCGTATCTAAGTCATGTTGGATTAATACCCATCAATTTCTTGATATGCGATGATGAGTGCTATAGACCTAACCAGAAGAGACGTATCTATAACTATCGCAGTGTAATTGATTAGCATAGTCAGAAGAAGAGTTTAATGATGTATCTATATATTTTAGTAAGATTAGAATACTAATTTCATCCCCATAAGTTTTGCTTGAAATTTAATGGCCACTTGCTACGTTTAAAATTCAACTATCCTATTTTATCGAGAAATGGTGTTATTGTCATCGAAAAAGTTTTGCAAAGAAAAAATTCAAGATAATGATCTTACCGTCTCGACTGGACAAATTATATCAAGTGTGAGAATGAAGGGATTTTCTGAGACAATTATTTTGTTTGTATGGTCCCATCATCTTTTTTATAATTGAATTCGACAATTTACCCCAACAGAAGTTATCCATCATTAATTAGTTTATTATTGTGAAATTTAATACATAATTTATTTGGAAACGTGGAATAAAAATGTTGTGCTTTATTAAAAAAAAAAAAGAAATTGTAAGAGAATGTCTCTTGTTAAATTTTCTTATCAGTGTTTTATTTAATTAATTTTGTTAGGAGACAATGAGAACTCAAAGCAAGTACATTACTTAGTCGCTGTCCTAACTCCTAATTAATGTTTTTAAATTAAGACAAAGATATCGATTAATTAATGAAATTAAATGGAAATTGACTTTTGTTAAGAAATTCACACAAGCAATTTACTTTCTTCTTTAAAAAATAATAGTTGAAGGGATATTTCATTTTAATTTTTTATTAATAGTTTCTCATGCCAACTATTCTTCGATACGATTTCAATTATTATCCCATCTATATTTTTCATATAAATTACAATTACAATAATAATCATAATAGCGATGATTTCATAGCTCCAACTATAACAATTATAATTTATAATTATAGCAGTTATAATTTCATAATTGTTATTATGATAATAATTATAGTTTCATAATGGTTAAAATATGAAAAATAACATTAATAAATAGGATTATAATTCTTTGAAGTATAGGAGAAAGTTTTAAATGATATTTTTTAATTTAAGATTAAGTCGTTACCTGTTATATCGAGTAATAAATATATATTTTTGAATAAATTTTGATTTGATAGGTTACTGCATCGTCTTAAATTCAAATAAAAAATTATAATATTTTAAACGTGTTAAAAGGCAATAAAAACTCAAAGATGATAACAGAAAAATAAGGCTAACGCTTTTGATTCTTGCCCATACTTATTAAAAAAAAAAAAAAACAGTTTGTTTATTAATTGTAATCTTCCACATTCTCCTCCCCGCCAATGGCAGCAATTCCAATTTTCTCGTCCTATAAATCTCGCGTTCCTTGTTTGCTTTGCGTCTCACTAAGCCCTCCTCCTTTCTGATCCCACGTTTTTTCTTAACTAGCCACTAAAGAATGGTTGTCGTGGCGCCGGAGACCAGCAACGGGCAGACGGTGTGCGTCACCGGGGCAGGCGGCTTCATCGCGTCGTGGCTGGTGAAGCTTCTGCTGGAGAAGGGATACACTGTGAAAGGCACTGTGAAAAATCCAGGTGAAAAGATTCAGTATTTGAGCGATAGTGACGTTGATCATTCATCTGCGTTTAGCTCAAAATCTAAATTTTTATTTCTGGATGTTGTAGATGATTCCAAGAATGACCATTTGAAGGCGATGGAAGGCGCGGCGGAGCGGTTTACTCTCAGCAAGGCTGATCTGCTTGACTACGATGCTCTGTTAGAAGCTATTCATGGCTGTCACGGCGTCTTCCACATCGCATGTCCGGTCACCGATGACCCTGTAAGCTACGATTGCACGTTTGTGTCAATTATTCTCGAGAATTTTTTTTGGGGGAAAAGGGAAACTGATGAAGAGCTCTGTTTTGGATATGGAACTTGGAAGGAGCAAGTATTGGAGCCGGCGGTGAGAGGCACGAGGAACGTGATCAATGCGGCGGCGGAGGCCGGCACCGTTCGCCGCTTGGTGTTCACCTCCTCGATCGGCGCCGTCATCATGGACCCCCACCGTGGCCCGGAGGTGGTCGTCGACGAGCGTTGCTGGAGCGATCTCGAGTTCTGCAAGAACACCAAGGAAATCCGCTGATTCATTAGCTCCAAAATCAAAATCAAAATCAAACTTTTGAGCATGTAAATAAATAAATAAGTTTTGTGTTTGAAAATGAGCAGAATTGGTACTGTTACGGGAAGACGGTGGCGGAGCAGACGGCGTGGGAGGTGGCGCGGGAGAAGGGGGTGGAGCTGTCGGTGGTCAACCCGGTGATGGTTCTGGGCCCGCTGCTTCAGCAGCAGGTTAACGCCAGCGCGGCGCACATCCTCAAGTACCTCGACGGCTCGGTGAGGCATTTCGTCAACGCGGTGCAAGGTTACGTGGACGTCCGCGACGTCGCGGTGGCGCACCTCCGCATCTTCGAAGCCGCCTCCTCTTCCGCCGCCGGAAAGCGGTTCATCTGCGCCGAACGCATCCTCCACCGCGAGGACGTCGTCCGCGCCCTCACCAAGCTCTTCCCTGAGTACCCCGTCCCAAACAAGTAATCATTCAAATTATTTGTAATTTCTTAAGTTCATCTAACCATCAAAAAACATTTAAAAATAAAATCTGGAATTTAAATATTTCTGAACACACTGCCTCGATCTTGCACGCTCTTGGTCAGCACCAATAAGATTACTGTTGTTGATCATTGAAAGTCCGTCTGTTTTTATATTTAGGCTTTTAATTTGTTGTGTTCTTCTGCTGCAGATGCTCTGATGAGATTAATCCACGAAAGAAGCCCTATAACTTCTCAAATCAGCCCCTGAAACAGCTCGGTGTGGAGTTCAGGCCAGTGAGGCAGAGCTTGTATGAAACTGTCAAGAGCCTGCAAGAGAAGGGTCATCTCCCTGTCACTAAGCATCATGGCCGGCTCTAAGACACATCACCGGGGCCTACGGCTAAGGGCTTTGAATTTTTAGGGACCTTAAATTTGACATGTATATATAATATATATTATATATAATTAAATTATTTTAATAAAAATTTTAATATATATATATATATATATAATTTAGAAGATTTCTATAAAAGAAAAGCTAATGACGATGATAAATGATCAATTTTATTTCTTGTACAATTTTTGTATAATTTTTTTTCTTCATAAATTTATTTACATAAGTCATAATATTTTAAAAAGTAAAGTATAAATCTTGAATACTAATTTCCTCCCTTCTTCTCTTTTAAATCTCTTCTAATTAAATTAGAAAATTTTATTTCCTAATTAAAACTTTAATTTCATCAATATAATCATTCATCGATATATAAACTTAAAACTTAAATTACCTACTTATCTATATTTTTTATTGTTAATATTCAATATTAATTTTTAATATTGTATTGGAGTTAATATTTTATAATTTTTCTTATAGATTTGAAAGAGTTTAAATAAATTATTCCAATTTAATTATCATAGAATAAATTATATCGATTGCTTCAAGTACAAACCAGACTTTATTATTCTTTGACTATTATTTTCACTACTTGTATTTGTTTCATTGTTAGTTTTATGGCTGGTTTTCTGTGTTTTATTTTTACACTTAAAATTTATAGTACCAACATATTTTCAAAAAAATATCAATCTTGGAGCCAGAAAAAAATAAAAGAAAAAGAGTGGAACATATTATTAAAACTGATAAAGGTGTTCTCCGTAAATTTTTTAAAGCTAACTCTTAATTAAATATTCAGTTGATGAATTACAAGAAAAAAATTAAGAATAACTAAATGATCATGCAATAAATAAGCAGTAATCGAGTAATCAAGAAGAATTAAATGATTATGCAATCAATAAGCAGAAAGAATTGAGAGAAAATGATGATTATAAGAGCACCCACAATGGGGTGTTATAACACCCATTTAACACCCCCTCTCCATTGTGAGTGAGCATTATAATGCCGACTCACAAGAGAGAGGAGAGAGGGTGTTCAAAGGTTTGAACACCTTTGAACACTCTCTCTCTTAATTTTTTAATATTTTCTTTTTCTTTTTTAAATTATAAATTTTTTAATATTATTTAAAAAACTAATAAAAGAGATGAATAAGTGGATGGTGGGGCTCATATTAATGTTAAAAGGGATGCGAGTAAAAGAGATATGTTGTTATAATGAATATGTGACAGTGGACCCCATATCTTTTGATGAGATGGTGAATATTATAACGCATTAGCGTTGCGGATGCTCTAATCATGTAACAAATGAGCAAGAAGAATTGAGAGAAAATGATGATAATGATTTGAATGTAAATGGCTTGACAATTATATGTATCGAAAATGGGGTATTAGAAAAACTTAATTTTGAAGACCTTATTGATGATTTTGCTTCTTAAAATGCTAGAAGATATAGATTTTTTTCAATGATTATTTCATACTTTTTTTTTGTATTTGTAGGTATTACACTTTTTGGAGAAACTTAGGAAACATATTTTGTTGGTACCCCAAGGTTATTTTTGTTAGAACCCCAAGATTATTTTGATGTGATCAATAAGTTAAATTAGATCTTGTGGTATTTTAACCTTGTGTCTAAGTGTGCAGGAGCTTAGGAGCACAGGGAGTCAAGCGGAAGACGCAGCTGGCGAGAAGGACGGCACGGGAGAGTGCGTCTGAGGGACGAGGCGCTGCGGAAGAGTACATTGGCGGACGAGAAGGAAGCGTGCGGTGTTTCCGAGGGACGAGAAGCTGGAGCGGAAGATTGCTCGGGGAGCAAGAGACGCAACTAGCGAGAAGGTCGGCACGGGGTGCGACCGAGGGAAGAAGAGATGTGGATGAGTACGTTGGCGGACGAGAAGGAAGCACGCGACAATTCTGAGGGACGAGAAGTCGAAGCGGAAGCCTGCTCGAGAAGGCCGAAAGTTGGGTTCGGGTGAGCCCTATTCCGGATGACCGAGATCACCCAAGCAAGCGGAAGACCCGGACTGAGGCGAACGGAGTCGGAGCAGAAGACCCCGGTTGAAAAAGTCAACGAGATTGACTTTCCCCACCTGGGGCGCCCGGAATAGCTCGGGGCGTCCAGAACTATTCCGGGCGTTCGGAGTTGACTTTTTGACCAGGATCGCGTTTAACGCGATCCGTTGTGAAGGGATAAAATTTTATCCTCTCCCAGGCGCGTAAAACCCTTCCAGGCGCCCCTACCAAGGCTATAAATACAGCATTGGTCCAGAAGCTAGAAAAACGAACAAGAAACTGTGTATTCAACACTTGTGTGCTTCCCTGTTAGTGTAGCTTCTTTCTTTTTGCGCTTTCACTGTTGTAAGAGGTTTCTCCGCCTGAAGGAGATACTAGTGCGACAAACTTCCTTGGATTAACAACCTCTCCAGTTATAACCAAGTAAATATCTTTGTGCCTCTTCTTTTACTTTCTGTTTATTTAATTACTATGCAAGTGTTAGTTTAAGAAGTCTGAGAAGGGTTGATCTTTATTTTTGTAGGGCTCTCCAACCCCCCTTCTAGCCGGCCGCCGCGTTCCAACAAGTGGTATCAGAGTCAGGACGCATCAGGAGGACTAACCGCCGACTAAAGCAATGAGATGGTCGGAGCTAACATCTATCCACCAACGTTCGAGGGGGAATTCGCGTTTTGGAAGCGACGGATGGAGGTTTAATTTAAAACCGATTTTAATTTGTTATTAATAATGGCCTATGACTTTGAGATGCCTAAAAGAAAAGAAGGAGAAAAACTTAAGGAGCATCAATGGACTTACGAGCAGTGCGACGAATTCATAACAAACGATAAGGCTGAGTCTTGCCTTTTGAGTGTACTACCTGTCGAGGATCTCGACAGAGTCGGAAAATACAAAAGTGGAAAAGAACTTTGAGAAAAGTTCTTGAAGCTCTACGAAGAACCACTTGAAGTCGAATCCAGATCCTTGATGGACACCGAACCACCGTTAGAAGAATCTGAGACGGAGGAAATTGTCGGAACAACACTCAACGCCAAGTATCTACCAGAAGACGCAATCAACTTTTCCTCAAAAAACATCGAGAGTATCGATGAAGGGGGAGCAACGTCGGGAGAAAGCAGCTCAACAGGGGGAGAATCAACAGCCGACAAGGTAAGTCAGGTATGGTTTTCATCTCCTGAACAATTACTTAATTCGATCAATAAATTATCAAATGATTTTTGTGAGTTAGAATTTATATTATCGAAACATTTTTGTGAATTAGAAATTCAAAATAAAACAAAGAATAGTGAAATAAAAGAAATTCTAGCAACAACTTGTCGATTAAAGGATTTAGACAAGCTAAAAATAGAAAATGACATGTTAGAGGAACAAATACAGATTATATAATTTTTTGCATGTTCAAAATTCCCTATTTTAGATCTGAGAAATTATGATAAACTCAAATAGAAATTTAAATATCACAATATTAGAGAATTTGATCTAAATTAAAAACTCAGACTTAGCATTTTCAGCGAGAAAATTAAACATTTAATTTTTTATGCGACTTTGTCTAAGAAAGTGGTTGTTACTCCAATAACCAAGAAGACCTAGTGCCTCGCCACTGTCTGGAAGCCAAGTATGGAAATAAAAAATTTAATTAACTAACTGAAAAAACATTAATTTGAAATTGAATAATGCTTTAAAGAGCTACTCAATTTGTTTTAGAAAATTTTCAAAAATAATTTTTGCTAAATATTGTTTTTTTACTTATAAATGTTGTTTAAATTTTCATTCACTTAGAAAAGTCTTCAAAAAATTCATCGAAATAATTTTCAACATTTTCTAAGTTTTAACCCTTAGATTTTTTCTTGGAATCCTATTTTTTATGTGATCAAAGGGGGAGAAGGAAAAGTATAAGTCTAGGGGAGGTAGACCTACAATTTTTTTCTATCTTTTTTGCAATTTATTGCAATATTAGTTATTCTATGTTTATGTCTATTTACCCTATCTTAACTTGGGTTGCTCACATCAAAAATGAGGAGATTGTTGGAACCCCAAGGTTGTTATGGTGTGATCAACAAGTTAAGTTAGATCCTGTGGTATTTTAACCTTGTGTCTAAGTGTACAAGAGCTTAGGAGCACAGGGAGTTGAGCGGAAGACGTAGCTAGCGATAAGGACGACACGGGAGAGTGCGTCTGAGGGACGATGCGGACGAGAAGGAAGCGTGCGGTGTTTCCGAGGGATGAGAAGCCGGAGCGGAAGATTGCTCGGGGAGCAAGAGACGCATCTAGCGAGAAGGTCGGCAAGGGGTGCGACCGAGGGACGAAGAGCTGTGGATGAGTACGCTGGCGGATGAGAAGGAAACACGCGACAATTGCGTGGGACGAGAAGCCGGAGTGGAAGCCTGCTTGAGAAGGCCGGAAGTTGGGTTCGGGTGAGCCCTATTCCGGATGGCCGAGATCACCCAAGCGAGCCGAAGACCCGGACTGAGGTGAATTGAGCCAGAGCGGAAGACCCGAGCTGAAAAAGTCAACGAGGTTGACTTTGCCCACCCGGGGCGCCCGGAACAATCGGAGGCGCTCGGAACAGTCCAAGGCGCCGGGAACAGTCTGAGGCGCCCGGAACAACCTGGGGCGCCCGGAATCATTCCGAGCGCCCAGAGTTGACTTTTTTTCCAGGATCACATCAAACACGATTCGTTGCGAAGGAATAAAATTTTATCCCCTCCCAGGCGCGTAGAACCCTTCCAGGCGCCCCGACCAAGGCTATAAATACAGCCTTGGTCCAGAAGCTAGAAAACGAACAAGAAACTGTGTATTCAACACTTGTGCGCTTCCCTGTTAGTGTAGCTTCTTTCTTTTTGCGCTTTCACTGCTGTAAGAGACTTCTCCGTCTGAAGAAGATACTAGTGCAACAAACTTCCTTGGATTAACAACCTTCCCGGTTGTAACCAAGTAAATATCCTTGTACATCTTCTTTTAGTTTTTGTTTATTTAATTATTATGCAAGTGTTAGTTTAAGAAGTCCGAGAAGGGTTGGTCTTTATTTTTGTAGGGTTATCCAACCCCCCCTTCTAGCTGGCCACCGCGATCCAACTATTTTGATGTGATCAAACAAGTTAAGTTAGGTCCTGTTGTGTTTAACCTTGTGTCTAAGTGTGTAAGAGCTTAGGAGCACGAGAAGTCGAGCAAAAGACGCAACTAGCGAGAAGGACGACATGGGAGAAAATCGACGGGCTCGGTGCATCTGAAAGATGAGGTGCTGCGGAAGAGTACGCGGGCGGACGAGAAGGAGGCGCCCGGCGTTTCCGAGGGACGAGAAGCCGGAGTGGAAGGTTGCTCGAGAAGGTTGAAAGTTGGGTTCGGGTGAGTTCTATTCCGGATGGTCGAAATTGTTGGTGCAACCTTAGGTCAAGGTTGACCTAGTTGACCCGACTCGAGTTGACCTGACTCGAGGTATATTTTGATGTTTGACAAGAATAGAGAAGTTGTATTTTGATGTTTGACGAGGATAGAAAAGTTGTATCTTGATGTTTGACAAAAATACAAACTTGGGAGATTGTGGGTGCAACCTTTGGTCAAGGTTGACCTGGTTGACCCGACTTGAGTTGACCTGATTCGGGTAAAGTCCAAGTATGGAGACTTGGCACGGAAAAGTCCAAGCAGGGAGCTTGGCACGGGAAAAGTCCAAGTATGGAGACTTGGCACGGAAAAGTCCAAGTATGGAGACTTGGCACGGAAAAGTCCAAGCAGGGAGCTTGGCACGGGAAAAGCCCGAGTATGGAGACTTGGCACGGAAAAGTCCAAGTATGGAGACTTGGCACAGAAAAGTCCAAGCAGGGAGCTTGGCACGGGAAAAGACCAAGCAGGGAGCTTGGCACGGGGAAAAGTCCAAGTATGGAAGCTTGGCATGGTAAGTCAGAGAGGGCTCGGTAGCTCGTTCTCTGAACTGGATGGAGTCGGAGAGGGCTGGGTAGCTCGTTCTCCGGACTAGGTCAGAGAGGGCTCGGGAGCTCGTTCTCTGGACCGGACAAAGTCGGAGAGGGCTGGGTAGCTCGTTCTCCGGACTAGGTCAGAGAGGGCTCGGGAGCTCGTTCTCTGGACCGGACATGGAAGTCGGAGAGGGCTCGGTAGCTCGTTCTCCGGACTAGGTCAGAGAGGGCTCGGGAGCTCGTTCTCTAGACCGGACGAAGTCGGAGAGGGATCGGTAGCTCGTTCTCTGGAATAGGTCAGAGAGGGCTCGGGAGCTCGTTCTCTGGACCGGACGAAGTTGGAGAGGGCTCGGTAGCTTGTTCTCCAGACTAGGTCAGAGAGGGCTCGGGAGCTCGTTCTCTGGACCGAACGTGGAAGTCGGAGAGGGCTCGGTAGCTCGTTCTCCGGACTAGGTCAGAGAGGGCTCGGGAGCTCGTTCTCTGGACCGGATGAGGAAGTCGGAGAGGGCTCGGTAGCTCGTTCTCCGGACTAGATCAGAGAGGGCTCGGTAGCTCGTTCTCTAGACCGGGAAGGCTTTAGGTTTAAGGTTGGAAATTGGATCGGTCTGCAGACCGATCCAGTGATACTATGGGTTATCTGATCGGTCTGGTGACCGATCAGTAACCAAACAGTGGCTCACTGTAAGGTATCTGATCGGTCACCAGACCGATCAGGAAACGATCAGGAAGCGATGTTATCTGAGGAAGCGAGGGGATTCAGAGAAGGGGGGATCGGTCTGTGGACCGATCCACCTGTATCCTGATCGGTCCACAGACCGATCAGGGATACAGGACCGATGCCTGATCGGTTTGTGGACCGATCAGGGTCCTCCTGGACCGATCAGGATGGAGCCTGATCGGTCCAGGCTTAGCCGTTGTGACTCAACGGCTAGATTTCTGGACTCTTCTTTGTCTTCTTCGCAGGTGCAGGATATAAGGCCGCTACAGTAGAAGAAGGAAGAGAACGCTTGCTGACTACAGTTCTTGCTCTTCCTCTTTACTGCGATTTGAGCTTTGCTGAAGCTTCGTGTGAGCTTCCGTCGATTGGTTGATCAGCTGCTGTTGGCATCATCCGTGAAGTTGCTGCTTCATCAACGGACTCCAGTCGACGAGAAGAATGCAAGCAAACTTGGTAGAGTGTATTTATATTCATATTATCCATTGTTTCTTGCTTTATTTCTTGTACTCCTTTATTGCTGTTGCAAAAGAGATTGTGGTGAGGTTTCTCCACCCAGAAGGAGTTCTTATTAGCCGGTTTTTCGGGGTCTCATCCACCGACGGATTGATAGGCTTCGTCCACCTTACGGACACGCCGAGGAGTAGGAGTATCATCTCCGAACCTCGTTACATCATCGTGTTTAAGGTTTGATCTTCTCCACTTTTGTTTCTACATTGTATTTCCGCTGCGCTAACCTAAATTGTAGGAAGAAACGATAATTTGAGGTCGGCTATTCACACCCCCTCTCTAGCCGCTATCCGAAGGTTCTAACAGAAATCACCAAAGCAAGCGGAACCGGAGCGAAAGACCCAGACCGAAGCGAGCAGCACTGGACCAGAGGGCCCGGACCGAAAAAAGTCAACACTATTGACTTTTAGGGTCCGGGCGCCCGTAACCTTATTTTTATCCACTTCGACGTGAATGTTGACCGTTGTGTCAGGGATAGAATTCTATCCCACTCCAGACACCTGAAACGCTTCCAGGAGCCCTAACTAAGGCTAAAAATACAACCTTGGTCCAGAAGCTAGATAACAACAAGCAATTCTTGATACAACACTTGTGAGCCTTTTTGTTTTGTTTAGATTCTTCATTTCTAAGCTTTTATTGCTGTAAAGAGGCTTCTTCGTCTGAAGGAGAAATTAGTACACATCATTTCCTTAAATTAACAACATCTCCAGTTGTAGTCAAGTAAAACTCTCTAAGTCTCTGTCTTTCAGTTTCTTTTATTTATCGTTTATGCAAGTGTTCTTTTAAGTCTGAGAAGGGTTTGTTTTGTTCTATTTTTGTGTAGGGCTATTCAACCCCCCTTTTAACCGGCCAATGGTCCTTACAAGTGGTATCAAAGCCAGGACGCTTCAGGAGGACTAACCGCCAATCAAAGCACCTAATCAATGACCGAACAGAGCATATACCCACCGAAGTTCGAGGGGGAGTTCGCTAGCTGGAAAAAATGAATGCAGATATTCTTTAAAACCGACTTTGAATTACTTTTAATAATGAAGTTCGATTTTGTAGCACCCGAGGGTAAGGAGGAATATCAGTGGACGAAGGAGCAGGCTGACTACATGGCAAATGACAAAGCAGAGTTCCATTTGCTGAGCATGCTTCCGCCACAAGAAGTCAACGGGATCGACACCTACAACTCAGCAAAGGAGATTTGGGAGAAGTTTCTTGAGCTACACGAGGGCACGTCCGAAGCCAAGCTCACGAGACGGGACTTACTTTGCAACCAGCTCACCAACCTACGATTTAAAGAAGATGAAATGATTGCACAACTCCACTCGAAGATTAAGGAGCTTATCACTAGACTTTCGAATCTCGGAGAAAAGTTAAGCAACCGAGATTCACTAAGGTACGCTCTTAATGCATTCCCTAGAAATACAAAATGGCCATCACTAGTAGATGTCTTCTATATCTCTAAGGACTTAGAATATATTACCTTAGAAGAATTATTTTCAAATTTTGAAGTGCATGAATAAAGATGTGCAGGTACGAAGGAGCCAAAGTACAACATCGCCTTTAAGGCAACGAGAGACGAACATGAGTCAGAATCCTCTCTCGATGACAATGAAATGGTAATGATGGTAAGACGTTTTAAAAATTTATTTAAATCAAGAAAAACTAACCATTCGCAGGGTAGAAAGAAAAGGACAATCAGATGCTACAACTGCAACGAAGAATGACACATTAAAGACAACTGCTCTAAGTTAAGGAACAAGGATAAGGACAAAGAAAAGAAGCATGTCCAAACAATCTTCCGAGATGAGAACCACCAAGCACCTTCTTCTTCCTTACAAGTTTCGGCCATCAAAACTTCTCCTAGGATGAAGAGGTTCGGCCACCACCACCATGCTCCAAGGGATGCTAGAAAAGAGGCTTCTTTTCTCTCCTTCTTCTCCTTCTTAGATCCGGCCACCAAAGCTATCTCCACCATGAGAAGGTTTCGGCCACACAAAGGAGAGGAGAGGAAAGAAAGGGCCGGCCACACCCAAGGAGAAAAGAGAG
Source organism: Zingiber officinale (assembly GCF_018446385.1). NCBI lineage: Eukaryota > Viridiplantae > Streptophyta > Magnoliopsida > Zingiberales > Zingiberaceae > Zingiber > Zingiber officinale. Next base: position 136,382,567 of record NC_055995.1, on the reverse strand, counting down.
GAAAAATAGAATAGAGTTATTCACTATGAAGCCTCCTCTACCCCCTCTTTTATAATCCTTGGTCTTGGCAAATAAGGAAAATTTAATAAAAACTTCCTTAATTCTTTTGCCATTGAAAAAGAAAATTTATTTAATTAAAAATAATTTTCTTCTCATCAATTCATATGGCCGGCCATATTAAAGCTACAAACAAGGAGAGTTTTAATTAATTAAAACTTCCTAATTTGTCTCTAGAAATTTATAAAAAATTTCTCCAATAATTTTCATCCCTTCATGATTGGTTAATAAAAAGGAAATTTTATAAATTAAAATCTTTCATTTAAACATGTGGATAAAAAGAAAGTTATCTCTAAAAATTAAAATCTCTTTTAATCTACAAATAAGGAAAGATATCAAATCTTTTCTTAATCTCTTGTAGAAACTTATAAAAGAGAATATTTAATTTTTAAACTCTCTTTTAAATCATGAACATGGTTAAAAAGGAAAGTTTCTTAAAATTTAAAATCCTCATTTAATCAACAAATAAGGAAAGATTTTAAATTTTAAACTCTCTTTTAAACATGTAGATGATTTACAAATTAGGAAAGTTTTTACCAAAAATTAAAACCATCCTTTTAAACTACAAATAAGGAAAGAGATTAATCTCTTCTTTTAATCTTTTGTAGAAAGCTATAAAAGGAAATTTTTAATTTTTAAACTCTCTTTTAAAATCATGATATCCACATAAGAAATAATTTTAATAAAAATCCTTTTTAATATTCTAGTGGCCGGCCACCTAAGCTTGGGACCCAAGCTTTGGCCGGCCACCTACATGGCTCATCCACTTGGTCTTGGCCGGCCCTAGCTTGGGTTCTAAGCTAGCTTGGCCGGCTCCATTGGATGGGTAAGAAGGTGGGTATGCGGTGGGTATAAATCTCTATATACTAGAGTCTACGATAGGGACCGAGAGGAGGAATTTGTTTTGGTCTCCCGATAAAATTAAGCATCCCGTGCTCGCCCCGAACACACAACTTAATTTTATCAATAATAATTCATTCCACTAGAGAACTATTATTGAACTACCGCACCAATCCCAAATTACATTTTGGGCTCCTTCTTATCATGAGTGTGTTAGTCTCCCTGTGTTTAAGATAACAAATGTCCACTAATTAAGTAAGTTACTGACAACTCACTTAATTAATATCTAGCTCCAAGAGTAGTACCACTCAACTTCATCATCATGTCGGACTTAAGTCCACCTGCAGGGTTTAACATGACAATCCTTATGAGCTTCTCTTGGGGACATTCTCAACCTAGATTACTAGGACACAATTTCCTTCTATAATCAACAACACACACTATAAGTGATATCATTTCCCAACTTATCGGGCTTATTGATTCATCGAACTAAATCTCACCCATTGATAAATTAAAGAAATAAATATCAAATATATGTGCTTGTTATTATATTAGGATTAAGAGCACACACTTCCATAATAACTGAGGTCTTTGTTCCTTTATAAAGTCAGTATAAAAGAAACGACCTCTAATGGTCCTACTCAATACACTCTTAGTGTACTAGTGTAATTATATAGTTAAGATAAACTAATATCTAATTACACTATGACCTTCCAATGGTTTGTTCCTTTCCATCATGGTCGTGAGCTACTGTTAATAATTTATAAGGTACTGATAACATGATCTTCTGTGTGTGACACCACACACCATGTTATCTACAATATAAATTAATTGAACAACTACATTTATCACAAATGTAGACATTTGATCAATGTGATTCTTATTTCTAGATAAATGTTTTATACCAAAAGCTAGGCTTTTAGTATACATTCTAACAATCTCCCACTTATACTAAAAGACTAAGCTGTCATATCTGCTGCCATACATCTGATTCCCATGCCTTTCAAAAAGCTCTTGCCTTAAGGACCTTAGGTTATCATCTGATGCAATCTAGGCGGCAACAACTTCTCCTCGTTATACAATTTCTCGTATTGGGTAGTACTTACGCTCTATTGTGTTTACTTGCCTTATAGACTCATGGTTTCTTCGAGTTTGTTACTGCACCATTATTATTACAATAAATTGTAATAATCTTTGGACAAATTAGAAATCATATCTAAGTCTATCTTGAGGTAATTAAGTCATTCAGCTTTTATGGCTACCTCAGAGGCTTGCCATATACTCAGCTTCTATGGTGGAGTCCAGAAAAACACCTATGCTTATCACTCTTCCATAGTTATGACTTTTTCTCCTAAAGTAAGCACAAAACCCCGAGATCGACTTATTATTGTCCCTATCTGATTGGAAGTCAAAATCCGTGTAACCCACAGGGACCAAATTAACTGCCTTGTAAGCTAGCATATAATCTCTAGCGCCTCTAAGGTACTTTAATATATGCTTTACTGCAGTCCAATGTCCTTGTCTAGGGTTACTTTGATATCTGCTAACTATTCCCTTGGCAAAACAGATTTCTGATCTCGTGCATAGCATACATTAGGTTATCTAACTGCCGAAGCATAAAGAACTGCCTACATGTCCTCAATCTCCTTTGATGTCATCGGAGACATCTCTTTAGATAAAGTCACTCCATGATTAAAAGGTAAGAAACCTTTTGAGGAGTTTTGCATGCTTAAAACGAGCAAGGATTTTCCGATGTATCAAGCTTGGGATAAGTAAAATATATTTTTTCTTTCAATCCCTTATTACTTTGATCTCAAAAATATATATATTCTCCTAAGTCCTTTATATCAAATTATTTGGACAACCATACCCTTACTTCTGACAACATTTTGATATTGTTTCCAACTACCAAAAATGTTATCTTCGTATAGTACAAGAAATACCACCACGTTTCCATCACACCTTTTGTATACACAAGACTTATCCGTTTACTTAATAAATCCATAGGTCTGGATTACTTTGATAAACCGGATGTTCCAAGACCTTGAAGCTTTGCCTCAGTCCATAGACTGATTGAGCTTGCACACAAGATGCTCTTAGCCCTTTGCAATGAACCCTTCTGGTTGCTTTATATGGATGCTTTCATCAAGACTTCCATTAAGGAATGCTGTCTTGACATCCACTCACCAAATAGATTAAAGAATCCGGATAGACTTAAGCATGGCTACCAGTGAAAAAGTTTCCTTTTTCATCAAGCCTTGCTTTGAAAGTTACTACCTTCCTTTCTATCCCTCTTTTCCTATTATAGACCTTTTTACACCCAAAGGCTTTTACACTATTTGGTAGTTCTACAAGCTTCCAGATTTTATTAGAATACATATATTCTAATTCTGTTATTCATTACTCTTTGCCAAGATGTTGCATCTTTATCTTGGAGTGTTTCGTCATATGTCCGGAGATCAGGTTCATGTCCTCTAGGGATCGAGTCCAAAAACTCTCCCAAAACATGAATCTTTTTAGGTTGCCTAACAACCCTCCCACTACGACAAGGCACTTTCTGCAATTGTGTATCATTTGTGATACGTGTTGCAGTTTCCTTGTGGTATCTCATCTTGTACAGTTGGTACTAGATTAGACATGCTTTTTATTATTTCCTTAAGAACAAATTTTCTTATGGGCACATGGTTTATTACATAGTCCTTTTCTAAAAATCGATCATTGATGCTAACAATGACCTTCTGATTTTTAAGACTATAAACCTACTTTCATTTCTCTAGGATAACCCACAAACAAGTGAATTCCTGTCCAACTTATCATTGTCTCTCTTCTGCATATGTGCTGGACTACCCGAATCCGAATAGGCTTATGCCTATTCAGCAATTCTATATGAGTAGAGAGTTCTGTCTTTGGAAGGTACTATATTCACTTCCGTTTCCAGAGTATATCCTTAAAATGATTTTGGTAATATTCTAAATAACTCATCAATCTACTTATTTCCATAAGAGTCCTATACCTTCCTTTTCCTACACCATTCTGTTGGAGTGTACCAGATGCAGTTAGTTTGGATTGAATCCCTACTTCTGATAAATGACTCCTAAATTCTCCCAAGAGGTACTTGCCACTACGATCTTACCGTAGTGTCTTGATACTTTTACTTTGTCGTTTCTTCACATCAGCCTCGTACTCTTTGAACTAATCAAAGCACTTAGACTTGCGGCACATCAAGTAAATATATCCGTATCTCAAATATTTGTCTATAAAATAGATGAAATATTTGAAACAACCTCTTGCCTGGATGCTCATAGGATCACACAAATCAGAATGAACCAATTCCAATATATCTTTGACTCCATACCCCTTAGACTTAAAAGATTCTTGGTTATTTTTCCTTCCAAGTAAGACTCGTAGGTTGGAAAGATTTCCACTACTAATGAACCCAAAAGTTCATCAGCTACCAATGAATCCTACTCAAGTTAATATAACCTAGCCTTAGAAGCCAAAGATATAATTGGTTCATTTTCGAAGGTTACTTTCTCTTAAAGTTAGAAGATGTGTTACTAATTTCCATTTGTTGCATCGTGAGAGTTATTGGATTTATAAATTGCCAACCAACGTACCAAAACAGATAACTTCCCTCTTTTTCTTAATAACAACTTTGTTATTAAAAGAGGCAGAATATCAAGTTCTTTGAATAGTTTAGAAACTGAAAACTAGTTCTTTCTAAACTTGGTGCGTAAAGACAATTACTCAAAAATCCATGTTTTATTCTTATCAAAAGATAAACATCTCCCACTGCAACAACTACCATTTTTATAGTAGTGCCCATGTAGACAGTGTTTTAATTTTCATTTAGTTGTCGGGTTTCCTGGAACCCTGCAACGAATTGTGGACATGATTAATGGCATCTGTATCTACATTCCAGGTTCTGGTAGATAACACCACTAAACATGTTTCAACTAATGAAGTAAATACACCTATATTGTTCTTAGTTCTAAGAAGACAGTTTACCTTAATGTCCAAGTCCTATTTCCAATCATTACAATTGGGATTACTAAGTCTTTCTTATAGTATGACTACTAGGGGATTGACAAACATTTTAAATCCTAAGAATCACAAAAATACTTGGTCAAGATCAACTCCTTAAAAATCCCCATGAATTTTGTATGCCACGATAGTGTGGACGTATACAAACTCGAAGAGGAGATTTTATTCATTAATTTTATTATCTCGTCAACTTTACTTTATGACGAATAAAATTAATAGTTGATCTGTCTTTGATCAAATATTTGATCAAAAACTTTTTAATTTAAAAAAAAATATTGATTCCTCAAACAATATTATTTAAATTCACCAACACCTCAAACACCGTGAATTTTGCATGCCACGTTAGTGTGGACGTATACAAATTCAACATTTGTAAAATGAGGGTTTTAACCCATTAATTTTATTATCTTGTCAACCTAACTTTTTGACAAATAAAATTAATAGTTGGTATCATTTGGTCACACAAATAATAGCAGTGACTCCGATGGAGATGATACTATTAGATGTGTCTAAGTGTATACCATTACTTGACACTAAGTCCATTAATAAGATTATGCCCCTTCCGTTGGGGAAGATCACACGCTCTTAATTAACTTCGTATAGTCATCCAAAAATGGAAGTCTGTTCTAGTGATCCACAAACAAGCTCATCCGTTATGGAGGAGGACACTCAGAGACAACGCGCAAGCTTGTTTGCATCACTTACAAACCAGTAATGGAGACCATGGGATTTACTTAAAAATCCCTCTCCCACTTAGTTATTTATAAATGAGGAATTTTAACTATGCTAGCCTACTAAATATGTAACTAACATGCACACACAGCACAATATAAAAGCAATAAATAGAAAAATCTAATTTTCAACTATTATGGCTTTTGTCTCTTGTTGTCCTCCGTGTGTTGTCATCCCAAGCTGCTGCCATATTTGGCCACTACCACCGGGTCTAGCTGTCGCATCCATCTTGCTCCTAGTTCCGCTGCGCCTCTGGTCCTTAGAAGGTTCCACGCTTTGCAAGATTCGATCCGCGACATAAATAGAATTTTACATTTTGATCCTATATTCCTCGAATGAATGTACATGTAAACTAGATCGAACATAAAATAAAATTTACATCCATCGATCCTATATTCCATAAAAGGAATGTACATGTAACTAGATCAAAAATAAAATCTTAATAAAACTAAATACAGCTCCTGCTGTATTTTATAATACAATCATGCACACACAATAAAATGCCCTTGACATATCCAAGGGTCCAATCACACACATAATAACTATAAGTCATAATAGTTGGATCCTACATCCACAAAGTTAGCACATCCTACTATTAACCTGCCTAAATTATGTATGACATGTGCATAATTAAACTAATACCAAATACACAGAGGCAAAACCCTAGCTCTGATACCAATTGTTGGTTGCTACTCGGAAAACCTAGAGGTTCCACTGTACAAAAATTTTGTACAAAGGTCTGAACCTTTTCCTAGCTACCATGTGTTCTTTTAAATTAAATTTTGGATCGCCTGCGGAACTTAACACGTTTGATCCAAAACTTAATCTATTTGTTCTTTTAGGTTTTAACTTGGATCTCCTGCGGAACTTAACACGTTTGATCCAAATCACCTAAGTTATTAATTTCATTAAATATTAATTTCCAAAATTGGTTCCCAGTACTGACGTGGCGAGGCACATGGCCTTCTTGGATATGGGAGCAACCACCACCAACTAGACAAAACCTTTTAAGGAAAGCTAATATTTAATTTCCTAAAATAACTTTAGGTCAACCGAAAAGAACAATCAAATCACAAGGAAAAGAAAAACAAAAGAACACTATATCGAAAACAAATTCGAAACACTAGAATCGTATGCCTCTTGTATTTAGTATTATTTCCAAAAATAACTAGTATGATGCGGAAAGAAAAATTACTAGTTATACCTTTTAGAAAGACCTCATGATCTTCTACCGTATTCCTCTTCTAACCTCGGACGTTGTGTGGGCAACGATCTAACGAGATGAGAACCACCAAGCACCTTCTTCTTCCTTACAAGTTTCGGCCATCAAAACTTCTCCTAGGATGAAGAGGTTCGGCCACCACCACCATGTTCCAAGGGATGCTAGAAAAGAGGCTTCTTTTCTCTCCTTCTTCTCCTTCTTAGATCCGGCCACCAAAGCTATCTCTACCATGAGAAGGTTTCGGCCACACAAAGGAGAGGAGAGGAAAGAAAGGGCCGGCCACACCCAAGGAGAAAAGAGAGGAAAAATAGAATAGAGTTCTTCACTATGAAGCCTCCTCTACCCCCTCTTTTATAATCCTTGGTCTTGGCAAATAAGGAAAATTTAATAAAAACTTCCTTAATTCTTTTGCCATTGAAAAAGAAAATTTATTTAATTAAAAATAATTTTCTTCTCATCAATTCATATGGCCGGCCATATTAAAGCTACAAACAAGGAAAGTTTTAATTAATTAAAACTTCCTAATTTGTCTCTAGAAATTTATAAAAAATTTCTCCAATAATTTTCATCCCTTCATGATTGGTTAATAAAAAGGAAATTTTATAAATTAAAATCTTTCATTTAAACATGTGGATAAAAAGAAAGTTATCTCTAAAAATTAAAATCTCTTTTAATCTACAAATAAGGAAAGATATCAAATCTTTTCTTAATCTCTTGTAGAAACTTATAAAAGAGAATATTTAATTTTTAAACTCTCTTTTAAATCATGAACATGGTTAAAAAGGAAAGTTTCTTAAAATTTAAAATCCTCATTTAATCAACAAATAAGGAAAGATTTTAAATTTTAAACTCTCTTTTAAACATGTAGATGATTTACAAATTAGGAAAGTTTTTACCAAAAATTAAAACCATCCTTTTAAACTACAAATAAGGAAAGAGATTAATCTCTTCTTTTAATCTTTTGTAGAAAGCTATAAAAGGAAATTTTTAATTTTTAAACTCTCTTTTAAAATCATGATATCCACATAAGAAATAATTTTAATAAAAATCCTTTTTAATATTCTAGTGGCCGACCACCTAAGCTTGGGACCCAAGCTTTGGCCGGCCACCTACATGACTCATCCACTTGGTCTTGGCCGGCCCTAGCTTGGGTTCTAAGCTAGCTTGGCCGGCCCCATTGGATGGGTAAGAAGTGTTGGTTGCTACTCGGAAAACCTAGAGGTTCCACTGTACAAAAATTTTGTACAAAGGTCTGAACCTTTTCCTAGCTACCATGTGTTCTTTTAAATTAAATTTTGGATCGCCTGCGGAACTTAACACGTTTGATCCAAAACTTAATCTATTCGTTCTTTTAGGTTTTGACTTGGGTCTCCTGCAGAACTTAACACGTTCGACCCAAATCACCTTAAGTTATTAATTCCATTAAATATTAATTTCCATAATTGGTTCCCAGTACTGACGTGGCGAGGCACATGGCCTTCTTGGATATGGGAGCAACCACCACCGACTAGACAAAACCTTTTATAGAAAGGTAATATTTAATTTCCTAAAATAACTTTAGGTTAACCGAAAAGAACAATCAAATCACAAGGAAAAGAAAAAACAAAAGAACACAACATCGAAAAACATATTCGAAATTCTAGAATCGTAAGCCTCTTGTATTTGGTATTATTTCCATAAATAACTAGCATGATGCGGAAAGGAAAAATTACTAGTTATACCTTCTAAAAGACCTCTTGATCTTCTACCGTATTCCTCTTCTAACCTCGGACGTTGTGTGGACAACGATCTTCCGAGATGAGAACCACCAAGCATCTTCTTCTTCCTTACAAGTTTTGGCCACCACAATTCTCCAAGAGAAGTAGAGGTCCGGCCACCACCACCAAGCTCCAAGAGATGCAAGAAACAAAACCACCTTTCTCTCCTTCTTCTCCTAGCTAGAACCGGCCACCATCAAGAGCTCCAAGAGAGGTTGCCGCCGGCCATAAGAAGAAGAGAAGAGGAAGAAGCTAGGGCCGGCCACCAAGGAGGAAAAGAGAGGAGAAGAATAATAGAGTTGATCACCCATGAAGGCACCTCTACCCCCTCTTTTATAATCCTTGGTCTTGGCAAATAAGGAAATTTAATTAAAAACTTCCTTAATTATTTTGTCATGAAAAAGAAAATTTTATTTAATTAAAAATAATTTCCTTTTTACAAATACAATGGCCGGCCACACCATTCCACAAATCAAGGAAATTTTAATTCACACAAGAATTAAAACTTCCTAATTTGCTTTCGGAAATTTATAAAATTTCTCAAATAATTTTTCCTTCATGGTGGTTAATAAAAAGGAATTTTATAAATTAAAATATTTCTTTTAAACATGTGGATAAAAAGAAAGTTATCTCTAAAAATTAAAATCTCTTTTAATCTACAAATAAGGAAAGATATCAAATCTTTTCTTAATCTTTTGTAGAAACTTATAAAAGAGAATATTTAATTTTAAACTCTCTTTTAAATCATGAACATGATTAAAATTGAAAGTTTTCTTAAAATTTAAAATCCTCCTTTAATCAACAAATAAGGAAAGATTTCAAATTTTAAACTCTCTTTTAAACATGTAGATGATTTACAAATAAGGAAAGTTTTTACCAAAAATTAAAACCATCCTTTTAATCTACAAATAAGGAAAGAGATTAATCTCTTTTCTTAATCTTTTGTAGAAAGTTATAAAAGGAAATTTTTAATTTTTAAAACTCTCTTTTAAAATCATAATATCCACATAAGAAATAATTTTAATAAAAATCCTTTTTAATATTCTAGTGGCCGGCCACCTAAGCTTGGGACCCATGCTTTGGCCCACCACCTACATGGCTCATCCACTTGGACTTGGCCGGCCCTAGCTTGGATTCCAAGCTAGCTTGGCCGGCCCCATTGGATGGGTAAGAAGGTGGGTATGCGGTGGGTATAAATCTCTATATACTAGAGGCTATGATAGGGACCGAGAGGAGGAATTGGTTTTGGTCTCCCGATGAAATTAAGCATCCCGTGTTCGCCCCGAACACACAACTTAATTTCATCAATAATAATTCATTCCACTAAAGAACTATTATTGAACTACCGCACCAATCCCAAATTACATTTTGGGCTCCTTCTTATTATGAGTGTGTTAGTCTCCCTGTGTTTAAGATAACAAATGTCCACTAATTAAGTAAGTTACTGACAACTCACTTAATTAATATCTAGCTCCAAGAGTAGTACCACTCAACTTCATCGTCATGTCGGACTATGTCCACCTGCAGGGTTTAACATGACAATCCTTATGAGCTCCTCTTGAGGACATTCTCAACCTAGATCACTAGGACACAGTTTCCTTCTATAATCAACAACACACACTATAAGTGATATCATTTCCCAACTTATCGGGCTTATTGATTCATCGAACTAAATCTTACCCATAGATAAATTAAAGAAATAAATATCAAATATATGTGCTTGTTATTATATTAGGATTAAGAGCGCACACTTCCATAATAACTGAGGTCTTTGTTTCTTTATAAAGTCAGTATAAAAGAAACGACCTCTAATGGTCCTACTCAATACACTCCAAGTGTACTAGTGTAATTATATAGTTAAGATAAACTAATACATAATTACACTACGACCTTCCAATGGTTTGTTCCTTTCCATTTTAGTCGTGAGCTACTGTTTATAATTTATAAGGAAACCGATAACATGATCTTCTGCGTGTGACACCACACACCATGTTATCTGCAATATAAATTAATTGAACAACTACATTTATCATAAATGTAGACATTTGACCAATGTGATTCTTATTTCTAGATAAATATTTATACCAAAAGCTAGGCTTTTAGTATACACTCTAACAAGAAGGTGGGTATGCGGTGGGTATAAATCTCTATATACTAGAGGCTACTATAGGGACCGAGAGGAGGAATTTGTTTTGGTATCCCGATAAAATTAAGCATCCCGTGCTCACCCCGAACACATAACTTAATTTTATCAATAATAATTCATTCCACTAGAGAACTATTATTGAACTACCGCACCAATTCCAAATTACATTTTGGGCTCCTTCTTATCATGAGTGTGTTAGTCTCCCTGTGTTTAAGATAACAAATGTCCACTAATTAAGTAAGTTACTGACAACTCACTTAATTAATATCTAGCTCCAAGAGTAGTACCACTCAACTTCATCATCATGTCGGACTTAAGTCTACCTGCAGGGTTTAATATGACAATCCTTATGAGCTCTTCTTGGGGACATTCTCAACCTAGATTACTAGGACACAGTTTCCTTCTATAATCAAAAACACACACTATAAGTGATATCATTTCCCAACTTATCGGGCTTATTGATTCATCGAACTAAATCTCACCCATTGATAAATTAAAGAAATAAATATCAAATATATGTGCTTGTTATTATATTAGGATTAAGAGCACACACTTCCATAATAACTGAGGTCTTTGTTCCTTTATAAAGTCAGTATAAAAGAAACGACCTCTAATGGTCCTACTCAATACACTCTTAGTGTACTAGTGTAATTATATAGTTAAGATAAACTAATATCTAATTACACTATGACCTTCCAATGGTTTGTTCCTTTCCATCATGGTCGTGAGCTACTGTTAATAATTTATAAGGTACTGATAACATGATCTTCTGTGTGTGACACCACACACCATGTTATCTACAATATAAATTAATTGAACAACTACATTTATCACAAATGTAGACATTTGATCAATGTGATTCTTATTTCTAGATAAATGTTTTATACCAAAAGCTAGGCTTTTAGTATACATTCTAACAGCTTTGTCTAGAAGTGGTTGATGATCCAATAACCAAGAATGTCTAGTGTCTCGCTATAGCCTGGAAGTCAAATATTAAAATAAAATGTTTAATTAACTAACTAATAGAGCATTAAAATTGAAATTAGATAATGTTTTGAATAGTTACTCAATTTTTTTTTGGAAAATTCATAAATTTTTCTATGCAAATAAGTTTAACTTAGAAAAATTTTCACATTTTTTTTTAATCTGTTTAACTTAAAGTTTTTAAGTTATTTTATAAACTTTGCTTTGTCAAAATGTATTTTATTTGTTGCACAAATTTTTTTAAAAAAACTTAGAAATTTTTTCTAGCTTGAATTTTTTTTTTAAGACTTACAGTTTTATTGGTATCAGATTTACTTTACCAAAATTTCTACAAAATTTATTTAACTGAGGAAATTAGTGATTGTTTCTTTAAAAAAAAATTTACTTAGAATTTTTTTTCTAAAAGTTATTGCATTTTTAATGTTATCAAAATTATTTTCAATATTTTCAAAATCTTGATAAAAATTATTTGAAAATCGGCATTTTATAAAAGTAACCCTTAGATTTTTTTACTCCATTTTTTATGTGATCAAAGGGGGAGAAGGGAAGATTAAGTCTAGGAGGAGGTAAATTAAAATTTGCACTTGAATTACAAATTTATTGCTTTTATTTTATATTTGTTTACCCTAACTTAACCTGGGTTGCTCACATCAAAAGGGGGAAGATTGTTGGTACCCCAAGGTTGTTTTGATGTGATCAAACAAGTTAAGTTAGGTCTTGTTGTGTTTAACCTTATGTCTAAGTGTGCAGGAGTTTAGGAGCACAAGAAGTCGAGCAAAAGACACAGCTAGCGAGAAGGATGACACGAGAGAGAGCCGACAGGCTCAATGCGTCTGAAGAACGAGGTGCTGCGGAAGGGTAAGCGGGTGGACGAGAAGGAGGCGCGCGACGTTTCCGAGGGACGAGAAGTCGGAGCTGAAGGTTGCTCGAGAAGGCCGGAAGTTGGGTTCGGGTGAGTCCTATTCTGGATGGCTGAAATCACCCAAGCAAGCAGTGCCAAAACGGAAGACCTGGACCGAAGCGAGCAGCACCGGAGCAGACGACCCGAACCCATTCCGGGTGCCCGGAGTCCGCGCGCTGGGAGTTCGTGTGCCTGGAATGAGTCTTCGGAGTCCGTGTGACTGGAATGAGTCTGGGCGCCCGGAACGGGTCCGGGCACTTCGACGTGGATGCTGACCATTGTGTCAGGGATAGAATTCTATCCCACTCCAAGCGCATGGAACGCTTCTAGCGCTCCAACCAAGACTATAAATACAACCTTGGTTTAGAAGCTAGATAACAATAAGTAATTCTTGATACAACACTTGTGAGTTTTTCTGTTTTGTTTAGCTTCTTCCTTCTGAGCTTTCATTGCTGCAAAGAGACTTCTACGCTTGAAGAAAAATTAATGCGCATCATTTTCTTAGATTAACAACCTCCCCGGTTGTAACCAAGTAAAACTCTCTGAGTCTCTGTCTTTCAGTTTCTTTTATTTATCGCTTATGCAAGTGTTCTTTTAAGTCCGATAATAATTCGTTTTGTTCTATTTTTGTGCAGGACTATTCAACACCTCTTCTAATCACCCAACGGTCCTAACATATTTTATATGGCGTTGCACTTTTTTTAAGAATATTGAGAAATATATTTTATATGAAATTTACCATATTTTAAATAAAATATATTAATTTTCAAATTTCTCTATTAAATTATATTTAAATTGTAAGTAAGTATTTTTTTTCTATAGGGATTATTTTTTTCTTTTCGCCTAAGCACCCCTAAAAGTCAAAGGCCTACCCTGCCCAGCATCATCAGCATTAATGTTCACTTAATTAATTATGAGGGAACACATAATATAATTGCAGTTATTAAACTTAACCACACTATTCTGTACCATTAATATATTATATTTATGTACGTAGTGGAATTTAAAAAGTTAAAAATGATAAACTATAATTAATGAAGAATTTTAAGCAGAACATGTGAGAAAAAGTTAATCTCTTACTCGTTACACTAGTTCCATGTGTGTTCAAGTAGTCAATTTATAATCTAGTGACATTGTGTGAGTAGTCACAATTATGTATAAGTGGCTAATTTGCATCTTGGTTGGAGCACAAGTTTCTTTTGTCCTTTTGTTTGTAAGAGAATAATTCAGATTCAAATTTTACCAGATTAATCTCAGAGACCGACCTTTAAAATATTACTTTCTATTGAGATTCTAATTATAATTCTTCTATTTATTTTATTAATTATTTTATTACTTCATCACACCCGTGAAAGCTCTTCCGTCCTATTTTATTTTTATAAATGTCTTTAAAAAATCGTTTATATATTTTATTCCTATTTTATACGATCGTATCTCCTAAGTTAATTATCAAAAAAGTGTTTGTAGCACAAGACAACGCTTATAAAATTAAGCTCATAAACTAATCATCAAAGTCTCACTAAACATAGACATTAGCATCACTAACTCCAAGTTAATTCCACACAAAGCCATTATCTTACTAATCGCTCCTTCATCATATCCTTGCAAGGGTGCTAATGTCCATGGGGTAGCAGTCCGCCGGTGACTGAGCTCGGTAGTTCCTCCGGGCAAAGATAATGTTGGCCGCCTCCGACGGATGGAACGCGTCCCAGAAGAGATACTCGTGCCGGTTGGTGCACGGCGCCTGGTACGGCAAGCAGGTGATCTGCCCATTGTTCCTCCCCACCCCGCAGCATCCCCTGTTCGTCACCCTCAATCCTGAAACAGAGAAAACTCATTGATTCACTCGAGCTACGTTCGACCGCCGTTGATCGCCGTGAATCTTACCGTAAGTGGAGGAGTTCCTCAGGACGTCGTCGAAGATGCCGAAGGCGTTGATGTACGTGAAGTGCGCGCCGTCCAAGGTATTGAACTGGTCGACCAGGCCGACGAGCTTGGCGTTGAAGAGCCGCACGGCGCCGTCAATCTGGTCGATGCAAGCGACGCCGTTGGTGCTGCCGCGGGCCAGCTCGTTGGGGCTGCACCCGATCCGTCCCAGCCCGATCAGCGCCACCTTCCTCGCCCCGTAGTCGTACAGAGTCTACGGCAAGAAAACTCGATATGAGAGTTCTAAACAGGCCCGGTTCTGTTCAAACGACTAAAGAGGAACATTCGCCGGACTTTGAGCTGCTGAGTGTATTGGCGGACGAGGTCGTCGGCGAACTCCTCCGGCGAGAACTCTTGGCCGGTGGAGTAGAACGCGGGCATGAAGTAGTTGTTGAGGTAGTCATTGCTGCCCATGCCGACGGTGAAGATGCATTTACTGAGGTGAGTTGCGGCGGAGTGTTCGTCGCCGAGCAGGTTCACCATCTGCTCCACCGCCTGCTGGTAGTTCTGCAGCTGCCCGCTGAAGGGAATTCTACCTCCCTGCGTATTCGTTAAGTTAATTCAACCGATCAACTCCGTTCTCGCTGCGACTGACAGAAATTGACGGACACATATTATACAAACCAGTTGCCGGCCAGTTTCCTCCCTGATTCCGGCGGCGGCGGAGGCAAAATTGACGCCGGCGAGCAGGGCTTGGCCGCTTGCGTCGGCATAAGCAGGAATGAAGTCATCAAACCCCAACAGAGAAGCTGAATTAATGGAATCTTATTCAACAAAAAATGTGTTTTATTTGAAATTAATGCACATGGAAGGGCGATTCTGTGGGCTACATTTACTACCGAAGTCCTTTTGGTAGGTGCTGATTTAAGCCTACCTTTATTTCTTGAACCTACACCAGCATTTATTCATTTTGTTTCAGAATCATGTTCTTGCCATGAACGAAACAGGGCAGAGGAGTTCATAATGCAGATAGATTTGGGCAATCTATCTTCAAAACACCATTAAAAATAATAAGCTTAATTCAGACACAGTTTGTTCTTCATGATTACTTTGCAAACGAAAGCCAAAAGTGGTAAGATCTACAGCAGTAAGTACAAATACCAGTTTACATTCGTAGCTCAAAAAATCATTAATCCAGTGAGGAAAAACAAAACATTCTTGTCAGAAAGCAGTATAATTAATACCGATAACGTCGACGGTGGTCAAGCCGTTGCTGAAGCGGCCGCTGGGTCCGCCGCCGGGGAAATCGATGCCGTAGGGCAGGTAGTTGGCGATAGCCAGCGTCGCCATGCCGTTGTTGTTGCCGTTGTCCACCAGAGAGTCGCCGAAGATGAAGTAGCACGGCACTTGCCGCACCGCCACCGTCCCCGCTGGTGACGACACTAAAAGCAGCACAACCACCAGAAGCAGCAGCACCGGCCACCTCGCCATTGCAATGAGCCGGTCAAGAATAAGGAGGGCAGTGTTATGAGAGCAGAACCAGCAAAACAAAAATTTATAGAAAGATGGTGCAGTATTAGGCGAGTAGGTGAAGAAGTAAATGAAGGTATTGAATGGAAATGCAGTGTGACAGGCACTGCCCAGCCTTTTTTTTTTTGTTATTCCTTCTGGTTTTTGATAATTCAAGTGCATAATCTAATAAATTGTGTTAATTAGGAGGGTGGTGTGTGAATTAGATATTCTAGAATAGAAAAATCTACTGAAATATCTAATGTGTGACTTGACTATGGATTGACTTCTCAGGTATTGTCTCTTTTCAAGTTCCAAAACGAGATATGGTCAACTAGTTTAATTAAGAAAAAAACAAACTAGTAATTAATTGGCCATCATCACTGTGCTTTGGGAAGAAGGAGAATGATTAGGGAACTCAAGCACCACAGCAGACATGTACAGCTTCCAGGCAAAACAGCAAACCTTACAAACAGCAGCACCTCTCAGCATCTAACAGTCTACTCTTCTTCCATTTCTCCATCATCGACTCCGTCCTCCTCGTGCAGCACCTTCATTTTCTTCACGGCCAGAGACGCGTCACTTGTCAAATTGCCATTCGCCGGTAGCTCAATAAGGATGTCCGACTTCTGCCCCGTCTCGGCATTCACAAGACCTCCATTCTTCTCCACCTTGTAAGACAGCTCTTTCTTTCCTGGAACTGCGTCAATGTACACAGTTGAGTTCTCATCGATCTCACCTTGTATGAGCATCTTGGACATATGAGTCACAACTTTCTTCTCTAGCCATCTCCTGATCGGTCTTGCGCCGTAGACCTTGAAAGTCAAATAGATACCACACTTCGTCAATCCTCCATTTTGTCAAAACAATCAAACTAGAAAAAGGATGGAAGCCTGGGTTTACCGGATCGTAGGATTCAGATAGAACTACGTCCAACGCAGCGTCTGTTATAGCCAATGCAATCCCTCTCTCAGCAAGACGACGAGCAATATCCTTCATCTGAAGCCTAGCCACCTTTCTAAGTTGATCATGAGATAGTGGATCGAATATTACTATCTCATCAAGTCGATTAAGAAGCTCAGGTCTAAAATGCTTCCTGACCTGCATAATTTAATTTTATAACATCAACCATAAAGAATTTCAAGATTTCAATGGAATAAAAGGAATCTTTAGATGAATCAGCACCTCAAGCATAACTCTTTCCCTAGCAATCTGCAGAGAAGATTCTCCCACCATTCCAGCAAGAAGGTGTTCAGCACCAAGATTAGAGGTCATGATAATAACTGAGTTAGTGAAGTCGACAGTTCTCCCTTGACCATCAGTTAACCTCCCGTCGTCAAGAACTTGAAGAAGCGTATTGAACACAGCCACATGAGCTTTCTCTACTTCGTCGAAGAGAATGACGCTGTAAGGCCTCCGCCTCACCGCCTCAGTCAACTGCCCACCTTCCTCATGACCCACATACCTGAAAGTTAGGAGTAAGCAATCACATTTGAAGGCGTAGCCAAAGGAGATCCAGAATAAAGCTTGGAGTTTTACTCACCCTGGTGGTGCACCGATTAGACGTGCCACTGAATGTTGTTCCATGTACTCTGACATGTCGATGCGGATGAGAAGATTCTCATCGTCAAACAATTGCTCTGCAAGAGCTTTTGCCAGTTCTGTTTTACCAACGCCAGTGGGGCCTAAGAAGAGAAATGAGCCAGTGGGTTGCTGCGGTCGGCCAAGGCCAGCTCTTGACCGGAGAACTGCTTCGGCTACGGCATCAACAGCCTGATTCTGACCAACTACTCTCTTGTGCAACCTCTCTGCTAGGCCGATCAATCTTGCCTTCTCATTCTGCCCTAGCCTTGTCACCGGAATACCTGTCCAACGGCTCACCACCTAACAAAGATATCAAATCTTCAGAAAATAGAGTGATTTACGATGACAAAGTATAGCTGCTTTGTGATCTTGAACATATACCTCTGCGATATGCTCAGGCCCAACAGTCTCTGTGAGCATTAGATTTTCATTGGCATCACCCTCAAGCTTTGCAATAGCCACATCTATCTCTTGCAATGCTCCAAACTTGATGTCAGCAACACGAGGCAGATTCCCCCTTCGCTCAGCCTCTTGCATAGCAATCAATAGCTCCTCTCGGCGTTGTTTCAACTTGCGAATTTCATCAATCCTCTCCTTCTCCTTCCTGTATTTCATCATTAATGGTTGCAGCTTATCCCTCAAGTCATCCAATTCCTTCTTAACCTGGTGAGGAGCATATCCACATTCATTGTTTGAACACTACGTAGACAACGAAATAGATCTATAAGAAAAGAATCTAATTTAACAATGCCCACCTCGACTAGCCTTGCTTTACTAGCCTTGTCCTTCTCCTTCTCAAGCGCATGCAATTCAACTTCCAACTGAATCCTTTTCCTCTCCAAGTTGTCAATCTCCTCTGGTTGACTATCAAGTTGAACCCTTACATTGGCACAAGCCTCATCAACCAAGTCAATTGCCTTATCAGGAAGGTGCCGCCCTTTGACAACACAAAGGAATTCAATTCTCTCAGAGACCAATTGTTAAGAAAGTGCACTCAATTTCCAGAAGCATAACAATTGCATTCATCAACTAAAATGATATCCTGAGTAATAATCCCTTATTTTCTTTTAATAGTTGTATATCCATAATACTCTTTCAAAATCAAATCAAATCAAATTAATGCTATGCAAAGGTTCAAATTTACCAGTGATATAGCGATGTGATAACTGAGCAGCAACAACAATGGCACGATCGAGGATTCGAACACCATGGTGTCCTTCAAACTTCTCCTTCAGTCCTCGAAGGATGCTAATGGAGTCGGCAACGCTAGGTTCAGCAACGTACACCTGCTGGAATCGGCGCTCAAAGGCAGCATCTTTCTCAACATACTTCCGATACTCCTCTAATGTCGTAGCTCCAATGCATCGCAGCTGACCTCTTGCAAGCATGGGCTTGAAGAGGTTAGCAGCATCCATAGAACCTTCGGTTCGGCCTGCACCAAGAACCAAATGGATTTCGTCAATGAAAAGAATGACCTTGCCTTCAGCCTCCTCAACTTCCTTGAGCACCGCCTTGACGCGCTCCTCAAATTCACCGCGGTACTTGGCTCCAGCAATCAAGGCGCCCATGTCTAGCGCCACAAGGTGAACGTCGAACAGATTGCTCGGGACATCCCCGCGAGCGATACGCTGAGCAAGACCCTCAACGACGGCCGTTTTCCCGACGCCTGGCTCACCGATTAAAACAGGATTATTTTTGGTCCGCCGGGAGAGAATGCGGATGACGCGGCGGATCTCCTCGTCACGTCCAATGACGGGGTCGAGTTTCCCAGCGACCTCGACAAGGTCACGGCCGTAGGTCTTAAGGGCCTGGAAGTTGGTATCCCCTGACGCGCTCTCCACCTTCTTCCCCTCCTTCCCGCGTAGCTTCTCGACTTCGGCGCGGACTCGGGCAGCGCTGATGCCGGCCTCCTTGAGGATATCTGCAATCTGAGAATCCTCCAGTAGGCCTAGGATTAGCTGGTCTACGGCGAGGTGGGAGTCCCCACGGGACTTCTGAGAAGACTGCGCGCGGCGAATAGCCTTGACGAGGGATGTAGCGACGGGGACATCGTCAGGGGGCGGGGATTGGGAAGGAAGCTTTTTGAGGGCGGAAGAAACAACGCGCTCGAACGACTGGACGGCGGAGTCCCCGTCGCCTCCAGAGGCGTTAGCAAGGGCCTGGGGGAGGAGGCCCTGACGATCGGCGACGAGGACTGAGGCAAGGTGGAGCGGAGTGAACTGGGCGTGGCCGGATTCGAGGGCGAGCTCGCGGGCGGACACCAGCGCCTCGTTGGTCTTGTGCGTGAACTTGTCCGGATTCATGGCGGATCGCTTGCAATTTCCTTCTGCAACTGCTGCTGCTTCGTGGCGAAAGGAAAAGCCTGGACTTCATGAAAATAGGAAAGTGAAGATGCTTCGGGAAGGCCCGGGAGATGAATACCGACACGTGGTACACATCCAGCGATCCCGAAACATCCTGAACTGGGATTATAAGAAACAGGCTTAGCCCATTGGGCTTTTAAGAGGCTGCCTCGAGTCCTCCCACCATCGCCGGATCTGTCGGCGTTCCAAGCTCGCCGATCGTAGAGACGCTTCGGCCGCTGGTCGCTCCCCTTTTTCATCCTTTCGAGATGGGAGATCGCTGGGATATAGGTGCGATCTTTCTTCCTCATGCTGCCTAATCTAGTTTGGTGCAATCTTTCTTTGTATTAGAGCTATTAGGCATCTCCTCCTTCGACCTGCTGTGTTCGAAGAGAAACGGCGGTGTGTGAATGAATCACCTTACTTATATTAATCTTCTACTATGTCATTGGCGATTCATACTGTGCTGTTATTGATCTTTCTCATTATCATTACTGCATTGCGACCTTCATTTATCGAACCATGTCCGTGAGTTGAAGCTTTTCTTGTTGGGATTATAGATTTCTTATGTAGAGTTCCAAATTGTGATGTTCTACCTTTTAGACAGTTACATGAAAAATCTATTGCCGAGTTATTCATTTCAACAGCATAGAAGGAATTGCACTAGTAAACTAAGCAATGAAAGAAGATAAAGGGGGTAGGAGGTATAAGGATCTATAGATCTATACAAGTCACGATTTTTTTTTCATCTTTCACTGTGATAGATAATTTGATTGCTTCAGCTTAATTCCTTGAAAAAGAGCTTTCTTATCAACTCTCACGTACCAAATATAATTCATTTGAGACATTGCATGCTTATTCTGTAGGTGAGAAGCAACTTTCATTCTTTTTCCCCAAATTTATTGTCACCGCAAAAATACAAGAATTTTTCTCATTGGATAAGATTCTTAATGCCATACTGCAAAGAAGATTTATTTCTCTTGGCCTTTAGTAAAAGTTTTGCTTCTCAAACTCTTATGCACCAACTAAAACATCATTTCAGACATTTGATACCTAAAATATTTTCTGTCCTTGGAAAATTCACATCTTCTTCCCGTTATTTTAGATCTTATTCCTTATTTTCTGTGTTCTTTTTGAAAGGAATATATTCATTTCATTCTAATATCTAGAATCATTTCGTTCCTCTCATTCCACAAGGCAAATCTTGAAATTCTTAGTTATAATAGGTCCAAGATACTTTGGTTCTGTATGATCATCCATAAGCTGTTGTCCAAACTCCAAAGACAAGTCACGGGTAGTAGCCATCTGCAGCTGTGATTGAAGTTAATCTAATCAACCACCTTTTGCCAGCCTCAACAAGAGTGCCCCCACCATGTTCTTCTCTCTCTCTGTCTCTTACCAAATTTTAGGACTTTAATACCCATCTTATCTGATTTTGATTTGATCTAAATCGTTCATAAGTGTAACGAAGCCTCTTCATTTTTTTATAGTACTTTTCTTAAAATCTACCAACTGAATCATTCAGAGATAAGGGCAGTAGCTCTTTGTTGCTTCTCCTCATAAATATACGAGAAAAAAGAAGAGACAAAAATGCTACCTTCTCTGCTGCATGGCCAGTAGAAGGCTCTACCAGTTCTGACAGCTGAACTGGTTCTTCAAACCGGCAATAGTTTAGTTTCTTCTTGGAATGATTGTGTTTGGGTAGGGCAAGAGTAAGGGGGAAGTAGATAAATGGAAGATTATTATAATATCCTTCATCTTCCCTTTAGATCTCGTTTGTAAGGTTATAAATGAAGTAAATATTTATGAGTAAATTTGATATTCATTTTGGTTAGAATTTATTTATATTTATTTAATACATATAAAATTAATTAAATAAATAAACAAATTTCTGATGTGCTCATCTCATTAATGTGTGAAAAATATTCACCAATAAAATTTTTATTAATATGATAAATAAATAAAGATTTCCTCCATCCCTAATAAAAAATCAAAGTAAACAAGTGAAAGAATCTCAAAGACAGCTTTTTCTCTCCGTTTATTCTAATACACTGGCACTATCTTCACGTGGAGGAAGATTAAGAAGTGTACATTCAGTAGTTCTTTTTTCTTCGCATAAACATATTGATTTTTTTTTATTGAATGCTATTGTCCGGTATTCGATTTTTTTATATAAAAATTAAAAGAACAGTTCCAAATTGTGTAAAATTAAAAGAACATTTCTAAAAAAATAATAATAAAATGCTAGTCTGCTCTTAATAATAAAAAAAAATGAGTTGGTGATTTCCCACACCATTATCAGCATTGATGGCGATAGTTAGAATTTTCTATAAGTGCAATGGTTTTAATTATATCTGCCGCTCTTGGTTTTCCAAACGACATTGACACGGTATCCACTGCATAATTGCACCTAACGCTTCTTTTGATACATTCTTGCTTATTGATCCATCCATAATTTTTGGATAATTATTGGTCATTGGATATTAATCACCATCAAATAAATACAAAAGTTATACACTGTTTCTATGCTTCTAAAGATAATTTAAGAAAATAAATTTATTTTGTATCACGTAATATTTTATTAATACATTTAATACAAATAGTCAAATGAAAGCTTAGCTATCTTATCTAAAAATTTTATTTTAAATTTTAGATATGATAATTAAAAAAAATTACATCAGTTATCCTATCTATTCCTTAAATTTTGATGAATAATAATTTTTTAAATTTAGGAATGAAATTTCTATCCTAAAAATAAAATAATATTTTTTTTCAATCTTTCTCATTCCATTCCTTCTTTTAATTTCTTCTTTTACTCATTTTATAAATATAATAATAATAAAAAATAAAGATAATGGATATTTTAGGATATCTTAGGTAATGTATAATGAAAAATAATTGTCTAAATTTAATAAAATGAATGTTTATCTTAAATTTTAGATATAATGATAAAAAATTGATGTGAATATTCTAATGATGGGAACACGTGAATATGCATTGGAATAGGATAATTTGAGTATTTTCATAAATTTGCATAAGAGATGACTAGATGAGAATATCTAATGGAATATATGTCTCTCCCTCAATTGGATGGTTATAATTTGGTGCTTTTATTTTTTTTTATCAAAAATTTAGACTATTTTTTAAAAATTTAAAGAATTTGGATGAGATGAAAAAATATTAAAAGTTTTGTTGTTTCACTAGATATCGGATAGACAATATAATATCTTTTTAATAGTCGAAATGGAAACTTATATGACTTTTTTACAAGCAATATGGCCCTAAGCAATTTGAAATTATAGATACTCAATAAATTTTAAATTTAACATTGTGATAAATTTGAATTTATTGTAAACTTATAAATGATCTCTAATCCTCCTAAGTATCAATGTTTCTATGCAATAAGAGAAAACTATTATGAATTCTTGAGAAAGAGAATGTAATCATATTATGTGACTAACATTTTATTAGATGAATGATTAATGAATATTGACAACTTATATCTGAACAATGGCCACGAGGTAAGGAGTCAATGTTTTTTTTTTCTAAAAAAAAATTTGATTTATATTGTTTGAATTGTGATTATATTTAACATAAACTTTTAATAAATGTATACTTTGATTTTTCTTATAAACATGTTTTTTTTTTATGTTTGATTTATTATAACATACATTTTCAAGTTTTTTTTTTTAAAAAAAATATATTAGTTAAATTATTATAAATTTGCTTTATATATTTTTAAAAAATATCATATTTCTTATAAAAATAAAAATGGATAAAAATTAAAAAGGCATTCCTAATTAATAGAATTGTTTCTTTTAAAAAATCATAAAAATATTTTAATATATTTTTCATCTAGAAAATACTCTTATATTAATATTATTATACTAATTAGCATGATAAAAATAGACAAAAGTTAAAAGGGCACCTTTTTTAACAAAGTTCAAAAGGTGTTTTATGTATAGTGTTTTTATGGGAAAAAATTAACAAGACGTCTTGTTTTATCGAAATCTAGTTACATTTTAGCAACTGTAGTTATGAAACTCTAATTATTATAATATTAATATTAAATTTTAAATTTTAAAAGATGATAATTTTTAATTGAGTTGAGTCATGAAATGTTTAATATATCAATTTGAAGTTCCTTCATATATTTATATTATTAATTATGGGATGGAATTAGTAATGTCCAATTTTAAACTAAAAATATAGTTTAATTTTTTTTTTAGAGACTTCCAATAATTTATTTTAAATTTTTTTCCTCATGTTTAAGGTACAAAATCATAATTGCTATTAACTATGTGACAGATATAATTTTATAACTATTACAATTCAATTTAGACAAGAGATAAGATAATAATAAAAATAGTACTAAAAATAATTATATTATTAAAAGGAATTAACATAGGGCGTTTCTTCGAATAAAAAAACGTACGTCCTTCGTAATTTAATCAAACATAAATATTTTACCAATGTAGTCAGTACATAAACTTGTTTTGTGATAATAAATAATTCCTTTTATGGTATAACTTTATGGTAGTCATTTTACGGCTATTGTAACCACCACTAAATAATTGCTATAATAATTTTATGATAATTTTAATCTTTTTAAAGTTATGGTTATTAAATTTAAATAATATTGACAAGATAAATAAATTTTTTATATAATATTTATAATCAAGTTAAATTTTAAAAAATAATTAATTTTAACATCTTATATCAGCTAAGGTAAGGTTTTACACCAGATTCTTTAATTAAATATTTTATCTTAAATTTTATATTTCATACTACATTAGCTACTTTATTTATTTTCTAAATTTAAATTTTATAAATAGTATTTTTTAAAATTTATTTTTTTCTTGCCTATAAAAGTTGTTGGGTAAATTTGTTGAAAATGAAAATTCATACTTATTTCATTAAAATCTTAAAAGTTTGAACTATTTTAATAATTTAATAATTACATAAAGATTTCTTGTTATATATATTTTTTTCTCCCCTAATTTCTTAACTTTAGTAAGAACCATGACTCTATTATTCTACATCGCCTCCCGTCCCAAAGCTGAAAGCGAAAGCAGCCACAGAGCAACAACAGCGGCAGCACAAAGCGAGAAAAGCTTCCCCGCTGTCGGTCGGTGATGTCTCGTCTCTTACGCGGAGCAAGCCTCGGCCACGCCAACGGCACCTCCTCCTCCTCCGTCGCCATGGCTCCCTCCTCCTCCGACCTCCCCTCTCCCTTCGGCTCCCTCGGCGTCACCCTTTCGGACGCCGATCTCCGCGAGACCGCCTACGAGATCTTCGTTGCATCCTGCCGTACAACCGGCTCCAAGCCACTCACCTACATCCCCCAGTCCGAGCGGACGCCCCCATCTTCCACCCTCTCCTCCTCCTCTTCCTCCTCCGCCGCGACGCCTTCCTCTCTGCAGAGGTCGCTTACCTCCACCGCTGCCAGCAAGATGAAGAAGGCTCTCGGGCTCAAGTCGTCCTCGGGCAAGAAGGCGAACCCCGGCAAGGAGACCACCCCCTCCAAGCCTGCGCGGAAGCCCGCCACGGTTGCTGAACTCATGAGGTTGCAGATGGGGGTTTCCGAGCAGACGGATTCGCGGATCCGGAAGGGATTGCTTCGGATTGCAGCCGGGCAGGTGATCTTCTCTCTTCCGAGCAGACGGATTGCTTCCGAACCAGTTGCTCTCAACCACTTCCTCATTGTCATTGTACTTTTTGATTTTTATCAACTGATCTGACTTGTTTAAGTGATAGAACAAATGGTGAGTTTCCACGAGCTTTATATAATTTATCGAAAGTATCAGCTGGAGATCTGAGTCTGTGGATCTAGTTGCGATTTATTGAAACTAGATCATAGATCTAGGGGTACCCCTCTTGCATGTTAAATTTTCTCATTCTTCTTTGGTTTCCTTCTGATCCAGTTGATCTGAACATCTTGCGTTCAGCCCAAATTACCTTTTCCAAAAATTTAATTTTGAATCCTGACTCCATGAGTGGTTTACTTTATTTTCTTGATTGATATGTGTGCGGTGTTGGATGTGCTTATGTGATTAAATGTATTCACTATGATCTTTTATGCTTCTGCTGTTTCAGTTTTCATCCTTACTTCCTAACTCTGGAAAAAAGTGTTTATTGAGTTGGTATCCATACAAGAATAAAATGAGATGATAGTTTTGTACACATATCACCAGTAGAGTATTGTCGCTGCTTGGAATGTTTGCTTTTTATGGTCATTTTCTTACCTTTCATGGAGTTCAATGGCAGAGCAAGATCCACGTAGCTAACTCCATATAGTGGTGGAAATTGCCGATGTTTCTTATTTTGTAGTTTACTTCACTTCATAATTTTGTAGTACATTAGTCCTCAAACAAAGAATTTCAACAGTGAACAGACTGGTTTGGTAGCCCTTAGCGGTCTGTAAAGGATTTCCTGCTTTTTAACTATATAATTGCCTATTGATAGACAAGATATGATTTTGTTTTATTATGACCTGGAAAAAAAGAACAAAGAACAGATTTTAGTTCAAATCTATATTGACAAGATTTCTACATATCTAGATGCCAAATGATAATACAATGCTTCAAATTTTCATCTAGGCTTTTGACTGGCACTGACAGTTTCACCTAGTAAAAGGAACTAACTAGTTTATTGAGGTTGTATCTTTCCTTGGAGTTGAACTTTTTGATATAGGTTGGAACCCAATGGCCAAACTTCTATATCACGAATAATATTGTTTAATTTCTATGCCTCCCTATTTTCCTGACATCATGCCGACATGGTTTGTTTATCTGTACTGATTTTATGCAGATGCCATATCGTTCAATAATTTGTAAATATTCTGTTTACTTGGTATCTTTTAACTTAAGTTCATCGTAATAGCTTGGGAAGCGCATGGAGTCAATGGTTCTACCTCTAGAATTATTGCAGCAATTCAAGGCTTCTGATTTTCCAGACCAGCATGAATATGAAGCCTGGCAGCATAGAAACTTAAAGGTTCTTGAGGCTGGTTTACTAGTGCATCCTCTCGTTCCAATAGAGAAGTCAGATGCTTCAGCACAACGGCTTAGACAAATCATACGTGGAGCGCATGACAAGTTGCTTGAAACTGGAAAAAATTCAGAGTCAATGCAAGTGTTACGTAGCGCTGTTATGTCCCTTGCCTGTAGATCCCCTGACAGATCTGCCTCAGATTGTTGTCACTGGGCTGATGGTGTTCCTCTCAATCTTTACCTTTACCAAATGTTGCTGGAATCTTGTTTTGATGTCAGCGAGGATGGCTCAATCATCGAGGAAATTGAGGAGGTTTTAGAGTTGATAAAGAAGACTTGGGTCATCCTTGGTATAAACCAGATGCTTCACAATCTCTGCTTTACTTGGGTATTGTTTCACCGGTTTGTTACAACTGATCAAGTAGAAATTGATCTGCTGCTTGAATCTGATAATCATATGGCTGATGTTGCAAAAGATGCAAAAACAACAAAAGATCCAGGTTATTCAAAGATTCTGAGTTCAACTTTGAGTTCCATATTGGGGTGGACGGAGAAAAGACTTCTTGCTTACCATGATACTTTTAATGCTAGTAACATTGAATTTATGCAAGGTATCCTATCATTAGGATTATCTGCTGCGAAGGTGTTGGTTGAAGATATTTCCAATGAATATCGGCGTAAGAGGAGGGAAGAGACTGATGTAGCGCGTAATAGAGTTGATACTTATATCAGATCATCACTTCGTACTGCTTTTGCCCAAGTAAGATCTTCTCAAGTTTGTATTTAGCTCTCTGGGCATGCTTACTTCTCTTTTGCACATGCCTTCATCACTAGTTTAATACATTGGGTAGACGAGTATGAATCAATCATTTAAACCACGTTCTGCTTAACAGGCCATGCTCCATACAGGAAATGACAATATTCCCTGCTCATTAATCCAAATTCCATAGTTCCCATGCAAGAGAACAGTCAATAATACATTCTCGTGTTTTATCTCGATGGAATAGTTAATAAATGGTTGGTTTGTGTTCATGAAATCACACTGCCCTATTAATTATCATTCCTTTTATTTTGTGCAGAAAATGGAACAAGCAGACTCCAGCAGGCGATCTTCAAAGAACCAGAACAATCCTACTCCTGTTTTGTCCATCCTGGCAAAGGACATTGGTGAACTGGCAAACAAAGAAAAAGAATTGTTCAGTCCAATATTGAAGAAATGGCATCCGCTTGCTGCAGGTGTTGCTGTTGCTACACTACATTCTTGTTATGGAAATGAACTAAAGCAGTTCATATCTGGTGTTACGGAACTTACGCCTGATGCAGTTCAAGTACTTAGAGCTGCAGATAAGCTAGAGAAGAATCTTGTGCATATTGCAGTTGAAGATTCTGTTGACAGTGAGGATGGAGGCAAGTCACTAATCCGGGAGATGCCACCTTATGAGGCTGAATCCGCGATTGCTAATCTTGTTAAGGTGTGGATCAAGACAAGAGTAGACAGGCTAAAGGAATGGACTGAACGAAACTTTCAGCAAGAGGTTTGTCTTTTGTTTAACATATGTGCGAAATATTCCTTGAAGGTTGTAAATTTTGGTTTAGCATTGGTTTTTATTCATGGTTAGACCAACACCACTTATGATAGGAATGAATACACACATTGATTGTTCCAGTGTCCAATGTTTCTCCAACTTCATACCATTCTGTGGAGCATCTTGTTCATGGGAGAATTGAGAGGGGAAGAACAGTTGAATAAGTTGGATATGTGAATATCTACACTATATGTGTAAACCTCTTACATAGCAACCCAATGAATATGACATGAAATCTATTTATTCTAAGAGTACTCTTCAAGCTAGAGCACAGATATCAGTCGTCTAACTTGTTACATGGCATAGAAAAAAATGTCTTATTGAGTGATTTGGTGAAATTACTATATTATATTCATTATCACCTCCCTATCTGGTTGCAGATATGAAATTGGGTAAAAGACTTTTCAATTAGTCTCATGTATTTGGAATTCAGCTACAAGGATCTTGTTCCTCCATTGATCTCATGCAATAATAAATCAATAGAAATATTCAGATCCCTTAAAACCACTTTAATTACAGCAGTGGAATTTTCTATGATCTTCTCTATTCCTTGCACCTTTAAGTTTAATTGATTCAACTTAATTATTCTTGGTATAGGCATTTTATTTACATTTATTTTTATTGTCACCTGACATTACCATCTTAGCATATCTTCTTTTTTGCAATTCTTTTCCCTTTTATATGTGACACTTTCTAATTACCCACCTCTTTTTTTATTTATAAAAGTGTACTCTCATTGATAAAGTGTGACATGTCTCACCATAACCATATAAAATGTTTATTCATGACAATCACAAAATCTCTAGAAACTCTTCTCCATTTCCTTCTTGTTGAATAATTGATCCAAGATATCTATATTCTTGTGTGAAAGGCTGATGACATCTACCTGGAATTTTTTATTAACAATTCATAACTCTGTTTCCTATCTTTTAGTAGGGTTTTCAAATGCAGGATTTGCTTTTCTGGTTGTAAATAAACTGTTGCCCAGTTAATCATATTTTATCAACTTCATTTCTCATATTGGATGATCAATATTGTATTTTCAAACATTGCTGCAGAACTGGAACCCAGGAGCAAATAGGGAGAACTGTGCTCCTTCTGCAACTGAAGTTCTACGGCTAATTAATGAGACACTCGATGCCTTTTTTCAACTGCCTATACCAATGCATCGAGACTTACTTCCTGATTTGTTGGTAGAAGTTGATAAAAGTCTACAACACTATGCGATAAAGGTGAAGTCTGGATGTGGTAAGTGCCATGTAAACTGCAAATTAGTTGAATTGGCTGGAGGTAGTATTAGTTGGTAAGCAATAGGTTTCTCCCTCTGTTTAGGTACACGAGGAAGTTTTATGCCTGCATTGCCTGCCCTGACCAGATGCGAAGTTGGTTCGAAACTGTGGAAGAAAAAAGAGAAGCCACAGAATTTGCCAAAAAGGAGATCGCAGGTTGGATCAAGAGATAGTGATTCTTTTGGTCTATCACATCTATGTGTTCGCATGAATTCACTTCAGTACATACGGACAGAGTTAGAGAATCTAGAGAAGAAAATAATAACTTGTTTACGGAATGTCGAATCAGCACAAGCAGATATAACAAATGGGTTAAATATCAGTTTCCAACTTACTCTAGCCTCCTGTCAGGAAGGAATTCTCCAACTATGTGAGATGACAGCTTACAAAGTGATCTTCCATGACTTGAGTCATGTTCTCTGGGATGCCTTGTACATGGGTGAGATTGCTTCTTCAAGAATTGACCCTTTTATAACGTCACTTGATCCTGTGCTGGAGACTATATCCAGTACTGTGCACAACAGGGTAAGAAACCGTGTCATAACTGCACTTATGAAATCCTCTTGTGATGGATTTCTGCTGGTTGTCCTAGCCGGTGGGCCAATGCGTGTGTTCTCCCGTCAAGATGCACAGATAATCGAGGAAGATTTTGGCTCCCTGAAGGAGATGTATCTGGCTGGTGGGGATGGATTACCTCAAGAACTGGTTGAAAAAGCTTCATCACAAGTGAAAAATGTGCTGCCTCTGTTCCATGCTGATACTGAGAGTCTCATTGAGCGATTCAAGCGTTTGATCGCTGAGACAAATGGCGCTTCACTCAAATCAAGGTATCCACTGCCTCCAACCACAGGGAACTGGAGCCCTACAGAGGCCAATACTGTTTTACGGGTGTTATGCCACAGAAACGACGAGGCTGCCACAAGGTTCTTAAAGAAAACTTACAACCTTCCTAAAAAGCTGTAACCTCTCACTGTGTTTTTGGAAGGTAACTGTTGCTAGCCGTTTAGATTTTTAACGAAGATGTCCCAACTATATTCCTCATTCAGATAAATTTGATTTCTGCATTCTTGCCACTATTATGCAGAAGATATGCGCTGGTTTTGACATTTCAAGGGCACCCCTTATGTCCCTGACCTGCACCATATGATTTACTTCTGTGATCCATTCGAGACCAATGGTGATGATGCAGCAACTAGATGATTGACCAGGTATAAGTTTGGCACATTTATATGGTTCTTTTCGGTTAACTGTGATGTTCCTAAGGGTAGGATGTCTATACCACATTTAGTTGTATTCTTTCTGTCTAGTTACAACGACATTGTACCTCATTGTTTTGGTTCCTAATATGGTTTTCTCTAGCTTTGTAATCTATGCTTTGATAAGTTAAAAAGATCAACTGTTTGTGAAAAAGTGGCATCATATGTTCGATTTAGTAGCCCACACTCCTGTGTTATGTGCTGTTATATATGTACTGCATTGCAGCTGGAGATTGTGTTTGCAAATGACTATCAGATGATGGAATATTGTTTTTGATACAAAATCAGAAAACCCCCAACTTGAACCAATTTATCTGACTTTTGAGTTAGAAGAAACAGCTAGAATGTGTTCCAAGAAACCATCCATTGATGTGTATATCCAGAAACTGATTCTTTTTATTCTCTTTGTTGTCTTTGGATCAATGTTCATTCTCTACCTGTGAAAAAGGACTATCACCATTCCTCATGCCTTGTTCAGCAACAGTATCATTTGCTTTTGAGTTTAACTTGTTAGAAAGTAAAATCATGATTACTTAGTTTAATATAGTCATCAACTACAGAGAAATTTAGAAGTTTGCATTTGTTGTGAATTAACAAGGATAATTTGTTGTGAACCAACAGCGAGAATAACAAGAGAATGCATGAGTTTGCATTTGTTGTTTACTGACATTGTGATGAACTCATCTGATTACAGAGTTGTGAACTAACAAAAAGAACTTACAAGTTTGTATTTGTTGTAAGCTAACGAAGAGAATTTATAATTGGGTGTATGCAGTAATATTGTTGGGTTAATACATCTTACATAGAGTCTTGTAGTGGTTAGCGCATGAGGTGCTATCGACTTGAGGTTTGGGGTTCGAATTAATGTCTACCTCGTGCATCAGTAACTATTTCAACAAATGTCATCTATTGTATTTCTTTAATTTATTTGTAATACTCATCTTAACTTGTGAGATAAATTTAGGGTTCAGTTTATTCAATAGGTGAATCAGAGAGACGATCTAACTTTAGGATTAGTCGGGCAAAGCCCGGACTTGTCTTAAATGGAAAATTAAAACTCAATGCGCAGTCATGTTGCATGATAAACAACATGAGCATCCTCTCTTCTTCCTTGCGTGAGTTGGGAAGGCCATACGTGGCCTCCTCCATTATTATAGCTTACAGCAATCTTAAACAGAGAATCGAATTCCCATGAAACAGGGCCAGTGGCACAGAGGCCTCACTGGGACTGCTCAAGCTCCAGGTACTGAGAGTGCGAGGCAGCAAGGAGAGCCGCTCCGACGCCAGAGCCATCGTTCGCCATCTTGATGACGACCGAATCCGTGGCCTCTTCTCCTAGCATCTCCTTCACCGTGCACTGCACCGTCGCACTGACCATTGCGTAATGCTCGTAAAGTCCACCGTCCATCGCAATAACCGTCCTCGGAACGCGACTCCCTTCCTCCCCTGCATCATCACGGCCAACTTTCTTCATGATGCCGACGATCCCGGCGGCAGCTAAGCATCCGCTGCGTCTCGCGACGACCTCACATATCTGAACCACCACTTTTCTGACTCGGAGAGAAGTGCTCGATATCTGGAACTCAAAGGCAAACACGGATTTTGTGATCAAGCGGATATCGAAATCTATGCAACAATGATGATCGTACCCCCAATTCATCTTTCAGTTTTGTCCCAACAACATCAAGATCGGATGATCTATCATGATGCATGGCAGACATCACCGGAGTCCTGCAAATATCTCATTCAAAATTTGTAGAAATCTGCATAAGCAAAGTCATACATATACCTCAGTACGAATGGAACTAGTAGTTTTTCAGGCACAGTCTCTCCGAAAAGGGCAGCTTCCTTGGCCAATCTCAGGAGAATTCTTCGTACTATCTCTCCCAAGTACATTCCGGAGATCAACTTCTCGTAAATCTGCCATTGCCGGACGTCGTGAAGCTCGAATTTTACGATCGAAATAAGTCAGGCCATGTCGGCGAGTCTCACCTGTTCACCGGGGTTCAAGCTCTCATCGTCCAATGCTCGATCATATTCTGTTACAGGTAGATGAGCTGAGCTAAAATTTCCCCACTCCATATTGATAACCTAGATGATCAGAAAAAAAAAACAGGTTAATAAACAAACAATTCAAGTGTGTGCTCGATGTTTTCGTATGTTTAATTTCTCACCATGTCTCCTGATTTGGGCAAGAGTCCACGCCATTTAGGAATCGCCTCGGCTCGCTCTACGTAAGCTGCATTCGTGCCGGTGCCCAATATCACTGCGGCAACTACATCTTCATCATGGTATCTCCCTCCGGCCAACGTTCCGATCGTATCGTTAACCTACACCGAAAGAACTACTCGTCGAGTTCATCACACAAGGAATTGCTAACCAAGAGCAAAGAACTCACCAAAGCCGACACTCGCATATTAAGGCCTTGTCTCTCCATGGCCCTGGCCAATTCAGCCACCACATCTTCCCCTACCTGCAACATCGACAAG
The DNA here is from genome assembly GCF_018446385.1 of Zingiber officinale. Classification (NCBI taxonomy): domain Eukaryota; kingdom Viridiplantae; phylum Streptophyta; class Magnoliopsida; order Zingiberales; family Zingiberaceae; genus Zingiber; species Zingiber officinale. The sequence continues at coordinate 136,348,971 of NC_055995.1, read as the reverse complement.
GCCATCAACTCAACCTCATCGATATGCACGATTGCTTCGGAGAGGTAGATGGAGGTTTAGATTACCGTGGCATCGATATTGAAACCTTTTGTCCATTTAACAAGAGTGCCTGATCCTATGGAGATTTGCCTCACCGGAAAAGAAAAGGTGAAGCCGAGCTCCCTCTGTCTACCGACAGGAAGGTGATAGTCTTCGCCTTCAGAAGCGACGAACCGCGCTAAAGCCGAAGCGATAAAATCAAACAGTTCCTAGAAACATGGAGCAGAGGAATTTAGATGTTCTACAAATTGAAGGAGAAAAAGAATACAACTTTTTAAGCATTTCAGTTACGTCTGAGCCTCCAGTCATGAGTTGTGGAGGAATTGAAACCTCCTCGAATTCTTGCTTGACAACTCGGCCCTCCTTCCCTCCGAGTTGCACTCGCAGGACCCGGAAGTTGGTTCCGCCAAGGTCCAATGCATAGAACAGTCCTGTCTCATCCCTGCAAGAGTAAGATTCCAGGAGTTTTGTATCTTGTGTTAAGCTTATTTTTTTACTTATCGAGCTCGTTCAAGTCTGAATGGGAAAATGATAGCGTAATTCTTCAGAGAAAGGAAAACGACAGTTCACAAATGGCAAAAATGGGCAACTTTTTGTGGATTTGGGAAAGGAAGAGACGGGCGAGCGGGAGGTTACCCGGTGGGAAGGTTGTCGACGTAGCTGATCAGCATCTTCAGCTTGGTGCCGCCCTCGGAGGCGAGTCCGGCGTGCATCTCCACCGCCATCGCGTCCGCCACCTGCCGCAGTTTCTTGATGGGCGTGGCGCAGCTCTCCTCGAGCTCTCTCACCACGGCTTCGACGTGAGACCAGAGGACGGAGCTCTGCGCCCGCTGCCCCGCGACGAGGGCCGTCACCGCGCACGCCGCCGCCGCACAAGTCACCGCCGTCGCGACCGCTCCCTTCACCATCGCCGAGGAGGCAGTTTCTCCGACGAGCCCGGCCCGGGACGATCTAAGAACAGCAGCAAGATGGGATTTTGGTGATGTCGTGAGCCCTTTTCCACCCTGATTAGGATCGAGAAGTGGAAAAGGAACGATCTTGGAGGGAGAACAGATTCTTAAGCTGGAATTTAATTTGTTCTGCACAAAGGAAGAGCCAGCAAGCAAAATCAAGAACAATTTTCAAGATGCCCCCTAGCATTTAATAATATTTTTTAAAATGCTACCCGATATTCCATTAATACCTTCTAAACTATTTTCATGTTGTCAAAAATAAAATAAGTATTTTAACATTTTAATATCAACAATTAGGCTTTCGCACCCACTTCAAATTGTTATTTTTCTTCGATTTAATTGATTAATACGTGTTAAACATTCTTTTGAAGGTTCCAACTCAATTAATTACACAAGAATCTCTTTTAATTCTATTTTTCCAACCATCATCTCCTATATTTTCATTAGGAACATGCATTCTCTTTAGAACAAAACTTCCAATTTTTTTTTCTTTAGCAATTATTTTTAATCTAACAGCTTTATAGATCAACAAGTCACATTCCACTTCCAAATAAAAAATAGGCCCACCTCAAAAGCTTCCATTCCCTTAACCATCCAAGCATAACTTATAGGGGCTAAAATAAATAAATACAAACTTTGTGGAGCAAGAGCATCAAGGAATTAGCCACTTCACCCTTGATGATATAAAGTTTAGACTATGACATTTATAATATCATTTTAATTGACAAGGAATTAAAATAAACCTACCTTATTCTTTGATAGCAATATAGAAAGATATCCATCATGCTTTTGAGCATCTCAATACCACTTTCATTGGCCTTGATAGGCCTCCATGCCAACCCTAACTAAACTACTTGATGTGTCAATAAGCCTAAACTTCTCCGTCTCTTAAAGAAAAAGTGATTAGGCTTGGATACCAACTAAAAAAGAGTGATTGCTTTTTTTTATAGTGTTAACCTCTTTTTATTCCTTAACATGTGCTTATATAATAAGCTCAACATCCACTTCATTTTAAAGATTAGCTTGTTTAGTATTATGACTCAATGAAGTACGTAGAATCACGCAATGTATTGGTGTGAAATATTGATATAAGCACAAACGCAATTTGTAAAATAGTTTAGTTGCATTGATTGAATTGATTCAACTTTTGTCGGTGCAATATTTCAAATGCTTTCACCTTTCTCCGATCTTAAGCTATGTTTACATTTCATTGATGGAAAATAATGGAAGGAAATCAAATAAGTTTGACAAAGATAGAAAATGAGTTTTTTTTTAATTTATCTAGATAATTGTGGGAAAGAAGAAAAAACATACTTTTTCTTATACTTTGTTCAAATAGAATGGAAATTGATACTAATTACTACAATGTGTAACAGCTACAAGATATTTACTACAACACGAAAACAAACCTTACTTCCAATGTTATTATAGTGAATTCAACTGAGCATTCTTCCACTCAGTCTTGAGCTTCTGACCTTCTTTGGATAAATAATAGAAAGAAAATGTCAGATAGGCCATTCCATTCTCCTGGCTATTTTTCAGTATCTTTTAGGTTCAAAGTTTCAATGAATCTCTCTGTCTTTAAAGAACTCAAAGTGCTTAGCAAGCTGTTCACGTCCACATCCTATAATAAAAGGCTCTAACTTAACAATACCCACCTCGACTAGCTGCCTTCTCTGCGAGTTGTCAAGCTCCTATGTATGATTGACTATCAAATATCAAATTGAATCTTTACTCAGTGGCGGCTATAACTTGAGAAATCGGATATATCATTTTAATCAAAATTATTATATACAAAATATTATTATATTAAAATATTATTTATTAACTTGGTCAAAATTATTTAAGCTTTATTAAAATAATTATAACTAAACTTTAAAATCTTAATATCTAAATCTTACCTTTTTTTTTTGAATATTATTATATCAAAATATTTTATTACAAACTTAGTCAAAGTAATTTAAATTTTATCACAATTATTTTAAAACCATCAAAATCACTATTTACAACTACTTCAACTATAATTAACTACTACAATAATGTTAAAAGTATAGATACTCTCATAATAAAATAAAAGTTTTTTTTTAAAAAAAAATCTTTTAATAATTTACCTAGTTTAGAGTATCATACCAGTTTACCTATCTAAAATGTATAATTTAAGAAAAAAATTTATTTTATTAAATTTGAATATTCAATTTTCACTACCCTATTTAAAATTTAGGATAAAATCTTTAAATATGATATCTGATATGAATGAGCTTACGACATCCTTATCCTTTATAATTTTACCTTAAAAAAAACCCCTCCTTTTAATTTTGCTTCAACTCTAAAATAACGGACCAAATACTGAAATGGTCTCGATATCCAAGCATCGGTTGGTTTGGGCTAACGGACCGTGTTCGGATTAGGGCACCGGTAGTGTTCTTTTTGCAATTTTATCCCTAAATCTTATCCAAATTTCCAGACAGACGCCCCCAACAAACATTGCCTTGTTCATAAGATACGGAATGAATATATGCATGTTGCGAAGATTCTTCTTTTTAAAAATATTATCGTTTTCCAATAAATCTCACATCACCAAGCCAAATTTATTCTAGTGAGCTAGACAAGTTGCCTGCTAATTGAAGTTGATTGCATGGTTGATTATACAACGGAATAAAGTTGACCTCAGATGTTGCAGACTCCACGGTAGCTAGCCTCAGAGGAGTATCAGTTCAAATATTTTGAGCAATACTCTCTTGCTGATGGTCCTTCAGTATGATCAGATCGTCTCCTTGGATGGATTTAATTGTTAGCGCATGAGATGTTATCATAATAAGATTTAGTATTCGAATCTCAATAAAGCCAAGATAAATATTTTCCTTATATACTAGTCATTATTCCAAAGGTTAGTAGTCGTCTGTGATTTACGTCCTCCGTGTTGATCTTGGGACGGGTTGGCGGAGGCACTGGGGGTGAGCATATTCACCTTCTGCCACAATTCAGTATGATCAGATCGCCCTCGGGGTTATTGTGTAACGATAAGGTATTCAGGTTATTACCTAAGTAAGTACCCGTGGTTCGAACCTTAACTATGATAAATTTGTAAGAATTTTTTCTCTAAATGGGACACGCAACTAAAGAATGTTAGACTCCTGGACTGCACACTACGAGTGTTTCCCGATTTATCCTGATGATCGGTAGGAAACTTTCGTGAGATCGGATCGATCATCCCAGACTCGACGTTACCTGATTAATTATTATTATTTTTTTTCCATTATCATCAGATCTCATGAGTGCTACAATAATGTAATTTACATTAGTGCTTGCTACATCACCACTCAGGTCTCGTGATTACTCGCTATCTAGTTAGAGGGAGATCTAGACAAAAGAACACAAGTATGCAAAAAGGCATGGTCAACAAAAGAACACAAACTTTTGTTTGTATCATATACCTTGGTGCACAAAGGTATATTCAACAATCTCTAATGAATAATAAAAATATAACCCTGGGAATTTATTCACTAGAAATTACTTCTAAATTGTACAATATTAGATGTAACCCTGTAGAAAGTATATTACAATGTCTTATAGCCCCTCATATGGATAAGTTAGTAAGTTCAAACAAGGTGCCATGTCTCATAATTTCAATGTCAGACTCAAATTTTCTAAAATATATATATCTCATAAGCCCTTCCACTCGGATCCGTTACGAGGATGAGTCATAAAAGACCTCTATTATTGGAGAAGAAATAGGGATAACTAATAAATAGAATTTTTATTTAATTTTATACCAAAAGTTATGTGTTGACCCTGTGTGCTGTATACAATTGGTCCCATAATTATATGTTGAAAGGTAAATTATGAAATCGAACAGGTCATCACATAGAAAACTATTTTCCAATCAACTCTGTAACGATCGAATCAACTCCACCCTGATCAGTACCTCACCAAGAGGCAATGCTCCTCACACACCCCCTCATAGCAATCCTCCCACAAAGACAATAAGTATTTTTTTTTTAAAAAAAAATTGGTATATCGATAATACCAAAAGATCGATCAAACAATTTATATGAACGATATGAATTTAATCATACCAAAAATAATGTATATCGAAATTTTTGTATATAAAAATTTGGTATACCGAAACTTCGGTATATTAAATTTTCGATATAATTCTTTTATAAATTATTTAGTGGTGTTTGATTTTAAAATAAAAAACTCAATGCTCTCCAATATTCCCCCACTCTCCCCTCGCTACATCGTTAACTTGGTGTCGTCCTCATAGATGAGTCCGGTGTGCATCTCCACAATCATCATGTCCGCCACCTATCTTAGTTTCCTGATGGGCGTCGCACAACTCTGTTTGAGCTCTCTCACCACGGCGTCGACGTGAGCCTAGCAAATGGAGCTCTGTGCGTCAATTCTCCCCACATTGGCAAGGGGGAGCGTGGACGTTCTCGATAGTTCTCAGTAATGTTTTCGGTAGATAACACTAGTGTTGGTTTTCAAAATCTAGCACTGCAAAATAATTTATAAAAGAATTATACTGAATTTTTGGCATGCTGAGACATCGGTATTCTAAATTTTCAGTATATAAACACTTCGGTATACCAAAATATAGCTATACCAAATTTTTGGTATAGTTAAATTTCATACAGTTTATATCAAAATTCTAGATTATCCCATTCCTATAGTAGAATCAATCAGTTTTAAGTCCCATTTTAATTACTAAACCCTAATCCAGAAGGTCATGTGGATTTCAATCTCTCAAATGCAGTTGTCCACAACAAAGCTCAGTCCTCTCAGATTCTAGTCTTCGACGGCAGAGTTTAGTCCTCTCAAATTCCAGTCGCCAATAGCAGAGGTTATTCCAGTCCTCCGATTCTAGTCCGCAGGTAAGATATCTACAAGATCTGGGAGGTCGTGAAGTTTCTCACGGCCGCAACGCCTGTCCACCTAAGGGCGGCCACGCTCGACCAAAGGTCACTTGAGGCTGCCTTGCTGGGACACGAGGTCGTCTGCGACCGCCTCGCTCGACCTTGTGGTCTGCTCCCAACTACACACGACCAAAAAGTCGCTCTTGGTCACCCTAGTGGGGGGAGGGGTTGCGGTGATAATCGGCGATGATATCTTCAGTAGTGGGGGAGCATTGGGGGACTGGGTTGAGGGGGAGCGAAATTCACTAGAAAACTGTTGAGTTTTGAGTTTAATTCAAAGTATTTTTCTTGGTTTTAGTTGTTATGGTAATGCATATGTGTATGCATTTAGTCCCACATTGCTAAGCCAAGAAGGTTGGAAGAACTTATATATGTAGCCCTTCCATCCTTGTTTAGCAATGTTAAGGGGACCTACACGCATGCACGGGTCGAACTCAAATCAGGTGGTTTCGGGGGGTTCGAGCCAGAAATCTATAAACCGAGCGCGACGCACGAGCGATCATCGCGCGCAAGGGGGATGCAAATCTCCAGCTCGTGGGCTTCACACTCATAGGCGACCTGGTTTGTTTTTGCCAGCCTTTTCGCTGGCGAAAGCAGTGGCATTGGTTCGCTCGCGAAGCAGTGCTACTGCTTCAGGGTGAATAAATACCTGCGCACTCAAGCAGTATTATTCATTCACTCTCAAGCAGTCTACTTTCTCTCCTTTCCTCTCTGTGTATGCGTGCACTGTCTTCTTCTTTTCCGAGAGTTTTTCCTTGTCCTGAGGCTTGGTTTCCGCCTTTTCCGAGAGTTTTTCCTTGTCTTGAGGCTTGGTTTCCGCCATCTGAGGTTGAGTCCGAGTGCGACGTTCGTCTTGGAGTGCACCTACGAACGACGCGAGTGGTTGTCGGATCTTGGGAGAATTTTACCAAAGAGCCTTTGCACCGTGGGCGGCAATAAATTCTCTAAGGACAGTCGGCACGCTGACGCTTCAACCGGAAGATATCAATTTCTGAATCTTATTCTTTTATTTACCTGTTTATTGCATGCTTACTATTTTGGTGCAATTTACTACCGTGCTAGTACTCTCCTATCAAACAACAATCTTAGAGAATTTATTGTAAACATCAATAGACATGATGAATGATAGGGTAACGGGGTCTGATGAGGCTAACGCCAGACCCGAGAAATTTTTCGGGCAAAACTTCAGATGTTGGCAACAACGGATGAAATTTTGGCTTACTACGCTAGGGCTATTCTCCGTTATAGAAACAGATCCTCCTTCACCTGATGAAGAGGAACTTGCTTATAGTGTTGCCTTACAGAGGTTTAAGCAAAGGGATTATCTCTGCTATGGGAGATTCCCTGCAGTCTTGGAGAGATATAGTGATGCTAGTTGGATAGCTGACACTGCCGAGTGTAAAGACGTTACTGGTTATGTCTTTATACTTGGAGGCAGTGCAGTTGCTTGGAGGTCTATTAAACAGACGATTATAACCCGTTCTGCATCTGAGGTAGAATTGTGTGCTTTGGATACCACAGTAACTGAAGTTGATTGGCTTAAGGGTCTTCTTTTTGAAATTCCCTTGATGATGAAGTCAATACCTTCTATTTCAATACACTGTGATAATCAAACAACAATAGCTCAGATTAGAAGTCCCAAGTATAACCAGAAACAGAAGAGACATGTACGAATAAGATTAAAGTCTATTCGTGAGCTAGTGTCTCTTGGAGTGGTGTCATTGGACTTTGTAAGTTCAAAGGACAATATTGCTGATCCACTCACTAAAGGACTTGATTCTGAGAAAATCAAGAGATCCAGTAAGGGAATGAGACTGAGGCCTATCCTGGTTTCACCTATAGCGGCAACCCAACCTATCTGATTGGAGATCCCAAGAAATAGGTTCAATGTTGTATAAACAAGTTATAAGGGTGAACCGTAAGCATCAAATTGATTGAGATGTAATCTCATAGTCTCTTCCCTGGATAGATGCTTGACTGCTAGTAAGGATGAGCTTAGGAGTTCTTAATGAGTTCAAGGTCTTAATGACAGGATGCTCGAAGTACATCCTTGGAGAACTCGCCTATGTAAGTGTAACTGTGTGGCCGCAGTGTGGGGGGTCTAGGCAACTCTCCTTAGCACTTATGAAACAAGATTCGGTGGTATGGCCATAATGCACCAACCCAGAAGGATTCAACCGTCGACCGTGATGAGTTGTTACCAATTGATTTTCACATATAAAAGGTTTAAGTTCAAGACTGAGTTCACTTCAAACTTATGTGAATAAGATTGATGTACTTAGGTAAAAATTCAAACCGGAAGGTATTTTCACTAAAAGCTCATTGCAACCAAGCCTCAGGACAAGTCTCTGTTTTTCGACCAAAATAATTTGAATTAGTGGGGGATTGTTGAGTTTTGAATTTAATTCAAAGTATTTTTCTTGGTTTTAGTTGTTATGGTAATACATATGTGTATGCATTTAGTCCCACATTGCTAAGCCAAGAAGGTTGGAAGAGCTTATATATGGAACCCTTTCATCCTACACACATGCGCGGGCCGAACCCAAATCAGGTGATTTCGGGGGGGGGGGGGGGGGGTTCGAGCCGGAAATCCATAAATCGGGCGCGACGCACGCGAACATCGCGCGCAGGGGGGGGTGAAAATCCCCAGCTCGTGGGCCTCACGCTCAAAGGCGGCCTGATTTGTTTTTGCCAGTCTTTTCGCTGGCGAAAGCAGTAGCATTGGTTCTGTCCGGCGAGTGAAGGAGGGAACTGACGCTTTGGTTCGCTCGCGAACCGTTAGTTCTGTCCCGACGTTTTGGTTCACTCGCGAAGTAGTGCTACTACTTCAGGGTGAAAAATACCTGCGCACTCAAGCAGTATTATTCATTCACTTTCAAGCAGTCTGCTTTCTCTCCTTCCCTCTCTGTGTATGCGTGCACTGTCTTCTTCTTTTCCAGGAGTTTTTCCTTGTCCTGAGGCTTGGTTTCCGCCATCTGAGGTTGAGTCCGAGTGTAACGTTCGTCTTGGAGTGCACCTACGAGCGACGCGAGTGGTTGTCGGATCTTGGAAGAATTTTACCGGAGAGCCTCTGCATCGTGGGCGGCAATAAATTCTCTAAGGATAGTCGGCACACCAACCCTTCAACCGGAAGATACCAATTTCTGAATCTTACTCTTTTATATACCTGTTTATTGCATGCTTACTATTTTGGTACAATTTACTACCGTGCTAGTACTCTCCTATCAAACAACAAAAACTTCGTCTTTGTCGTGTTTAATAATTTATATTTATCAATAAGAAAAAGGTAGATATGCTACCTTGACGACCTGCTAGTGTCGACCCATAGATATGGAAGGAGATAAATACAAATACACCTGTGTTAGGCGCATAGTGGGGCACCTTGTCACTTGCAAGTGCACGCTTGATGAAAAAGATGACAAGTCAAATTATTGCTACTGGAGGCTTTGCCACTTGGCATTTGTTTGGGTAGAATACGAAAGAAAAAGGAAATAATATTAAAATATTTATAAATAATATGGTTTTAAGACATTTTATAATTTATTATTTATTTATTCGAGTAACCATAAAAAATAATACTTTTGTCGGAGAAGACATTGACGATTGAGTGCTATCTAAATATTATCTACCGAAAATTTAATGCCTCAATGCTACCAGCTACTTCTCTTAGAGCTAATATTTACGGTCATGTGTTCAAAATCCTAAAATGTTCCCCACTTTCTTCTCACTAAAAATAAGTGAAGGAATATTTGATAGATACCTTTTAAAATGGGATGTGTAGTTTTAGGTCTAATTTTTCATTTTAAACATTGATTTAGCCCCTCTCCACCCTAGTCAATTTTTATTCGATAAACTCCACCCCAGTCCGAATCCCACCGATAAGCAATAATTCTCACGCTTCCCATCGCGACAGTCCCTCCTTGCCAAGCCACCGAAGCAACATTTATAACTGTCCCTCCTGCTGAGCCAATGATCCCCTCCCCCGTCACCGTAGTCCTCCTGCTGAGGAGATCGTCGTCGCATCCCCCCCCCTCCCCTCCTTGTCTAGGAGATCGTCGTCGCAGTCCCCTCCACTGAGGAGATCGTAAGGCCCACTCCCCCCTTCGCACCGAGGAGATTGTCACTATAGTTTCTCCACCGAAGAGATCGACACCATACCCCCCCCCCCCCCCCCAACCGAGGAGATCGTAACGGCCATTACCCCCTCCTGCTGAGGAGATTGTCGTCACAGTCCCCTCCACCGAGGAGATCATAACGGCCATTGCCCCCCTCCCCACGCCAAGGAGTACGAGTCTTAGAGAGTCGACATCATCATTCTCTTCTTAGTAATCATCTTGACAGCCACTTTAGTGGTGATCCCTGACCCTAATTTGTGTCTATCCGATCAACACTGCCCAGTCTATACCCAGCAAGAAGCAATGCTCCCCACACTCCCCCTTAAAGCAATCCTCCCGCCAAGGCAATAGTTTTTTTCTTTTAGAATTTCGAGATAACAAAAATATCAAAATACCGAATAATTTTGATATGAATGGTATGGAATTTAAACATACTTAAAATTCAGTATCATTCTTTTATGATAGTGCCAGATTTTAAAAACCAACATCACTATAGTGTTATTTATCGCTGTCTATAATGATATCTACTGAAAATTTTATGCCTTCGTGCTACTAGCTACTTTCTTAAGGCTAACAATTGCCCTCATGTGTTTAACATCCCAAAATAATCCCCTTCGCCTTCTCTCTAAAACAGGTGAAATACTATTTGGTAGATACTTTTGAGATGGGATGTGTGGTTTTATGTTAATTTTTTTTCACTTCAAACACTTATTTAATCCTCCTACACCCTAGTTCGTTTCTATCCAATCAACTCCATCCAATTCGAACCCCATTGAGACGCAATGATCCCCACTCTTCCCCTCACCCTCCCCCGCCCGCCTGAGGTAATAGTTATAACCATCCCTCTCGCCTAGATAATGATTTCGAAGCTCTCCCTCGTTGTAGTCCTCCCGATGAAGCAAATTTTTTTTCTTTTATAATTTTGATATATCAAAAATAACAAATAATTTTGATATGAATAATATGAAATTTACACATACCAAAAATTCATTATACCAAAAATTTGGTATAATTATTTAGTTGTGCTCGATTTTGAAATCAACACCACTATAGTGTTATCTACCAAAGACACTGTCGGAAGCTGTTTGGAACGTTATCTATCGAAAGTTACCCTCATGTGTCCAAAATCCCAAAATGTTCATCGTCACTTTCTTCTTCCCTCTAATATAGGTGAAACACTTTGGTGAATACCTCTTGAAATGGGATGTGCGATTTTATGCCTATTTTACTTTTTTCACTTCAAACACTTATTTAATCTCTCTCTATCCCAGTCCATTTCTGGATCAACTCCACCCTAATTTAAACCCCCACCGAGAGGTAATGATCCCCACACTCCCCTTCTAGTAGTCCCACACTCTCCCTTCGAGGCAATAGTTATAACTATCACTTCCGATGAGGCAAAGATCCCCAAGCTCCCTCTCACTGTAGTCCCCCCAATGCACCCCACTCTCCCCCTCACTGTAGTCCCCCCAATGCACCCCACTCTCCCCCTCACTGTAGTCCTCCAAATGCTTCCCATGCTTCCTCCCATACCCCATCAAGGAGATCATCACTGCCCCCCCCACCCAAAAAAAAAAAAATCGAGAAGATTGTTATGCCTCCATACTGAGAAGTACGAGTCTAAGAGGGATGCCAACATCATTCACGTCTTAGTCAACATCTCAGTAGTCACTTTAGAGGTGAACCCCGACCCCAGTCTATGTATATCCTATAAACTCCACGACAATCCGTACCCCACCGAGAGACAATGCTACTCCCTCTCCCCCTCACAACAATTCTTCCGCTGAGGCAATAGTTGTTTTCTTATATAATTTTAGTATTTAAAAAATATTAAATCAAACAATTTTGATATACCAAAAATTTGGTATACCAAAAATTCAGAATAATTCTTTTATAAATTATTTAGTAGTGTTGAATTTTAAAAACTAATACCACTGTGGTGTTATCTACCGAAGATGTTGATGGGAGCTATCTAAAATGCTATCTACCAAAAATTTGATACCTCCACACTACCAACCACTTCTCTTATGGCTAACAGTTACCCTCATGTGCCCAAAATCCCAAAATATTCCCCATCACCTTTTTTTCTCTAAAACAGATGAAGCACTACTTAATGGATACCTTTTGAAATGAGATGTGCAATTTTATGTCTATTTTTCACTTCAAACACTGATTTAACCCCTCCCCTCTCCCCTCCACCTCAATCTGAACCCAATCAAGAGGCAATGATCTCCACACTCCCTCTCGTAACAGTCGCCCTAGCGGAGACAACAATTATAACCATCCCTCCCTCTGAGATACTAATCCCCAAGCTCCCCCCTCCCCATACTGAGGAGATCGTCATTGCTATCCCCTCCGTCAATGAGATCATAATACCCTCCCCGCTGAGGTGTATGAGTCTAAGAGGGTCGACAACATCATTCTTGTATTAGCCACCATCTCGACGCCACTTTAGTAATGATCCCCGACCCTATTCTGTGTCATCGAATCAACTTCACCTCAGTTCGTACCCCATCGAGGCAATAATTCTTTTCTTTTATAATTTTAGTATATCGAGAATACTAAAATACCGAATTATTTTGATATGAACGGTATGAAATTTAACCATACCAAAAATTTGGTATATTGAAGTTTTGGTATACCGAAAATTTGATATAATTCTTTTATAAATTATTTAGTGGTGTGCTAGATTTTGAAAACCAGCAACACTATGGTGTTATCTACGAAAGATGTACCAGAAGCTTTCTAAACGTTATCTATTGAAAATTTGATACCTCCGCGCTGTAGGATAGTAGGCATGTGAGAGAGTGGTGAATCATGTGATTTTAGTCATTTGTCATAATCAAAATTCGAGTTTGATTATCAGTGCTAACCGTACCAATACACACTACCAATTACTTCTATTAGGGCTAAAAATTACCCTTATGTTCGAAATCTTAAAATATTCCCTATCGCCTTCTCTCTAAATAGGTGAAGCACTATTTGATAGATACCTTTTGAAATGGGATGCGAAGTTTTATGTTTAGTTTTTTTTTTCACTTCAAACACTTATTTAATCCCCCTCTACCTCGGGGCTGAATCCTTTGGTCCGCATTTTGCAGATCAGGGAATGGTCCACTTACATGCACTAGTGAGAATTGATGGTCCCCACCTATTTTACAGGTGGAGACCATCAATCCCCACCAATACATGCAAAGAGATCATCCTCTGATCCATAAAAGCGGACTAGACGATCTCAATTGCCTCTACTATATTCTGTTTCTATTCGATCAACTCCACCCCTATCCGAACCCCGCCGAGAGGCAATAATCCCCATGCTCTATCTCATTGTCCCCCTCCTCCACCGAGACAATAATTATAACCATCCCTTTCGCCGAGACAATGATCCCCAAGGTCTGCCTTGCCATAGTCCACCTAATGACCCAAAGCTCTACATGCTCCCCCTCGCCACAGCCCGCCCCCAGTTAAGGAGCTTGTAACACCCCCTCAACTTAAGAGTACGAGTCTAAGAGGGCCAATAGCATCATTCTCATCTTAGTCAGCATTTCAGCATCCATTTTTGCTCTGATTCCCAACCTCTATCCGATAAACTCCACCTAAGTCCTTAGCCACTAAGAGGCAATGATACTCACTCACTCTTAATTTCTCAACCGAGTAATTGTTATTTTAGAGATATCAACTAATTTAGTGTCTCCCTTTGAATTATTGAACTTGAGTTATGTTTAATTAAGATTAATTAAGTTTTAGTCAAAATTTAATTAATTATAATTTACATTCAATTTAAGTTTTTTTATTTTAAATTAATTAAGTTGGTTAAATTGTCCTTACGATCTAAATTTTATTTTAATTTTAAATTTATTAAATTGTTTGAATGATCTGTTTAAAAAGATTATATTTAATATTTAGATTTTTATTAATTTTAAATTTTAAATTATTTAAATTATCTTTCTTTAAAGATTTATCTTTAATGTTTAACTTTTTATTAATTGTTAATTTTGAATTTGCTAGATTTGGTTTTGATTTTATTAAAGTGTTTAATTTATTCTAATATTTTTTTATCTTTTATATTATTAGTTGAATTTATTAAATTAGTTTTATGATTTATCCTTAAGATTTTTTATTAAATTATTTTTATTTTAGATAGAAATTTCTAGATTGATATTATCTAGATTATCAAATATTTTATTAAGAAATTTATTAATTTTATCTATATCTATATTGAGTTTGTCAATTTTAACATTTGAATTTTTAGATCTAAATTATTATTTAAATTTTTAGATGTATTTAAATTCAAATTTTCTTAATTAATTACAACTAAAGTTTTATTAATTATTTTATTTTATTTTATTTTTTTTATTTAATTAAATCTAAATTTCTCAAATTTTATGAATTAATAAAATCTAAATTATTTAATATGTTTACAGGAGTATTTTTATGAATATCTAAATTAGCATGCAGATTTATAGAAATTGTTTCTAAACTATCATGTACATTACTTAAATTACTATTGATAGAGGTATTTTGATAAATATTACTAACTTTAAGTGCGAGCCCTAATTTTATAGGTTTTTTTGTTGGTTGGAACTCACTGTTTGAATTTGACTTTAATTTGATCCTTTAGTTTTAATAGATCCTTATGAAGTTTGGTTAGGTGAGTCCAGAACTTGTAAGCATCTTGGTGTTCTCCAATTCTGCACGTAATTTCGTTAGGTAATAAACTTAAAATTAAACTTATTACCTTTGTGTTTTCTTCTATGTCTTGATTGGATCGCCTTAGTGTTATGCCACAATCGAAGGCATTCATCATTACAAAGCATTCCTTTGATGCTTCCATACTATGTTGTAGTCCATTTCGTATAGAGGTGGTTCATTGACATTTCGCCCGATTATCTCTTTATGCTCCATTTTTCTTGCACAACACAATTAAAAAGAAATTCCAAGACTAGGTCTTGGGATAAGTAGTGTAGGAGAATGATAAGTATAAAAAGAAACTTAATTGGTGTTGCACCAATTTAGAGTATTTTGCAACGTGAAAAGCTTGTCCAAAAGAGATGATTGTACCAACTTAAACTAGGTCGAAAAGCTTAATACCCACTACAAGAAAACAAGGCTTCAGAGACGAAAAATTTCGTTTCTGAAAGTCATTTTTCTGTCTCTAAATAATGTTTGAAACAAAATATTTCGTCTCAAAATTCCGTTATTGAAAGCCCCGTAGCTAATTTTGAGACAGAATTATTCTGTCTCTAATTTCATAAACAGATTGAAAAATCATTTATATATCTGTTTTTAATTTGACCAAATGAAATTAATTTCAAATATAAATCTCGTCTCTAATTTTGTTTTAAATCCATTATTAGTCTGTTTCAAATTATATAACAAATATAACTTTAATCAGTTTATAATTCGTTTGCAATCCTGTTTATAAATTTGTATATAAAATTTGTTTATAATTTTGTTTTAACTCTTGCATTAGTCTGCACAAATTATATATTAAATATAATTTTAATCTATTTATAAATTTATTTATAAATTCATATATATATTTCATTTCTAATTTTGTTTTAAATATGTTATTAACCTATCTCAAGTAATATATCAAAAATAATTTTAATTTGCTTATAAATCTATTTACAAAATTCATATTTAAATTTATCAATAATTTTTTAATATATTATATTTTTATTTTTTTCATCTACATATTATTTTAGTAGAAACAATCACACATTTTAAATAAATTAAAAATATTTAAAACAATTAATTTTTAATCCAAAAATATCACATCATCCAAATATTTATCCAAATATTCATAAAATAATCCCACCTCTTGAATCATCTTACGAACCATCTCCATGAGATTTTCTTCTCTTTGTCTACCTTCCTCCATAAGTTTTTCTTCCCTTTGTCTACCTTCCTCGATAAGTTTATCTTCCCTTTGCCTATTTTCTGTGATACGAGTTCCAATTTGTTTTTGCTTTCAATAATTTCTTTCTCCATCCTCTTGCTAGTAGCACGCATATCTTCAATTTCTTGTGATAGTTCTTTGTTTTTTTCATTGGAGCACATTTCATTGAAAGTTACATTGTATGATCTTCCAAAGTATTGATTGCATCCAAATACATACACCCTTCCCTTATATCGGCCACCCACCACATCCCACCATTATTTGAGATTGAATGATGGATGTGTAGAGTGATCATCAACATTTTGTCGCTCTCTATATTGTTCCTGTACATATTATAATAACTTATATTAGTTTAATAAATATAAAAATAAATAAATGAAATGACAATATGATATTAATAACACTATGCAGTAAACACTAGCAGTAAACCTTACAATCAGCTATGCAATAACAATAAGCAATACATATTACAATACTAATATGTAATGGCAGTAAACAATAGTACAGATTACAAGATGTAAACAGCAGCAACACTAATGTAAACAGCAATAAACACTAGTAGTAAACGTGACAATCAGCCATGCAATAAACACTATGCAGTACATATTACAATACTAATATGTAATGGCAATAAACAGCAGTATATATTACAAGATGTAAACAGCAGCAACACTAATGTAAATAGCAGTAAACACTAGTAGTAAATGTGACAATAAGCTATGCAATAAACACTATGCAGTACATATTACAATACTAATCTGTAATGGCAGTAAATAGCAGTACATATTACAAGATGTAAACAGCAGCAACACCAATGTAAACAACAGTACATAATCTGTAATGGCAATCAACTATGCAATCTAGGTGACTAGATCATAGGGTTACCAACAAAGTGTAACACCAACACCAAAAAACAAAGTAACACCAATAGAACAGAATCAATAGCAGTATAAGAAAAAATACAGTACACCAATACTAATAGCAGGACACCAATAGAAGCAGTACACCAATACTAATAGCAGTAACACCAATGACAGCAATAAAATGTGTAAGGACAAAAATTGAATCAATTTAACTTATATCATAAGATCAAAAATAGAATCAATTTAACTCTCTGCTGATAACTGCCAAAAACAATAGTACACTATGAACCAAGTCATCTTATTATACTTTGTTTCAAACGAAGATCAAAATCAACACAAGAAGATAGAAGCTACTAAGAATTAAATTCCTAGAAAGTGAGTTATCTTTGCAAGATAGAAATCTAGAAATTGATTTTCTTAAGAAGATAGAAGCTTTAAAAGAGGAAATATGTAAATCATTGGTGAACATAAATCATCTTAGGCATACAAAAGATGGAGATGTTATTCTGGATTCTATGAAAGGAACAAAATTTCTTCTCTTTGTAAAGGCAAAGGGAACCAAAGAATATCTTATCTTCTCTTCTTGTTCTTGACAAGTCATATCTTCTATTCTAGAGTAGAATTGAGAAAGAAATGCAAAAGAGTGTCCGAGGTATCAAATCAAATATTAAAGCAGAATTTGTCGAAGCATGCCTCAAAATTTGCTGAAGCAACCGGCATTGCTCACAAATTATCCTATAAAGGATATCAATCTCACAAATTAGAAATTAATTTGTGAGACAATCTCACAAATTTGTGAGAAACAATGTAGGATAGCAATCGGCATGCCTCTTTGCCTCATGCTTCTCTCTGCCGCTTTTCCCTAAACCACATCAATCTCACAAATTTCTGCGATGTGGTCGCTTGCACGTCTAACATGGTTGCCCCCTCAAGTAATTATCTGGTGGCGAAGACATCTACGACAGTGGCCGCTGACAAAAGCAAGGACCTGCGGTGTGGCAGTCTACACAGCAAGAGGAAGAAAAATAAATTAGGAGTTACCTTTTGAGAGAGAGCAACAGAGGCGAGATACACAAAGTCGGCGACGAGCAGCAGAGTCGGCAACGGCGAGATACACGATGCCGGAAAGATATGCGTAGAAGAGTCGGCGAGATGCGAGAAATTAGTCGGCGAGAAAGCAAGAGTCGGCGAGGGAGGTAATGTCGCGAGGGAGTCGGGTTAAACAGGATGTAGCATAGGGTTTATTAAAATAAAATAAAATAAAAATAATTTAATACATTTATTTATGATTTATATTAATTAAAAACAGAATTTATTTTTGTTTAAAAATATATAAACAGATTGGTTGACAAATAAAATTTTGTATCATTCTGTTTAAAATTTGTATTTATTTTTGTTTATAAATATTTATTTTATAAATTTGTTTTTAGTTCGTTTTAAATTCCTTCTTAAATATTTTTTTTATATTATATTTAATTTAAATATAATAGATTAGTAATTCTGTATTAAATTCGTTTTTGATTTACTAAAATTTAAAACATATTTTAATTCTGTTTTAAAAATCTATTTCTGAAACCCTGTTTTCTTGTAGTGACCGAACGAGATTTAAAAAGTAAGAAAACAAAAAAACCCCCCTTTGCTCGATTGATGGTTGCACCAATTTAGAGCAGAACCTCGCTCTGATACCACTTATTAGATCGTTAATACGCTAGGGGGAGGGTTAAATAGCGTTCGTCACTTTTTTGAAAGTCACAAGAATATGCAGCAGAAAAGAACCATAAAAATACAAATGCTAACACAAGTAGTTTTACTTAGTTCGGAGCATTCGATAACTCATATTCCAAGGCCCACACTCGCTAAGTATTTTTGTTGGGCAATCACTATAATCACGAAGTAATTACAGAATTTAGGTACAATTGCAGGAATTAAATTATACAAACACTACAACTTTGAAAACTTGAACGCAAGTTGTCGATGCAACTTTTAGGTATTTCAGAGACCTTTTCGAAGCAGCGCGTGAGTACGAAAGTCGTAATAATTGATGTCCAGAAGCTGTTGGTCGAAACCTCCTTTTATAGCCCCGTCCAGGCGCCTGAACTGTGCTGACGTAGTGAGCTCTCTTTGAAACTTCATCCTCGAAGTTTATCCACCTCCGGGCACCCGGACCCCCACCGGGTGCCTGGGCCGTTGACGTGGGTTCGGTCAGCCGTCGTGCTTCAACTCAGCTTCTAGATGAGTTTTATTGATCTGGGTGCCTGGAGTAGCTTCAAGCGCTCGGATCGCCCGAGTGCCTAGCTAGGCACCAGCCAACCTCATCAAAGCTGGTTCGGGCGCCCGGAGTCCGAGTGTTAGGACCACTCTTTCTCGCCTTTCTCTTTCCTACAAAATGAGTTAGTTTAGACAACCATAATATGTTTATATGTAAAACAAAGTTAGCACATTAAGAATATGATCAATTTATAACTTAGATCCTGTCTTCCCAAGACTAGGATCTAATCATGGTCTCAATTTAGACTTCCCAAATGACTTTAAGCGGGACCACGCCTATAGTCCCACTAAGACTCATTTTCATTAAATCTCCCTCCTCCAGTGACTTATCTTACTTACCATTTGCAGACTTCCTTAATGTCAAGTCCCTTGATCCACCAGGACTTCCTGCCAAATTTTAACCAATTTGGACTTCCTCCTGCCAGATCTCAATCGATCTGGACTTCATGTCAGCTATCAACCTAGCTAGACTTTCTTTTGCCAGATCTCAACCAATCTGGACTTCGTGCCAACTATCAACCTAGTTGGACTTTAGTCTAGTGTTCTGGTCCTCTAGATTCATCAAGTCCTGCACACTTGATAAAAATGTTAAACAAATAATACATCTAACTTCAACCTATTTATCATACATCAAAACTTAATTATCAGTGTAACCTGCACCAACACCCAACTCCCCCGAGCTAGGAAGATATCGCTGGGAGTTGACATACGTCCAAGCCATAACACAGTTAGCCGACCAAAAATATCACATACACAAGCTGCTGTTGGAGGATATTTTGTATATGTTTGAGTTGCGTCATCACCCGGCTGCCCGACCCTTGTGGTGAGCAGTTTTTCCTTTCTTTGTTTTTGGATCTAACTGATTTTTCTCTCCTTGTTTAGCTAAAATGATGTTTAAGGCTCTACTAATTGCATCCACCAAGTTGACTGATGAAGAAGTCGAAACTTGTGAAGCCGCCGAGCTGGAGAGTCACGGATGTTAGAGTGTATACTAAAAGTCTAGCTTTTGTAAATATTTATTTTTGAAATAAAAGAATCACATTGGTCAAATGTCTACATTTATTTGCTAAGTGTAGTTGTTCAATTAATTTATATTGTAGATAACATGGTGTGTGGTGTCACACATAGAAGATCATATTATCAGTTATTTATAAATTATAAATAGATGCTCACGACTAAGATAGAAAGGAACAAACCGTTGGAATAGTCGTAGTGTAATTAGGTATTAGTTTATCTTGACTAATAAATTACACTAGTACACTCTTAGTGTATTGAATAGGACCATTTAAAGTAAGTTCTTTTTGTACTGACTTAATAAAAGAATAAGACCTTAGTTATTATGGAAGTGTGTGCTCTTAACCCTAATATAATAACAAACACATATATTTAGTATTTATTTCTTTGACTTATCAAAGGGTGAGATTTAGCTCGATAAATCAATAGGCTCGATAAGTTGGGAAATGATATTACTTATAGTGTGTGTTGTTGATTATAGAAGGAAACTGTGTCCTAGTCATCTAGGTTGAGAATGTCCCCAAGAGGAGCTCATAAGGATTGTCATGTTAAACCCTGCAGGTGGACTTAGTTCGACATGATGATGAAGTTGAGTGGTACTACTCTTGGACTAAGATATTAATTAAAGCGAGTTGTCAGTAACTCAATTAAATTAATGGACATTCGATATCTTAAACACAGAGAGACTAACACACTCATGATAAGAAGGAGCCCATAATGTAATTTGGGATTGATGCGGTAGTGTAATAATAACTCTCTAGTGGAATGAGTTATTATTGATGAACTTGAGTTGCGTGTTCAGGGCGAACACGGGATACTCGAGTTCATCGGAAGGCCAAAACCAATTTCTCCTCTAGGTCTCTGTCGTAGCCTCATTAATGCCTCAAATCCACTCATGAAAAACCCTTCTTGGTGTCCAAAAGGAGGTCGGCCCATGGCTTGGTGACCAAGCCATAAGGGTCGGCCACTATCTTCTCAAAGAGGGTCGGCCCTTTGCTTGGTGCCCAAGCAAGGAGGGGCCAACCACCATAATCCAAATAAGGAGAGGTGTTTTGAATTTTTAAAATATTCTCTTTGTAGATAACTACAAGTTTTAAAAGAAGGATTTTAAATTTACAAAATTTTCCTTTTTTAACAATCCTCATGGTTTTGAAAAAAAGTAAGGGAGTTTTAAATTTGAAATTTTCTATTTTTGTAACCATGTTAAAAAAGAAAATTTTAGAAGAGAAGTTTTAAATTTTAAAACTTGATTTTAATTTTTAAAACTTTCCTTTTTTAACATCCACATTAGGAAATTAAAAGAGAGCTTGTAAAATTTTATAATAGTTTTGCTTCTTTGCTTATAAATTTTTTACAAAGATTATTTTTCTTCTTTTAAGGGCCGGCCACCCTTGCTTGGTGCCCAAGCAAGGGGTCGACCAATCAATCAATTAAAGGAGAAAAGGAAAAATAAAAGGGGAAAAGGAAAAACAAGAGAAAGATTTTAATTTTTGTAAAAATCTTTCCTTATTTGCCTTGGGCAAGTATTATAAAAGAAGGGGAGAAGAGGCCTCATGATGTCTCAATTCTTATTCTCTTGTTGGAGCTCTCTCTTGTAGCCGACCCTCTCTCTTTCCTTTCCCCTTGCTCTCTTTTGTTCCTTGGTGGTGGTGGTGGTCGAATACTAGAGAAGGAGGAGGAGCTTTTGGGTGGTGTTCATCTTGGAGGATCGTCGCTCACACGACGTCCGAGAGGAGGCGAGGAATACGGCAGAAGATCTCGAGGTTATTAGCATACAAAGAAGAGGTATAACTAGTAATTATTTTCTGCATCATTCTAGTTCTTCTTTATATGAATTCCAAACACAAGAGACATATGATTCTAGAGTTTCGAATTTGTGATTCGAGTTTGTGTTTTTTTTTCCCCGAATTTGTGATTCGATTGTTCTTTTTGGTTAAACCTAGAGTTATATAAGGAAATTAAATATTAGCTTTCCTTAAAAGGCTTTATCTAGGCGGTGGTGGATGATCCCATATCCAAGAAGGACTAGTGCCTCGCCATGCAGTCCTGGAAGCTAATTTTGGAAATTAATATTTAATTGAATTTATAACATAGGTGGATTTGGATCAATAATGTTAAGTATCGTTTGCGATCCAAATCTAAATCATTAAGAACAGATAAGTTAAATTTGGAATCAATAATGTTAAGTTCCATTTGCGATTCCTAATTTAATTTCTAAAGAACACAATAGGTTGTTTAGGAAAGGTTCGACACTCGTACAAAATTTTGTACAGTGGAGCCGGTACGATCTTCCTAGGACCAACCAACAACGGACTCTTGCCAGTCGGACATTCTGAGGAGCAGACCGACGAGGAAGGAGCTAGCAGGGTGGCGGCTGGCAATGTCACCGCTAATATGGAGGAGCTCCCTCCAGAGTGCCCCTCATTAATCCCCATTGCGGTTCCATCGGAGTTCACTTCTGCCAAGCTACTGATCTAGCGCCAGCGTCGTAAAAGGCTCCGAATGGAAGCTTTTGCCCGCTTGGCGACCTTTGTTCCTCAAACTTATGTCGATGCCTCTGCCGTGCGACCTCCATCTGAGTGGGGAGAAAGCTCAACTTATGCTATTCCTAGGAGAGCGATTGGTCTGTCAACTCCTCCATCCTTCGATCAGACGCCTTCCTTATCCGAGTTGTTGTCCGGTGCTATCATTGTACAACCTATTTCTTATCTGCTACCTACGCCGGTTGGCACTGCGACCCCTCTCTCCACCATCCGCTCCACTCCGGTGTAAAAATCCAAGGGTAAGGCTAGCTCAGAGTCAATCGACTCCTGCCCACTCAAACACATTGCGGCCATCCTTAGACTACCCATCAATGAGTGGTGTTATCTCGATCTGGATGAGCCACGCACCCCCGAGCATAAAATCAGAATCCAAGGTCCCTTGGCCAAGAGCTAGGCAGATGCCAGAGCCAGGGCAGCGACCACTCTACCTAATGAGTTGGCTAATTGTTTCAACCAAAATTCCACGAGAGTGAGTTTGTTTGATATTTTAAATGATTATATTTCCCGTTTGGTTTGACCCAACTAATTTTTTCGTATAATAGTTTTGGGTGGAAAGTCTAACTATCTATCAAATGCTGACCTAGTTAAACCATGAGCTTAAATAGGTGCAAATCCCAGTCGGAGATGTGGACGCTTCCCAAGCCTTGATTGAAAGATTAACTGCTAGGGTGACCCAATTAAAGGAGGACTTAGAAAAGTAATTCGAGCATCTCCTGGGATCCGAGCAGGCATGATGATGGAGAAGGACAAAAATCATGATCAAGTCGTCGAGCTGGAGAAGCTAAGGAAGTAGGTCCATAATTTTGAATTAAAGATCAACTTGGCGAATGCTAGGAAGCTCCGGCTATCGAAGACCTGGATATCAAGAACAAGGAGACTCGGTCGAGTCCTAGCGAAGAAGTTGGAGGAAACGGAGACAGCTCTTGTCACGGAGCAAGTGGGTTGTACGGCAGAGCAGGCGAGCCACGAACTCCAGCTCAATGAGTGCCAAAGACTAATTGATGAAAAAGAAGTCGAGCTGCAAATACTAAGGGTCAAGCTAGAGGCCTCAAAGGTCCAACTTACTAAACTCAAGGAGGAGAAGCTCGGTCGGCTGAATGCCCATAGGATGGAGTATATCTGCTCAAGAGATTTCAACCTGTTGTTAATTGACCGGACCACTAAAGTATTCAGTTATAGTATTAATGGAATCCTCAAGCGGAGGGTGACTTAAAATTCTTCTTTTTAAAAATATTATCATTTTTCAATAAATTAAATGTTATCATTGTCGAATTGGCGCCACAAGGCCCATAACACACATGGTTAACAATCTGTCAGATTCTCGCATATGCGTTGCCCGATCTTTCTGCAGACACCATCAAAGATGCTCCCTATAAATTTCCTCCCCATCAATCTCCGCCTCCGCAGAGCAGGAGCACTCCCGGAGCTTCGACGATCCAAGTGAAGTGAAGAAGAAGAAGAACAACAACAACACCGAGAAGAAGCGGCGATGGCTGGATCTGCGGTGACGACGGTATTCGATTTCCACACGACCATCATCGACTGCGACAGCGACGATTGGGTAGTCGCCCAACTGGGGATCAGGGACATCTTCGATTAGCTCTGCCCCACAATGCAGTGGAATCCGCTCATGGTTGGTTCGTCGTCATCGATCCCAACTCTGTTCGTTTAATTTCGTGGTACATTGCGAAAATGTTGAGTTTGAAATTAGATCTGGTTCCTTTGTTTTAATGTCTTTTCCCATGTGCAAATCGATCTCAGGATCGGATGATGGAGGAGCTGCACTCGCAGGGTGTTGACGAGTGGCTCATATTTGGATGAAGGGATGTCATGGAAGAAAAATCTGTTAAGATTTTTCGTAATAAAATTCTGTTAAGATTTTATATAACAGAATTTTGTTACGTTTTTATCAGGTCTGGGGGTTTAGCAGTATTTATAGGGATCATTGTAAACCCATTGTAGATCAGAAAACACAAGAATCATTAGATGTGATTCTCTTGTGTAGAAGAGAATTCTAATAAAGCTTCGGCCGTTTTGTGGAGTAGGCAAGTCGCCGAACCACGGTAACTCTTTTCTTTCTCTTCTTCTTCTCCTTCCTGGTGTTTGCTCTCTTTTGTGCGTCTTTGTCTTGTTGTTCCGCGCGATCTCTTTTCTCTCTTCCTCTTCTTCCGCGGTTCAGAAAGGTTGAGAGGTATTGCCCCCTTCTTTGCACAACAATTGGTATCAGAGCTCCAGGTTTTTGGCAGATTTCTTCAACATGTCGGGGATGACTTCTGCGAAGTTTGATATGGTGAAGTTTGACGGAACCGAAACTTTGGATTATGGCAGAGAAGGGTCAAGGACTTGTTGGTGCAACAAGGCATGGCGAAGGCGCTAGGAGAAAGAAAACCGGAAAGCATGGAGAAATCAGATTAGGAAGAACTTTAGGCG
The DNA here is from genome assembly GCF_018446385.1 of Zingiber officinale. Lineage (NCBI taxonomy): Eukaryota > Viridiplantae > Streptophyta > Magnoliopsida > Zingiberales > Zingiberaceae > Zingiber > Zingiber officinale. Next base: position 136,323,925 of record NC_055995.1, on the reverse strand, counting down.
AAGGCAGTGGTTACAATCAGGCTTTGTCTTACGAATGATGTGATGGATCACGTCATGGACGAGGAGTCACCGGTGGCAATTTGGCAAAAGCTGGAAAGACGGTACATGTCAAAATCATTGACAAACAAGTTGTATCTCAAGTAGAAATTATTCGGGCTGAAGATGAGTGAAGGAACCGATCTAAGCCAGCACATCAACGTATTCAACCAGATTGTAAGTGATCTGAAGCGGATTGATGTGAAGATCGAAGACGAAGACAAGGCGTTGATGTTGTTGAATTCTCTACCTTCATCTCCTACGTACGAGAATTTGGTTACTACTTTGATGTGGGGTAAGGAAACTCTTAAATTACAGGAGATTACAAGTGCATTGCTAGGTTTTCACCAAAGGAAGAAAACAAGCGATGAAATTTCTCAGGGAAGACTTGTGGTAAATAGCAACCAAGAAGTAGGAGCAAATCTCGACATGGATAGCAAACAACAAGACTCGTTCTAAGTCGAGAAGGAAGAAGGTGATCACGTGCTACAAATGTGGAGGTAAAGGTCATATCAAGAGAAATTGTCCAGAGATAAAGAAATATGTTGCAGAGAACAAAAGTAGTTCGGCAAAGTCTGCAAACATAGTTGAAGAAGTAAATTCAGAAAGCGGTGATGGAGATATGCTATCAGTTATGTCAAGTTCGGAGCAGCTGACGGATGCATGGATTTTAGACTCTGCATGTTCATATCACATAACTCTAAACAAGGATTGGTTTGACACTTATAGGGCAGTGGATTCTGGTTCAGTGTTGATGGGAAACGATGCATCATGCAAGGTTATCGGCATAGGGAATGTCAGAATCAAGATGTTTGATGGTGTGATCAGAACTTTATGTGATGTCAGATATATACCAGAGCTACGGAAGAACCTGATCTCACTAGGCACACTGGATGATATTAGTTGTAATTACAAATCAGTGAGCGTCGTGATGAAAGTCAGCAAGGGATCTCTGACGGTAATGAAAGGATAAAAGGTAGCAGGAAACATCTACAAGTTGATAGGAACTACAGTTGTAGGTAGAGCCACCTCAGTGGAGTCTGAATCAGACAGTACTGTCTTATGGCATATGCGGCTAGGGCATATGGGTGAATATGGGATGCTAGAACTTCACAAGAGAGATTTATTGAAGGGTGTCAAGACGTGTAAGCTTGAATTCTGCAAATTCTGTGTTCTTTGGAAATAAAGCAAAGTGCAATTCAAGACGACAACAAATAAGACGGAGGGGATTCTAGACTACGTACATACGGATCTCTGAGGACCAGCCAATGTAGCACCACGTGGATGGTACTTGTATTTTGTGAGTTTTACTAATGATTTTTCATGAAAGGTCTGGGTATACTTTATGCGTCACAAGTTAGAAACTTTTACAAAGTTTAAACTGTGGGAAACTGAAGTGGAGAACCAGACCGGAAGAAAGATCAAATTCCTTAGGTCAGACAATGGGACTGAGTACATAGATTCAAAGTTTCAGGAATTTTGTTAGCAACATGGGATAATGAGGCATTTCTCGATTTGCAGGACACCTTAACAGAACGAGGTAATGGAAAGGTTGAACAGGATAATCATTGAGAAGGCTAGATGTCTCAGGTTGAATGCAAGGCTTGCAAAGAATTTCTAGGCAGAAGCGGTTAACATGGCATGTTATCTCATTAATAGATCACCAAGGGCAGTACTAGAAGACAAAGCATCAGAGGAAGTATGGATAGGGAATCAAGTAGATTGCTCTCATCTTTAAGTTTTTGGATGTCCAGCCTATATGCATATATCTAGTGAGGAAAGATCAAAGCTAGATGTGAAGTCAAAGCAGTGCATTTTTCTGGGGTATCAGAAAGGAGTTAAAGGCTTCAAGCTTTGGTATCCTAAGGCAAACAAGGTGGTGATCAACAGAGATGTGGTGTTTGACTAGAAAACTATGTTACAGCGTACTCAGGAAGAAGGAAAAGAAACACCACAAAGCAACATGGAGAAAGATGTTATGCAGGTGGAGCTAGAGACTCATGACCCCGATTATTCTAGTTCAAAGCACACAGAGCATCGCACTATAGCTGGTGGCAGAACGAGGCGAGTCGTAAAACCATCCACTAGATACGGATTCGAAGACTTGGTATCTTATGTGTTTATCACTAGTAGTGGAAACCCTACATTTTTTCAGGAGGCGATACACAACTTTGAGAAGGACAGGTGGACGGGTGCTATGGCAGAGGAGATGGAGTCGTTGCATAAAAACCAAACGTGGGATCTAGTGGAACTTCCTGAAGGAGAGAAAGCTATAGGGTGCAAGTGGATATTCAAGAAGAAAGAAGCAATGTCAGAGGAGAAGAAGTGAAGTTTAAGGCTCGGTTGGTAGCAAAGGGGTATTCACAAAGAAAGGAGATTGACTATGAAGAAATTTTCTCTCCAGTAGTAAAATATACGTTAATTAGACCGTGTTGGCTTTAGTGGCACATCACAATTTGCAGCTGGAGTAAATGGATGTAAAGACGACATTTCTTCATGGAAATTTGGAGGAGCAGATTTTTATGTCACAACCTGAGGGATTTAGTCAGGTCGGACAAGAGCGGTTGGTTTGTAAGTTGAAGAAATCGCTCTATGGATTGAAACAATCTCCTAGGCAATGGTACAAACGTTTTGATTCATACATGATTCAAAACGGATATAGGAGATGTCAGTATGACTGCTGCATATATATGAAGAGCCTTGAAGATGAATCACTGATTTTCTTACTACTATATGTAGATGGCATACTCATTATTACAAAGAAAATGAAAGAGGTTGATAAATTGAAGAGGCTATTGAGTAAGGAATTTGACATGAAAGATTTGGGAGAGGCCAAGAAGATTCTTGGAATGGAGATTCACAGGGATAGAGCTACAGGGATATTATAGTTGTCTCAACGTAGCCATGTGGAGAAGGTGCTGGATAGGTTTAACATGAAGAATGCAAAGTCGGTGAGCACACCCGTGGTGCATCACTTCAAGTTATACAGTACACAGTGTCCAAAGATGGATGACGAGATCCAAGAAATGTTAAAGGTTCCTTGTGCCAGTGCAGTTGGTTGTCTGATGTATGCCATGGTTTGTATGAGACTAGATTTGGCGTAAGCAGTTAGTATGGTAAATAAGTTTCTCTCAAATCCTGGTCGACTACATTGGAATGCAATGAAGTGGATTTTCAGATACTTGAGAAATACAACTGATTATAACATCATGTTCAGTAGACAACTGGAAGATCCTTCAATTGTTGGGTACGTAGATGCAAACTATGCAGGAGATTTAGATAACAGGAGATCTACTAAAGGATACGTATTCACCGTGGCAGGAGGACCTATTTGTTGGAAATCTATGATACAATCTATTGTTGCATTGTCTACTACGGAATCAGAGTACATGGCAGCAGCGAAGGAAGCTTTATGGCTTACAGGGTTGGTCGAGAACTGGGTGTTCGACAAGGTGGAGTCAAGTTGTTATGCGATAGTCAGAGTGCTATCTATTTGGCGAAGAATCAGGTGTATCATGCGAGAACCAAACACATTGATGTGAGGTTTCACAAGATCAGAGAGTTGATTGTTTCCGGGGAAATTCAACTTGAGAAGGTTCACACTGCAGACAATGCTGCAGATATGCTGACAAAGCCAGTGACCACAGAGAAGTTTAAGCATTGCTTGAACTTGATCCATATCTCTAGATGCTAGAGGAAGGAAGCCCAGACTCAGAGATCCAGATGGAGTTTTGTCCAGATATTCGTATTCTTCGAAGGGGTGAATATTCGCCAAGGTGGAGATTGTTGACGAGTGGCTCATATTTGGATGAAGGGATGTCATTGAAGAAAAATCTGTTAAGATTTTTCGTAATAAAATTCTGTTAAGATTTTATATAACAGAATTTTGTTATGTTTTTCATAACAAATTCTGTTACGTTTTTATCGGGTCTGGGGGTTTAGCAGTATTTATAGGGATCATTGTAAACCCATTGTAGATCAGAAAACACAAGAATCATTAGATGTGATTCTCTTGTGTAGAAGAGAATTCTAATAAAGCTTCGGCCGTTTTATGGAGTAGGCAAGTCGCCGAACCACGGTAACTCTTTTCTTTCTCTTCTTCTTCTCCTTCCTGGTGTTTGCTCTCTTTTGTGCGTCTTTGTCTTGTTGTTCCGCGCGATTTCTTTTCTCTCTTCCTCTTCTTCCGCGGTTCAGAAAGGTTGAGAGGTATTGCCCCCTTCTTTGCACAACACAGGGCAAGTCCATTGGAGATATCGCAGTGCCTGGTAGGGTTTTAATTTGTTCTCGCTCATTTTTGATGGAACCCTAGCTAAATAAACAAATGGTACCATTTTTCTGAGAGATTGTCTGGGATCAGGTGTGAGCTCAGGGTGGTGAGAGATGCAAACGTGTTCTTCGTAGAGACAATACTCAAGCACCATGGATTGCTGGAGTGCTTTACAGAAATCAACACAAACCCCAGCTATGTTGACGAGGAGGGGAGGCTAAGGATTCTACCCTTCCATCATTCTACCACTTCATCTCATGGTTGCAAGCTCTGCCCTGCCAATATGTGCAAGGTAACTCTGCTAGTGCCCTTTTTGTGTTAAAGAAACACTTTTCATATTAATTGTGATGATGTTTGCAGTGTGACATTCGTTTCTCTCTTTTCCTGATTCTGATAAGAATGATCTTGTGTTTTCATAGATTTAGAGTTTTGGTTCTTTAAACTCTTGGGGAAGAGTTTATTGTACATAATCATATTTTATATTACAAGAGATTGTTTCCACAACTTGAATCCGTTACAATAACAAATACCTAATTGTCTTAGCCTTTCCCTTCTCATCCTCTTAACTTTCCATCCAAGTAAACCCAACTAAGTTTCAGAATTAGGCAAAGCATATCTACTCGGCTACATTCTTACAGTCATCTCTTCCCGGAATGCAGGGAAAGATCATCGATCGAATCAAATACACCTCTTCTATCAAAGGAAAGAACCGATTCATCTACCTGGGCGATGGCAAAGGTGACTACTGCCCGGGCCTTAAGCTAAATCAAGGGGACTTCTTGATGCCAAGAAAGAACTACCCCCTGTGGGATCTCATACTTAGCAATCACCATCCACTCGAAGCTGAAGTGCATGAATGGAGCAATGCTGAACGGCTGAAGATGAAGTCTTGCTCGGGGTGATGCAAAGAGCTCGAAAATGCAAAAGCTAATAAGCACTCCAAAAATTCTACTTAAAAATGTTAGAATTTTGGGACCATAATTGTAATTATAAATGTCTAATGTCATCAAATTAAATAAGTCATAATTTAATGTGATCAAATTATGATTAAGTAATATGACTTAAGGGTTTAATTGTTATGAATAAATTAATGTGGATACCATGTGCAATTTCTAATTTGTTGAGGGGCCAAATTAGAAATAGGCAAACTTATATTTCTATAAATAAGGGTTATGGTCCCAGTTTGCAGATGACGCTTTTGTTTTGTTTCCTCATCGACAAAACTCTCTGGATACTAATTGTTACCCAAATCGACTGCATACTATGGATTCTGGTACGCTTCTGTAATTTTCTGTCTATCCAGTTTATAATTTCTTAAGAATTTGAATAGAATGCATAAGTTTTGTGTTGATATTTCTCAACCCAATTTATTCTATCAATTGGTATCAGAGCCTTTTATTCCAATTTCTTAGGAAAACTTTTTTATTTTGGGTACAAAGTTTTATCTTTATATAATCTCGATTTTGGTTCATGATATATCATGTTGCGATTTTATTTTATCATCGCGATTTTTTGGCATTGCTCTGTGTCGCAACCGGCTGGGAAAAAAAAAAATTTTTAAACAAACCACGTACATGGAACGTGGAGTGAGGCCACGTTTTGAAACCAGTTATGCCAAACTTCATATTTTGAATTTTGACATTACGAAAAAAAAATAAAATATTGGTGTATTTTTTTCTTACAGAGGGAATTAAAATATAACAGTTGAGTCATATATTTTATCCCATTAATTTGATAATCCATTAAATTTATTATTTGAATAAAATAATTAATTTGAATGGATTATAATAGTTCAGTTAATATCTATTATTTTAATTTCAATTAAATTTAAATTATATGTCGCCAAAGTGACCTCTATTATTTGAATTTAATTTTAATTAAAATATTATTGAAATATTAAATAAAGTATAAATGTATATATTTATGTGAGTATTAATCGGCCCAAAGGAAGATTTGTACTTACAAATTATACATTTACTTGTGATAATAAACACGTAACAATTATAAGGTTTTATCTGTTATAGTTCATGCATATAATAAATCGATCCAAAGATAGGTTTATTATTTGCCATGCATTATTGTTAGTGTTTGATTATTACAGAAAAGAGTACCACTTGCAAATAATATTACTGTCCAAAGACTTGATATTATTGTTGCACTAGGTATCTTTAGATGAGATTTGTCATTTGTTTTTTTTTACTTAATTCAAAATGAGCATGTTATTTATGTTATAATTCTTGTGTTCTCTTTTCAGCAAATGTTGTTACTATTTCTGCTAACTTAAGTTCAGTGTCGATCCTTAATGGTACAAATTTTAAGGATTGGAAGGAGAACATTTTAATTGTTCTTGGCTGCATGGATCTGGATCTTGCGCTTAGGACAGAGCAACCCACTGCTCCTACAGATACTAGTTCCTCTGAACAGAGAACTAAATATGAGAAGTGGGATCGCTCTAACCGCATGAGTCTTATGATCATCAAGCGCGGCATACCTGAGGCTTTTAGGGGCGCGGTGTCTAATAGTGTCACCAAAGCTAAAGAATATCTCGATGAGATTGAAAAGTGTTTTACCAAAAGCGATAAGGCGGAAACAAGCACAATTCTGAAGAGTTTGATTTCCATAAAGTATAAAGGCAAGGGAAATATTCGGGAATATATCATGGAAATGTCCCACCTTGCATCGAAGTTGAAGGCACTTAATCTTGAATTGTCGGATGACATGCTTGTGCATTTAGTGCTTATTTCTCTTCCGAACCAGTTTAGTCAGTTTCAAATCAATTATAACTGTCAAAGGGAGAAATGGACTCTTAATGAGCTCATTTCATACTGTGTTCAAGAGGAAGAGAGGTTGAAGCAAATTAAGGCTGAAAGTGCCTATTTGGCAAGCACCCCTAAATATAAGGGCAACAAAAGAAAGAATGAAGCTACTAAAGGTCCTTATGTGAAGAAACAAAAGCAAGATACAGACAAGAAAGGTTGTTTCTTCTGTAACAAGCCTGATCATGTCAAGAAAGAATGTCCTAAGTACCATGCATGGCGTGTGAAAAAAGGGTACATTTTTCACTTTGGTCTGTTCAGAAGTAAATTTAGCTTCAGTACCTAGAAACACTTGGTGGTTAGACTCTGGTGCTACTACTAACATCAGTGTTTCAATGCAGGGTTGCCTGAGCTACCGAAAGCCAACTGATGCTGAAAGATGCATTTATGTGGGTGATGGCAAGTCGGTTGAGGTGGAAGCAATAGGGCATTTTAGATTGTTGTTAAGCACTGGTTACTATTTAGACTTAATAGATACTTTTGTTGTACCGTCATTTAGACGGAATTTAGTTTCTGTTTCTCATTTGGACAAATTAGGTTACTGTTGTTCATTTGGAAATGGTCAGTTCAGTTTATCTATTAATTCTACTGTTGTTGGAACCGATTCACTTATAATTTATGACAATCTATATATGATTGATATAAATGCTTCTTATATTGAAACCCTGAATGTGGAATCACGTGGTACTAAACGTAAATTTAATAATGAAAATTCAGGTGCCTTATGGCACAAACGTTTAGGACACATCTCTAGAAATAGAGTTGAACGACTTATATTGAATGGAATTTTACACTCCATTGATTTTACAGACTTAAATGTTTGTGTTGAATGCATTAAGGGCAAACAGACCAAAAGAAAGAAAGAGGGTGCATATAGAGCTACAGAAGTATTGGAATTGATACATACAGATGTTTGTGGACCATTTCCAACACCTTCTTGGAATGGTCAACAATATTTTGTATCATTCATTGATGATTATTCTCGATATGCATACCTATTTCTTATTCATGAGAAGGCTCAAACATTGGATGTTTTCAAATCATTTAAGGTTGAAGTTGAGAACCAACTAAACAAAAGAATTAAGAAAGTCAGATCTGATCGTGGTGGTGAATACTACGGTAGATATGACGGTTCAGGTGAGCAACGTCCAGGACCTTTTGCTCAATACCTAGAGGAGTGTGGAATCATCCCACAGTACACCATGCCAGGCTCACCAAGCATGAATGGTGTAGTTGAACGACGTAATAGAACTCTTAAGGAAATGGTAAGGAGTATGATTAGTCATTCAACCTTACCAATGCCACTCTGGGGAGAAGCATTAAAGACAGCAGCTTACATTCTAAATTGAGTACCCACTAAAGCAGCTACTAAAACACCTTTTGAGCTTTGAACAAGGCGAAAGCCAAGTCTCAAACATTTTCATATTTGGGGATGTCCAGCTGAGGCTAGACCATATAGGCCACATGAAAAGAAATTGGACTCCAGAACAGTAAGTAGCTACTTTATTGGATATTCTGAGCGATCACGGGGCTATAAGTTTTATGATCCCAAAGTAAAGACCATCTTTGAGACGGGAACTGCAACGTTCTTTGAAGATATTGAGTTTGGGGGGAAGAATAAAGTAACAGATCTTGTTTTTGAGGAGGAATGTATTCCCACTACTCTTCAAGAGGAAATGATTTATATTCCTATGATTGCTTCTAATAATGATCAGGATTTGAATGCAATACCAGAACAACAAGACATTGTTAATCAACTCCCAGAAGAACAAACTCAACAACCTCAAGAACCAGTGCATGCAGAACAAGTGCCTTTACGAAGGTCCACTAGAGAAAGGAGGAGTGCTATTTCGGATGATTACATAGTACTACTTCAAGAACATGAGGAAAATGATGGTATGGCGGAGGATGATCCAATCAACTTTCGTCAAGCCATGCAAGATTCAAATTCTCAAAAGTGGATTGAGGCAATGAATGAAGAGTATAAGTCAATGCAAGATAATAATGTTTGGGAACTTGTCCTATTACCAGAAGGTGTGAAACTCATTGGTTGTAAGTGGATTTTTAAAATCAAACGGGATTCAAATGGTAATTTGGAAAGGTATAAAGCACGTCTTGTAGCTAAAGGCTATACTCAGAAATATGGGATTGACTTTAAAGAGACCTTTTCTCCAGTTTCAACGAAGGATTCTTTAAGGACAATCATGGCACTTGTCGCACACTTCGATATGGAACTTCATCAGATGGATGTCAAGACAGCTTTTCTCAATAGAGACATTGAGGAAACAATCTATATGGTGCAACCAGAATACTTTGTATTAGGAGATCCAAGGAGTATGGTTTGCAAACTTAAGAAGTCCATCTATGGGTTAAAACAAGCATCTCGTCAATGGTACCACAAATTTCATCAAATAATAATCTCATTTGGTTTTGAGGTAAATATGGTAGATGATTGTGTGTATCATAAGTTCAGTGGGAGTAAGCATATCTTCCTGGTTTTATATGTTGATGACATTTTGCTTGCCACAAACGATATAGGTATGTTGAACGATACCAAGAGATTTCTATCTAGATATTTTGAAATGAAAGATCTTGGTAACGCATCTTTTGTATTAGGAATCCAAATACATCGAGATCGTTCTTGAGGTATTCTTGGATTATCGCAAAAGAACTATATCGATAAGGTGCTTAAAAGATTTGGCATGCAAGATTGCAAACCAGGTAATACCCCAGTCGCTAAAGGAGACAAGTTTAGTCTTAAACAATGCCCTAAAGGAAGCCTCGAGACTCAAGAAATGCAAAAGATTCTCTATGCTTCGGCTGTAGGAAGTCTTATGTATGCTCAAGTTTGTACGCGTCCGGATATTGCGTACATTGTTGGAGTGTTGGGCAGATATTTAAGCAACCCAGGAATGGATCATTGGAAAGCAGCAAAGAGGGTAATGAGATATTTAAAGAGAACTAGTGATTACATGCTCACATATAAGAGGTCAGATACTCTTGAGATAATGGGATATTCTGACTCTGATTTTGCGGGATGTCAAGATAGCATGAGATCCACTTCAGGTTATGTTTTTCTGTTGGCTGGCGGAGCTATCTCTTGGAGAAGTGCTAAACAGGCATTGACAGCTTCTTCCATCATGGCAGCAGAGTTTATAGCATGTTTTGAGGCATCTAATCATGGAATATGGCTGAAAATTTTTGTCACTGGGCTGCGTATTTTGGGAAAGGTTGAAAGACCACTGAAGTTATTTTGTGACAATCGATCAGCTGTATTGTATTCTAACAACAATAGGAGCTCGACAAAATCGAAGCACATCGATATCAAGTTCCTTGTTGTGAAAGAAAGAGTACAAAGTTGACAGATTTCGATAGAACACATAGGCACAAACTCCATGATTGCAGATCCTTTTACAAAGGGTTTACCACCCAATGTCTTCTATGAGCATACCACTCATATGGGTGTTATTCAGTTTGGTGAAATCTAGATCTAGTGGGAGTTTGTACTATATATATGTTTTTTATATATGTTTGGTTATGTTAAAGAAACATATGTATTTGGAGATTATCTGATCAGATATAAAGTTCAATGTTTACTTCATTACACTTTGTATAACTTAAGTTAAAGTTTTGATCTCACTATGGTTATAAGGAGGACCAGTTGAAAATTGACATGAATAGATCACCTTGCATGTAATTTTCATGCCACATATTCATAATTGATCTATGTCATTTGATTATATTGATGTACGTGACCATTGATAGTTTAGTTGTGAAAGATACAACGAAGACTACATTGATCCTATGTCTATATAATTAATGGACGAGATTGTTAAGGAAACCCTACAACTATGATGACAAAAGTTATGAGCTCATTAAGGTTAACATTTATAAGTTTACACATATGGTCCAGTGGGAGATTGTTAGAATTTTGGGACCATAATTGTAATTATAAATGTTTAATGTCATCAAATTAAATAAGTCATAATTTAATGTGATCAAATTATGATTAAGTAATATGACTTAAGGGTTTAATTGTTATGAATAAATTAATGTGGATACCATGTGCAATTTCTAATTTGTTGAGGGGCCAAATTAGAAATAGGCAAACTTATGTTTCTATAAATAAGGGTTATGGTCCCAGTTTGCAGATGACGCTTTTGTTTTGTTTCCTTATCGACAAAACTCTCTGGATACTAAGGAAGATCTGCAAATTGAAGATCTTACCCAAATCGACTGCATACTATGGATTCTGGTACGCTTCTGTAATTTTCTGTCTATCCAGTTTATAATTTCTTAAGAATTTGAATAGAATGCATAAGTTTTGTGTTGATATTTCTCAACCCAATTTATTCTATCAAAAAATAGATAGGATTGAAGATAATATTTTTCTTCCAAAACCTATTAAATTACATGTAATAGGGATGATTTTTTTTTCTTTGCAATTTTTATCCAATAGCAAATCCTCCCACCGTATGAAACCTCTGTCAATAATATCATTATATTATTATATTATTGATAATGCCCGGAGGTAAAATTGAGTTGGCTATTGCAAGATAGAACTTGCGGTAGGGGTTGATTTTTGGTAAAGTCGAATGACCAACTCTCTCCTACAGTATCTAACTGTAGCTTTTCGATTTATCTTCTCGCAAATGATTATGTGGCCGATTGTGTGGAGTAGATAATGATATTACCCGATTCATTTTTTACCAACTACATGACGATTGATTATAAATTAATTTTATAATTTATTTCTCTTCGTATAATTTAGAGACGAACTTTAAAGAACACTTAAGATGACCTTTTACTACAATTATATAAATTTAGAATCCTTTAATAATAGATCAAATATTTGAAATTTAAAATTCAACTATAACATATTATTAAATTTTTTCTCTCAAATAAGTCAAAGATCAATTCTGCACATACCCTAAGAAAAAAAAACCTAAGGTGAGTATAATCACCCTACAATATTTGAAGCGGTCACTTCTAAAATTAACCGTTTAAAGAATTCGATACATGTATTAATGAAGGGATTGGACGGCATTGTCCGTATCGTTGGCATCTCTCTATTCTTAGCTGTTAAAACCGTTAAAAGTGCGCGCCTTCCTTATTTCTCTTCCCCGGGTTTGCGCATGACCCACCGATGGAGCAGAGTCCGTCGCCGTCACGTCTCTCCTTCCTCCTCCTCCTCCTTCTCCTCCCTCTCTCTTTCGCCGTAGAAGTCCCTTCGCCACCGTCATCCGGCAAGGGCAACGCCCCCGTTAATGGCGGCAGAGTCTGCGAGAACTTCACCGTCCCTTTAGTCGGCGGCATCAGCGTTTGCATCACCCCGAAATCTCGGCCCCCTCCGCCCACTCTTTCTTCATATTTCGAGAGGCGCTCGGTGCGGGAATTCCTTCTGGCCCACAATCGGGTGCGGGGGGCGCTGAGGGAGAAGCCGCTGCAGTGGGACCGGAATCTGGCCCGGTTCGCGCGGCGGTGGGCGAACCAGCGGCGACGCAACTGCGACATGGTGCACTCCATGGGCCCCTACGGGGAGAACCTGTTCTGGGGTGGCGCGGGGGCGGATTGGACGGCGGTGCAGGCGGTGGAGGAGTGGGCGAAGGAGGCGGAGGACTACGACCGCGACAGCAACGAATGCGCGCCGGGGAAGATGTGCGGTCACTTCACGCAGCTGGTGTGGAACGAGACCGATAAGGTCGGGTGCGCCCTCGTCAACTGCATCAAAGGAGGCGTCATCATCACCTGTAACTACGACCCGCCGGGAAACTACGTCGGCGAGAGCCCTTTCCAATAATTACATATATGTGTAACAGGGGATGAACCATTAAACCATATGTACTGTACGGATGATCAAAAACTACAAGTTCGTACCTATTAAACCATTCCAGCCATAAACCAGATGCAACATCAATGATTTACCCTGAAAAATCGATGCAAAAACTACCTCAATCTAACATCCATTCGCCAAGGCATAAATTCAAATTCAAGAAGTGTATAATTAAACATCCTATTCCCGCATCAAACTTCGACGTCTCCGGTGTCTTCAGAGATGATGAACTAGCTCTCCTTCTAGTTCAATGATCCGGATGCGGTGGGAACGCTAGGAATCACGTGGCAAATCCATAACTCAATCAGCGCAAAGTCAGGTTAGTCCGATTCAGGGCCGAGCTCAGATCCAATCAGTTCCACCCATAGTCGAGTTCAAATCTAGCCAGCTCGTGAGTCAGTGATCCTATCCGAAAGTTGAGTCACGTACTGGAATGGTGGGAGTGCAAAGGGGATCAGTTCTTCTCCGGTAAAGCAGAGATCGTTCAGATTCAGCGACGCACGTGACTGCCGGAGCGGTGGTGGATCTTATGGTTCATTAACACAGTGAACGAAAGCTCTAGGTGTCGATTTGCGTCTGTTACCGGCCAACTGTAATGGCGTTCGAAGCAATTAATAATTTTAGGCTCAGGTCTACGGCATGGGCCCAAGTTGTAGAACTTAGGCCCCATTATATACGGGGACGGCTGCGATTGATTCACCATGGTTTTCAAACAATCCTCCTCCGTCCGAATTAGGGCTTCGGCTATAAATTCGATCGAAATGGCTGTCTGTCTGCGCTTCGGCTCTTTGGGATTTACCTCATCGTGTTGATCGCCGGAGCAAGGCCGCATCTTAACTACCTGCACCGGCAAGATGGTAAGCGTCTGCCTCTCGGAGTTTGCTTCATTCTGTAGAATCCCTTTGTATCAGTTGAATTTGTTGAGGGATCAAGATGTGGTGGACGGTCCATTTGTATTTTGGTTTGAAGAAAGCAAAACGATTATTTTCGATCGCACTGTATCAGTTCGAAATTTCAAGGAACCATTTTTGAACCTTAATGTCTAGCAGATTTGTTGCACCAGAGTTTCATAGGTTTTGCAAAGTTAGTAGCAAAATGGGGGTTTGTGTTAGAGTAGTGAGTTTACAGCATCCGTCTCTGCCATGGATAGTTAATATTCGGCACATTATTTGCGAGATGCTTGTACGTTTCGTGGCTATGCATTCAAATTCTCATTGGATCTGGTACTGATTTGTGAAATGTTGCTCTCCTTCTTTGACTATATTCCTTCTAGTAACTGTGGTCATTTTTCTCTGATCTAAATACAGACGAAGCGCACCAAGAAGGCTGGAATTGTTGGCAAATACGGTGATCAAATAGTTCAGTAGCTCAATCTATGTTCGCCATGAAGGCTGATTCTGAATTTGTCCTTTTGTCGTGTCTTATAGGTACCAGATATGGTGCAAGTTTGCGAAAGCAAATCAAGAAAATGGAGGTTTCTCAGCATGCCAAGTATTTCTGCGAATTCTGTGGGAAGGTACAATTTCTTGTTTTGATTTTTCTGCTTGATGTGTTAGCTGATGTTGGATATAAATTTGAACTATGTTATATTTGTTGATGCTGTTTTGTGTCAACCGCTGCATATAATTTAAGCATTTAGGTGTTGGATTTTGTTTAGATCATAACTATTTGAATATTTACTCAGCGACGCTATGGATCCAATAAAATTATCAAGTCGGTGTGGCAATTTAGTGTGAATATAAAATTTAAAATATATGGTTATGTTGGTGAAATCTTAATCATATTTCAAGATGCATCATTGAAAATTTGTTTTGATTAATATTTTCTAATTTGTGGTCTCAATCACATAAATATAATGAGCTCAAAGTTGAATTTCCACGACTACCCTAGTACAATATCTAGAAAATTCAAGTGTTGGGTAGGATCAAATAACCCCACTAGCTTCTACCTTACTCTTCTGCACCTGCTACTGAGTAAATTTGAAGCATTGGAATCCAATAGAAATCTTCTATTTTTCATATTTTATAAGCATTGTGTGGATGCTACATTTAGGGTATGCTTGCTTTGTATAAAATGTTTGTGTTTTTTCAGAATTCTTTCTCCATTTTCATCTATGGCATGATGGAAGATCATGGTCAATGAAACCTTTTATTGCACAATGGAAAATTGGATGGGGGGAATGAGTTCAGCTAGAGACAAGTGGAAGTCATTCTTCATGCTTTCATTTGGAGCGGAACAAGTTATTTCCCCCATGCTTTCCCTTGGAGTGTAACTCATTTCCTCATTCTTTTGGGGCTCCTTTGCCAGCCTTTATGAGATGCTCCAGCAGTCCCTTTGTGCTCCTCGCAGCTCATCGGCAAACCCCTTATTCCTTTGGCATCCCTCACAAGTCATTCTGAGTGACCTTTTCTAACTCTGTGTCAAAATTATTTTACCCTCCATGCACCAAACTAACCTAAAATATGTTCCCGTGTAAAAAAATTTGTTGGAAAATATTTTACACTTTTCATTTCTGTAAGTTGTGATACACAAATGGATTGTTTAAGAGATCGACGTCTGATTGTTTAAGAGATCATTTCACTGACTTGGTTAATCACATTTCTCGTTTTGCTAGTTTGCTGTGAAAAGAAAGGCAGTTGGAATCTGGGGCTGCAAGGATTGTGGCAAGGTCAAGGCTGGTGGTGCTTATACATTGAAGTGAGAACAAACGTTCTACCATCGCGCATGGTTTCTTCATTCGTTTCTTTTGCTCACAACTTATTCTTCATTTTGCGCAGCACTGCTAGCGCCGTGACCGTGAGGAGCACTATTCGTCGGTTGAGAGAACAAACTGAAAGCTAAAGGAAGTGAAGAATTGTGCAACTATGCAATTTAAGTTTCAGCTCGGACTAGTTATGAATTTTCCTATTTTTGCAGGCAGAAGTTTTTCGAGGCGTTGTAAGCTAAACTCAAATGTTTTTTCCCTGATGCTTTTTAGGCTTTAAGTCAGACTTTTCGGTTCTCCAGTTTGTTCTTTGTTGGTTTGCAGATTGCATTTTCAGTCTCTGGAATTTACTAACTAATGTGTCCCTGAACAGAAGTAGATTATTATGGAGTTCACAGAAATGATTCCAAAGTTTTCTTTTTTCATTTTTCAGAAGAATGCCGAATTTATAATTTAAAAGAAAACTTTATAAAATATTATTTATGCAAAAGTAACATATTAATGGTAATTTATAAAAGACGGATTTAAAATTTAAAATTATTTATTAAAAGGGGTAATTTTTTTATCATGATTTTTTCATTTTATTCTCTTGAGAAATTTAATTGTTTTTATTATTATTATTATTATTATTTTTTACATTTCCCTCTCTCTTCTCTTTTACTTGTAATATCTTTTCTCTTTTTATTTTTCCTCTCTTTTACACGTCTATTCTTTTAAAAATATTTTAACGTCTCAAGTTGAAATAAATAATGGATAGTATCGTTTCTAGAAACTGAAATTAGTGCGATCGAAACTATCTAGGTGGATTAGTGAGTTTTGATCATTCATTATTTATTAAGACTTTTCGGGATGTTAAAATATAATAAGTAAGAATCCTAAAAATTTTCACTTTGAGCTTGATATATATCATATCAAACCTAATGTGACCCTGATATGAATTACATCAGACCCATCATGGAGAATTTTGACGATTCTTCTTTATTATATTTTAATACACCGAAAAGTTGAAATAAACAATAGATAGCATATTTGAATTCTTTGCAACCAAAAAATTCACATGAACTGAAATGAGTACAATCGAAGCTCTCTAAGTCCATCAGCGAGATCAAAACTCACTGATGGACCTAGAGAACTTTGATTAAAATCTATTAATGGACCTAGAGAGCTCCAATTGTACCCATTTTAGTTCTGTGGATTTATGAGATTTTAAGAAGTTCAGATATGTTATTCATTGTTTATTTCAGCTTCGCATATGATTCCATATCAGGCCCAATGTGGAGAATTTTGACGATTCTTTCTTATTACATTTTAATACATTTGAGAAGTTAAAATAAACAATGGATAACATATTTGAACTCTTTGTAATCCTAAAAATCCACATGAATTGAAATGAGTGTAATCGGAGCTCTCTAGGTCTATCATTGGATTTTGGTCGAAATTCACTTATAGACCTAGAGGGCTATTATTTCATTCATTTCAGTTTCTGTAAATTTATGGGATTGTAAAGAGTTAAACGGTACTATATATTGCTAATTTTGATTTCTTAATAGTGTTAAAATGTTTTTAGAAGAATTGACTTTTATTTTTTAAGTACATGTTATCATTCATGTATGTATAAGAGGAGCATGTATAAGAGTAGAATTGTAAGAGAGATAAAAGAAAAGAAATATTATAAGAGGAAAGAGACTAGAGAAATGAGATAGAAAATAACAAAAAAAAGTAATTAACTTTATCAAGAGATAGAATTAAAAGATACATCCTTTAATGAATAAAAAAATAATATATATCTTTTCATAAATTCAAAAACCTAAATACTTCACTCCTGATATATATCAAATAGAAAAACGACTGCAGAACTCGACGACTACAGAACTCGCGTCCATTCTCCGTACTTCACTCCTTTTCAGTCTCGTGTTTGGGATTCCAACCGACCAAATCCAACGCTTCAAATGATCAAATCCAGCAACGTGCACGGTCAAGATTTCCCCTGGCCAAATCTTATAGTCTTCTTCGCCACTCTAAATTTCGTTTCCCTCCTCCTCTCTTCCTCTCAAAGCAAAAGGAAGGGAAGAAGAAGAAAGAAGAAGCATTTCCTTTCCTCTTCTCCTTCCCTGGTTCGTTTCTCCTCTTCTTGATTTTCTATTAATGCCTCGCTTTAATCCTGTTTTTCCCTTTCAAGTAGCTCGGTCCCGCGATCTCTTGCTTCCCTTTTCCTCCTATTCGCTTTTTCAGAAATCAATTTAGGTTTTTTTTTTTATATCTTGCGGCAAGTTTGATTATTTCTGATTCATCTTGTTGTTTGGATGTTATATTTCCTGTTTGTTTGTTCATGACTTGTGGAACAAGTTCTGAGCAAAACGTTGGTGTTAATTACAGTCGTAATGGTGTCAACGTACAGCTTACATTCGCCCCAATCTGTTCGAGGTAATTGCATGTTAAAGTTGGGTGTCTCTGGCGTGTTCTTCTGTTTCGACAGATGCTGTGTTAAGAGATTAACACGTCTCATTGTAATGTAGTTGGACCATCCAGTGGTCGAGATGTGAATTTTTAGTTTGGGAATGAAATTGGCAACGTTCTTTGAATTGGAGCGAGAAGCTCATTCCATCCTGTAATAGGAGGCGACACCTTTTTAATATATGGATATAATGAACACTGCGCTTCAAACTAATAGACACGGATCATCCTAGTTTTAGCATGTCTTCTTACGCCCATCGTGAGTCAGTGTCATAGATATAATGGATCGCTACAATTGTCCATATGAGATTAATGGGTCAATATACCCTCTCAGCTCTCAAAGGTAGAGGCCTAGCTTTGGTACCATGTTAAGTTAGGGTGGAGCCAATGGATAGTCACTCAAGAGACGGGACATCTTTCTGATAAATGGATGTACTAGATCACCGAACTTATCCATGTGAGATGAATAGATTGGAGCATCTTGGGGTTTCATGACCCTCTATGATGCCATCATGACTCAGAGATACAAATCTAGCTTTGACACTGTTTAGTTGGGGCGAAACCACCCATTTGTTCAGTTGGAAGAATGCTCATTCAATTTTAAAATGATCTCTAATTTGATAGTGGAACAACCCTTCAAATACATAGATCTCAATGATTTGTTGATGTGTGTCTAATCGGTGTGGAGCATCTTAACTTCAACAATATTCTATGTTCTTTGTAATTTGTGATTCATTTTAATGGCAAATGGTAGAGTAGAATCATCCTATACGATTGGGATTTGGGATTCACCTTTGGCTATTTCTTGCTCATAGTTTATTTTTCCTTGTGTGGACTACTTCTTCCCTATCTAATAGAGGAATTTCATTGGAATTCTTATGTGACACCTTACTTTAGTCTCACACGGAGATTTGTTATAAGTTTTATTTGAGTGTGCAATTGTTCACTGACACTTAAGCACTTAGGGTTGGTAATCAGTTATGCTATATTAATGCATCAGTCCTCACATTGACTCTAAATATGTACATAGAGAAAGCTTTACGGAAGGGATTTGTTCTGTTTTTATGGCATTCTATCTTATGTTACCATAACTGCCTTATGCTTTTATAGTAGTACAATTGCATGTAGCATATGTGCTTTCTGTACTGAACCATCAGTGACTGTTCTAAATTGGCAATGCAGTGGCTTAATTCACTGAGAGGTCGTGGCAAATGCATGTGAACCATAGCAGTGAGATTTCTTTAGCAGTTACTGATACAGAGATGAGCACAAATTGCAAGAATACTACAAATCTGGATGACTTGTGTGAGCAAGAAGACAAGAAAATAGAAGCTTCTGTTAGGTTACGACTTCATGTTTTTTTTGATATCTAGATCACATCTGATTAAGGATTAGGAGGCTCATTTTGTTGTCTTATAATCAGTCCTGTTGAAGAAAAGAGAAAAGCACCAAGGATCAAAGGGTGGGGCCTTAGAAAGTTCAGTACAATAGGTAAGGAGGCACAATCTATCTGCTTTTGAGATTCTTCCATCATTTCTATGCCATTTTACATCGATAACTTCTTACCTTGTGCTTAAGTAAGCATTCTTTGTCTTGTATATATTTTGGCATAGTTTACTCAGAAAGTATGTGTGTGTTTATTTGCATGAAATCTCAAATTAAAGTAGTTGGCAGTGTTATAATTATAATTTCAACCCCGAATCTTGCACACATACTTGCAATGCATTCTTGCCAAATCAAATAAGTGATTATATTCATCTACTCATGGCACACTCTAAATTGTCTGATTTTTCAGTGTGTGATAAGGTTAAGGAGAAGGGAAGAACTACTTATAATGAGGTAATGATGAAAACACTATTGATTCTCTTCCTCCAAGCAAGTTATTTTGTATGCTTAAGTGAGAAACCTTCAAGGATTTTTTAAAGAAAATGTAAACATTTTTTGCATTTGAAATGATACTTAATCCTAATTTTGACGTGCAGAAGGCATTGGACACTTCTCTCCATGAAATATTAGTTTTATGATTTATGCATGTTAAAAGAGTTCCTTCACAGAAGTTCCCACATTATTGTTCTATAATCTTGGGAATTTTGCCCTCTGTTAAAGTTGGTTTGGTCCTTTACTAAGTTTTTAGTGCATGCATGGGTACAAAGACTAACCTTTGGCTAAGACTTTTGCATAATATGATCCTCATGGACAGTGAAACATCGAACTATCCACGGTTCATTAGGTTCTTATAGAAGATGAATTCTGTTAAATTGGTATAAATTAGTATAGCTAGTAGTTGCTAGACAGGCAAGAAAATAAAAATGTTTGCTTCTTTCAGCTCCACACAATAGATCTGTCATCTCAATCAAAATGTTGTTAAGGGATGAATGCAACTGTCAAAGTTCAAACATGACACTTTTTATATAACATGAGTTCTATGTACTTTTCAAACTGTTTGTAACTTGTCTGCCAGGTTGCAGATGAAATAATTTGCGACTTATCATCCATGGAGAAAAAGGATACTAAGGTTGTGCTTTATCACAAGAAGCATTCATTTCTAAGCTTTATGAAACTGTGCCATTTTTGTGTGCACTGTAGTGTTAATCTAACCGTTTCTTTTGTGTGGGATAGTTCGATGAGAAAAACATACGAAGGAGAGTTTATGATGCATTTAATGTTTTGATGGCAATTAATGTTATTGCAAAAGACAAAAAGGAGATAATTTGGGTTGGTTTTCCTTGCAATGGACTAGACAAGTTGGCAAAAACTGAGGTTTGCTTTACAGTTTTGCTTATACAGACATAAGATCCAAAAAATATACAATGTTTATGATTCTGATCTACTTATTTGTGCAGGAAAGAAGAAAATTGTTACTTAAGATCCAAGAAAAAGCAAATTCTTTACGAGAGTTGGAGAACAAGGTGCATTTTTCTTTATTTTTGTGCAAAATCGTTATCAAAAGCAAAACCTTCGGGGTTCATGTTTGAGTCAATTTCTAAATATAGCTAACAGATTGAAATTCTCAAAAAGACACCCAAGGTTGTGATATAGCTGATGGTGTACTGTTTTGGTTCTTCAAGTATAGAGATATCAGCAATCTTATACGCCGGAACCAACTGTCACACAAGTTAGGGAGTGCTTCTTCCGACGGAATAGCTCTACCATTTTTGTTGGTTCGGGTATGTTGATTTTTTTTTGTTTCAGGTAGAATGCATTCTTTGTTTTTAATATTACATGGTACTAATATCTCTTAAGCTCGTTGCACAATCACTCTTTATTTTTCATCTTCTTCTTTGAAAGGTTGTTTTAACCTTTTCAACAATTGCACTTCTTTCGGATATTAAAATATGTTAACACTGATCTAGAAATTTAAAGATATGATATTTCTTAGTATCGTTACTTAATGGCTTCACCTTCACTACACCTCTTATATTTATTTAAGCTTGGGTTTTTCTGTGACTGACAGACGAATCCTAAGGCCACAGTAGAGATTGAGATCTCAGAAGACATGCGAATGGTGAATTTCGACTTCCACGGGTAATCTGGTTATCTTCTCAGCTTTTACTGACTCGAGCTCTGCATTTCCTCTCCTAGTTAGCTTTAATGTCTTTGTGTTGTCTTCCTGCTAGAGCACCCTTCCACTTGCATGATACTGATTCAATACTCAAAGCTATGCGATGCGCCAGGTCTTCTGAACAAGATCAAAACTTGGCAGATACTTTGACGGAACAAAAATCTCAGCAGCAGCAGTCTGCATTGGTGCCAAGGGATTAAGACACAGGAAGAAGTTTGGTGAACCGAAGCATCAAAAAGATAGAAGTTTGAGGTGTTATGTCCTTGTCAACCCTTTCATTTTGTAAGAACTTGATGGATGTGTTGGATTTAGTCTCCATTAGGTGGGCTGATATATTAGTAACACACGGATTTGTCATTGTAAACAAACCCATTAAAGTTATCTAATTTGATATTTTAATCATGGATTTGTGGTATTGGATGTGGACTTATGTGTAGAACTTATTAGTTTGTTATCATCAACACTGATGGACTACTATATATATATAGGTGTAGTCGTCTTAGGAGAGGTAATTCTGGTAGCTATCTTATTTTTCTTGTATTTCAGAATTGTCACTTTCGCACCTATAGAAGATTAGACTCTATGGCTAATTAAATTTTAATCTTCAGTTTTTTCCAACGATAATGGAAAGGAGAATGTCTTTGGTTTCAAGCTCGGATTTACAATTTTCTGTTTTTCAGAATTGTCACTCTCGCACCTATAGAAGATTAGGCTCTATGGCTAATTAAATTTTGATCTTCAGCTTTTTCCAACGATAATGGAAAGGAGAATGTCTTTGGATTCAAGCTCGGATTTACAATTTTCTGTTTTAAGATTTTGTTGTTTTTCAGCTTTGCATATTTGTTGCAGATCTCCGACAATATTCCGTGTTGGATCGTTTGAATTGTTTTGTTGATTCATATGCTATAGCGTGATCTTAAAGAGTGTAGAATTGTAGAATCGATGCATTTGGGGCTGATGGCTTTTCACGTTTTTCATAAAACGCAGTGAAATTAAAAACATAGGAAAACAAGCAAGGTTAATAAAGTCAAGTTTTATTTGATTTGAAGCCTGTGACAATTGGTTTGTACTTAAGAGTGTTTTCATTGATCAATCTACTATCAATTTAAATTATTATAAAATATATCTCGATTATAAAATAGATGTAAATATTTAAAAGTTACTGACAATTATAGATCTAAAGATTCTTGACTTTAATTGTCAAAGCAGTGTTTGGGCGTTTGTGTTAAAAGTGATGGTTGAACCCTCCTTTTGTAGCCCACTCCGAGCGCCCCCACTAGGCTGATGTGGTTGCACCTCGTTGAAACTTCATCCTGGAAGCTTATCCATGTCCGAGCACTTGGACCACCTCCGGACACCTAAACCGTTGGCGTGAGTCGACCAGTCGAAGTGTGTCATCGCAGAATGAAGATGAACTTTTATCAATCCGAGCACTCGGACCGTCCAGGTGCCCTCGGCAGCCACCCGGCCGCTCCCTCTTCGTTGCTGACTCGGGTGCCTGAGTAACTCCGGGCGCCTGGACTCCTCTTTTTCAGCCATCAACTTTCTGCAACACAAGGTTAGCAAGCACAAATAATATATAAAGCAAAATAATTTTGACAGTCTCTAGACTGATCGATCTTGACTTTGAGTTTCGCTGAAACTCTAAGTCGAATCAACTCCTATTGTTCTCTCTACGGAGAACGTGTCCTCGCCTACTCACCTCAAGAGAGATTACTTTTTGTCAAATCAGTCCTCCAAACTGTTTGGACTTTTGCTTAGCATCCGAGACCTTAGAACTTTCCACTGGACGTCCGAACCTTGATCAGTCTAGTCTTCCGCTTGATATCCCTAACCCCAGGAGTTTCACCTATTGTCCTCGACCTTAAGATTTCACCTAACGTCCTTAACCTGCCAAAACTTTGCCCAATCTCATGGACCAAGACTTCATTGCCTAACCGCAACTAGGACTCTCTACTTGTCTAATGTCTACTAGCACGAATAATAAATATACGGTAAAATTATTTACAATAAATTTAGGCTACGTTTGGTTGGGTGTAATGTAATTTATCTTGTAATGTAATCAAATTTGTAATGTAATGTAATCTTGATTACATTATTATGTTTGGTAATATAATGTATGTAATATTTGATTACATGGATGATTAAATTCTTTTGTTTGGTATCTATTATTTTTTATAATGAATGTAATTCATATTATTATAAAATGACAAAAATATCCTGCGACTTCTACCGACGACCGTTGCACCTCTGTCGGAGCTTGTGTTCGATGACCGATGTCGGCCAGCCGGCGACCGTCGGCCGGTGATCGGGGAAGACTAGCGTCGGCGGCGCCGCCGTCGGTCGCCGACCGATGGCGGTGATCAGCGACAGGCGACGTCCGGCGGCGCCGCCGTCAGTCGCCGACTGATGGCGGCGATCAGCGACAAGCCGACGGCCGGCGACCGGCGGCGGCCGACGGCCGGCGACCGGCGGCGGCCGACGATCGGCGACCGGCGGCGGCCGACGGCCGGCGACCTGCGGCGCCCGACGGCCGGCGACTTGCGGCGCCCGACGGCCGGCGACCTGCGGCGCCCGACGGCCGACGGGCGGCAACTGGTGAGCGGCGACGGCTGCAGCCGGTGAGCGGGCGACGGTCGGTAGGCTGAATAGGGGTATATTCGGCATTCAATTTTTGGTTAAACAGTGACCTCGTAATGTAATCGGATTACATAATATTTGCTTTGTAATCCAGATTACAAAACTTCACTACCTTTTGTAATCGAGATTATATTACATTACAGGTTTAAAGTTAAAACAAACAAAATAATCAGCCAAAATAATCAGCCTTGTAATGTAATCCTGATTACATTACAAGGTAGATTACACTCTACCAAACGTAGCCTTAATGTGATCGGATCCTCCTCAAGACCTTCACTGATGGAAACTGAGTGCACCAAACTACTGAGTTATTGATAGGGATGAAAACGAGCCGAATCGAGCCGAACAGTATCAGGCTCGAGCTTGGCTCGTTTAAGTTATATTTGGGCTCGAGCTCGAATCAAGCTTTTATCACAAGGCTCGAGCTCGGCTCGTTTCAGAATTATCAGGCTCGCGAACAGTTCGAGCTCGACTCGTTATTAGCTCGATTATCAAAGTTAACGAACCTAACTCGTTAAGCGAGCTCGGACTCGTTTTCGGGCTCGTTTATAGCTCATTTTAAAGCTCGTTTTTTTGCTCATTTTAAGGCTCGTTTTAAAGCTCGTTTTTTGGCTTGTTTTAGAGCTCGTTTTTTTGACTCGCGAACCTATAAACGAACATGTTCGCGAGCTCACGAGCCGAATATCCTTAAGCTCGAGCTCGGCTCGATAAAATTGTCGAGCTCGAAATCGAGCTCGAGCTCGGCTCGATAAGATAAACGAACGAACTCGAATGAACTTTTTACTGAATCGAACTCCAAATAACTCGCGAACCGTTTGATTCATTTACATCCCTAGTTATTGAGTGAAAGAAGATACCAGTGGAAGAAAACTTATACAAAGATTCTCTAGAATTTTAATTTATAGTATTAAAATCTACTCTTAACGTTTTGTTTTATAAAATTGATTGTTTTCTAAATAAATAGATGTATGCAACTCCATTAAATGATTCAAAGTGTTTAAATAATTTTCAATCGCTTTAAAGCAATTAATGTTTAAATTTATTTTATTTTTCTACTTAGAATGCCTTTTAGATTTCAACAAAGCCTTTTGGTAAAATGCACAAAAGTCCTCCAATTGTTTCAATTAATCTCGAGATTTGGAAAATTTAACATTGACAATTATAACATTCTCAATTCCACGTGCATAAAAATTAAATTTACAACAATAGCCAAAGTTAAAATTTGACCCTTGACTTTTTGAATTTTCAAGTTGTCTTTTTAAATTTGAACTCTTTCTATTTGACAATTGAAATCAAATTTGTATTAATTTGAATAGTAATAGAATCACATTTTTCTATATAGAAAAAATAAAGATACTCAATGGGCAAGTTGAAATTAATAATCAACAATTAAATTATATTTTATAATAAAGATATTTTGAAAAGGAAATGAAAAAAGAAGGTTTGTTTTCATTTTTATTATGTGATAAGAATAGAAAATGCATTAATCATTATCTTGTAAAAAAAGGTAAAATTTTATTTTATTTTTAAGTTCAAAATGAGAATAAAGAGCGCCTTATTAATAATTATTTATTAATATTTATTATTTTTCCATTTTAAGCACCAGAAAGGGAAGAAGACGACACGTTACGCTGCCCGCCTCGAAACGTTTCCTTTCGAAACTCCCCCCATTCCTACTCGTTTCCGAGGCCGAGGCGGCGCAGACCCGGGTCTCTCGGGAGCTCCGGTCTCTAATCGCGCTAAAGAGAACTTGGATCTAGTAATCAGGCCGGAGAATTCATCGGCTTCTTCGGCGGTGGTGGTTGTTTCTGTGGCGATCGCGTAATGGAGTACAGGTCGGACGACGACTATGACTACCTCTTCAAGGTGGTGCTCATCGGGGACTCCGGCGTCGGGAAATCCAACCTTCTCTCTCGATTCACTCGCAACGAGTTCAGCCTCGAGTCCAAGGCTACCATCGGGGTCGAGTTCGCCACCCGGAGCATCCGCGTCGAGGATAAGGTCATCAAGGCACAGATTTGGGACACCGCGGGCCAAGAAAGGTTCGATCTTTAAATCCAGCTAGTATTTTTTAGCCGATCGCTCTGTTTTCACTGTTATTTTTCGTCGGTTTGGGATGGCAATGCTTCAGGTCGGATCTAGGACTTGGATTTCTCGTGAAATCTTGTGCACGCTATTTCCATTGTAAACAAAATTAGGTTTTGCTAGATCAGTCCTTATTGCAATTCATGTTGTTGAGCTTGTTGTCAACGTTGAATCGCCTAATCGAATACTTTTTCTCTTGAATCTGCTTCTTTTCAGAATGGTTTAAGAAGGTTAAGCCACCTATGACTGCCGCAGTTGTATAGTATGATAATGATGCGCAACTAAACATGTAGGAGGGCGTACCTATCCTTGTTTTGGATGTTAAAACATCTCTTTCCTTTAGAGGGAAGTAGTTCTTCAGTTCCTATCCTCTCCGAGTTGGATATATTCTAACCTTCATGAGTCATGACAGATGGGTAATCAATGCCCCATATGACTTTGTCGACTTGAATGATTTTGATGCATGTATATGTGGTTCTATGTTTTATCATTGTTGGCCATATGCTGATTCAATTATTATGTTGTGTTCATAAACTAAATATCAGCAGCAGTTTTCTACAGAGACACCTGCTGATCGTTTGTCATGAACTGGACCAGATCCCTAATGTAGGAGATTTTTCAATCATATATCCATTGAGAATCACTATAATGACAACTTTAGGATTACAGCTTTATGTATTATTTGCTTCAACGACCTATAGAAGGATATGGGATGCAAGTCGTGGGGATTTCTCCATTATTTTTCAAAGCTTATAAACTTTTGAAAACTGTCATAGTAAGTAATATCTTCCTTGATAGATGGTCTCGACATTTATAATTGTGTTTAACGTCTATTCATTTTTCCTCTTAGGAAGCCATAACAAGGCTTGACTGTTTAACCTAGATATTTTCCATTTTGTTTTCCTATCTTCCTTTTGTTAATTTCATTCCATAAATATCTCTCATTATTGTAATGCATTCATTCACTTGTAAATTCCCAATATTGTGACCTGACATGGCTTTTGGCCTTTTTATCATAAGCAAGTGTGTTTATTAACATATTTGAGAGTTTTTCATATTAGATACATGTCTATAAAATGGAAGCAATATGCTCAATGAAGACAAAACGTTCATGCAGGTACCCTAATGGGACATCAATCTTGTATTGGTGGGTTAGAAAAAACAAATGAATAAGATGAACGGATAGTTATTATATATTGGAAACTTTCCATTCATTTCTAATGTTTCTAGGTATTTATTTATTTTCCCCCATAGCAATGTATGCATGTATGAGAACCATTCTTACATTATATCAGAAGATTTGTTCATGGTGTTGAGTATGACATAGTTTCCATTTTTACAAAATTAATTTGAGAACTGATGCTGAACAATCATACTTATTTCAAACTAAATTTATAACACTTTAAATTGTAGTATTTGGGGGCTGGAAATGCCGTAAATTCCTTTGACCGTGTATTTGCATCTAGTTATATTGATTTTGATTTGAAGGTTTCTGTCACATTGATGCTAGGAATTATGACTGACTAGTGGCAAGCTTCATTTTTTTCAGTTGGATTCTTCATGTCAGGTTCTCATATATGGATTATTTGGATTTTATGGATGTAGTCATTGATGCTAGGAAGAATGAATGCTTAGTGGTGAACTTTCCTTTATTTCGATCAATTAGGTTCCTCTTGCATTTTAAGAAAGCGTGTTCATTAATGCTTAGCCTGACTTATTTTTGGTTCATCAATGTTAAATAACGATTCCAACTAGAATCTTGCTAGCAGGTCAATATATCTTAAGAGGAGATAGAATGAGAAAGAAGATGGAAAAAAAAGAAGAGCTCCATTTTTCTTTGACAAATAGGCCAGCATACGTCGACGGTTTTCCAGAATTTTTTGTAGACCTCATTTTGATATAAAAAAAATATTTTTTTGTGCAATTCTAAATGTGAAGTTATCTTATTTGTGAAACTTAATACTTGAAGTTCAACATAAGCTCTGTTTTCTTGTGAAATAAGTGAGCAGGGTAGAGAGAGAGAGAGAGAGAGAGAGAGAGAGAGAGAGAGAGGTGAAGAAGACAATATGATTAGAAAAAGAAAGAAGAAAATAGGTGATCCCCTCGCATAGTTAAAAGGAAATTAAAAATTGACTTATATTACAGCAAGAAGGTGATAATCCTCACTCGGGGCCCTTCCAGGACGGCCTCATGCGATCTGGAAGAGAGATAAATCACAAGGGGCTTCGCCCAACACAGTGACCCTTTGCATGGGGTCAAGTGACCTCCGATACATTTTGATACGTTGGGAATCAACGCATGACCTATTGCAACAACACCACATGCAAGTACCAATTGTGCCCGCCTGTGGGGACAAAAAGTGACTTATATTGGTCATGAGAGAGAGAGAGAGAGGTGAAGAAGACAATATGATTAGAGAAAGAAAGAAATTAGGTGATACCTTCGCATGGTTAATAGAAAATTAAAAATTGACTTATATTAGTCCTCTGCCCACTCTTAAGTTCAAAGGATCACAATATGATTAGAGAAAGAAAGAAATTAGGTGATAGCTTCGCATGGTTAAAAGAAAATTAAAAATTGACTTATATTAGTCCTCTGCCCACTCTTTAAGTTCAAAGGATCACAATTTGTTTTAATTCCTTCATCTTCTACTGAAGTGAACAGAACAAATCTTGCATTATTGTCATGTTGAGAATCACCCAACAAACTGTATGCAGGCTATACTACTAGTAATCTTCTGATCACTATAATTATGTTACAGTTTGCTTTGGGTTAATGAGTTCGCTAATTCATCTAATTTTTTATACCACTATAATGTGACCTATGTTTCTTTGATGCAATCATATATACGATTGAGGTTGTATCACTGCTATGTTTATGGTTAAAGATGTCCATGGAGGGCAATGACTACTGCTTAGGAATGTTCAGCTGCATGAATGGCATGATAACATAGAAGTAATCTTTTGCACTCTCCTTACGTATTTCTATACAATCTTGTATTTTTTTTTTCTACAGAAATCTTTTCATAGTTTAACGAAGTTTATTCTCACTATTTGGTGCTACTATCTGGTAGCTAATTAAACTTGTGTATCTTTTCATAATAAAAAACTTTGTATTTCTTCAATTTATGATTCTCTTTTCCTACCTTACCTCTATCAGGTATCGAGCAATCACAAGTGCATATTATCGGGGAGCTGTTGGTGCACTTTTGGTGTATGATGTTACTCGGCACATAACGTTTGAGAACGTGGAGCGTTGGTTGAAAGAGCTCAGGGATCATACTGAATCTAACATTGTGATTATGCTCGTGGGCAACAAAGCGGACTTGCGTCATCTTAGAGCAGTTTCAACCGACGACGCAAAGACTTTTGCTGAAAATGAGAATACTTTCTTCATGGAGACATCGGCTCTTGAGTCTACAAATGTCGATATTGCCTTTACAGAAGTGCTCACTCAGATACACAACGTAACAAGCAGGAAGGCACTCGAAGCAAGCGACGATCAGGCAACATTACCCAAGGGACAAACAATCAACATTGGTGATGATGTATCAGCTATCAAGAAGGCCAGTTGTTGTTCATCTTAAGAAATAGTGGTCTCCGATTCACTTTTCAATTTATTGGCCGAACTACTACTTACTACTTTCATATGCTGTTGTTGTACTAATGATTGTTTTTGTACAAACAAAAAAAAAAAAATCTTCCATATAGCTGGGAGCAATCTGATGATTTTAAAAACTTAAACTTTGTTGTGCTCATAGTTTTTTGTTCTTCCATAATTTATTCACATTTTTTTTTTTTTGCATATTTTCTGATAATTTTGTAAAAAGGTTGCCGACCATATATTCGATTAATATTTTTTTTTTAAAAAAATATTAATCTTTTTTTATTAACATCTGAAAAAAATAGTCAGTAATCCATATTTATCAGCCAAAATAAGGGATTCTTGGCAATTATTTTGTCCGCAATCTTTGTTATCTTTGAACTGCTTTTTTCTTAGTTTGTTTGAGTGTTTAACATGTTCGACCATTAGAGCTGTCAGACGGGTCAATTTGTGACGGAGCAGATCGGTTCGTGATGGATCAATTATTTGGTGGGTCGGGACGGGCCAATCCGTCAACTTGACGGGTTGAAAAATTTTCAATTCAACCCAATCTAAGGCGGGTTACGAGTTTGGTGGACCAATCCGCGGATCCATCCAAATTTTTTAAATTTAAAAAATATTTCATATCTTCACGTTTTACTTTGAAAAAGTTTTATGAATCAAATGTATTCATAAATATGTATTTTAAATATAAATGGACACAAATGAATATTTATGTTGGATGAAAAATATTATTTTTATTTTAAAATTATAATAAAAAAAGATAATAAATTGATATAAAACTTAGTTTATATGTGTTTGACAAGTCAGTTCACAATGAACTTAGATTGATAAAATTCTAATCTATTCTACTTAAATTATTTGACGGGATATATCCATCCAACCCAAATTCATTGTCCCAACTTGAGGAAACAGTCCTAAATTATCATGCAGGTTATAAATTAATTAGTTATTTTAGAAAATTAAATATTAAAATTTTAACGGTAAATTAGAGAAAAATCTCTAATCACAATGTTAACTTTGCATGCAATCCTCATGTCCAAAAAATTTTGTTTCCACTCCCTGCATGCAAAGTATTACTTATATCAACTCCCTCATGCAAATATTGTTACCTAAATTGCCCCTCAGATTTTTTAGGTACAAAAAGTCCAAATTTGAATACAAAAAGTCCAAAAACGAGTATAATTTTTCTTAAAGTCAGCACTTTATATTAAAATCGAGTATATTTTCTATCAAAATTGTCCATCTTATTTTTTAGATATAAAAAATCTAAAAACAAGTATAATTCCTGTTAAATTCAGCACTTTACACTAGAATCCAGTACTTTATATTAGGATCGAGTATATTTTCTATCGAAATTAATCCTCATATTTTTCGGTACAAATAGTCTAAAAATGAAATCGAGTATATTTTGAGGTGAAAAAAAATCGTACTCAATTTGATAGAAAATATACTAGATTCTAATTTAATATACTAAATTTAAGAGGATTTATACTGATTTTTAGATTTTTTATACCTAAAAATATCATTGACAATTAGATAAATATATTTGATTGGAGAGTAAAAATAAAAATTTTTATAGATAAGGACGATAAAGATTTATTTATCAATAAAGACTCCATACAAAATTACCCAAATTTTAATTGGGACGTGACTGCCACAGTGCCACGTCTCATCTTCTTCGGATCTTTCTTCTCTCTCTCAAAAGCATAAAAAGCCAAAGCCATCCAAAGCTGGCTCTTTTCTGTTACGCTCAGCTGATCACTGACCACTGGTCACTGGCCACTGGCCACTCTTATCGCCGGTTGATCTCCTCGCACTTTCCTTAGCTCGCTCACTCGAGGAGGAGCTGGATCATCGCCATTGCTCTCTGCATACTGCAGCAAGAAGTGACATCTTCTTTCCCTTTCTCGATCTTGCTTTCTTCTCCTTATTTCGCTTTTTTCTCGCCCCTCCCGTTCGAAAAATGTGAACTTTTAAAGCAGAATGTGAGAGAACAAAGCTGCAATAGAGCCCTAATTCTTTCGCTTTGGGAGCAGAATGAGAGAGGGCGAAGCTCCAATCAAGCCCTAAATCCAGACACCCTCCTTCCTCTGCGCCTCGATGGACGAACCTCAACGGCGAGGAGGCGGCGGCGGCGAGCTGCTGTCCAAGAAGATCGCTTGCGCCACCTACGCCGACGTCAACCGAGGTACGCCGAGGTACTCTACCCGGCTGGAAGACTACGCCGAGATATTCGGCGATGTCGCTGGTGCCTGCT
Source organism: Zingiber officinale (assembly GCF_018446385.1). Taxonomy (NCBI): domain Eukaryota; kingdom Viridiplantae; phylum Streptophyta; class Magnoliopsida; order Zingiberales; family Zingiberaceae; genus Zingiber; species Zingiber officinale. The sequence continues at coordinate 136,291,665 of NC_055995.1, read as the reverse complement.
CCATCCCCTTCCTCGACCTTCCCCCAGCCCTGAGCTGCCGGGTTGCTGATCCGGGCTCCGGGGGCTTTGACTACTCTGAGGTGTTTGGAGGCGTGGATTTCGGAAAGTTTGCTACGCCGTTCGAGGAGTTGGTCGCGGTGGCGCCGACGAGGGAGGATCCATCTTCTTCAGATGGAAGGTAGTAGAACTCATGGAAATTTGCCACTTCAAACTTAATTGATCGCGAGAGATTTGATGCAAACTTCTCATGATGAAATAATCTAGTTATCAGCATTTGTTGAATTCGTAGATTACTAAAGAGTTTACTTTTATTGTTTAGTCTCTTTGAACTTGAAGAACATCGGCTGACTATTTCTATCTGTGTAGTTTGACTTTTGCTGCATCTGTAAGTGTCAAAGTTGTAGGAACTAACTAATGGCGTTTGCGTGCATTCATCAGAAGGACTAAAGGGGAAGCAGCCAACGACCGGCAGGCTATGGGAGAACTTTTCTCGACGAGGCATTCGAATGGAGGCCTAATGGCATCTAGACATTGTGATCCTCTGCCATCAGAATTCAACCATTCAGGATATGTTGCCACAGAGTTCAATTTGTCGAATAAGAAGACTACGAACCGAAAGAAAGAAGGGCAAAGGAATGGAACAGTACAGGCAGAAACTGGGGAACAACAGAAGAAAATTCCAGTCTCAGTTTCGAGCAAGCATTTAAGAAGTTCAGAAAATCACTCGGGAACAGACAATTGTAACTCATGCTCTTCCGGAGGTTCCATATCGAGTGGTGATGCATCTTCCTCTCGCAAAGCGTATTTGACCGTTTGTGACATCAGTCTTAGAACACAACCATTACGAATGCCACCACCATCGAGGCCGCCTCCGAGGTTAGTTGAGAAAGAGGGATATCCTAAAGCAAGAATATTTTCAAATCTCAAAGGTAGTTTGGATGGAGAAGGTCTTCGTGTGGATGAAGAGGTCGAGAAGGGGAATTCTCGTAGTTTCCTTGATGTGAAGGTTGATGTTAGTTCATCTACTGCAGTTATTCAAGAAGCAATGGAACTAGCTCAAGCTAAACTAAAAGGTACAAAAGAGTTGATGGAGAGGAGCGACTTGAAATCATCTTGGCTAAGTAAATCGGCAGATAAATCAGAGAAATGGAAGATCAATAAAGAATACCACGAATTGGTAAATACTGAAAATTTTGAAATGGCTGAAGAAGTCTCTGAGGAGGAGGAGGTTTCAATGAAGAAAGCAAAACTGGCGACGATGATCTCTGAAGTCGAACAAAATAAGAGCATGCAGGATACATTATCCTATGAAATTGAAAGCAATTGGAAATTGAAAAAAGATATTGTAGCTCCGGTGGCTTGTGCTCGTGAAGAAAATGCTAACTTCGAAACCCATGATATAGATCTCGAAGAAGTTGCGACGCAAGGAGTGGTTCAGAAGTTTGAAGTACAATATGCCAGTGAAAAGGTTCATTTGTTTTCAGGAAGTGAAAAGAATGTGAATGGCAATTCAGTGCTTGACTATGTTCTTTGTAATAAACGAGGTAAGAACAAATTAGACTCTCTAGATGCGTGTAGAGGTGAAAACTCTTCTAATTTTGTCGAGATTAATGTGGAAGAGGAGATCAAAGAGGAGAAATGGAAATCAGCAACAGCTGTTCATGAAGCAGACATTCAAGTTTCTTGTCGATCATGCATATCAAAAGTTGAAATGGAGAAAACAGCCCGAATGCGTGAGCAGTTGTCGGCAACAGAATTAAATAGGAACAGTTTATCAGTAGAAAGTGATTTAAGAGCTAAGGTAGATCGAGAAGTTTATACAGACGAAGAAGCTTGGAAGGATAATAGATCAGCAGTTGGAGCAACAACATGCAAAGAACAAGATTGCAAGGGACATACAACAAAACAAGCTCAAAATGAACTCGTGCAGTCATGCAATCTTGAAAAGTTTGAAGGTCATAAAATGGACGGAAGACATCTCTGGAATATTGGAATTGAAGATACTATTGAAATTCAAGTTGAACCTTACTTTATGGATAAATATATGTCTGTCAATGGAGTTCCGGGGGTTAGTGCAGGGCCTCTTAACGATACCGCAGACGCTCTTAACACTGATTTGCTTGGCCATCCAACTACTTTATCAGACTTGTCTATGTTATCAATGAAAAGCGAAGACAAAGAAATAGAACAAATGGAGAAGGAACTAGAGGAAGTGGCAGAAGAAGAAAAGGAAAAGGAAATACTACAAGAAGAAAAAGAGAACATAGTGTTGCTGCAGAGTAAATTAGTGGAAGATATGCGTAACGTAGGGTTATTCGAAGAAAGATCAGAAATGGAAGAAAAGAAAGAGAGGGAAGTAAATTTGAAAGAAGAAAAAGAACAAGCGAGGTTGATGGAAGAAAGTAACGACTCTGAACAAGCAAATGGGAACCAGAAAAATTTACAAGAGGAGATATTACTAGTAGAAGCAAAAGAGAGGGAAAGGAAACTAGAAGAAGAGAAAGAGAGAGCAAAGCTTGTAGAAGAACAAAAGGAGAGGGAGAGGGAAAGAAAAAAGGACAGAATTGCCATAGAAAGACCATTTGCTGAAGCTACAGAGAGAGCTGAAAGGATTGCTGTGGATAAGGTCACCACTGGCTCAAGTAAAGTCAAGGAGAATGCTTCTTATGAAAGTTCTGAAAAAACACTAACAGAGAATGCCTCTAGAGATTCTAAATTAACGACCGAATGTGCTACAGATGAGTGGGCTACTGCAGATGCCAGAGAAGATTCTGAGAGGGATAATACCATGTCGAGGGACAAATTTAGAATGGATATTGCAGAAGAGCATTTACAAGACGACGATAAGGTAGATGAAAATAAATAAATAATAAACTAATTCTGAAATAAATGAATGCTAATGAAGCATGCACTCCTCAGGATGGACATGATGCACAATTTGGAAATACTGGTTCTTCAAAAACATGTCTGGTAAACTCAGATTATCAAGGTAATTATAAAGTTTGTGAAGTTTTTCTTCTTTTTTTTCCCCCATGGGCTGATGGTCTTCCAATTGTAACATTAGAGATGCTATTTTCTTTTCATTTTTTTTTTAACTATTCTGGTGTGTAATTGAAGCAGGTGAAGGTGAATCAGTTTTAAGGTGTAAAGCTCGACAGGAGAGACATCAGCGAATAGCTGCACGTGCTGTATGTTCACTTGGGGCTTCACTTATGTTTTGTTTTTGTGAGGTTTCTTGTTTATGACATTACTGTGTGTTCTCCAGGCCAAAGCTCTTGCAGAAAAGAACATGCGAGATGTGCTTGCTCAAAGAGAGCAATCAGAAAGAGATGTAATATTTACAACATGCTTAAAGGTTTAATCCTACTTTCTCTTGACCAATCTCAATCAAATTATTGCTGCAGAAAATGGCAGAGAACCTGGACGCTGATCTCAGGAGATGGTCCAATGGAAAAGAAGGAAATTTGCGTGCATTGCTATCGACACTACAATATGTGCGTAAACTTCAATCCATTCGTGTTGTCCTTTGATCATTTTATTTCCCGAGAAATTCTCCTCAGTTCATTCACTTGACATTTTTCTCCATGCAGATCCTCGCCCCCGAGAGCGGTTGGCAACCTATTCCATTGACAGAAGTTATTACAGCCTCAGCAGTGAAGAAAGCTTTCCGGAAGGCTACTCTTTGTGTTCATCCTGATAAATTGCAGCAACGGGGTGCCAATATCCAGCAGAGGTACATCAGTGAGAAAGTGTTCGATCTTCTTAAGGTGAATTCTCATTTTTCTTGATCAAGTAGCAGTTCTTGATTGTTGACTTATGGTAAAAGAATTTATTAGCCTACAAGTGGATGTTAACCTTGGATCATCTTATCGATCTTGCTATCATTATTATCTTCTGCATTCATATGCATTTTTATGCTTCTCATCTTGACTTTGTGAGAATCTCTGCCAAAATTCACCACCATCATTATCTTGACACAGGAAGCTTGGAACAGATTCAACTCAGAAGAAAGGTAGTGACAGAAATGAAAAAGGTACAAATTTGCCTTCAATCTTTCAGTGGGAATGTCGCGAAAGGAAGAATGGTACATTTAGAAAGAGAATATCAGATTTGTGATGTCTCTGTGAACATTTTTCTAGCAATGTATTCAGATGTAAAATTTGTAGTAATTCTCAAAGAAATTCTTCACTAGAGTTTCAAGCTCCTTCCTTTTGTAATGTTATTCTCAAACAGTTTGAGAAATTGGCTCTGCCTTTGTTGTTGTAAATTTAATGTGCAGGATTAGTGATCCTACCTAAGAAACATAATATATATATATAGTGATCTGGTTTGAGATCAGAGATGGGCTGGCTCCTTGATGTAACATCGAATCTAGGGCGATCAGTTCGATACCACAGAAGTTTCCCATCAGAAAAGAAAAGGAGCTTTGGCATATGATACAATGAATGAAATAATGACGTTTAGGATATTGTTTAAAGAAGGATCATATTGTAAGCAACGAATGTTCCATATTCCCTGACAAATATACAAAATCCTTAGATTTTTCTTTTGGTCGTCTCTTGTTCTTTTCGATAACTGAATCAAAACCAGTTGTTTAATCAAATCCATGAATGCTGACAGCGGCGTTTGGGACCAGCTTCTCGCAGACGGACTGACAAAAAACATCCTCATTTTCATTACTAACTGAAAATTGCTCACCCTGTTACAGAGATTTGGTTCGATGATCAGCATCCAGAAGTTCTGCGTGAGCAAATCCATATCTAAAATGTTACCTGTCAAACTGATACTCCAGGAATGTGAAGAAGAACCCATGAGATGCAGTACAACGAGACACAGATGGTTGCTCCGGAAATGAAGTTATGAAAAAGGCGCTTGTTGTCTTTACTTGGGATGAATATTGTCCTCAATAGATTCGTCAGGTCGAATATTCTGTAGGATATCTGCGAGAATAGTGTGTGAGTGTTTGAATTGGAAAAGCATGTGGCATTCAGATTAGTTGAAGTGTGACTTACAAAGAGATAGATCGCTGTAGTGAGCAAGAAGTTAAGCAAAGGGTAATTGGGAATGAAACAAAGAAGCCATTTCGGCTGGCCATTTGGCATGTTTGACCTGTAGAAAATGAATGACGGATGTTAAGTTCATTACGAGCAGGAAACAAAACTTAGTACGAAGGACATGTTCTTAGCTACATATTAGTATTTAACAAAAGTTCATGTCAGGTTTAAGAAACCCAAAGTGTCATGAGTTTGTAAGGTTTCTCCAGAAAATAGTGAATTGGCAAACTAAGCATGACTGTAAAAAGATCATACAAGATGAAGTAATATATAAAAAAAGAAGCGACATTAATCCTATCGATACCTTAGCCAAATATGGATCTGAGAAATGTAGGTCTCTAGTGTGATCTTGCCGAGCCATCTGCCAAATGGAAGAACAAAAAAAATGAAATTCACTGAAAAAACATTTCTGTAGAGAAGGTCCAAAGTAAATGTAACTCACGCAAAGAGAGTGAGGGAGGAACTGCGAAGCTGCTGGGTAAAATTCCGTAGGCAGATGTAAACACTACAGTTAACACAAGATAATTTCACAATCTGTTTGAATGACACCAGTTTAGCGAATAAAGTTTGACTGAAACTGCTATACGCACGTAATTGGGATCCAAGATGTGTACGGATGAAACTTGTTGTAGGAAATTTTGTCTAGCTTGTAGATGTATTCATACCACAAATAACCAACCTGCAGATGGTAAGTACCCTTGTATCTCAATGTCATATACCACAAGGTACGCTCGGGAATATCGAAGAATATTATCATGACTCACCAATAAGGAAACTGAAACTATGCTTGTTTTGACATAGAGTTTCCTTTTATTATCAGATTCTTCAAGCTTCTCCATCCATCTTTCAACCTAAAATGTAGAAGAAAAAATAAGCAGCCAAAATAAGTATGAACCAAGTAGATTACATTGAGTATCAACAAGGTCACAACAGATTACGACAGCAAAACTTACAGTAGGGTGGTAATATGCATATATCATCCCGATAATCCAAATGTAGCGATCAAGGCCAGATCTAAAGTGCCACTCATGTAAGAGTGGTAGATTTGACTTGGAAGGCTCTGGATCCTTGTATCCTGCAGTAGAAACCTTTAGAAACTTTGATAGATTGAGCTTTGAAAGATTGAGCGGCATAAGGTAGCTGATGCATCTACAATTTACTAACCTATCAGGAATGTAAAAGGAGTCCAGAGGATATCAAATACCCCAGGTACTTCCCAGACTAAGATCACTACAAGAAAACAACAAATAATCTTGATGGCCATTACAGGTCCAATCTCATTATACTTGTTAAAGATACTGAGTGCTCCATACACCATGACGGTAAAAAGCGTATGCATGGGGCAGATATAATATAGGGTGAAATCGTTGTTCAGGACAATGCAACAAAAGGCCACAAAGAAATTTAGCCGCCACATCATCTGCATCACAATGGAGAACATTTAAGCTTCTAGGTTACTAACAGAATATTATCCAGATAAAATCAAGTGATAACTTATCAAGAGATCCTCTAGGCACCTGAGTAAACCGAGCAAGGCTAAAATCCTTCCGTACATAATAGTAAGAGAAGTTCCCAAAGCCAGTCATCCACACGTAAGCAGCAATGAATATTCGTATTGCATTGTATATCTCAGTGGCAGCAAAATAGTGGTACATTAAGAATAAAACCTGATAAAGAGCACATAAAATTTTCCTATCAAGGACACAATAATGAAAATAGTGCTTTGCCAATTTGGAACAGTAAAACTTTGTGCTGCATACAAAGTCAGCAAGATGAATTGTTGACATTGCCAGATACAATGTGTTCATCACTGGTTGCAACTGAGAATTTAGGTATGCACAATCTTCAAATTTAGAATCGCCATGAGAAATAACGAAAGATGAAGATTTAAAAGTACTTAGAGTAGGCAAAACTATAATGGAAATGGTAAACTACCAACAGTGTGTTTCTTAGTCAATGTATAGACATTCTTTTTTTCATACAAGCTAAACTTCTGCAATGCAAAGGAATCAGTCCATCTTCCTCAAACAAATCTATATCAATTCTGTTTGCAACAAATTTTGTTAGTTAACTTCTGTTGAAATTTTACTCGTTAGTGTAAGAAGTACAGTGCCTAGCTAACTACAAACACTATATTACAATCAGTTCTTGTTCACATTCAAGGTCATACCAGCTTAGGGCGTCCTATTCATGATTATCAACTAAAAGTGAATATGGTGTGCAATTTACAACAGAGTTGGTAATGTGAGGGACGATATTATGACGAGAAAGGTCAAAAGACACCAACCTGCATCCATCCTTTCCATTCTTCAGTTTGATGACGATTAAGGAAAAGTATTGATTTTCCTGTGAAAGCTGATTTGTCATGGTGCTTCTTTAGAGACGTCAAGGTGGAAGCTATAAAAAGAAGAATATAGAGGAAAAGAAATAGGTCTCGGCTGTAACTCTGAAAAATTAAATAATGGATCAGGAAAAGATCAAAAAGGGCAAAAATTAACGAGAGAGATCAGAAACATAAATTTATTCACAAAATGCAAATCAGTAATGATGGTTCATAAAGTGTCACATGCTAAAGCTATAGCCAGAGGAGAATGTACAGATTTTAATACATAATAATTGGGGGACATGACTTAAAAACATAAAAACTAATAAGACAAGAGCACACACTGGTAGAAGCGAGTCGCTCTATAAAAGCTCAACCAGAATTAGTAGACGATACTTAAAAGTTAAGTATTTTTTACAACATTATCATGTCATGTTCATCTTGATTATTTTTACAATCAAATTATGAGTGAGTTGATGTTTTATTAATTTTCCTTTCAAATGAAAACAACGCAAAGAAACATCCAACAAAAGACCCTACTATTTGGTGTACGTATGAACAAATCATTCTTACTTAAAAAATAATCAACAAACATGGGCATCAGACACAAACACAATCCACAGTTTTATGCTCTTGAATTAACTACAAAAGCATTCAAGAATGTGTTTCTAATTGTTTCTTCTGAAGATACCTAGGAAACATGGTATAGATCTGGTTTGACTACAGGATAACATTTGACTATTTCATTATGTTGTGAAGGAAATTATGCAGAGAAATTCAATCACATGAGTAATCTTTATGTTTATAAGTTACACAAAATTTGGCTTTCATTAAGATCCTTGGCATTCTATAGAGAGGGAAAAAACAGAGATTTTTAGATCACCAATCTGTTACAGCCATACACCATAGTCATAACAAAGTAGAAGAAAAGAACCTTGGTAGTTTGTGAAAATATATTGGTTCGATCACAAACATAGAAGTATACAAGAATCGTTCCAAATTCTGCCCTGCATTATTTTGGCAACATAATCAGGAGTTGATGCTCATACTACCTAAACATATAAAATATATGTATATCATATCACAAGAACTCACATGGCTCTCAGCAATTTTCGATGTTCAAGCAAGAAAGATTCATCCAGTGATATAAACCTAGAAAATATCCAATGCCAAAATCAATGGAACCATGGAACATATGGAAGGCTCATCTAACCTATATCACATGGAATCTTTAACTAACCTGATTAAGTTTGTTCGGGCTGATGAACTAGACCCTCTTGATGAAGATCTTGGCAGGCCTCCCTCAAGCAAAGCAACCCGATCATCATCCTTTACAGTTTCTTTATCCAGTTCAACCAGATTCACATCTGAATGACTGGACAACAGAAGACAAACTGATTTGAGTGCATGACTTTAAACACTGATGATTCATGTATACGAATTGGAAGTTGCAAGTAATCTAATGAATAAAAAAAAAAAAGGGTAGCCCACTGCACTAAGCTCCTGCTATGCAGGGTCCCGGGGAAGGATCCAAGTAATCTAATGAATATAAAGAAATAAATTTTTAAAAAATGATTTGAGCTTAAATGAGTTCAATCCATCACAGATATTCTGAAGTGTTATGGTCCAATAGGAAATCTTTGAAGAATCAAGAAATGGGTACACAAAATAATTCTATGCCACATTAAGACTACATGTTACATGCTCGATACAGAATTTGACTTGTTTACTGAATATATGTGATCCTCCATAGGTAAAGCAAACCAAGTTATCAATTGTGAAAAGTTTATTTGTGCCTTTCACATACAAAGTTTCATTGCTTTCTGCAATTAGCATTCTCAAACAACAATAGTCCAAGTATCTGAGAATGTCTGAATTTCTTCTTACATGGCCAAACCTAGTTAATAAAGATATGTCAAAAGTAGCTAACTTTTTCCCTTTTTTTTAACTCCACTCAAATAAGTGCATGATTTAAGAGATGAATGATCTTGAAAGAGAAATTATGAATAACCAAGAAGCAGCCTAGGTAAATAGTTGATTCAATAGGGCATTTAATCAATCATGGCTTTCATGTCTTAACCTATGTGTTTAAACAAAGTTTTAGATAAATTATCTATTTCAGATAAAATACTTACACTTTTGTTAGAGATGAAGACTTTCTGTACTCCAAAACTTCTGAATATAACCATGCAATAAAAACAGGCAAAAAGCCAAGCAAAAATGACACCTGCAATATAAGTCAAAAAGAAATCCTTATATTATTTAGGGCAAACATGCAAAAATTGTAACTAAATATATCTGTACTCGCATTTTCTGGGTAAGCTCAGGTATCATGGGATAGTTAGATGAAAAGTTTCATTTCCGAATGTCACATGAGGACTATGTTTCTCTACAACCACATCCAGAGAACAGATGCATATGGTTAGTTTGGTCAATTATCTGATTTAACAACAAACTTGAACTGCATCAAAATGGATCTTGTGCATTTACCAATATGGACCAGGGAGAAAATTCCCAGTAACATTAAAAACAAAATGCAAGCTGCAGTTCGTTATCTCAAGCTTCCATCTATTTGAACTCTAAACGCAAAGGCCATAACTTTGAAAAGGTTGATAAGTTAGAATGATAGTGAAGCACATGATTCCCACACAAGTTCAACATTATCTGAGAGAAACGTAACTCAAAAAGAAAGAACTTTTATGGACGGTCAACACCACGAATTGTCATAGAACTTCTCATACCAAAAAAAAAAAAAAAAAAATGAAAGATGAAAGATGAAAGAGGATCTGGATCTAACACCATGCCCACAAAATATTAAGTGTGTCAATCAAAATTCCACCCAAGAGAAACAGAAAACCAAAAAGGGATCCAGAATCACAATGATTTCGCGCACCTGACCAGGGGTCACCGGACCGGAGACCGCCATTCTCTGCGGAGTCCAGGAGACTGAAAGGAGAGATGGTCCAATGTATCCTGATCAAATCCAAACACGATCGAAGAAGAATGAGGTGAAAGGGTGGGAGGGGGAGATCTATCGCATACCAACGATCCAACCACCAGAGAAAGTAAGATGGAATTTTGAAGCCGCGGATGAGCAAAGTAAGAGGAGTAAGAGGAGGAGGAAGGAGTATAATGGTGGGAAGGACGGAGAGAAGTTGCTGTCTCAATATCGAAGTCGGAGGGAGCGGTTGGTGAAAGGGAAGGGGAAGCAAGAAGACTGCTTCCTTCCCTTCCATTCTCCGTCATAATAATAATAATAATAATAATAATAATAATAATAATAATAATAATAATAATAATAATTCATTATTTTTTAAAATTTTAACAACTTTTGTAAAATTTCTTTAAAATTTTTCGTAATTTCAAAATGCCCCCTAAACCTTCCAATTTATTGTCAAAATACTCTTCATCTTATCTAGAGATATTTTATAGCAAAATAAAAACGCTGGAAGTTGTTGACATTAATAAAAATTTAAAATGCCTTTTCTACTCTAATAAGATATATCATTTGACTTAAAACTTATTTGATTTGTTTAGAACAGTAAATGAGTCAAATCGAGTTAAGTTTTGTTATGTTTAAACTTATTTGATAGGATAAACGAGCTGAACATAAAGTGAATCAAACCCTTAAAATGAATGTTAAAACTTTGTTTGATTTTTTTTTTTATGAGCTTGAGTTTAGTTTGAGCTTAGTTTGTTTAGATGTTATCGAACTTTTAATCAAGTTTATTTGATTATTTAAAATTTTTAAATTTTAAACTTATTTGATTAGTTATTGAGCTTGATAATACAAATTTATTTGTTCATTTTATAAATTATTTTTATTTATTTAATAAATTGATAAAAATTTTACTGATGAATATAGTTCACGAATATTATTCAAAAATATTATTCATGAACGTCATTCACGAATATTATTCATGAATGTTGTTCATGAACATTATTCACGAATATTAACGAGTTGAACATATGTATTCAAACTTGTTCCTATTATTAAACGAGTTGTTCAAAATTGTTCATATTATTAAACGAGTTCTTCAACCTTATTCATTTAATTGATCTTATGTATATTGAACAAACATAAACAAATTTTTATCAGACTGAACATCAAGCTTGTTCATGAATGTTCAGTTCATTTATCGTCTTGGATTTGTTTAAAGAGACATATTTCACTTTGCCTCCAAAAGTTTGCTAAATTGCTAAATTACCTATAAATAAAAAGGAGTAAAAGTTTTTGCAAAGATTAAGCGCGACATATAAATTCTCAATTTTGTGGTGTCAAATGCAAAAGTCATATTCGGATTCAAAACATGTTTTTATTTATAATTTCTCTAGATTATATAATAACCAAAATAAAGCATGTCATTAATGTTTTTTTAAGCAATCAAAAACTTAGTATTTGTACACCAAATTTTCTATAAAAATTAATATACATGTGTCTCAAATTTGGATGCTCGGATTCCAAGTTATGGTATGTCTTCAAACATATTTGTCGTGCCATATTTATTATTATTATTAATAGCACAATAAAAAAATAATTTAACTTTGAAAAATATTAAAAAAACACTTTATATCTTAAAGGGACAGTACTAAATAGTTAAAATCTGGTTAGAATATACTTTTTTTAAAAAAAATAATAAAATCATTATATTGTTAAGGGTGTTTAAATAATATCATATTTTATAAGTCAATTATATCATTTTCCATATATTTTCATATTTAATTTTTAAAAATTTATTTCTCTATATATTAATGATTAATTACATTTTTAAAATGATATGCATTGATTAAATCTTAAAATTCATTTGTTAGCTAGCCAGATACTTTCATCTAAATTTATTGATTCTAAAAATACTCTTGTTTTAATATTAGTATAGTAATTTTGGATAAAGTTGCTACAAGATATTCAAAATTAAGATATTAAATAGGTCAAGAAAATCTTGACAGTATTTAAATTTATTTGATGAGATAATCAAGTCGAACTATAATAAATCAAACTATAGAAACGGTTATTCAAAATTAACTTGATTTCTTTTTTATTAACTTGAGCCGGGTTTAAACTTGCTTTGAGCTTAGTTTATTCAAATATTGTCGAATTGCCCATTTAAATTTATTTGATTATTCGAAAGTTTTATATTTTAAAACTTATTTGATAAACTATTAAACTTGATAATACAAGTTTGTTTATTCATTTTATTTATTTATTATATTAATAAAAGTTTATTAATGAATATGGTTCACAAATTTTATTTGTGAATATTGTTCATGATCTAATTTATAATCTTTATTCATAAATATTAACGAGTTAAATGTATATATTCAAGATTATTCATTTAGTTTAAAAAGTTATTCAATTGGAGCAAAAGATGAAGTTATCACCTTATCGACCTCTCTAGGGTGGCTTTGTTGGCGCTACTCGAAATTCCGTTTTGTTTCCCCTGTACAAAAATTTGTACAAGTACAGAACTTTTCCTAGCAACCCATGTGTTTTTCAGAAGTTAAACTTGGGTTGCAAACGAAACTTAACATTATTAATCCAAGTTCAACGCATGTGTTCATTAGAAGTTAAATCATATTACAGAAGTTGATTAAATATCTATTTCAAGGATTGACTTCCAGGTCGTTGGCGAGACACTCAACCTTCTTGGGTATGAGATCATCCACCACTTCCTAGTCAAAGCCTTTCAAAGAAATTAAATATTTAAACTCTTTATAGTAAACCCTAGGTTAAACTACAGAGACCTCAATCAAAGCACAAGATCACTAGCCTCTTGTGTTGGTACTTCAAGATCCATACAAAGGAAAAATAAACTAGTACACAGCGGAAATAATTAACTAGTTATACATTTCTTTGTTGCTTAAAGACCTCTTGAGCTTCTGCTATATTCCTTTCCTTCTCTTGGGCGTCGTGTGAGCGACGATCTACCAAAACGCAAAAACCACCCAAGTCCTTCTTTCTTCTAAGATTTTCGGTCACCAAGGGATCAAAACTAGGAACACCACCTCTTGTTCTTCTTTCTTTCTTACAACTCGCCAACCACAAGATGGTTGAAGCCTCTTGATGTCGTCGGCTTTAGGTGAGAAAGCAAAGGGAGAATAAGAATATGAGGGGGCCGACCACAAGGATAATAGAAAAGGAATATAATGTTGGGGTTTTCGGGCCGCGAAAACCGCTTTTCGCGTCGCGGAAACCCCGAATCACCCAAAGCCGTAGATCCGTGCAAGGAAAAATTTCGAAAACACAAATACGAGTTTTATACTACGATCTACAGTAGATCTACAAAGGAAAAACCATTTTACCTTCGATGCGTGCCCTTGCAAAATCCCGCTCGTCCAAGGTACTTGTCGGATCTCCAAAGTGTCAACGTAGACACTCTTCTAATGATATCCACACGAACAAGGAGTGTCTCCCACACTCAAAGGATGGAGAAGAGAGCCCCAAGTGTACTAGCACTTTCTAGAGCTCTCGAATGGGATTGGAAAGGAAGAAAAAGAAGAAGGTATAAAAGAAATCTTATACACTCACTAGTAGTTGTTGGTGCGGTTAGCACTAATGATTTAACCCAGGTTTTGATGAATGACAAATCAGGTTAAGTTAGTTTTGTTGTTGTCTGACACTTTGATCCAGTGTGCAGGAGAAGTCCAGACAGGTCGACGGGCTGACCGGATGTCTGGCACGAAGTCCAGCTAGGTCGACGGGCTGACCGGATAGCTGGCAAGAAGTCCAAGCGGGTCGACGGGCTGACCGGACGCTTGGCGAGAAGTCCAGCTAGGTCGACGGGATGACCGGATAGCTGGCGAGAAGTCCAAGCGGGTCGACGGGCTGACCGGACGCTTGGCGAGAAGTCCAGCTAGGTCGACGGGCTGACCGGATAGCTGGCGAGAAGTCCAGACGGGTCGAAGGGCTGACCGGACGTCTGGCAGGTAAGTAAGGTAAGTCACTGGAGGGGAGTGACTGCGAGGACGCGTTCCCGGGAAGGGAACATTAGGCGTCGATCCGGCTTAGATCCATTTCGGATATCTAAGTCGAGATCGTGACTAGATTCCGGTCTCGGAAAGACGGAATCTAAGTCATACTATTTTTGCTAATTCATACTCACTTTGCTTTTGCTAACAATCTATGTTGCAGGGTAAATTTGCCTCCGGACTAACGTTTGTCTTGCAGGACAGATTCTGCGGGAAAACAGGGTCCAGGCGCCCGGGAGGGAAATTTCATCCTGATCGCGCGTCGCCACGTGGAGCTTGCTGGTTGGACTTGCCACGTCTCACCAGGGCGCCCTGAAGGCATCCAGGGCGCCCCGAGCCTCATATAAAAGAAGGGTCAGAGGAGAGCTTCAGTACAACAACGAAAAGAAAAGTCTTCCACTGCTCTGCACTTCTGCGACGCTAACAAAGCTCCGACACTACGCTCCTTTCTTGTCTTTATTGTCGGTATTTGCTTTTCATTTTCATTAGCATTCATTGTACTGTTTTTTGTAATCATTATTTCGAACTGCTAGTGAATTGCCCAACGAAAGTACTCACGGAGTACGGGCCTTCGAGTAGGAGTCGTCACAGGCTCCGAACGAAGTAAAAAAATACTGTGTCTACTTTACTTTTCCGCTGCGTTTATACTCTAAAATTTCTAATCGATATTCACCCCCCCCCCTCTATTGAATCTAACGGTCCTACAAGTGGTATCAGAGCAGGTACCGCTCTGATTTGGTGCAACCACCAATCAGGCAAAGGGGGGACTTTTTGAAAGAAAAATTAGATACTCCTTTCGTTTTTTTTCCTCCAAAACTGTTTTTGAAAAATACATCATCATCTTTTCACCGTTGCTTAGTATTGATAAAATATTACATTTTCAAAATTTTGGAATAATATTTTTTTATTAATATTTTAATAATATTTTATTATTTTTTTTGAAAATAGTGAAATATTATTTTTTTTTCAACACTGCTAATCCAAGACCAAGTCTTGGGATTTTTTTCTATTTCTCTGTGTGCAAGAATAATGACTCTTCAAGAAGGACGGAACCCCCACGAACTACCACCATACGATCAAGATTTCAACTATTGGAAGCGATTAATGGAATGCTTCTTAGGAAGCGTAAACTTTGATTATTGGCTGATATTGAGAAAACCTTCTCAGAACTCAGAACTAAACACAAATGTAAGTAAAATCATTTGTAATGTTTTACCTAACAATATTTTATGCAGAGTAAAAAAGTGCAAAGATGCACATGAGCTTTGGACCCAATTGATCAAACTTCACGAGGAGCCGATGGAGCTTGAGGATCAAGTAAAAATCGAATCTGAACTCGGGTTAGATCCAATCGAAAAGCCTACTGAATTAGGGGTTGCGCTCAAGGTTAGTGATATTTACCAAAATACCCCTGCTAATAGTAGTTTAGAAAATATGAGCATTGATCTGGTTATTTCTGAAAATATATGTGAAAACAATGTAGTTGACAATAATTACAAAAATACCCCTAAGATATTATCTGATAAAACAAATCCAATTAATTTAAAAAATTCAAACTTGAACCTAAACAAATCTGAAAACTCAAATGACAGAGAGGACAAGGTGAATATTGATCTAGATAAAATTAATAAATTATTTAATAATCTAGACAATATTAATCTAGAAAATCCTATCCAAACCCAAGATAATTTAATTAATAAAAAATTAAATTTTAACGATAAGAATAATCTAATAAATTCCACTAATTATATCAACTTAAAAAATAAAGAAATATAAGAATAAAATCAAACACTTTGATAAAATCAAAACTAAATTTAACAAAATTAAAATTAAATATTAAGAATAACATATTAAATAAAGATAATCTGAAAAATTCAAAATTAATAATTAATAAAAGGTTAAAAGATAAACCAGGAAATATAATTCAAACAATTTAATTAATTCAAATTTAAAAATGAATAAAAATTTAAACTTTAAAAATAAGCTATTAAAGAAAAATAATTCAATTAACCTAATAAAAGTGAAAATGAAAGAAAATTTTAAATACATTCTCTTAAAGAAAGATAATTTGACTAATTTAATTAATTCAAAATTAAAAACTTGAATCTAAATTATAAATTAAATATTAAATTTTAACCAAAACTTAACTATAATAAACCCAGAACTAAAAACTAAATTTATGGCCAATAATTCAGGGGGTGGCTCCAGAATAGCTGGCACCTCCAAAAACTAACCTACCCGACAGGGTAACCCTAACCAACCTACCCGAAAAGGGTAACCCCAACCAACCTATCCGACAGGGTAATTAGGACTAGTTAAAGAGGGTTCAAGTTTAACTTGAATCATGGTACTGGTGAAGTTTTTTTGATGATAGTACGTTGGGGAAGCTTGAGCATCGCATGTCTAGAAAGATATGACTTCAATCTGGTGCATTTGGCCAAGTGGAACCGACCGAAGCTACCTTTAAATGGATCCTAACTAGTTAGACCAAGGTTTAATACTAAGCTCCGTGGATAGGACTATTCGGAAAACCTCGAAAGGTTGGTTACTTCTAATGACGTCCAAGTGACTCACCAAGCTTAGAAGTTTATCCGAAAAATGCCTATTTGTTGAGACCAAAGCTAAACCTGAATCTAACACAAGTTAAACCAAACTCTGTAATTAAATATAATTCATCTCACAAAATTATAAGATTCCCTGATTGATAATCTAGATCGGGTGAGATGAATAAGGATTAAATTAATTAATTTTCAAAATAAATTAAAATTAAATTTTGAATCTCAAATTCAAATTGAATTAAATTAATTAAAATTAAATTTTGAATTTCAAATTAAAATTAAATTAAAATTAATTAAAATTAAATTTTGAATTTCAAATTAAAATTAAATTTCGAATTTCAAAGGAAATTAAAATTAATTAAAATTAAATTAAATTAAAATTAATTTTTTTTTAAAAAAAAACTATTTTACAAATTAAACTTAATTTTTTTTTAACTTAAAAATTTATTTTAAAACTTAATTTTGTTTAACTTAAAATTTTATTATTTAAAAATTTATTTTAACCTAAAAATTATTTTAAATTAAAAATTTATTTTAACCTAAAAATTATTTTAACTTAATTATTCAAAAAAAAACTATTTAAAAAAAAAAAATTTAAAAAAATATTTTAAACTATCTGAAAAATTATTTAAAAACTATTTTTAAAATTCTTTAAAAATTATTTGAAAAATTCTTTAAAAACTATTTTTAAAATTCTTTAAAAATTATTTTTAAAATTCTTTAAAAATTATTTGAAAAATTCTTTAAAAATTATTTGAAAAATTCTTTAAAAACTATTTTTAAAACTCTTTAAAAACTATTTTTAAAATTCTTTAAAAATTATTTGAAAAATTCTTTAAAAACTATTTTTAAAACTCTTTAAAACTATTTTTAAAATTCTTTAAAAATTATTTTTAAAATTCTTTAAAAACTATTTTTAAAATTCTTTAAAAGCTATTTTTTAAATTCTTTAAAAACTATTTTTTAAAATTCTTTAAAAACTATTTTTTTTTAAAAATAAAATCTTTTAAAACTATTTTTTAAAATTCTTAAAAAACTATTTTAAAATTTTTAAAAACTATTTTTAAAATTCTTTAAAAATTATTTGAAAAATTCTTTAAAAACTATTTTTAAAATTCTTTAAAAATTATTTGAAAAATTCTTTAAAAACTATTTTTAAAATTCTTTAAAAACTATTTTAAAAATTCTTTAAAAACTATTTTTAAAATTCTTTAAAAACTATTTTTAAAATTCTTTAAAAACTATTTTTTAAAATTCTTTAAAAACTTTTTTAAAAATTCTTTTAAAAATTCCTTAAATTTTTTTAAAAATTCTTTAAAAAACTATTTTAAAATTTTTTTAAAAGCTTTTTTAAAAAATTCTTTAAAAACTCTTTTAAAAATCATTTTAAAAACTTTAAAAAATTCTTTTAAAATATTTTAAAAATTATTTTAAAAACTCTTTTAAAAATCATTTTAAAAACTTTAAAAATTCTTTTAAAATATTCTTTTAAAACCTTTTAAAAATTATTGTTATTTTAAAAATGATTTTAACTTAAAAATTATTTTAATATAAAAATTATATTTTTAAAATTATTTTAACTTAAAAATTATTTCAAAAATTATTTTTTTAAAAAAAAACTTTTAAAAATCATTTAAAAATATTTTAAAAATCATTTTAAAACTATCTAAAAATTTTGTATCATTTTGAAAAATTCTTCTTATTTTTTTCACTATAATGAAATTTTGTTAACTTAAAAATAGTAATAATAAATTATTTCTATAGATTATTTTCACTTTAAAAATTATTATTTTGACTTTAAACTCATTTTTAATCTTAAACATCATTTTAACCTTAAAATTAATTTTTAATTTGACTTAACTAAAAATTAAATCTTAAATTAAAACTTAATATTGAAATTACAATTAAAATTAAAATTTTTAACTTAAACTTAAAATTAAACTTAAACTTAAATTAACCACTAATATCAATTTAAATCTAAAATCAAAACTGAATCAAACATATGTTAATTGACATAAAACATATTATAAAAATCATTTTAAATTCCTTTTAAATGCTGTTTTAGAAATCCCTTTAAATTTTTTTTTTAATAATAATAATTATAACTAATACTTTCATTGACCAACTCAATCAAGTAATATGAAATTTAAATTATTTCACTAAGTATTAAATTATTAAATCAAGTAAAAACTAATCAATAAATTATTGATAATGCTTAACTGTTATTGAATTAATAAAATCTTATCTTATTTAACCTTAAACTAAAGTTAAGCACCTGAATCTAAAATTAATTAATAATTGATTAATCAAATTCAAATAAACAGTTATACCAAGGATACAGAGATAATAATATATGTATTACTAAATTAGACAAATGTATTAGGGCTTTGAAATTTAACACAACCAAACCTTAGTATTAAAGGGGAGATATTAAATTAAGGGGAGTAACCAATTCAGGGGGAGGTTCAATTTCTTTTAAATCCCCTAGAAAAATTAATAAATAAGGAGGATTAATAGAGGAATATCAAATTCAGGGGGAGGTTTATTTTTTAATTATCTCCTTAAGCGTTATTTTTTAATATTCTCTTTAAAATCTCTCTAGAAAATTCTACCTCATTTAAAAAAAATTTACTTTGCATATTTTTAGTAAATATTTTCAAAATTTTCAAAAGTTAAATTTAACTAAGTTTAATCCGACCTAATTTTTAAACCTGATTTTAAAAGTTGAATATTGCAAATTTAAACTTATTCTGTTTTGTAACATATGCTTGAAAATTCAACTTTCCAAACTTAGCTTTTATCAAATTAGCCTTAAAAATTTATTTTGGCAAAAATTTTACTTCTTGAAAAATTATTCTTACTTGTTTAATTTTTGCTTTGTTTTGAAAAATCGAAGTTGAAAATTTACCTTTTTGAAAAGTAAATGTTACTTAAACATGAAAAGTAAATTTGAAAAACCTGATTTGAAAATTTTTACACGCTTGAAAAGTTAAACTTGATTAACTTTAAATTTATACTTTTCAAAATTCAACTTGTCTCCCCCAAGTCAACTTGACTATTTTTTTAACTTGGTGTTAAAAATTGTACTTTTATCTTTCAATTTTGAACCAAACTTAGATATGTTTCACTACACTATGATTAGATATGTTAAAAATCTGATTACTTTTTACAGTAACTCTACACTATGATTGTTTACCCTTGCTTATTTTTGATGAATGCCAAAGGGGGAGGGTTGGGTGGTTAAGTTAGCTAAACCAATTTGAAAATACAAACTAACTTAAAACCCTTTAAATGCTTGTTTTTTCTTGCATATGTTTTTACTAACTTAACCAGGTTGTCATTCCATCAAAAAGGGGGAGATTGTTGGTGCGGTTAGCACTAATGATTTAACCCAGGTTTTGATGAATGACAAATCAGGTTAAGTTAGTTTTGTTGTTGTCTGACACTTTGATCCAGTGTGCAGGAGAAGTCCAGACAGGTCGACGGGTTGACCGGATGTCTGGCACGAAGTCCAGCTAGGTCGACGGGCTGACCGGATAGCTGGCAAGAAGTCCAAGCGGGTCGACGGGCTGACCGGACGCTTGGCGAGAAGTCCAGCTAGGTCGACGGGCTGACCGGATAGCTGGCGAGAAGTCCAGGCGGGTCGACGGGCTGACCGGACGCTTGGCGAGAAGTCCAGCTAGGTCGACGGGCTGACCGGATAGCTGGCGAGAAGTCCAGACGGGTCGAAGGGCTGACCGGACGTCTGGCAGGTAAGTAAGGTAAGTCACTGGAGGGGAGTGACTGCAAGGACGCATTCCCGGGAAGGGAACATTAGGCGTCGATCCGGCTTAGATCCATTTCGGATATCTAAGTCGAGATCGTGACTAGATTCCGGTTTGGACTAACGTTTGTCTTGCAGGACGGATTCTGCGGGAAAACAGGGTCCAGGTGCCCGGAAGGAATCTGGGCGCCCGGACCTCCGGGCGCCTGGAGGGATCCGGGCGCCCGGGAGGGAAATTTCATCCTGATCGCGCGTCGCCACGTGGAGCTCGCTGGTTGGACTTGCCACGTCTCACCAGGGCGCCCGGAAGGCATCCAGGGCGCCCCGAGCCTCATATAAAAGAAGGGTCAGAGGAGAGCTTCAGTACAACAACGAAAAGAAAAGTCTTCCACTGCTCTGCACTTCTGCGACGCTAACAAAGCTCCGACACTACGCTCCTTTCTTGTCTTTATTGTCGATATTTGCTTTTCATTTTCATTAGCATTCATTGTACTATTTTTTGTAATCATTATTTCAAACTGCTAGTGAATTGCCCAACGAAAGTACTCACGGAGTACGGGCCTTCGAGTAGGAGTCGTCACAGGCTCCGAACGAAGTAAAAAAACACTGTGTCTACTTTACTTTTCCGCTGCGTTTATACTCTAAAATTTCTAATCGATATTCATCCCCCCTCTATCGAATCTAACGGTCCTACAGTAGTATCCTTCCTTTGTGACCTTCACTCTTCCTTTGCTCTTGGATTCACTCAACCATCTTCTCCTCACCATGGAAGTCACGGCAACCACCACACAAGAGAGGGGAGAAGCAAGGAAGAAGAAGATAGAATAAATGCACACATCAATCCACAAAATCAAAACACCTCACAACATTAGTGTGGCCGGCCACACAATGTAACCCCCTTCATTAATGTGGTCGGCCACATTAAAACCAAGGGGAGAGTGTAACCCCCATGAGGTGGCATACCTCATGAGGTGGAGGTGATGTGGTAAGGATGAGTCATCCTTATGATGTGGCAATACATCAAGTCAAACTTGATGTTTCAACTTCCATTTGGTCAAGTCAAAATTGACCAATTTCTTCCTTGTTGAGTTAAATCCAATATTTGATTCAAGTCAATTTCAATTTAATGAATCTCAATTCATTAATATAAATTGACTCAATGAATCAAATTTAAATTAGACTCATTCAACAATTGAATCTAATTGAGTCTAACTCAATAAGTCTAATCCGAATCCAATCTTTGGTGCATCATATGAACCTAATCAAATTGGTTCATCATATGAACCTAATCTCCATCTTCTTGTTCTTTGTGTGTGACCCAATAGGTTCTTGTAACGTTGACAATGTCTCTAAACTCCTTTAGATACATAAGCAATGAGCGGCATCTAGCAATACATCATTGCTACCTAAGTTACAAGAAATGTCGAGATCCAACATTACCTTGTGACTACTAATTGTGACTCCTCACAATATGTGACATTGTCCTTCTATCCTAGACATCTAGATTGATCAATATGAGGCATAGACCGTGTCATCCTCTAATAAATCTAAATCTTGAACTCCAAGTAGACTCACTCGATCAAATGAGCTCAACATCTAATGTTGACTCATTTGGGCATGGTCATGCACTTAGTGGTCTCACTCTATCAAGAATACCGATGTCGCTTCCGTCATATGGGAGGGATAGATCCCATCTACATCACTCACATCCCTCTACATAATTCGTTATATACCCAGTAATCGCCTTTATAGTCCACCCAGTTACGGGTGACGTTTGACGAAACCAAAGTACATAACTCCTTATGTAGGGATCCATGGTGACTTCAGGTCTAAGGACTAATATATAAATAGTATAGATGATTATTTTCCCTAAGGTACCATCTATCCTCTTTTATAATCCTTGGTAATGGCTAAAAAAGGAAAGATTTTAACAACAATTAAAATCTCTCTTTTAAATTTCCTATTGTGGATGACTACAAAAGGAAAGTTTTAAAATTAAAAAAAAACCCCTTTTAAACATTGTAGATGACTACAAAAAGGAAAGATTTTTAAAATTAAAACCTTTCTTTTAAATCATGGTTACAAAAAAAAAGAAAGTTTTAAGAAAAAAAAAATCTTTCTTTTAAACTATTGTAGATGGCTATAAAAGGAAAGATTTTTTAAATTTAAAACTCTCTTTTAAAATCATGTGGATGACTTCAAAAAAGGAAAGTTTTTAAAATTTAAAATCTCTCTTTTAAAACATTGTAGATGGCTACAAAAAGAAAGATTTAAAAATTTAAAAACTCACTTTTAAACCCATCTTGGCTGGCCCCTTGCTTGGGCACCAAGCAAGGGGTGGCCGACCCCTTGCTTGGGCACCAAGCAAGGATGTTGCCAACCATAAGGATGACTCGGGTGGATGCGAGACTTTATACATAGAGGCTACAACAGGGACCTAGAGGAGGAATTGGTTTTGACTTCCTGATGAGTTTGAGCTTCCCGTGTTCGACCCGAACACCCAACTCAAGTTCATCAATAATAACTCATACCACTAAAGAGTTATTATTGAACTACCGCACTAATCCCATATTACATTATGGGCTCCTTCTTATCATGAGTACGTTAATCTCTCTGTGTTTAAGATATCGAATGACCATTAATTAAATTAGTTACTGACAATTCACTTAAATAACATCTAGCTCCAAGAATAATACCACTCAACTTCATTGTCATGTCGGAACTAAATCCACTTGCAGGGTTTACATGACAATCCTTATGAGCTTCTCAAGGGACATCATTATCTTAATAAATAGACACAATTTTCTTCTATAATCAACAACACACCATATCAATAATATTATTTCTCAACTTATCGAACCTATTGATTTAACGAATAAATCTCACCCTTTGATAAATTAAAGAAATAAATACTAAGTACATGTGCTTGTTATTATATCAGGATTAAGAGTATACACATCCATAATAACAGAGGTCATGTTCTTTTATGCAGTCAGTATAAAAGGAACAACCTCAAATGGTCCTGCTCTATACACACATAGTGTACTAGTGTAATTTTATAGTCAAGATAAATTAGTACCAAATTATACTGCAATCATTTCAATGGTTCGTCCCAATCCATCTTGGTTGTGAGCTTCTATTTATAATTTATAAGAAACTCATAACATGATCTTCTGTGTGACACCACACACCATGTTATCTACAATATAAATTAAATGGACAACTGCATTTAACTAAATACAGACATTTGACCAATATGATTTAAAATAAATGTTTATATAAAAAGTTAGATAATATACATTCTAATAGGCTTTTCACTTCCTAGAAGGGATAAATTATGTAAGGCATTTACCCTATCATACCAGTCTTTGTTATGAGAAGGTTAAACATCTAGTGAGATAAATACTGAGTGCTTACAAATATAAATTAACTTATTCATTTAGTTTAAAGAGTTATTTAAACTTATTTTTTAATTAAGTTAAATAGAAAATTTATTTATGGATGTTTAATTTATTTATCACCCTAATCAAAATTACTAAATAATTATAGTCAAAATTATTTTAATATTGATTTAAAAGACTTAAATATTAATTAAAATAGTTCTAATTGGATGAATCAAATACTATCGGAGCATTTTCATCAAAATTTCTCAATTAGAGCAGTGCTTCATGGTCAAAAATACTCATTACTTAAAATAGTTTTAGTCGAACTCACTTCAAATTATAACAACTTTGCTTAAAGTTATCCTAATTACTTCATATAAAATTGCGTTTGGTAGGGGGTAATATGTCTTGTAATATAATCCAGATTACATTACAAGGTTGATTAATTTGTTTGGTTTTATTTTTAATTTGTAATGTAATGTAATTTGGATTACAAAATGTAATGAAGTTTTGTAATGTGGATTACAAAACAAACACATTATAATCTGATTATATTACAAGGTCATCGTTTAACAAAATTTTAAATATCAAATATACCCCTAATCTGTCTTCGCCCGTCGTCGCCCATCATTGCCCACCGCCGCCGCCCGCCCACCGACGGCGGCGGTCAACGACTGGCGGCCGACGACCGCAAACTCCGACAGAGATGTAGCGCCCACCGGTAGAGGTCGTAGGATATTTTTGTCATTTTATAATAATACGAATTACATTACTTATAAAAAATAATGGACACCAAACAAAAGAATGTAATCAGGATTACATTACATTACATTATAAATTTGATTATATTACAAGCTCAATTACATTACACCCAACCAAACGTAACCTAATAGTAAATTCAACTTTGTGTTCAGTCCCTATATTAAATAAATTTATTCTTATTCCTTACATATAAATTTTTCTTTACTTCAACTTCTTTCAAACTCTCTAATACACATCGATTTATTTAGTTGTCATATTTTTTTTTATAAAAAAGTTCAAAATAGGATATAATTGTTCCTAAATACAACATATTTAAATTAGAATTTAATATATTTTTTATCAAATTGAATATGATTTTTTTTTCCACTTGACCAATCTATTGACATATTCTATTCTAATTAAATGATGTTGAATTTAGAAGAAATTATACTATTCTTTACATCTAAATTCAGCATCATATAATTAAAATCGAGTATATCAATCGATTAATTAGATAGAGATGATCTATTAATTAGATAGAAAAAAAGATCATGCTCAATTCAATACAAAATACTTTAGATTTTAGTTTAAATATATTAAATTTGGAGAATTATATTTTATTTTAAATTTTTTATGTCTAAAAAATAAAGATAATGAAGTAAATCAGTATGCATTAGAAAATTAAAAGGGAGTTGAATTAAAGAAATATCTAAACACAGAGAGTTAAGATAAATTTTTTCATATTTGCTCAGAAATTATTTACAATAAAGTCTATCATCAACATTGGATAAGAATATTTTCAAAATATGAAATACCCATTTAACTTATTTATTTTTGATGGGACGTTAACGAAGATCTTTTTAATTAAACTTAATCACAATGATAGCTTTTTCGAATTTAATTTAAAATATTGAACTTTAATCAGTTTATGAGTATTAATGAGTTGAGGTTGCTCTAACCGTATTTATTGTAGTCTATTAAATTATGTGTTTATAAATTCAAATGTGACAATCTTAAAATGCAAAAAAACAAATCATTAAAAAATTCATTAGCGAAATCTTTTTCTTGAATATGTTAATCTTTTCATCACAGTAAAAAGAATTTAAATGAAAAAAAAATATATGTTGTCTATTTTGCTATTATTTTTAATTAAATACCAGATGACAATTATCTGGTTGGTCAAACAACCGATCAACAGTAGTTGACCCAGGTTGACCTGGTCAACAAATGTAACAGTTGGCAGATTCCATGCATCCACAAAAGTGTCGGCTATCTCCAGTAACGACAGGTCTGTTTCTGCAGTTACAAATATGCCCTTGGCGTTGTTGCAATTAACTGATATTACCATCGAGTCTTATAACTGCATTCGCCGCTGCGAACGAGGGTACCATCGCCCAGTTCCTCCTCGCGCTGTTCGTGCTCGCTCCCAGATTGGGGAAGGCATTCGTTGTCGGTGAATCTCGCGGAAGCTGAAAAGGTTGGAATTTTGAGCGGCGATCGAGCTGTGCCCGTAGGGATTCTGATTTCTCCTTAAATTTGGAGGTTCTGGAGAGAGTAGTGTGGAATTTCGGCTTGTGGTCCTGCAAAGTACCGGGTGTGGCAAATGCGGCTGATTTCACGCCATTTCTAGCCTGTGTGTTGATATAAAGTCGACCGAGGTTCGTAGAGGGAAGAAGCTTGGAGTCCTTCGCGAGGCGTCCAAGTATTAAGCGGCAAGAAAATGCAGCAAGATCAACAGGAAAAGGTTGGACTTTCCTTTTTAATCGCTTTGTTTCCGATAATTTTTTGTTTCTAAATGGGTTTTAGGGATGAGATTTTTCTGTTCGTCGATTTCTCTGTTCTTTCTGTATCGATATCTAGTTTTCTATTGTCCATAAAAACATTTTTTTTTATTTTCCTTTTCTGATGCTGATGGTGGCGTTACTAATTCTGATGCTGTTTCATGTGAGGTTCCAACTTCTTGGAGTTTGCATAGTTGCATTGTCGTCCAAAACCAATAAATTATAATTCATCTAAAATTCAATTTATTTCTCCTATAGATCAATCACAATCAACTCCATTTTCTTCAAATTTTAGTTTTAGCCAAGAATTCTTGATGTTCTCAAGTTTCTTATTTTATAGCAACTATCAATTATCTTTTGCAGAGGTCTCTAGAACTAAAGTTTTTCAGTGAGTATGGAGATGCTAATAGGTATAGAGTTGAGAAAATTATCGGCAAAGGTAGCTATGGAGTCGTTTGTTCAGCAATTGATACACATACTGGTGAGATGGTGGCGATCAAGAAGATGCATAATATCTTTGAACACAACTCCGATGCTGTTCGAACACTCCGCGAGATCAAGCTTCTGCGTCTTTTGAAGCATCCGGATATAGTGGAGATAAAACACATCATGTTGCCTCCATCGAGACGAGATTTCAAAGATGTTTATATTGTCTTTGAACTTATGGAGTCAGATCTTCACCAAGTCATAAAGGCAAACGATGATTTAACAAAGGAACATATTCAGTTCTTCATTTATCAGTTGCTCCGAGCACTTAAATATATCCACACAGGTGAGGTATTTGTTTATGCTGATTGTTTTTTACATGGTTTTCAGTTTCGTAGCATGTCTCCTTTCTCTTTTAGCTTTGATGGTAATTTTAATCTTGATGTATAAACAGATTATTCTTAAGAAACAGTATTAACATGTTTCTGTGTATAGCTAATGTGTACCATCGCGATTTAAAGCCAAAGAACATACTGGCAAATGCAAACTGCAAGCTAAAGATTTGTGATTTTGGGCTAGCAAGAGTTGCATTCGACAATAGCCCCACAACAGTACTTTGGACGGTAAGTTGAGAAATGAGGATTTGTTTTTTTCTTGCTTTCTGTTCTGTTGCAGCTGTAGATCCTTAATTGGCTTTCTTTTTTTCAAAATAAAAAACAACGATGTTGTACTTAACATGTCCTCCTATGTCGCTTAAATCTGACAGGATTACGTTGCAACCAGATGGTATAGGGCTCCTGAATTATGCGGATCATTTTTCTCTAAGGTATAGGCATTTTGCTTTATCATCTCTCTTTGTTCATCTCCTTGTCGAATAATTAATATCAGAAGAACTATTTCCAAGCTATTAAAATTTGATACTGCATAATTGATTGCTGCTTGACTTGTTCTAGGTTTAAACATGTTTTTGACAAACTTCGAACAAGGATGGTAGAACAAACTGTATTAAGATATATGTTAAAGGTCCCTGTAATTGAGAACCAAGAAGCAATGAAAGAACTTGTGAGCTTTAAAAGAGAAACATATTTTGCTCATAATCCTTTTATTTGTATATTAAATATCAAAATTAAGAGGAAAACACGGTAACTTTGTTCTTTATTTCACATTTATAGATTCTTGAGTGTTGTTAGTAAATATCTACATTTTCCTCCAAAACTGCAGTATACCACTGCTATCGACATTTGGAGTGTTGGTTGCATTTTTGCTGAGCTATTGATAGGCAAGCCTCTTTTCCCCGGTAAAAATGTTGCTCATCAACTAGATTTGATCACTGCCCTTCTCGGCACACCTTCCTTCAATACAATTTCCCAGGTTCGTATTTACTTTAGAGTGTTAAGATGGAAGATAGCTATCAAGGAAAAATAAATCATAGATGCATACACAAATCCTTTTAGTGAGTTGCATTTGGCATCGCGAAGAACTATTCGCTCCAACTCCAAGATGCTACTTCTCCACTAAGTCCCTTCATCGCTCTTTCTGTTTTTGACTCCAGGTTCAAAATGAGAAAGCAAGGAAGTATTTGAGAAGCATGAGGAAGAAAGAGCCTATACCATTCACACAGAAATTCCTGAATGCAGATCCTTTGGCGTTGAAACTTTTGGAGAAGCTTTTATCATTTGACCCTAAGAACAGACCAACGGTTGAAGAGGTATGCGTGTCAAATCGGAATCTTCGTTTAGCCTTAATGATTCTGACGTCTATTTGTTTATCCCTTCTTGATTATGCCAGGCACTAGCTGATCCATATTTCAAAACTCTTGCCAAAGTAGAGAGGGAACCATCTCGCCGACCAATCCCAAAAAAGGAGTTTGATTTTGAACAACGAAGGTTGACTAAAGAAGACATACAAGAACTAATCTTCCATGAGATATTGGAATATCATCCTCAGTTGCTTGAAAGTTACATCAAAGGATCTGAAAGGACTAAATTCCTGTATCCCAGGTTTGAAATTTTCAGTCCTTATTTATGAATTCATGCATATCTCCAACTTTTTTAGTAGTAAGTATATATGCCTTATTTATGCAGTGCTTTGGATCAGTTTAGAAGACAATTCACTTACCTCGAAGAGAATGGTGAAAAAAATGGACCTGCAACTTTGTTAGATAGGAAGCATGTCTCTCTCCCTAGGTAAATTTTCAGCCGGTCTGTTCTTCAGCTTCATTCCTTTCTTATTTTTATCAACTAAGGTGTCTCGATCTTTGCAAGAAATCATACAATTTGCTAGGCTGTTCAAAGTTATCAAACAAACTTGATATTTTGATTCAGTTAGGTATGCATCGTGTATAACTGAGATCGCATTAGAAGCTGATATTGTTCTAAGATCACATTGCACTCATTTCCTTTCTTTACGTTTTCCTTTCGATGAATTGCTCATTTAACCTTTGTATCTTGCTTAAATATCACTTGAAATTTCCTAATATATATTTGGATCTCTTATCTGTGATCTTTTCGATGATCTCATAGGTCAACAATGGTCCACTCTGCTGTCCCTCTAATGGAAAAAGCAGCTACCTCCTATTCAATAGATAAACGAAGCATAGATGAGGCACATAAGAAAAACTCTGATAAGATGGAATGCTCATCTGGACAAGTAGCAAGTGCTTCAAACTTGCCCGATAGATTCTCAAATGGTAATCGCGTAAATGCAACATGACCGTTGATCTCATTCGACACTAATGATCAACATTTGTGCTTTCATTTCAGTTCAGCCTGGAAGAGTTTTCAAGGATGCCGTTCCATTAGCTACTCACAACATTCTCACCGCGACACTAGGAAGTTGGAGAGCTCATGCGTAGACACAACACAGACCGAACAAGAATCCGTACAGCATCAACCGACACAAACATGTCTAGTTAGTGAAGTGGCTGCTCTCCCTTTTCACTTCTCGGGGGATAAGGTTGAACCGGCAGACAGAAACACTGCAACCAAAAGCTTGTTTTATGCGAGATCCCACTTTAACTGGATCATCACAGCGGATTCGGCTGCCAGTGATCATAGAAAAGTCGGCAGTTGTCTGTTTGGACTTTCGAGTATATATTGAGCTCCAAAACTTATAATTTGATGAAACTAGCATCACTAGGCTAGGTGCAAATGCAAAGGTTAGCGACGAGATCACGAAGAAGATCATGGTGAAGAGAAATGCTGAATGCTTAAATTTCAACAGTAATAATCCCTGCATCATTTCAAGCTCCAGTAAGTGTGGAATACTAGAGGATCATGAAAGGATGCCTCTATTGAGCTTTTCATCTTTGCTCATAGTCTGGAACATCAGTTTCGTAACTTTATAATATACCAGTTTAATTCATTTACTTTACTTTTTGTAAAATAAAACAACACATGTAAATGTACATAATTATGAAAATGCAAGGAGGTATGCTCTATTCGAATTAGTTTTTGTTATTTCAATTGAATCGAAGTTTTGCTCACGTCAGATATTAAGCAATTTAAAAAATACCGTATTTGGGCTTTCAGATTTAATGGATTGGCCCATTAAACAAACACTTGGAGCACCGCCAGCTGTCCTCGTTCTAACGTAACAAGCCGTTCTGTTTGGCGCCTCTTTTTAAATCAAACCGGTTAATTTCCGATTTGAGTAACCAAACGAACCGGTTTAAAATTGGATCGCCAAATCGAGATCTGCTCTACAGATTGATTCGCCGAAGGAAGGAGCGGCCGGCGATGGAGAAGAAGGGTCGGTGTCGCCTCCTCAACGACATGGTAGCCGAGATCCTCGATAGCAGGCGGCGAGTGACCGCATGGGACGCCTTCTCGCGCTCCGGCGGCTTGGAGGACGAGGAGGTGGAGATTGAGGTGCGGCGGATAAGAGCGGAGCAGGCGGCCGCGGGTTTCAATGGGGGATCCATCGCCGCGAAGTATGACATTTCGGCGAGCGAATGGGCGCCGCCGGGGAAGTCCGAGATGTGCGACACCGTCCTCCAGATCGAGCGGATGATACTTAGGGTTTTGGTGGAGGAGACCATCGGCGGCCTCGTCGAAGCCGGCGACGGCATCGGACGGCATCTTCTCCCAGGCAAGCTCCTTGTTTAGCTACAGAAAAGCAATTAATTTCCTCTTGTTTAGAAATTTTTTGCTTGAAAATAGCTCGGTTTTTTTTTTTATGATTCCTCTCTGTTACTCTGTGCATCTTGAGATATAGCCATTGTTATCAAAACCTAACTGATCACATGCTAGACCTCTTTATTGAATAAAATTTTAACCTCTTGGCTTGTTAGGATGCCTCTTTCTTTTGCATAAAGATCAATGAGATAACATCATGATAAATCTGACAACAGATGTTGTCTGCACATAGTTTTATTGTCATCCAACTAAACCCTGGCACACAATTTTACAAGTTCATAAATTATATTTACAACAGCACACTGGATTTGAGGGTTGCTTCATTGTCTTGCACATAAGCAATCAATCTTTCAGGTGGAACCACACTATGTCCATTCAATCTTTCATTGCGCAAGGAACAGTTCAGACTGGAACAGGTTCGCGCAATTTGTTGGCTTCAGGTGGAGCCACACTATCATAGTACTCGACCAAAACTTTCCAGCCACTGGGGCACATGAAGCCATCGGGCGGATTCTCTCTGTTTCGGGCAAGAGCCCTCATCTACATGGATGAACTCGAGATGTTACTAACTTTTCTAGAGCATCGATTAGCAAATGTTATAGAGCCAAGAGGGTTTCACCTTTGTACCAGAAATGAAGAGGAAATCCTCAGTCCTTGATGGATCAAAGAATGCCATTTTCTTCTGTGTTTTGTCATATGCTGCGACCTAAATGAATATCAAGAACAAAAGGTTTAGAACAAGCCCAATTTAAAATTCTGTTCACTCTGTGATTTATGTATTAGATTAAAGATCGAGAAAGATCAAGGATATTGTACAAAACCAACACCTAACTCTCAAGATGGAAGTTATCCTATAGATGTTCACACAAATATTGACAAACATGAAACTGCTAGTAAGATGTAAAGGAGATGAAGTTACTCAATGGAATCATTAAATACCTTGAAAGGAAGAATGTTAAGCTTTTCAAGACCTGGTGCCATACTGAGAACCTTCTTCCCATGGTCAGCATCATAGAGGTCCCTTTTCTCAACAGGGTGGCTCATACCTGCCGGATCTCTGCCGACAATGTAGAAATTCGCACCGGCATTTATGCGAGATTTTGCATGCCACTGGACTTCTGTTGGGCCAGCATAATGCATTGGAGAAGGGAATATAGCAACCACTGTGGTTTCCGGGTTAAGAACACCATCCTCAAGAACCTATGACCGAACAAACATAACAAAATATAAGCAAAGATATAATCAACAATCACATGTCGAAAACAGTATCAAATTTACTAGGGAATGTATTAGGAATGACCTTCTCGTGTTGCTTCATTCTCCAATGAAGTGGCACATCGTCTGCTTTTGTGTAGCCTCCCAACGGATGAAGCAAGAGGACAGGGTTTTTGTAGCCCATTTCAAGAAGACGTCTGCGGGTGTCGGTCATGAGCAAGGCATGGCCATTGTGCACTGGGTTGCGCAGTTGGAAAGCAAATACAGCATCTGCATTGCGTCTAGCAAATTCTTCACGGAGTTCAGAAGGTGATAATCGATATTGGTCAAGACCATCCTTATACTTGATATGTTCTATAACTTCCAAGTCTCCACCAATTAGCCAATTTCCAGCTTTTTCTATAGCTTCCTGGGCGTATGGCAGTCCAGGAGTAGTGGTGCCCCATGTTCGTGCTATCCGCTCTTCTTTGTTATGCTTGTAGATTTCAATACTAAATGAAAAGACAACGTATAAGGTCTCCGTCTCCAAATTACAAAGTCGCGTAAACTTTACAATGGTTATTGTCCAGAATGTAGTGAGTATCACAGGAACCAAGTACAATTTCATATGTGGATATCACAAAGCATGTAAAGTGTTGTCGAAGTTGAGATGAACTGGGAAACATACATCCAGCAATATCAAACATAGTCAAAAATAGACAGCAAGAGAATTGTGAAGTGTTATGCATAAAAAGCCTAGAAACAAAGTTCGAAGACTGAAAATGGTAGCAGGTTCTACAACAACTACATTGCATTGAACATTCATAGATAACTTTTGAATTACACTCAAAGTTTTAAGTGATCTTCAAACACAAGACTGCCTTTTAGACAAGTAAGCACTAATCGGAATCTATAATACATCATGCAATCTTCTCTAAACCCTAAGTAATTTCAACTAATTTTCAAGCTTCAAAATCCAAATGAAAAAAAAAGGTTTCTGTAATACAGGCCTCCATTATAGTCAACTTATTGATCATGTAGAGTTGACCTACTACAGAGAAAATGATCAATGAAGATGAATCTGGACTTTGCAGAAATGAAAAAGAGGAGTCACATGATCATACAAACTAGAGGTAGCTTGTCGATTGAATCGATTAAGAATATTAGACATGTATAATTGTATCCAATCCTAAGAACAGAGTAATTAATAGAACAGTAGAAATTCACCGATCTCATTGTCAGATATCAAGAAGAAGAAAAAATGCGGTTTTTAGTGTTCTGAACTAAGCAAAAATGAGAAATGCTGATGAGTTTAACTCACTTGCTCAGGATGGCGACAGGCCTTTCCCGGGAGTCGACAAGCGCCACCCTGCGCCGGTCGCCGATGGCCCTTTTCTGGGCGTCGTCGATGGCCAACACGATCGGGACCGACATGTTGACGACGGAGCCGTCTCCGAGGCGGAGACAGTTGAAATGAAGCGTTTGGAGGAACTCGGCTTCCCTCATGAAGCCGGTCAGCGGGCTCGCCCACCCTTCGCTGAGCACGTGCACCCACTCCAGATCGATCCGCGACAGCTCGATCTGCGGCAACCGCGCCGCCTCCCGGCGGAGGGCGTGCCGCGACGGGCCCTCCGGCGCGACCAGGTTGACCAGCCTCCCGCCGTCCGGCTCGATGAGGCTACACGATGCGGTGGCGGGGGCGAAGGAGGCGCGGATGGGGGTGGGGCTGCGGCGGCCAGCGGCGGCCGGCGGGAGGCTGAGGCGGAGACAGGCCGAGAGAAGCGCCGGCTTGATGGGATTGCGGACCGGATTCGGGGATCCACCGACGAAGGCGGCGGCCATGGAAGCCATTGGAGGAAGAGGAGGCGGTGATAAAAATCGAATCTTTATGCCCTTTTTGTTCTTCAATTTAGAATTGGGGGTGAAATGCTGCGTTTGAATCTCGTGCCATGTTTATAGTATCAGGAGATAGTGGAACAGCTTTGTGGATGAGTCGGCGCAATGAATCTGGAAAGGATCGGGACCAGATTCATCGGTTGAATGTGGGCACGGCTGAAGTGGATTTGATGTGATCTAGTTTTGATTTGGAACCTTTCAGTGTTTTGGATTATTTTTATTTATTTATTTAGTATTATTTGATCCTTCTTCGATGGTCCCTCTGAGTGTTGGATTTTGTCGGAATCAAATAAGTTTGATGGCTAGATCATTCATTTAAGAGATTAATTATTGTTTCATTTTATTGAAATAGTTGAGATTTGTTTGGATGTATTTTGAGGGAATCTAGATAGTCAAAAACTTATTAAAAAAAAATAAAATATTTTATTTTATTTAGGCAAAAAATAAAGAAGTATTTATTTTTTTAATCATCATAATTACACTCTTTTTTTTATTTAAAATAATTTTAATGAAATTTAAATAGTTTGGACTATATTGATAAAGAGTATTTTAATATAATAGTATTTAAAGTTTATATAATTTAGGATTTAAGATTTTAAATTTAATTATAGCGGTTTTAAAGTAATTTTGATTAATTTAAAATAATTTTAATCAAGTTTAAATGAATTTTTAAAAATGATAAAAAGAATATTTGGATATAATTATAGTAATTTTGATTTAAAAAATAGTTAATTTTTAAAATTGTTACAATTACCTTTCACATGTATAATTATAGCTAAACTCTCAACTTTGAAATATTGAATCATAAATCTTAAATTCTGACGATTATTATATCAAAATATTTTTTACTTAATAGCTTCTACCCTTTATAATAAATAAAGAATAATTTTAACAGTTACCAACTATAATAGTATTAAAAATAAAGAATAATGTTATAACAGCTACAAGCTACCCGTAGTTATTATAACAGCATTAAATAAAAGATATTCAAGAAATAAATTATTTAATGGGCATTTTTTATAGAAAAAATTATATAATTTAGAGGCACTTTTGATTTTTTACCCTAATTTTAATTAAAACATGCATTGCTAACCTTGACAATTTTAATATTTTGAAGATTATCATATAGAAACTGATTAACCACGGATCACATGAACAAATTAAAACACTTTATTCTAACAGGATGAGTACTAATTGTTCATCAGACAGACTAAATTTAAAACAGCAAATGTAATTTGTCATGAAATGACTGCTGAACAGAAATGGATTTAAATAAGCACAATTTTTTATTGCCATTCTGCACCCATACATAATCTTGCAGTAATCAATTAGACAGTAATGACGCACCTATTTCTCACATCAAAAAGATTCGGGGAAAAAAAAACTAGACAACTGAATCAAACTCTTGTCATCTTAAGAACATCTACATCTAACAAAATGAGATGGGAAAAATCCTATAGCCGTCAGGAATTTGCAGAGATCAGATGTCAAAGCTAAACATCTGTCAAAATTAATGACGATACAATCATCACATAGGCTAAGAAGAAGAGAAGCGCGATCTGCATGAAGAACTTTGGGTTATCTCTCAAGCTTGGAGATGCAACTGCTCTGTGAAATCACAAAAACATGAGAATCAGTCGATATGATATTATGGGTCATCATCATCTCAAGTCCTAACACAGTGGGGTGTCCGTCCTAAATTTAGTAATTCGATTTTAGTCATTTTAAAATTAGTTTGCTTTTAGCTTAATTTTGTTGGAATAGAATGAAATGATTAGAGAGATTCAAAGATAGTGATAAAAATGTGTAGAGAGGCGACCTTGCAATCCGCTGAGAAAGGCGAGGGAAAGGTAAACTCTGAATAAAAACGACTCCGGGACCAGTTAGAGTGGCCATCAACTGGTTATCACCCTGCAAAGATACAATGCTGAATTAGAAGCCACAGAGACTCACAAAAACCTCACTGAAAGTATCTCCAAAATGGTGATGATCACAAAGACATCATGCACTCTCTTCCGCATGTATCTATTCTGTTTCCCATGAACAAATTGGATATGTAGATTAGACATCACAATTGATTAGCAATATTGAAAACCATTGGCCACAATGCATCATAATAGGAGAAGCAAGGAAGTGCCTACCCCAAACACAATCCTCCGCATTGCAATGGAGGGCTTTAGCTGAGAAGTGATAGTGCTTGACATTGCGACGATGCTGCCAGCATCGACTACGAATGCTTCTCCTGGAGCAAGAATTTTCTGCACAACTAGCAAAGCAAAAACAGAATTGATAAGGATTCAAATGGAAGGAAGAGTTCATGCTTGAAACATATTTTCATTATATTTGGAACACACTGTTTGCAAGCAGAAGAAACAGCAAAATGGAGCATGTATGGCAGCACCACAAAGATAAATGGAGGACCTTTATGATGGATCATGCTAAATTTCTCGGCTACTATGTTTGATAGTCAGCATAAGAAACAAAGTTTATAATAGAAAGTAAGTATTCTGAATATTCCAGGCATTGTACAAAAAATGCTCATCCGGCTGCAGTATATAACTTGGAACTGAATTTTTTAGAGAATATATAACAGTTTAATATTAGAATATTGGCTTAACCATTTTGTGCCCTTTTTGTAACTAATATAGATGAGAAGTCATTCGAAAGACAAATACCAGATCCACACCCCACAAGAAATGCTAGGCCCTGCCCTACTAGCTTCTGTTTGAGAATCACCTATAACAGAAAAAAGTTACAATTACACAGCGAGATAAAGTTAACACATAAAACCATTACCAAAATACAATTAAAGGCATTGTGAGTTGTGTGTTAGAGAGAGTGCTATGAAGAGAGAGTTTATGATGCAGCACAAACTAATTGTGCCACCAAAACAACTCAACTCTCAACAAACGGGGAAACAAAGAATATTATAAACTCAAGATGAGATGGATAGGGGATCTCAACCCCTTTTTGTAGACTCATAATACAACCGAGTGCCAAAAAGCTCTAACTTATCTCTAAGTTTCAACAAATTTTGTACAATTATGCCATTCTCCCCCACCAAAAATTCAACCAAGGACTGTAGAGTCTTATGTCAAGTCTAGCAAAGCCTTACATAACTGCAATGCAATGCAGACAATCAAGGGGTACCTTTGGAAGATGCTTCTAGCGCCTCCTCTTGTTTAACTTCACTAAATAAGTTGGGTGTCATATGTAGTAGTTCCTCTTTTGTGATTCATGTGATTTTTATTTTCAGGAGTCTTTTCCAATGGACTATGTATCTTTTAGTGCTTCCATAAGGAGATAACACAAAGACCCTCTTAATAATTTGGGGTCACTCGCGGGGACGAGAAGTGGTGGCAGGCCAACAAACAACACTGGGAATCACACCACTCGGTGGAGGTGTTCTATGTTGTTAATGAAGTCTTACAGCAGAAGGATCTCCGGAGGTGGTGGTTCATTCTGCAGCTGGAGGCAGTGCCTATTGCATGGCAGATGGCTCGTGAACATTGCATTAGTGAAGTGGCTTTGAGCAAGATGGCAATGATAGCGACACAGAGGGAACTTGCAATGATCTTTGTCAGAGTTGAGGAGAGAGGGGATCTTGCAGCGTGGTGTCAAGGAGGAGAGGGCTTTGATCGGTGGAAACTAGCTTGTGAGATTGAGGATCAGCATATCCTGAGCGTGCAAAGAAGAGAGATTGGAGTTCGAATGGGCTTGAAAGGGAGAAGATGACTCAGCTTCTCATGCGAGGAAGAGAGTTGAGGGAATGTGTTCATATATTTGTACCAGAGACCGAATTAAAAGTTTGGCTCTCATACAACTTGATGCAATACGAACAAATTGTGCCACCAAAACAACTCAACTCTTGACAAATGGGGAAGCAAATAATAAATTAACTCAAGATGTACAAGGGATCCTAGCCCCTTTATAAAAGACTCATAATACGACAAAGTCATTAAAAGAACCCTACTTATCTCTAAGTTTTGACAAACATTTTTAAAAGGTAATAACAGAATTAAATAAGTGAATTGTTTTTTTAGGGAAAAGAGCCACAATGACATTAAAAACCCTAGCTACGTCAACTTACCTCTGCACCAACCTCAATGTTGCGAGGTCTTTGATCAGCATTACTCAAAATTCTAACATCATTGACAGAGCAAAGGAAGGCGTCTGGCTACAAAATGATACAACATTTAATTTGTCATATTGTAGTTCATAGACACATGCAAACTAAAATAAGCTTGAAATGTTTTACATGTTAAGTAATAATGACTTAAGCTCAATGTTGCGTTTAGTGAAAAAGTCAAATTTAATCAATATAATATCTTTGGTTGACTAAGATAATTCTGAAACTAGCACCTGAATATTAAAAGGAAATGAGCAGGTTATCTATAACAACTAAATTAGTTCATAATTGGTACAAGAGTGTCTACATTATCAGTGATTTCAAAAATTGAGAGAACCAAGATCAGGTACTGGCTCTACCTGACATAGTAGTTCACCACCAAAATTTGACAAGTCAATCTGTGAAGAAAAGTTGAAAGAGTTAGAAAATAAAACTCGTATAAGCAAGACTAGTTCAGGATACTGAAAAATCAACATCCTAATTAGCAATACAGACAAAAAAAAACCCAAAGATGTAGGCCTGAAGAAGACGAAAAATAGGAGCGGAAGACTTGCCTGTTTACATGTATAAGTAATCGCCTGAACCCTATTTGGACTAATAAGACAGATGATTGGCAGCTATTAGGATAAGTTTACCTGAGAATACTATTGATAACTTTTTTTAGAATATAAAATGCAACAATCTAAGGTAGTTTGATTTTTCCAAGTTAAATCCTTTACCTAACATCTGCTGAAGTTCTGCAGAGCTAAACTCATTATAAGAGGAGGACAAGCATTATACTCATAACTTAATAAGCTTTGAACAAGGGTGCTTATTATTTGGTTCAAATATAAAATCCAAAACAAATTGAACAGAATCAAAATTTTGATTTGGTTTGTTTTCTTGACTAAATAGGCTAGGTTCAGTTGGTTTGATTGTGGTAATGACTATTTATCTCTAAAGTTATAATTTAATAATAAACTAAAAATTATAATGTTCAGGTGGAATTTCTGTTCAACCCAAAACAAACCAATAACATTTCAATTTGTTTTATATGCTTATTTGTTTGGTTCAGTTTCTAATAAATCAATATAGAAAAATTTAACTTGATCTGATTCCATTCAGTTTAGTTCCATTTGAACTGTGGACATCAGTATGACTGATCAAAGAGGAAGCAAATTAGCAAGCACAAAAAGGAGCAGATTCTTATTATCACACATTTTTAAAAATTTATAAGCACAGTAATAAAATCATATTGAACCAGGCTTACAAGATACATAAAAGTTTAGCAAAGATGCAAGGTGTGCATTAGCAATCCAAACAACAGATATCAAATCAGAAGGAACAACATGTTCAAAGTAAAGAAGATATTATCCCTTTCAATTAAAGTTGTAGAGTGAAGGAGCTAGTTTACTAATTTCCCTTCCAAAAAAAATGGCCTGCATGAAATTAGATTTTAGGCACTAACTGGAAGTATTCTTGCAGGAGATGGTGCTGCTATTCCAACAAATCCATCCTCAGCACTAAGATTTGAAAGAACTACGTTTGTCACACTTTTGCCAAAAATCCAATGCCATAACCCAGCTTCATTCTCAGGGATGTAATTGTTCTCGAATTGAATTGACCCAGACATGTAGCACATTGTACCTGAATAACATTCCAAAATGTCAAAAAAAAAGAAAGCAGAAAAAAGTGAAATCTTCAGAACATTTAACGAGTTGGCAGGCAACCCCAATATTTTCATAAAAAGAATAAAATATAAATAATAACACGTGTGCTTACCAGGCTTTGCAATAAGCTTTTCTTGTGACTTCAACATTACCTGTATATTGAATACAGTAAAAGAATTAAGATTTACAAAAGCTATTATGGAGAAAAACAAGAACTAGAACATCAAGCTTGGAATACCTGAACAATCTGAGATTCTCCACCTAATATCTGAAAAGCTGTGACTGCTGATTCCCGACCCTGCAATACCAAGTAACATTAAGTACATTTTGCTAATGAGCAACTATCAATTTTTGCATTCCATGCCCATTTGCTATGAATTAAGCAAAAACAGCTAAAGTCACCAAAAATATGTGGCATGCAACATATATCAAGTCACAAATTAATAATTACCCAGGATAGATGTATGAAAATCAAAGATTGCATGATAAATGACATGTGCTTGATATACTTTTCAATCCCATTCAGCATAAAATTGAGTGCAATGAGATTGTATAACCATCACAATTTTCAAACTACAAGTAAACTAGAATTTTGTTGCAAGAATTTGTAGGACAACTTTTATTCAGCATATGATTTTCACATTTAAAGGCTCCGCCTTTGTTTGATCGAATATTTTTTTAATCTCCACAAATTACTAGTATAAAAATTGACAGTTTCAAGGATGAAAAAAAAAAGTAGACACAAGTGCATAATAATGCTCAAGTTGTTACAGTGAATCGACTGCACTGGAAACACCACAAGCCATATTACTTCTACTTGTATAGGCAGTACAGAACCAAGATTCTCAATGGACGTGTAAAACAAGAATCAACAGGTAAGATCCATCTACAAGAATTACATACATGACGATTTTGTCTGCACAAAAATATAATGCAACCACATTGGTTTAACAGCTACACAGAGTATCTCTTCCCAAAAAAATCTCAAAAATTGAAAGCTTAGTATCGCATTGACTCTAACATTGAAGAATTTTGTGTTATGACAGTTCAACTCATATCCAACTGAAACAAGCATGAATTAGGATTGACAGTAAAAGCACGAATTTTAACAGAATGCATGATATAACTATGAATCCTTGTAGATAAATCGATAGCTGTCGAGCCCAATGTGTTGACTTCGCATATAAGAGACTAACTTTCCATCCCGGCACACACAAAACGAGCCAAATATGGTCAAGATCCATAAAATTCCAGCAAGCGATTTGGGATCGGTATCAGATCCCAAACCAGAACTGGAACGAAACTCTATCCGTAAACGGAACCCGGTAAGGTATGAGATGGAGCGCGAGAGGCGCACCTGGTAGACATAGGGCTGGAAAGGGGTGGCGAAGAAGGGAGCCGCCATGGCTGTCGCCGATCTCGATGCAGCTAGGCGCGGAACCTTCGGTATACCACCGGGAATCACGTCCGAAGTCTCGATCACTCCATTAGAGGCCTCGCCAGCCGGAGAAGTCCACCCGATCCGCCGTCAAAGAAGCAGGCGGACAGGCAAAACCGAACCATTTATCGTCTTCCCTTTCGTGTTCGTCCTTATGCGACTAACACAGACGTGTAATCTGCGACTCACATCATTCGATCAACGGCTACCATTCACTTAAGAAGACCGGTACGATCGTAATTTCGATAAATTTAAAGGTTGAGTAATGCTACGGGCACGGCAGTCGACAAGTCAAGGGTCCACGTGTACCTTCGTACGCGTGGCGCGAGTTCATTGGCAGAGATGCCTCCATCGACGTATAAAGGATCGTTGTGGCGGTGCACCATGCATACAATAAATAACGGACGTTATACTTCACGTAACAGGATAGGCGATAAATAATAACCAAACGGTTTAATAACGGCTCAGTCCATGGGCCGAACAGAAGGCCCCAAACTGTGAGTATTTATACTCTAACAAAAAAAGGTGAAGGCAACTTAGACAAACCACATGCATACAAGTGATCTAGTGATCCGTAGGGCCATCCCCATTAGAATTTTAAATGAGTTTTTTTTTTTTTTTAATGTTCTTCACATGAACAATATGAAAATTTATTAAAATATCTGTCAGAGTTAGATCGAGTTTTTTTTTTTTTTTCAATTCATAGTATAAATTATATGGTTTCATGAATGATATGGTGTGTTATAAGTGGACATAGAGATGATATATCAGTCAAAGTCAATGTGATGTGGTGGTCAAAGTCAGGATGAGATGACAGTCAGAGTCAAAATAGATACATCTGAATGGATTATTCTTACCCAGACTCAACTCCTTACTCAACGCTATAGCTCTCAAGATAAAGTCAGCCAACCCAGTAGTCGGTCGGACTTAAGGGACTTAGTTCTCCATTCTTTAGGTACAAATCTTTCTATATATGATCGGACAACCCTAAGGACTGTTGATACAGTCTGACCTGGCTGTTGTTTTGATGTTGACACGGATTTAAGTTTGTATCAGATGTTAATTAAACTCGGTTTGATTAATGATCAAGGTTGATCAAGTGGAAGGGAAAGTCCAAGTTGGAAACTTGGCACGCGGAGTCGGAGAGGGCTCGGTAGCTCGTTC
Organism: Zingiber officinale; assembly: GCF_018446385.1. Lineage (NCBI taxonomy): Eukaryota > Viridiplantae > Streptophyta > Magnoliopsida > Zingiberales > Zingiberaceae > Zingiber > Zingiber officinale. The sequence continues at coordinate 136,249,064 of NC_055995.1, read as the reverse complement.
TCCGGACTAGGTCAGAGAGGGCTCGGTAGCTCGTTCTCTGGACCGGACGAAGTCGGAGAGGGCTCGGTAGCTCGTTCTCCGGACTAGGTCAGAGAGGGCTCGGTAGCTCGTTCTCTGGACTAGGTCAGAGAGGGCTCGGTAGCTCGTTCTCTGGACCAGACGAAGTCGGAGAGGGCTCGGTAGCTCGTTCTCCGGACTAGGTCAGAGAGGGCTCGGTAGCTCATTCTCTGGACCAGACGAAGTCGGAGAGGGCTCGGCAGCTCGTTCTCCTGAATAGGTCAGAGAGGGCTCGGGAGCTCGTTCTCTGGACCGAATTAGGTCAGAGAGGGACCTAAGTGGACATTCCATGGAACATTGGATCGGTCGGCAGACCGATCCAGTGATACATAAGACAGTGGATCGGTCGGCAGACCGATCCAGTGAAACTGAGTTTCCATGGATCGGTCTGGTGACCGATCAGGAAACACTCAGTAGCACACTGAGTGTAATCTGATCGGTCTGTAGACCGATCAGGAAACACTCAGTAGCACACTGAGTGTAATCTGATCGGTCTGCGGACCGATCAGGAAACACTCAGTAGCACACTGAGTGTAATCTGATCGGTCTTTGGACCGATCAGGAGAGGATATTGCGAAGAGAAGAAGGAGGGGATCGGTCGTGGAGACCGATCCACCGGCAGTCTGATCGGTCTCCACGACCGATCAGACAAGCTGTGGACCGATCAGGATATGTCCTGATCGGTCCATGGATCGGTCTGGTGACCGATCCACACACAATCAGATTTGTTGTTGTTTCTGCGATTCCTCCACTGCATTTGATTTGCCTGATTCATGTGATATAACCCTCTGTGCTGTTAGCTTTTGAGTTTGTAGGATCACAGGTATCATTCCGAGCTTAATTTCAAATTAAGTCCAAAAGAGGAATACGACAAATGGCCTTTCTGCTGTGATTCGCGACGCATGGTGCATTTGAAGCATTAACGGCTACTGGTGTGATCTGGCTGCGATCCGCTTGACTCCTGGTGATTGGTTCGAGCTCAGAAGACACCAGTGAAGACTGTGATTTCATTGGTGTGAGTTCAGAGAACCAGGTAAGGAGGAAGAGGGATTGGCTGCAGCGATGATTCTGTGCAGTTTGACCGCGATCCGTGACAGCGGAGAACAGGGGCTTAAGAAGCAGTAAAAAGCGAGAGGAAAGAACAACAAAAAAAAAGCAAGAAAAAGAAAAACGTTCTGTTGATCGTTGTGGTGTGCTAAGTTCTTGAGCTCTCGGGTGAGAAACTGCTGTCTGTGAAGTTCTGTTTCCACTGATCCTCGCATGGTTGTAAGCTTTAGTTCATTCTTCTTTGCCACCGAGCTCTGTAAGTCTTGTGCTTTAACATATATATTTCTTGAGACTTTGTGGAGAGGTTACTCCACCGAGAAGGAGGATCTTTAGCCGGAATTTATCCGGGGTGCGATCTACCGAAGATCAAGGGGTCATCCACCTTACGGACACGCCGAGGAGTAGGGGCAAGTTATCCCCGAACCTCGTAAATTCGTGTGTTAGTGTGCTTGTTTCTTCTTTGTTTTAGTTTCCTAATTCCGCTGTGCTAACAAGTTTCTTTGTAGAAATTTGTGTTTAAGTTTTTAAGAGGCTATTCACCCCCCTCTAGCCATCTAAGATCCTAACAAGTGGTATCAGAGCCTGGTGCTCTTCATCTGGACTAACATCCTAAGGAGCAAGAAGATGGCCATGAAAGAAGGATTCAGCACCAACAGACCACCCTTCTTCGATGGAGCAGATTTCTAATATTGGAAGAGCCGCATGGAGTATTACCTCAAGACTGATATCTCCATGTGGTTCTCGGTCAAGGAAGGATTCACACCACCGAAGGACGAAGAAGGTAAGGAACTCGATTCATCAAGGTGGTCTACTGAACAAACTCGTAAAGGGCAAGCCGATGCCAAGGCAGTAGTCACCTTACAATGTGGGATTGCCAAGGACCAACTCGTCAAGGTAGGTCCATTCTCGAGTGCAAAAGATTTATGGAACAAGCTTATCGAGCTCCAAGAAGGAACTCGAGATTCTCGGATAGCCAAGAGGGACCTATTCTTGAATCAACTACAAAATCTCACCATGAAGGAAAACGAAACGGTAAGTGAACTACATGGGAGGTTCAAAGAGATCATCAATGGTCTCCATTCCGTGGATGAACGCGTGGAGAATCGCGATCTTGTAAGGTACGCTCTAAAAGCCTTTCCGAGGAGTGCCTTGTGGTCATCTATGGTAGATGCCTACAAGGTCTCTAAGGATCTTTCAATTGTAAAGTTAGATGAATTCTTTTGTGAAATGGAACTTCATGAACTTGCTTACAAAGGTCAAAAGGAGAAAGGTATAGCTTTGGTTGCAGGAGAAAAGAGCAAGGATGGGAGAAGAAAGAAAGAAAAGAAGAAGGAGAAAGAGATTCCTTTATCTTCATCCTCCTCCGAGTCCGATGATGAAGGTGGATCATCATCAAGCGAGATGACAAATTTTGTGAGGAGGATCATGAGAAGAAGCAGGAGATACAAAGGTAAAACTGTAGATCAAAATATTGATAAGTCTAACGTTACTTGCTATGAGTGTAGCAAGAAAGGACACTATCGGAGCGAGTGTCCAAAGCTAAAGAAGAAGGAGGAAAGGGCCAAGAAAAAGAAAGCCCTCAAAGCCACATGGGATGAATCTTCCTCAAGCTCATCGGAGGAGGAAGAGAAGGAGAAGAGTACTCGGCAATTGGCACTCATGGCAAGGGAGGAGTCCGAGTCCGAGAGTGATGACTCAAGCACTTCAGCCGGGGCTTCATCATCTTCGGATGATGAAGAGGTAACCTCTTCTCACTTAGAAAAATGCTATAAGACTATTACACATTTGTCTACCTTGCTTAAAAAATCAAAAACAGAAAATAAATCATTAAAAGAAGAAGTAGAGAACTTGAGAGCTCTTAGGGAAGATGAGGTTGATGACCTACATCTAGAGCTCCTTGAGGATGAGAACAAGGCCTTGAAGGGTGAGGTTGAGAAACTCAAGAAAATGCTTGAGAAATTCTCAACTAGCTCTAAGACCCTAGACATGATTCTAAATGCCCAAAGGGCGGTCTACAACAAGGCTGGATTAGGATACCAACCTAAGGAGTGTAGCTTTATTTCTTTAGTGTCAAGAACCCAATTTCATAGATCGCATGTTTCTAGGGTTCATGAGACTAGGAAGAAGGTAACAAAGGCATGGGTGCCTAAGTCTTTCATTGTAGATGCATTAGGTCCCAAGATTTGGGTACCTAAAACATCTATCTTTCGTGTCTTGTAGGCATTGGTAAAGGGGGAGCGTCTATCAACTTGGTTTGTTGATAGTGGATGCTCCAAGCACATGACCGGGGACAAGTCACTATTTTCTACTATTCAAAACAAAAATAGAGGTAATGTGTCATTTGGTAACAATGGTAGTCTTAAGGTTATAGGAGTTGGAGACATTCATATATCCGAATGCCTCTAAATCAAGAATGTCCTTCTAGTCAAGGGGATGACTTTTAATCTCCTAAGTGTCAGTCAATTGTGTGATACGGGTTACACAATTGAGTTTCATTCGAGTCAATGTCTAGTCAAGAACATTGACACACTTGACACGGTACTAGTAGGCACAAGGGTAGATAACATTTATCAAGTTTCTTTTAAAAGTGCTACTAATGCTCTTGCTAAGTGTTTCATGTCAAAAGAAGAAGAATCGTGGCTTTGGCATAGGAGGTTGGCTCATGTGAACATGAAGAATATCCAGAAGCTGGTCAACAAAGGTTTAGTGCGAGGCTTACCAAGCATCAAGTACCAAAAGACCAAATTGTGTGATGCATGTCAGAAGGGTAAGCAAACTAAAGCGCCTCATAAAGGTAAAAGCGCTGTAAGTACAACTACTGCCTTAGACTTATTACATATGGATTTGTTTGATTGCAGTAGTGTTATTTCATTAAATGGAAGTAGATACTGTTTAGTGATTATTGATGACTTTACTAGGTATACATGGACCTTCTTTTTGAAAACTAAGGATCAAACCATAGATATTTTTATTTCCTTTTGTAGAAGAACTGAAAATGAAAAATCAACAACAATTAAAACCATTAGAAGTGATCATGGTGGGGAATTTCAAAATCATAGGTTTTTAGAATTCTGTCAAGAAAAGGGATATAGGCATGAGTTCTCTACTCCAAGGACCCCACAACAAAATGGGGTTGTGGAGAGAAAGAACCGAGCTTTGCAAGAGGCTGCACGAAGCATGCTCAATGAGTACTCACTACCGAGCTACTTGTGGGCTGAAGCTGTGAATACAACTTGCTATGTGCAAAACCGAGTCCTGATACATAGGTTTTTAGGAAAGACTCCCCATGAACTTTGGTTTGGAAAACCCCCTACAATTAAACATCTTAGGGTGTTTGGTTGTAAGGTGTTTATTTTGAACACCAAGGACCATCTTGGAAAATTTACGGCTAAGGCTGATGAAGGGATACTGGTTGGATACTCTCTCTTCAGCAAAGCCTATCGAGTCTACAACAATAGGACTAAATTGATTGAAGAGTCCTCAGATGTAGCATTTGAAGAAATCCCTAAATCGAATGATCAATCAAGGGATGTAGGAGAAATTTAACTCGAACTTAGAAATCTAAGTTTGAATGATCAAAATGAAGAAAGAGTCGAGGTTGACTCTGATGACGATGAGCAAAGGCAACAAAGAACTCAATCTGATCCTTTGCCTGATATTGAGTCCTTGCCTGTGCCTAGTGAGACCATTCATGAGGCACCACCAACACCAAGACAATCTAGGATAGCCACTAGTCATCCCCAAGACCAAATTGTGGGAGACATCCAACAAGGGGTTAGGACTAGGTCATTCTTTAGAAATGAGTCTAATGAAGTCGCATTGATTTCAGAGATTGAACCAAAATTAGTTGATGAGGCATTGCACGATCCTGATTGGATCTTAGCTATGCAAGATGAGTTAGGTCAATTTGAAAGGAGCCAAGTGTGGGACTTAGTTCCTAGACCTAAGAAGACCACCATTATTGGAACTAAATGGGTCTTCAAAAATAAGTTAAACCAAAAGGGAGAAGTCGTAAGGAACAAGGCGAGACTTGTAGCCAAGGGCTATAGTCAAGTCGAAGGTCTCGATTATGATGAGACTTATGCTCCCGTGGCACGATTAGAGTCCATTCATTTAATGCTAGCTTTTGTTGCACATAGAGGTTTCAAGCTCTATCAAATGGACGTTAAATCTGCCTTCTTAAATGGTTTTATTAAAGAAGAAGTCTATGTTGAACAACCACCGGGGTTTGTGAATACCGAAGCTCCAAACCACGTGTACAAGCTCAAGAAAGCACTTTATGGGCTTAAACAAGCGCCACGAGCTTGGTACGAAAGGTTGTCAACATATTTACTAGAAAAGGGTTTTGTAAGAGGTCAAATAGATCCAACACTATTTCTGCGTAGAGATGGTGAAAATATTTTTGTAGCCCAAGTGTATGTCGATGACATAATTTGTGGCTCAAATAATAAGGGCTATTTGAATGAATTTATCACTCACATGGAAAGTGAGTTTGAGATGAGTCTAGTAGGAGAATTGACATTCTTCCTTGGACTTGAAATCAAACAAACTCGAGATGGAATTTATGTCCATCAGACGAAATACACTCAAGAGATGCTCAAAAAATTCAAAATGAGTGACTCTAAGGAAGTATCCACTCCAATGGCGACAAACACTCGCCTTGACAATGATGAGAGTGGAAAACCAGTTGATCTAACGCAATATAGAAGCATGATTGGTAGTCTTCTATATCTCACAGCTAGTCGACCGGACATACTTTTTGCTGTGGGCATGTGCGCTAGATATCAAGTCTGTGCCAAGGAATCTCATTTAATTGCAGTTAAGAGAATATTGAGATACCTTAAGGGCACAATTCGAGTAGGTCTGTGGTACCCTCGTACGGAGTCTTTTGATTTGAGAGGCTATACCGATTCCGATTATGCTGGGTGTAAATTGGATCAGAAAAGCACTAGTGGGGGTTGCCAATTTTTAGGATCATCATTGGTTAGTTGGTCAAGTCGGAAGCAACATTGTGTTGCTCTCTCCACGACCAAGGCTGAATACATTGCCATGGGAGAGAGTGTATCACAATTGTTGTGGATGATTCACACTCTAGAAGATTATGGACTTTCGTATAAGGGAGTGCAAGTGTTGTGTGACAACAATAGCACAATAAACCTAACAAAAAATCCAGTCCATCATTCAAGGACCAAACACATTAAAGTGCGTCATCACTTCATTAGAGATCACGTAGCTAGGGGAGACATTGCACTCACATATGTTGAGTCAAAGTCAAACCTAGCCGATATTTTCACCAAACCCCTTCCGGAAAATGAATTTAGTCATTTAAAGAGGGAATTGGGAATGTGTTTGGCTCAATAAGTCATTTTGACCACATCATGATCAATAAGGACCATTAAAATGACAAGAGAAATTGGGAAATTAATTTGGACAACTTGGGAACATCTCACACAAACTATAAGGTTTAACAAAATGTTTTTGTTTGCTAGAAATGAGGTGAGATGCTAGGATCAACCAAATTATTCAAAATGTATCATGCATCCCTTGAATAATTAGGTTGAAGAGACATAAATTGAGTATGGGGAAGACCATTACATAATTCATGTGTATTTGGTTCCTAGATCTTACTCATATATTTCAACCAAGGAATCTTGGTTGGACTTTTGCCTAGAAATTATCTAATTATGGTTGATGGTTGATGTGTTGATTGATATTGTTGTTTGATTCATTTCATGACTTTGATTGATAATAAGATAGGTTGTTAAAGGAAATAATAGCAACTTGGATATATTTTGACAAACTTGAAACTGATCATAGCAATCCTAAGTCTTAATTAATACCTTGGTTCACTATAGGTAATAGTTTTATAAGGTTTTCTGAGATTGGAATCCTAAGATTCCAAATGTCTGAGTTTTTGGTTTTAAAGTCTGAAACTTTCGAGCTCTAAACAAGCTCAGACCATAAGAGCTCATTTTTTGAATATATTTGTGGGTGTTGATTCTTAGATTCTAGGTTATGAATTTGGGAGATTCTGAATTCTTGAGTTCTGAACTTTTCAGAATTCTCGATAGATAACGGCTCAAAATTTCAGTTACTGAAAATTAGAATCACTGATTATCAGACACTGATCGGTCCAGGGACCGATCAGGATGATGCCTGATCGGTCTCCACGACCGATCAGGAGATTTGACCTTGATCGGTCTCCACGACCGATCAGGACATTCCCTGACCACAGAAGGTTCACTGATCGATCCAGGGATCGATCAGGAGACACTGGCACGCATCGACCCTACTGATCCACATCTGATCGGTCTAGGGACCGATCAGGAAGCTCCCTGATCGGTCCCCACGACCGATCAGGACAATCCCTGACCGATCAGGACGTTCCCTGATCGGTCAGGATTTCTCCTGATCGGACAGCCGTCCGATCATTTCATCAACTGTATACCATCAGTAAACCATTAAAACTTCCCGATCTCTTCTTTTCCTCTTTCACGCGGAACCCTAGCCGACTCCTTCCCTCACCTCACTCCTTCTCTTCTCATTACACGCGGACCTCTAGCCGAAGCTCTAGCCCTCGGAAACTCTAGCCAAAAGTTCAATGGCACCAAGGTAACTCCCTACCTCTCTAGAACTTGGCATTTCGATTTCATTTCTCACCATATATGTTTTTTTTTTGTGTTGGTGGCTCCGGTGCTCACTCATTGCCCCATTTTACCACTTTGTTAACCCTTAGAAAGAAAGTAGTGGGTGAAGGGACCTCTAAATCTAAGTCACCTGAGAAATCCAAGTCCCAGGCACCCTCCCGACCTCAACCTTCCTCTTCTTCAAGATTCCCGAACCGCCAGTTTGAGCAAGCATTTCAACAGAGAACATTCAAGCTGCTTCCATGTCGATCTGTGGATCGAAAGTACATGGATGAATTTTGTCCCTCTGTATCCGAAACCCTGGCCTATTATAAACTTGACTCGGTAGTCTACCTAGAAAGGGACATCAACTGTGACCTAGTATCTGAATTCTACAACAATCTTCATCAGAACAGTGATGATACTTATAAAACCCGAGTCGCTAAGAGAACTATCGATTTCTCCATCAGAGAATTCTTTGGGTATTTAGGTTGCCGAATGTGTTCAGGAGATCCTTTTCCCATTTATCCTGATTTACCAGAATCATTACCTTCTCCACTTGATGCATCACCTGACACTATCTATGAGTATTTCTTTGGACACCCTAGACCGGATGGACTGGATGAGTTGGATGTAGAGTTTCCTACTTTTGCGGCTCTGAGACTATCTCCTCCTGACTATATTCTTTTTAAAATAGTCACAAACTGTCTTCTTCCAATCACTTCCAAACCTCTAGCAGAGATCCAACCATACCATTGCCTGATGCTTTATGGTTTGCGTCGGCGTCTCGATTTTGATATCATGTCGAGCATCTATTCTTCGATCATCTCATATTCTCAGCCTAGCAGCTCCACTGTTTATATGCCTTATGGGTATATAATTACAGATTGGCTCGAGACCCTTCAGATTGATGTCTCTAAGGGTAGAATAGTCAAGATGGTCAGACAGGATTGCAGACTTGGGAAGCGGGCATTTTCCAAGTCTGGAATCATAGGACAAAATGGGGATGCTCGGTGGAAGGATGGGAGAGCACTAGGTGAGTTACCACGGGGACCTCCACGACAGGTTGCTCCAGTTCCTGCTCCTCCTGCTGCTGACGTTGGAGAGGCCGATCCTGATCTGCGCTGGCAGATCGCTGAGCTGGAGAGTCGCTTTGATCGACACGATGAGCTGCTGGTTGCTGAGCTTCATGGACTGCGTGTTCGGATCGACCAGCGCTACGATGACTTACGCAGTCAGCAGTTGGTGACGCAACAGCTGCTTCTGGGCTGGATGGCCAACTACCCACCTCCGCAGCGTTTCTTGGGCCATCCACCTTCGAGCTCCAGCATGCCGCCTCAGGATTACGTGCCTCCCGCAGATGATGATGATGTTCCTCATGTTGAGGACATTGATTGATACATTCTGTTTGACTGTCTGTGTTTTGGATGCTATTCTGTTGGATATTTTTGTATGACCTGGATATTTGCTTATTTCATCCATTTATGCTGCTCATTTTCCTGTTTTTCTTTATGTGTCATTTCCTATTGGCTATTGATATGCTGTTCATATGCTTTGTCTTGACTGCCTATTATTTCTTTATTACTGTCTCATAATACACTTAGAGGGAATTCTAGGTGCATTAAGAAAACGACAGTATGGGTTAAGGGGGAGTCTTTTGGGTTTTGTCACCTCATTTGCACCTTTTCGGTGTTTGACAAAGGGGGAGAGGATATCTAAGTTTAGAGATGTATGAAGATTTGATTTTAGGGGAGAAGATAACGGGGAGGATCTTGATTCCCGTTATTGACTTCCTTACATCGTGGTGTATTCATCTTAGGGGGAGGATTTTGATTCCCCTAAATTATGAAAATAAGAACATTTCTGATCTAAACTTAAATCATGTTGTCAAACAACAAAAAGGGGGAGATTGTTGATACAGTCTGACCTGACTGTTGTTTTGATGTTGACACGGATTTAAGTTTGTATCAGATGTTAATTAAACTCGGTTTGATTAATGATCAAGGTTGATCAAGTGGAAGGGAAAGTCCAAGTTGGAAACTTGGCACGCGGAGTCGGAGAGGGCTCGGTAGCTCGTTCTCTGGACTAGGTCAGAGAGGGCTCGGTAGCTCATTCTCTGGACCGGACGAAGTCGGAGAGGGCTCGGTAGCTCGTTCTCCAGACTAGGTCAGAGAGGGCTCGGTAGCTCGTTCTCTGGACCAGACGAAGTCGGAGAGGGCTCGGTAGCTCGTTCTCCGGACTAGGTCAGAGAGGGCTCGGTAGCTCGTGCTCCGGACTAGGTCGGAGAGGGCTCGGTAGCTCGTTCTCCGGACTAGGTCAGAGAGGGCTCGGTAGCTCGTTCTCTGGACCAGACGAAGTCGGAGAGGGCTCGGCAGCTCGTTCTCCGGACTAGGTCAGAGAGGGCTCGGGAACTTGTTCTCTGGACCGAATTAGGTCAGAGAGGGACCTAAGTGGACATTCCATGGAACATTGGATCGGTCGGCAGACCAATCCAGTGATACATAAGACAGTGGATCGGTCGGCAGACCGATCCAGTGAAACTGTGAAACTGAGTTTCCATGGATCGGTCTGGTGACCGATCAGGAAACACTCAGTAGCACACTGAGTGTAATCTGATCGGTCTTTGGACCGATCAGGAGAGGATATTGCGAAGAGAAGGAGGGGATCGGTCGTGGAGACCGATCCACCGACAGTCTGATCGGTCTCCACGACCGATCAGACAAGCTGTGGACCGATCAGGATATGTCCTGATCGGTCCATGGATCGGTCTGGTGACCGATCCACACACAATCAGATTTGTTGTTGTTTCTGCGATTCCTCCACTGCATTTGATTTGCCTGATTCATGTGATATAACCCTCTGTGCTGTTAGCTTTTGAATTTGCAGGATCACAGGTATCATTCCGAGCTTAATTTCAAATTAATTCCAAAAGAGGAATACGACAAATGGCCTTTCTGCTGTGATTCGTGGCGCATGGTGCATTTGAAGCATTAACGGCTACTGGTGTGATCTGGCTGCGATCCGCTTGACTCCTGGTGATTGGTTCGAGCTTAGAAGACACCAGTGAAGACTGTGATTTCATTGGTGTGAGTTCAGAGAACCAGGTAAGGAGGAAGAGGGATTGGCTGTAGCGATGATTCTGTGCAGTTTGACCACGATCCGTGACAGCGGAGAACAGGGGCTTAAGAAGCAATAAAAAGCGAGAGGAAAGAACAACAAAAAAAAAGAAAGAAAAAGAAAAACGTTCTGTTGATCGTTGTGGTGTGCTAAGTTCTTGAGCTCTCGGGTGAGAAACTGCTGTCTGTGAAGTTCTGTTTCCACTGATCCTCGTGTGGTTGTAAGCTTTAGTTCATTCTTCTTTGCCACCGAGCTCTGTAAGTCTTGTGCTTTAACATATATATTTCTTGAGACTTTGTGGAGAGGTTACTCCACCGAGAAGGAGGATCTTTAGCCGGAATTTATCCGGGGTGCGATCTACCGAAGATCAAGGGGTCGTCCACCTTACGGACACGCCGAGGAGTAGGGGCAAGTTATCCCCGAACCTCGTAAATTCGTGTGTTAGTGTGCTTGTTTCTTCTTTGTTTTAGTTTCCTAATTCCGCTGTGCTAACAAGTTTCTTTGTAGAAATTTGTGTTTAAGTTTTTAAGAGGCTATTCACCCCCCCTCTAGCCATCTAAGATCCTAACAAGGACAAGTCAGACCGGGAGGACTTATTGTTTCACTTGATGCTAAGATATATAAGATAAAACCAAACGATCCTAATGTCGGCCAGATAACGGAGCTTAGCTCGCCATCCTTCAGAAGTATTCTCTTAGCACACAGGAAAGACAATATCTCCTAACATATAGCCAGCCAGGATGAGATCCGGTGAGACTTTCAAATCCTAGCATAACAATTCAGGGGCAAGTCTTGTTGCATATTGTTGTTCGGTCTAAGTGCCAGACGGATTTAAGGTTGAACTTGTTGGAGTGTATACTAAAAGCCTAGCTTTTGCATAAACATTTATAAGAATCACATTGGTCAAATGTCTACATTTATATATACCAAATGCATATGTTCAATTAATTTATATTATAGATAGCATAGTGTGTGGTGTCACACACAGAAGATCATGTTATCGGTTCCTTATAAATTATAAACAGTAGCTCACGACCAAGATGGAAAGGAACAAACCATCGGAAGGTCGTAGTGTAATTAGGTATTAGTTTATCTTGACTAATAAATTACACTGGTACACTCTAAGTGTATTGAGTAGGACCATTTTAGGTAAGTTCTTTTTATACTGACTTGATAAAAGAACTAGACCTTAGTTATTATGGAAGTGTGTGCTCTTAATCCTAATATAATAACAAATACATATATTTAGTATTTATTTCTTTAACTTATCAATGAGTGAGATTTAGCTCGATAAATCAATAAGCCCGATAAGTTGGAAAATGATATCACTTATAGTGTGTGTTGTTGATTATAGAAGGAAACTGTGTCCTAGTGATCTAGGTTGATAATGTCCCCAAGAGGAGCTCATAAAGATTGTCATGATAAACCCTGCCTGTGGACTTAGTCCGACATGACAATAAGGTTGAGTGGTACTACTCTTGGACTAAGATATTAATTAAATGAATTGTCAGTAACTCACTTAATTAGTGGACATTAGACATCTTAAACACAGGGAGACTAACACACTCATAATAAGAAGGAGCCCAAAAAAAATGTAATTTGGGATTGGTGTGGTAGTTCAATAATAGTTCTTTAGTGGAATGAATTATTATTGATGAAATTAAGTTATATGTTCGGGGCGAACACGGGATGCTTAATTTCATCGGGAGACCAAAACCAATTCCTCCTCTCGGTCCCTATCGTAACCTCTTGTATATAGAGATTTATACCCACCGCATACCCACCTTCTTACCCACTCTTTGGTGGCCGACCAAGCAAGCTTGGAACCCAAGCTAGGGCCGGCCAAGACCCAAAGGTTGAGCCAAGTTGGTGGCCGACCAATGCTTGGAGTCCAAGCATGATGTGGCCGACCACATCATATTAAAAAGGATTTTATTTATAAATTTTTTTCTTATGTGGATTCCATGGTTTTAAAAGAGAGTTTAAAATTTAAATCTTTCCTTTTATAGCTTTCTACAAAAGTTTAAGAAAAGATTTGAAATCTTTCCTTATTTGTAGATTAAAAGGTGGATTTTAAATTTTAAGAAAACTTTCCTTTTTAACCATGTTCATGATTTAAAAGAGAGTGTAAAAAATTAAATATTCTCTTTTATAAGTTTCTACAAAATATTAAGAAAAGATTTGATATCTTTCCCTATTTGTAGATTGAAAGAGATTTTAATTTTTAGAGATAACTTTCTTTTTATCCACATGTTTAAAAGAAAGTTTTAATTTATAAAATTTTCTTTTTATAATCCACCATGAAGGGAAAAATTATTAGAGAATTTTTTTATAAAATTTCCGGAAACAAATTAGGAAGTTTTAATTCTTGTGTAAATTAAGATTTCCTTGATTTGGGGATTGTAGGTGGCCGACCATGGATATTAAGAAAATAAAATTATTTTTAATTAAATAATTTTTTCTTTTTTATGGCAATGGAATTAAGGAAGTTTTTATTAAAATTTCCTTATTTGCCAAGACCAAAGAATATAAAAGAGGGGGTAGAGGTGCCTTCATGGCTAACAACTCTATTCTTTTCTTCCTCTCTTTTTCTCCTTGGTGTGGCCGGCCCTTAGAGGTTCTCCCTCTCCTCTTCTCTTCTTCTCTAGTGGCCGGTTTTATCCCCTCTTGGAGCTCTTGATGATGGCCGGTTCAAGCTAGGAGAAGAAGGAGAGAAAGGAGATTTTGTTTCTTGCATCCCTTGGAGCTTGGTGGTGGTGGCCGGACCTCTACTTCTCATGGAGAATTCTTGGTGGCCGAATCTAGCTTGGAGAAGAAGGAGCTTGGTGGTTCTCGTCTCGGAAGATCGTTGTCCACACAACGTCCGAGATAAGAAGAGGAATACGGTAGAAGATCAAGAGGTTATTTTATTTACAAAGAAAGGTATAACTAGTAATTGTTTTCCGCATCATACTAGTTTTCTTTGTATAGTTATTTATGGAAACACCAAACACAAGAGGCATATGATTCTAGCGTTTTCGAAATAGTTTTTTTTGAGTTTGTGTTTTCTTCTTTTTCGAATTTGTGATTCGATTGTTCCTTTTGGTTAACCTAGAGTTATTTAAGGAAATAAATATTAGCTTTCCTTAAAAGGCTTTGTCTAGGCGGTGGTGGTTGCTCCCATATCCAAGAAGGCCATGTGCCTCGCCATGCAGTCCTGAAAGTCAATTTTGGAAATTAATATTTATGGAATTATTAACTTAGATAGATTTGAATCAATAGTGTTAAGTTCCGCTTGCGATTCAAATCTAAACCATTAAGAACATATAAGTTAAATTTGGAATCAATGATGTTAAGTTCCGTTTGCGATTCCTAATTTAACTTCTAAAGAACACAATAGGTTATTTAAGGAAAGGTTCGACACTTATACAAAAATTTTGTAAAGTGGAACCGGTATGATTTTCTTAGGACTAACCAACAATTGGTATCAGAGCTAGGGTTTGCCTCTGTGTGTTTGGTTTTCAAATAGGTTATGCACATGTCATATATAATTTAGGCAGGATAATAGTAGGACGTGCTAACTTTGTGGTTGCAGGCTCCAACTATTATGACATATTTTTATTGTGTGTGACTGGACCCTTGGACATGTCAAGGGCATTTAATTGTGTGTGCATGATTGTAAAATTAAATACAGCAGGAGCTGCATTAGTTATTAGGATTTTACATTTTTGTTCGATCTAGAATATATGTACATTCCTTTATGGAATATAGGATCGATGTATGTAAAATTCTATATTTGTCGCGGATCGTATCCTTGCGAGGCGTGGTGCTATCGAAGGACCAGAGGCGCAGCGGAATAAGACGCAAGATAGATGCGACAACTCGACCCGATGGCGGTGGCTAAAGATGGCAGCAGCTAGGGTTGGAGCACACGGAGGACAGTAATGAAAATGCCATAATAGTTGGAAAATTAATTTCCATGTTTATTGCTTTTATTTACTGTGATGTGTGTGTATGCATGTGTTATATGCTAGCATAGGTTAAAATTCCTCACCTTAAATAACTAAGTGGAAGAGGGATTAGTATATTAATCCCACGGTCTCCATTACTGGTTTGTAAGTGATGCAACAAGCTTGCGTGTTGGCTCTGAGTGCCTCCCTCCACAACGGATGAGTTTGTTTGCGGATCACTAGATCAAACTTCCTTAATGGATGGTTATAGGAAGTTATTTAGGATGTGTGTGATCTTTTCCAACTGAAGGGGCACAATTCTATTTAATGGACTTAGTATCAAGTAATGGTATACACTTAGACACATTTAATAATATCCTCCCCAACGGAGTCACTGCTATCACTTGTGTGACCAAAGGAAAACCAACTATTAATTTGTCATAAAACTAGGGTGACAAGATAATAAAATTAATGGGTTAAAATCCCTCTTACAAATGATTGATTTTGTATACGTCCACACTAACGTGGCATACAAGATTAACGGTGTTTGAGATAATTTTATTTGTCATAAAGTTAGGTTGACAAGATAGTTAATGGGTAAAACCCTCCTCTTACAAATGATGATTTTGTATGCATCCACACTAACGTGGCATGCAAAATTCACGGTGTTTTGAGGTGTTGGTAAATTTAAATAGTATTGTTAGAGGAATCAATATTATTTTAAATTTAGAGTCTTGACCAAATATTTGATCAAAGACAGATCAACTATTAATTTTATTTGTCATAAGTTGACAAGATAATAAAATTAATGGATAAAATATACTATAAAATAGACTTAGTAGTCCCAATTGTAATGATTGGAAAACTTGGACATTAAGGTAGACTGTCCTCACAAAATTGAGAACAATAACGATGTATTTTATTAGTTGTTAAAATATATTTAGTGGTGTTATCTACCAGTACCAGGTGTGTAGATACAGGAACTACTGATTATGTCTGCAATTCATTGCAGGGGTTTCAGAAAATCTGACAACTATATAAATCACCGTCCACATGGGCACTGCTGTAAAAATAGCAGCTGCATGTTACAGTGGGAGATGTTTATCCTTTGATAGGAATAAAATATGGATTATTAGAAATTGTCTTTACGTACTAAGTTTAGAAAGAACCTGATTTCAATTTCTAAACTATTAAAGAATAGATATTCTGTCTATTTTGATAACAAACTTGTTATCAAGAAAAATAGGAAAGTTATCTGTTCTAGTATGTTGGTTGACAATTTATAATCCAATAACTCCCACGATGCAATAAATGGAAATTAATAACACATTTTCTAACTTTAAGAGAAAGTAACATTTGAAAATAAATCAATTATATCTTTGGCATCTAAGGCTAGGTTATATTAACTTGAGTAGGATTCATTGGTAGCCGATGAACTTTTGGGTTCATTGGTGGTGGAAATTTTTTCAACCTGCGAGTCTTACTTGGAAGGAAAGATAACCAAGAAGCTTTTGAGTCTAAGGGGTATAGAGTCAAAGATATGTTGAAATTGGTTCATTCTAATTTGTGTGCACTACAAGAATTTTTGCATTCAACAACACCCAATAGACAACGCTTTTTAATAAAAACGTTGTCGTTCTTTGTTTTACAACGCTTTTAGTGAAAAGCGTTGTCTATGGTATTTACTTTTTACTAAAGACAACGGTTTTTAATGAAGTGTTGTCTTTAGTGTTGTTGTTTATGGTCAAAGACAACATTTTTTTAAAAAACGTTTTTTAAAGTGTTGTGTATGTTTCCCCTAAACTCACTTAAAATAAATTCGCAGCCCTCGCTTTGCTAAACTCTAAACCCTCAACGCGCGCGCGCCTTCTCCTCACCACTCCTCTCCACGAGTTCTCCTCTCCACTCCTCTCCACGAGTGCGCGCCTTCTCCTCTCCTTCTCCTCTCCACTAGCGCCTTCTCCTCTCCACGAGCGCCTTCTCCTCTCCTTGCCGCGTGATCTCCTCTGAACCCTAATCTCGACCCAAACTCCTCACGCAAAACTCCTCACGCTGGCCCAACTCCTCCAAGTCGAGATCCCTAATCTCGCATTTCCCCATCTCCTCAATCAAAGTCAGCTTACCCTTCCTAATCTTCTCACGGCTCCTCAACTCCTCTGAACCCTTCGATCTTAGTTCCTTCCTCGCAGAGCAGATTCGAGAGTAGGAGGAACGGAAGAAAGAAAGGTAAAATTTCTTCCATCCCTCTAGAATAAGATTTTGTTTATTTTTGATTATTTTCTGAACTAGCCATTTTGCCGGATTCATACTGCATCAATTTTCCCCCTCCCCTGATTGTATTTTCTCATGATTTAATCTGGAATTTTTAAACGTTTAGCTATAGACTTTGGTAGTAGGTATTAATCCTTAAAAATAGCATGAAGCATATAACATGCTATCCTTTTTTCTCAAATTCAGTGTGAAGCTGTTGGCCAAGTTGCAGATATTATTCACATTCCAGCCTTTCTTTGTCGTCAGGTATAATGTGCAGCTTGAAATTAATCAATCTCTAGTGTTATTCTACTATTATTTTTATTGTGTACCCTTAATGCGCAGAGAATATCTCTCATTTTTATTGTATCTAAAACTTGTGTTCTGCATTATCTCATCTTAATTCTGGGCAGTGACTTGTGCCTACTCAGTTTGTTGAATTTATATCAACTACTATTGTTATATTTATGTCACTTGCCTTCTAAGAGCTTAATGGCTTAAGTATGATTTAATACATCATGCACTATTGCATTGAGTTGCTTATGTTGATGTCCCTTTGAGGAAGTTGCAGATTCTCAAGTGCTAAAGAAACAAAGTTGCTTATTATAAGTTATAATTCAAGCATTTTCCTGGAATGGTTTCATTTTTCAACTAAAGGTTAACATGTTTCAATAGAGAATATGTTTTGGTGAATGCTCCAATATTATATGACTCTACAATTTATACCAAGGCAAAAGTACCTAACTACCTATACGTAGACTCTAACAAACATGTACATATGGATAATATAGATAACTAGGTTATCTCCCCAAGTGAGAAAATTGCTATTGGGATTGCATTTTGATGAGAAACCTGTATGGTCAAAAAATTTCAGGTAGAAATACAATTTTGATTAATTGTTTAAATATTTTGTTATAGTTTCACACTATTGTTTGTGTTAATATTTTTATGTATTAGCTCATTGTTGATTGATTAGTTATAAAGAATGGACAAAGATTGGATGTCAAAGGATAGACTATCACGTGAATATGAGAATGGAGTTGAGTCTTTCTTGCAATTTGCAATGGAAAACACTAATGATCCGAATATGGGAATATCTTGCCCATGTGCAAAATGTGGCAATCTAAAGAAGAAAAATATACAAACTATCAGGGCACATCTGTATTGTAACGGTATAGATATGACATATCATACATGGATATGGCACGGCGAAAGATCTACGATAGGGATTTCACAAAATGAAAGTGGCCAAGTAGGGCCAAATGAATATGTTCGTGAGGAACCAATAAATATGGTTCATGATGCATATGATAGTTATGCTGAGAATCCAACCCAATTCAATAAGCTTCTTGAAGATGTCGAGACACCTTTATATCCGGGATGCACTAAATTTACAAGGTTATCTGCAATTGTGAAATTATTCAACTTGAAGGCCAAATATAGTTGGAGTGATAAAAGTTTCACTGACCTACTCAGTTTGTTAGGAGAAATACTTCCAGATGACAATAAATTGCCTTTATCTCTGTATGATGCAAAGAAAAGCTTATCTGCATTAGGGTGGATTATGTAAAAATTCACGCTTGTCCTAATGATTGTATCTTATACCGGAAGGAGTATGAGGATTTAACTAATTGCCCTACTTGCGGGATGTCAAGGTGGAAGTTGGGAAAAAAAAATATGATAAATGAAGGAATTCCTGCCAAGGTTTTGTGGTACTTCCCCCCTATTCCAAGATTTCAAAGAATGTTTCGGAATAAAGAGATATCTAAGGAGTTGACTTGGCATGCCGAAAAAAGACTTTGTGATGGATATTTACGCCATCCAGCTGATACACCTTCTTGGAAAATAGTTGATCGCAAATGGCCAGATTTTGGTATTGAGGCAAGAAATCTCAGATTGGCTATATCAGCTGATGGGATGAATCCTCATGGTTTAATGAGTTCTGCATATAGTTGTTGGCCAGTTTTAATGATTACTTATAATCTTCCTCCATGGTTGTGTATGAAGAGAAAATTTATGATGCTCACATTGTTAATTTCTGGTCCCAAACAAGAGAAATGATATTGATGTTTACTTAGCACCTCTAATTGATGACTTAAAATGCTTATGGGATATAGGTGTCAAGCATATGATGCATATTGCCAAGAAACTTTTATGCTTAGGGCTATCTTATTATGGACGATCAATGATTTTCCTGCATATGGGAACATGTCAGGATGCATTGTGAAAGGATATCATGCATGTCCTATTTGTGGTGAAGATACCTATTCAACAAGGTTGAAGCATAGTAGGAAAATGTCTTATACAGTTCATAGAAGGTTTCTACCTGCAACTCATCCTTATCGAAGGCAACGGAAGGCATTTAATGGGAACCAAGAATTTAACCCTGCTCCAAAACCATTAAGTGGCGATGAAGTTTTTGAAAGAGTTGAAAGAATTAATTGTCATTGGGGAAAAATGAGTAGAAAGTCTCAGTCGAATGATGATGTAAAATCATGCTGGAAAAAATCAATTTTCTTTGAACTTCAGATTGGAAACATCTATACATTCGACATGTTCTTGATGTGATGCACATTGAAAAGAATATTTGTGAAAGTCTTATCGAAACGTTACTTGATATTCCAGGAAAAACAAAGGATGGAGTAGCAGCGAGATTAGACCTTTTGGAAATGAATGTCGGGACAGATTTGACACCAAGGATGGGGGAGAAGAAAACATTTTTGCCAACAGCCTGTTATACACTTAGTAAGGATGAGAAAAGGAAAATTTTGAATTCTTTGTTTGGAATACAACTTCCATCATGTTACTCATCTAATGTTAAAAACCTCGTGTCGTTGAAGGACTTAAAACTTATTGGCCTTAAGTCACACGACTACCACGCTTTAATGCAACAATTGCTTCCTGTGGCGATACGTGGTGTTTTGCCCAAACATGTTAGAGACACTATCACTCGCTTGTGTTTCTTCTTCAATGTGTTATGTAATAAAGTGATAGATGTTTCAAGGATGGATGATATGCAAAGAGAGATTGTGATAATATTGTGTTTACTTGAAAAGTATTTCCCCCCTTCATTTTTTGATATAATGATTCATTTAAGTGTTCATCTTGTGCGGGAGGTGAAACTGTGTGGACCGGTTTGGTATAGGTATATGTATCCATTTGAAAGACACATGAAGATTTTGAAAGGTTATGTGCGAAATCGCAATCGACCTGAAGGGTGTATGGCTGAATCTTATATTGCTGAAGAGGCTGTTGAATTTTGCTCAGACTATCTGTCTAGTGTGCACACAATTGGGATCCCATCAAGTCATCGACAAATAGAACTTACTAAGCCTTTATCAGGTGCAGTAGTCTACTCCACTACTCACGATGAGTTGACGCAAGCACATCGTTATGTATTGGCAAATGATGCTGAGATTGATCTCTATATCGAGTAATGTATCTAACTTATTAATATTTTAATGTGGTTTGCTTACATTCTATTAGTTTATTTATTCCTAATAATGTGATTAGGGAACACATGGTGTATTTGAATGCAAGATTTCCTCGTAAGGCTAAGTCCAAGAGGTGGTTACAAGATGAGCATAATCGAATGTTTATTACTTGGTTGCGTGATCGAGTAAATTCCTTTAGTATCACATATTAACATATATTCATTATCATATTTACAAGTAAATAAAAATTTATCATATAAAAAATATAGGTTGTACATGTAGCTGACCATTCCACTCATCAAGTATCAGAATGATTGAAGTGGAAAGCTTGCGGGCCTAACAAGCAAGTCTTAAAGTACTCTAGCTATTTGATTGATGGGGTTACTTATGCTACAAAAGAGCGTGATGCTATACGAGTTGTTCAAAACTCAAGTCACTTAGTTGCAAAGACAATGCAAGTTGCAAGTGCAAAGGATAAAAATCCTATTGTGTCAGATATGGTTTTATGGAGTTATAGAAGAAATATGGGTAGTTGATTACCATAAATTTCAACTTCCAATGTTTAAATGTAATTGGGTGGAGCATAATAACGGCATTAAAGTAGATGATCTTGGTTTCACATTGGTAAATCTCAATAGACTTGGATTCAAATCGACGCTTTTATCCTAGCAAGCCAAGCAAAGCAAGTATTTTACATTGAAGATCCTCAAGATCCTTTATGGAGTGTTGTACTTGCAACACCAAATGAGACTACTTTGAATACCTAAAGGGCGAAGAGTTAGAGGACACCGCTATCCACTATCAATGTTTTAGTAGGGGTTACCATCAATGGATATTGACGGAGAAGATGATAATGAACCACCATGTATTCGTGAAGACTGTGATGGAAGTTGGATTGACAATATTTAATTGCTGAATTTTTGCTTTTGAATATAAGTGTGTAAACAATTTACCTATGAGGATGAATTTGTGGACAATATTAATATGTTATATTCCTCACTTTAATTCAAATCAGATATGTTGTGATGTTGCTGCAAGTTTCTGCTTTTATCTTTTATTTTTTTTCATACTGTTGTGAATTTGTTGGTGTAAATATATCATCTTGCTGTGAGTTTATGCATGTTTCTAACTAAACTTATGTTGATCAGTCTAAGTTGTTACAGATCAATGGATTCTACTAGAAAGAGTAAGAGAATAGGGCAACTTGCAAAGTTGGACAAGGGTAAAGAAGTCATTACAGCTGCCCGTGAAGAGAGTTGCGAGGGTGATAAAGTGTTGGATTCCAAAGACACTATCTCCTCAAGAACTTCTAGAGGTCGCACATAGTTGGATAAGATTACAAAGCAAAGAATGCAAGGTATTAGAAATGAGGTGTCAATCAATAATTATGGACAACCGAAAGGACCAGCAGATGTAGCCATGCAAAGTTACATTGGTGGCTTGGCTCGGCAAAGGGTTAATATTAAATACAAGACATGGAAGCAAGTCCCAATTACTGTCAAAGAATTAATATGGGAATCAGTCAATGTAAGCAAGTTAGCATGTTTTAACAATTATAATATTTCACTACTAATGATAGATATATTTTATGTTTGTCTTAATTAATCTTATTAATGTTTTCCACTTATTTGATGTACAGTTGATTTATAATGTTGACTCAAAGTGGAAAAAGGGATGTTTGAGGTCTGCAAACAGTAAGTGGAGGCAATACAAGACCCATCTCACCCAAAAATTTATTTTAAGCAGGCGTGACAAACCTGAGGAGTTGAATGAGCCACCTGTTGGCTTTGAAATTACAAGAGAAGATTGGCGTGCGTTTGTCATTAGTCGCATTTCTGAAGATTTCATTGTAAGATTCTAAATTTTTTCTTTTGAAACTATTCGATCATAATTCATTATGTATTATTCAAATTTGATATGTCACCTGTTTGAAATAACTAGAAACTCAGTGATCAACAAAAAGAGCGAAGGAAAAAAAATAGATATCCTCATCGACTCTCACGCAAAGGGTATGCACGCTTTGCTGAAGAAATTGTAAGTATTTTTAAAATATATTTCCTCTAAGAACCCTCTAATTGATTCACATTAAATTATTTCACATTTGTTATTTGATTTTTCTTTGTTGTAGGGGACTGAATTATGTGATGATAATGACATCAATAGAGCTATTATGTGGAAGAAAGGACGCGCCAACAAAGGAGGAGAGTTTGAAGGTGAAGATTTGGTGGACACAGTACACAAGATTGTAAGTAAATTTTCATGTTCTTCTGATAATGACTTCAATATATCTTCTAGTTTTCGAGAGTAAAGTTGCATGCATGCATACCCTTTGCGTGAGGAAGCCAAGGCAAGCAAGGCAATGAGGAGTTTAACAACCATTCCTTGCATAGCTTGAATTCTCAGTACTAGAGCATGTATTGAGGAAGTAAATGGTGAATGAATGCATTGAGAGCTTAGAGGTGACGGGTTTATATAGAATAGATGTGGATTTACTAGGTATCTAGGTTTGAAATGTTCTTACTTGGAGAAGAGATCAAGTCGAAAAGTCTATTACATGCAGTGGTTTCCTTTTGCTGCAATCTATTAATGGTGAATGCATTGAGAACTTAGAGGTGATAGCTAGAGTTTCTATAGAACAGATGCAGATAAATCAACCAGGTTTGAAACGTTCTTGGCAGTAAGCAATTTGTAAGCTTCAGTAACCCAAGGGCCAGTAAAGTTGTCCCCAGACCACTGCTCTGAAGCTTCTATTATGTTTTCCCACTTGATTGGTGACAAATAAAGCTCCTTGTCTCCTTGAGCATTCTCTTTGTGCTGTTTTAGTTTGAATTAAAGCATAAGATTCATGATTCGGAACTTGAGAGGTTGGGAACAACTTTACTTTTGATTATTCTTTCCTGCAACTCCAGACAATTAGCTTCAATTATGTGGTGGTCCTCTCTTTATGGGTTTGTGTAGTGAAAATTTATTAAAATTTTGTCATTTTATTAAACTTGTAGTCAATTGCTCAATCAAATATGTGCCTTTTTTAGAACTGTGCAGAAGTAAATATATGATTGAATGCCAAAAAAGGAAAAAATATTTCAAAGTCAACTTCATATTTGTTCAATATGACTTACTAAGCACTTGACTTGAGCTATCACGGGAAGAACCGGCCTGGACATCAGTATTTTTTAAACCAATATTGCATATCCTTGGTAATTATCCTTGGTAAAGTACTGATAATTCTTTTTAATGTTGCATTACAGGATGAATATATACAGCAAAAGAGGGAGGGTAAGATGCAATGCGAAGGAGCAAAAGAGGATATTCTTACCAAGGCACTTGAAACTCAGGAATATTCTGGGCGTGTCCGGGGTATCGGAGGTCATATCAACCCAACAATCTATTTCAATGTTGGTAGAACAAGGAAGAAATATGATGTTACCCTAGATATAATCGCTGAGCATAAAAGGGAGCTGAAGGAGGCGAAGATGCAAATTTTAGAACAAGATGTACGCATCCAAAAACTTGAAGCATTAATGCATAAAAGGGGTGCATGGGACAATTCAATTGATGACAAAGGCAGTTGCTCGGTGAAGTTTCATCGGAAGAATATTGAAGAAGATGACGTACAGATTGTGGGTAAAGACGAAGTTTTACTGGTAAAATACAAGTTATAGTGATATTCATTATTATTATAGCATTATAAACTAAATATAATCAACATGTTTTTTTTTAATATTTTAGGGTCAATCAGTTGCATTGACATTGGAATCTTGCTCAAATATTGCTGCATATGGTACAATTGTTTGTTTCAATGGCATGGAAAAAATGCTTCATGGTATTCCATTTCCCAAGAATTGCATTCGAGTCTCCATTGATCAAGCAGTGGACAAATCCGCTCCTTTGCCATATCCAATTCCAAGTGAATGTGAAGTAATTGGTGATGCCATAGGAACTGTTGTGGCTTGGCCTGAACAGCAGATTGTGAAGCAAGATGAGGTATATGAGATATTATATTTCTAATTATATTGTCACTTTATTATTATATTTCTAATTATATTGCCACTTTATTATTATTCAACCTAGCTATCTAACTTGTTTATATTTGAAATTATTAGAAACCTAGAAGGAAGAAGTTTGAACGAAAAAAATCAAAACCTACTTTGTCAACAAGTGTCCCAAGAGCATTACATATGTTATATTGTTACAGTAAGCATGCTCTAGATGGAGGAAAATGTATATCAATGTGCTTAGATAATGAAGTGTTTGATGAAGATTGTGAACTTTTTCTTGACCTTGAGGACATCAATTCTTTGTATCATTTGGAGGCAATTTCAGGAAATTTGATCGTTGCCTACATATGGTAAGTAAGTTTATTTAAGCAATTTCAAGAACTTTTTCATCACATGTTTGCTTCCCAATTTTAGCAACTTATTATGGTTTATTGTTACAATTTCACCAACTTATTATGAGTGATCATTATTTTTTAATCCACATGATTGTTTTGTTAGTAAATTTTATTATTTAGTATCTAAATATTATTTTCTCGGTTGCAACTGCATTGCTTTACTTATGCTGGGAAATTACTGCATTGCTTTATGTTTGCTGGGAAATTCTAATATCTAGCAAGACAGAAAATCCCTGATTTGAACTGCAAGAAGTTTACTAATATTGTTGTGTGAACGAGTTTACTCTTGAAAATTCAACTTCTAGTAATTTTCTCATACCATGTTATTCTCATTAAGTTAATAGTTCATCATTTCTATTGAGAGGTTTACTAATATCAATTGATGTGGTACACTTTACATAAATATAGCTCATTCATTTTCAACCGGCCCTTAATGTTTGCCTTCTGCCATTTGTTCTTCTAGACAGGAAGTACTTTGCTCATATCTTTTTTCTTATATATTTTTAAGTATCTTAAATGTGCTTGTCCTCAAGAAATAAAAGAATTTGCATGTATACATTTCTGGTATGTTTAATATGCAAGACTGTTCATAGTAAGTTCTCATGTATGGATGTTACTATCATCAACCATAACTTAGTGTTATGAGTGATCATTATTTTTCCAACTTATTATGAGTGTTTTGTATCTAAATTTTATTATTTAGTATCTAAATATTTTTTTCTTTGCAATGATAGGTGTCTGTATAAAAGATGGTGAAAGATACCAAGACAAAGAAATTCAGATTTATGAATCCTCACAAACTCCCATATCTGGCAAAAACGGCACAAGACAAATCGGTTAAGCTCGAAACCCTGAATCAAAGGGCAACTCTTTTAGCAGATAAGATGACAAGTGCATCAACAGATCAACTAGTGTTAGTGCCATGTAATGTCGGGTAAGCAAGAAGTAAAACATCACTTTCAATTGCTTCCTTTCGATAATTTATTCAATTTTATGATCTAATCCTATGTATTTGCCTAGTTTCCATTGGAATCTTAGTGTTATTGAACCTTACAAGGATGCTATTTACTTGCTGGATTCCCTAAGTTGCCGCATTCGCGATGATGATTCAAAATACGTAATGGAAATGTGAGTTCAGATTTCTTTTAGTAAATATTTATTATAATAAAAATCTTATTTAACAAATATTCTTAACGTATGAAGGGCCTTAAAATTGTTTAATTCAACCAAGGGAAGGAAAGGTAGGAAAAATGTTAAGTGGGAAGTAGTTAAGGTATGTGTACTTTTGTTTAACATATATTGTAATGTGTATAATTTTCATTAACAATTTGACTCTAATTACTATATATAGGCTCCTCAACAACCGGATGCGAAACAATGTGGTTTTTTTGTGATGCGCTTTATGAGAGAAATTATTGAAGAAGTTGAGACTATTGAGAGAGATTCGCTGCAATCAATAGTAACATTATTTAGCTTATCTCAAATTATTTGACATAAACTATTTAAAATTGCAAAGTGATCAGTGTTGATTATTTTTCCATTAACATAAATTGTGTATGCTCACAGTTCACAAAAAAAGGGTACTCTCGTGAACAAATTGATGAGGTTCGGTCCGAGTTGGCGGAGTGCATACAAGATCATATTTATGAATAGGTATGGAATGATAGTTGCCATAATTCTATTTAGATTTAAGTTCATGGAATGGTGGTTTTTGGTGGAATCATAGTTAATGCCAATTTTTTGATGCGGTGCATAGTTACCAGATCGACCTTGAGCAAGTTGACCCCAAAGAAAAGTTGTCACTGAAGTTTAAAAACTTGTGAAAATTTTTAGTGAATGATGATGTTTTGTGAATGATGATGTTTTGGAAAATTGTCACTTAGGTGAAAGGATGTTTTCTGGATTAATATGCAAGTACAAAGCAATCGTATTATATGTTATTCTATAAAGTTCGTCTGTAAATTATCTAGTTTCTTTATCTAGCTTTTGTTCCACTATTGGGTTTGTTTTTCTAATAATTACTCGTGCAGCAAAATACCGAGCAAGAAGCTATAGATCTTATAATCAGGTAAAGTAGAAAAAGTTAACTACTTCATTATGCTTTCATCTTAGTATTTGTATATTTGATTTGTCTTCTTTGAACCAGCTTCAAGTCAAAAAGCCGGATCCTCTAGATAGCTGTTAAAAATAAGGTATTATTTGGTTTGTCAGTGATCTTAATATTTGGTAATATTTGGTCTTTGATGCTCACGACAGAGTTCCAACGCTGCATGATTACCTTGTTCAAGCAGATTGCTCACTGCCTCAGTAGCTCGCATTTTCGTGTTTGTTTCATCATTGATATTCCTTCTTTTAGTGTTCTATATTAAAAGGAAATACTAACTGTCGATGAGATTGTTATCCTCTTGCTTGAACATGAACCAAAGTATATAAATTTGACCTTTTGATCCGAAAGTATAAAAAAGTTAATTGGATACTAGTTTTTATTTTTTTTTGCAATTGCATTTGTTGTATTTTCATATGTTTCTCAGTGAACTTCTAAACAATTCTTTTTTCATTAATTTATTAAGGCTTATTATAAGTTTCAGTTTGATGGTGCAAATTGTTTTCTTTTGTAATCCATCTGCTTTCTTCTTTGGTTTAGGAAAGTTGAAGTGAATCCCTTGATAGCTGTTTCATAGGTTTGTTCCATTATTTTCCAGTACGTACTGGAATCACTATCAATAGCCCTCAAGGACTATTTACAACCTTGCAATCAAATTAATTGGACTTATAATCTAATGTATGGTCATCTGGAGCATGAATATTGGAGGATTCATGAATGACTCTTCGGATGATGAATGTATGTCATTTAATATTGGTTCATGTATTTATTTAGATACATCTTGAGTATTCCCTATAAATACCCTATGTATTTAACAATTCAAAGATGAAGAAAATCAGAAGTAGTTGAACACTAACACTTGGACGCCAACATTTTTGAGTTGGCACCTAGATTTGACCATCTAACAGACACGGCTAAAGGATCAACTTCTATGAACACCCTTAATAACTTATACAGATATTTGTGAACAATTAGGTTGGTGGCTATCATTTATCCTCCCTTTTTGTTGTTTTTTCCATGTACCCAATACAGCTTTCATTTCAAAGGTTCCAAGCTGATGAACAAGGATGGGTGGACACAATCCTTTTGATAATATTTTATTTCCTCAATAAGCTACAGTGTCTGAAGTGCTAAAATGTATAAAATTTTCACGTTAAACCCTCCTATTAGGGAACTGATTTTATTGTCCTAGTGGGTTGTTTACTACTATTAACATAATCTTCTTGTGTCCTAAACGATTCTTCCCAGAGATCACTCTTTAGGAGATACAAATATTCTAGTGCATATGTATTATTGTGCTGGACCTTTTCGTATGTTAATGTTTCTGCTCGATATTACAAATGTCAGAAGTTATCTGGTAAAATCTGAAGTCTCTCCTACACAGTCTCTGCTATGTAGTCCTGTATTTCAATGTTTTGCTTCAAATGTTACATGCTATAAATTGCAGGTACTATACCGATCCATCTGGCACATTCTGGCAATGCAATGCAAAAGCAATAGGATCTGGATCCGAAGGAGCTGATAGTTCTCTTCAAGAGCAATACAACAAGGTAGCTACTATGGCAATTTTAGATATACATGGTTGTGCAAGGCAAATTTGCTTTGACGGCAGCCTTCTCTATTGTGGCTACTTAGATCTATAGTAATTTTCTGTTTGTGGTATTGTGGTGGCGGTGATGAGAATAATTTCATGAGGGCGCTTGTTTATCCAGGACCTGTCCCTTCTGGAAGCTGAAACTATAGCTCTTTCCATCCTGAAACAAGTCATGGAAGAAAAGGTATATTTCTTGTGGTTTTTCTGTATCTACCTGCTTTAGAAGATAGATAAAGCATCCCTGTTATCAAACCTGGATTAGGTTCATTCAGGCTCCTGGTTAATGAATTATTACTTGGTCTATTTGGATAAACTAATCGGGTGTGCTTAGATGTTTACTTCTAAATCATATAAACACTGCATTTAAATATGATAAAGAGAGAATACACTATTCAATCTGGTACCAGCTGACCTGAATGTATGTTTTGGGTACTTTTGTATTAGACGGGTAAATTGGACTGATGCTTAAGGATCCAGTTCTAGGGTTTCATTTTGTTTTACATAAATTGCAGAGTATTGCAACTTTTACATTGCTAATTACTCATTTGCATTAACAGGTAACCCCTAATAATGTTGACATTGCAAAGGTGGCTCCTACTTACCATCTATATACACCTGCCGAGGTTAAAGATGTCATTTCTCGCCTTTGATCGGCAAGGCCATTTATCTTGTTATCTGCCTTTCTTCGTACTTCATACTACTTGCTAGATTGCTGTTTAATTGTGCTGGATGCTGTGACCTTATTGTGTTCTGGTTGCTTATCCACTGAACCATATTCCGTTCAAAGAAGTTTAGTAATGTCATCTGCAATTTCTCTAAAAGTTTTATTCCCTTGGAGTCTATGCTGTGAAATTATAATATGTCATCTCTCATTTTTCACATTCGCAGTGAAACAATTAATAGCTCACAAAAAATAGCTGAAGGTTGAATTTTAGTTTGCAAGTGTCTTGTACTTTGACTGGTTCCAGAATTTTGCTCTCAGGGTAGTTCACATTTTTATTGTTTTTTAAAGAAATTTGATATGGACAACTTTCTTGGGGGCCTTTGCTAATATTTTACCTCATTTACTGGATGTTTTTCAATTTTCACCAATGTAACCAATGTAACAGGAGACTTGGAGAAGAAATACTACAAGTGTTCAAGTCAATGTCACATTTAAATGCGGTATTGTTGGATATTGTTGGAGAATTGCTAGTCCAGTTTATGCGGAGAACATTGTGAATGAGGAAGTGGACTGTTTAACTAGCCCTTTTTGGTTCTCATACCTCAAAGAGGTTGAGGGTATTAGGGTTTAGGGTTATGTTAGGTTGTTGATTGTGTTATGCGAATATTCTATGAATCTATCTATTAAATTATTATGCTACAGAAAGAACAACCTGAAACTATTGCCGAAATTATGCCCATTAATAATTAATCTATGCAATACTGCATACAAGATGATATTATCTTGGTCTAAGAGCTGTGCACTTCTTCAGCTGACTGAAATGAGATGCAAGGATGTGATGGCGAAGGTAGATATAGACGGAAAAGCTCATGCTAAGTTGAATTTGTACTTCATCTAAGATACTTCAAATGAGGCTGGGATACTAGAGATTTGAGCAACTGCTCATGGGTTCCATCACGTAGGCTTTGTTCCAAATATTTATGGAATGGCAAATGGACTTTTAGCTTTCCAGCTTCTAGGGTCCTATAGGAAGCCTTTGAACCCAAGATCTGGAAAACTCCTGTTTCTGTCGATCCTTATGGACCGAGCAGAGTATAGAATTAAGGAAGATTTTGCTTGTAGAATTGGAATGGAGAAAGGCGCTCTTTCACCGATTAAAAAATGATCGGTTAGTAACACATTGATGTGGGCAATCAACTTAATAGGAGTGTTGCTCAACACATCGATAATGATAAGTGGAGGTATGCCATACAACCTTTTGCTTCCCATTTGTCATTGCCATTATAGGCCTTCCACACGAAGTAACATTTGGACAACTTTACAATCTCATGCGAATTACTAGACGCAATGACTCATTGTTCCTTCGGCTGCGAAGTCTACTAGTCGTAGCATAAACAAAAGGGTTACGACAAATGTAGAATGAATAAAAAAAAACAACATCAAGTATTACATTGTGCCTGGCTACAAGAAGACCGGGGCCGCAAAATCCAATAAAGACAGGTCAAACATCAAGTAGCATTTTGTAACTTATTCCTCTTAGGTTATATGCTTGGTTAATATATATGCTTAGAACTTGTAAAGACAGGTCAAACATTAATATGCTTGGTTAATATATCCATCTACAGCACTCCCGCTTTTTCCTCTAAATATGATTTTCATTTAGCACAGAACTAATGCCAATTTTTTTATTTTGATGCAGTGTTTAAAGAGCTTGAGTAGAAGTTGGCCCTAAAGAAAACTTGTCAGTTATAATATAAACACACTTACGGTATGAATTACATGTATATATAACATTGACATATTATTTAGTACGAGATTTACATGTATGAAAGTTTTCATACAAAATTTCTTGATTGCCTACAACCCCAGGTGTGTTGATGACAAGTTGAAGAAGATGGCTCTAAGAGTGATAGCTGAAAGCCTTTCAGAAGAAGAGATTGCTGGACTTAAAGAAGCAATTCCATGCGATGGACACCAACAACAGCGGTTAGTCAATGATGAGGTTTTGTAAAACTTGTGTGTTTGAAAAATTATTGTCATGAAGTTAAGGATAACTTGTATGATACAAATTTAATTTGTGGATCAATATGTATACATTTTGTTTGTATAATATAAAGTTTTATTTATTTGTTAAATAGTCTTATTATAAAAATGATTGTGGTTGTGGATATTCAATTATATGTAAATTTTGAGTATTTTTATAATTTTGCTATTTAATTAAGAAAAATACTATTTTTTATAAATTTAAAAAGACAACGTTTTTAAGTAATAAAAGACAACGCTTAAAAAACAATGTCTTTGAGACCAACCACAACGCTTTTAAAGCGTTGTCTTTGATATGTGCATTTTTACAACAGCATCTTTAACAACGCTTTTTAAGAACGAATAGACAACGCTTAAAAAGCGTTGTCTTTGTGACCAACCACAACGCTTTTAAAGCGTTGTCTTTGATATGTGCATTTTTACAACAGCATCTATAACAACGCTTTTTAAGAACGAAAAGACAACGCTTAAAAAGCGTTGTCTTTGTGACCAACCACAACGCTTTTAAAGCGTTGTCTTTGATATGACTTTCTACAACACCATCTACAACATCACTTTTTAAGTACATACGACAACGCCAAAAAAGCGTTGTTGTTTAGTTTTTTTCTTGTAGTGGTGGTCCTATGACTATCCAGACAAGAGGTAGTTTTGAATATTTCGTCTATTTTATAGACAACTATTCGAGACACAGATAGATTTACTTGATACACCGCAAGTCTAAGTGCTTTGATTAGTTCAAAGAGTACGAGGCTGATGCGGAGAAATGTCAAAGTAAAAATATCGAGACACTACGGTGAGATCGTAGTAGCAAATACCTCTTGGGAGAATTTAGGAGTCACTTATCAGAAGTTGGGATTCAATCCCAACTAACTGCACTTAGTACATCCCAACAGAATGGTGTAGTAGAAAGAAGGTAGAAGGCTCTTATGGAATAATTAGATCGATGATGAGTTATTTAGAAAATTACCAAATTTGTTTTAAGGATATACACTGGAAACGGAAGTGAATATAGTACCTTCTAAGTCAGAACTTTCTACTCCCACCGAATTGCAGAATGGGCGTAAGCCTATTCTAAAGCATATTCAGATTTGGGTGGTCTAGCACGTGAGAGACACTGAAAAATTGGACATGAGTTCACATGTTTGTGAGTTATCCTAGAAAAATGAAAAGAGGTTTGTAGTCCTTAAAATCGGAAGGTCATTGTTGGCATCAATGCTCGATTTGAGAAAAGGACTATACTATAAACCACAAGCCCATGAGTAAAAATTGTTCTTAAGGAAATTAAAGGACACGTCTAACCTAGTACCAATTGTACAAGATGAAATATCACAAGAAACTGCAACACGTATCACAAATGATACACAATTGCAGAAAGTACCTCGTCAGAGTGGGAAGGTTGTTAGGCAACCTAAAAAGATTCATATTTTGGGAGAGTCTTTGGACTCGATCCCTGGAGGACATGAACCTGATATCCGGATATATGACGAATCACTCCAAGATAAATATGTAGCATCTTTGCAAAGAAT
The DNA here is from genome assembly GCF_018446385.1 of Zingiber officinale. Classification (NCBI taxonomy): domain Eukaryota; kingdom Viridiplantae; phylum Streptophyta; class Magnoliopsida; order Zingiberales; family Zingiberaceae; genus Zingiber; species Zingiber officinale. Next base: position 136,216,280 of record NC_055995.1, on the reverse strand, counting down.
ATAGAATTAGAATATATGTATTCTAATAGAGTCTGGAAGCTTATAAAATCACCAAATGGTGTAAAAGCCATTGGGTAAAAATAAGTCTACAATAGGAAAAAAGGGATAGACAGGAAGGTAGAAACTTTCAAAGCAAGACTTGTTGAAAAAGAAAACTTTTTACCGGTAGCCATGCTTAAGTCTACCAGATTCTTTTATCTATGAGATTTAGCAAGTGGATGTCAAGACAGCTTTCCTTAATGAAAGTTTTGAAGAAAACATCCATATAAAGCAACCAGAAGGGTTCATTGCAAAGAGCAAAGAGCATCTTGTGTGTAAGCTCAAACAGTCTATGGACTGAAGTAAAGCTTCAAGGTCTTGGTACATCCGGTTTAATAGAATAATCCAGACCTATGGATTTACTTTATAACCGAATGAGTTTTGTGTATACAAGAAATGTGATGGAAACGTGGTGGTATTTCTTGTACTATACGTAGATAACATTTTTGGTAGTTGGAAACAATATCAAAGTGTTGTCAGAAGTAAGGGTATGGTTGTCCAAACAATTCAATATGAAGGATTTGGGAGAGTGCGCACATATTCTCGGGATCAAATGGATCACAAGAAAAGAATGTTGTGATTATCCCAAGCTTCATACTATCCTAGCTCGTTTTAGCATGCAAAACTCCAAGAAAGGTTTCTTACCTTTTTAGCATGGAGTAGTTTTATCTAAAGAGATGTCTCCGAAGACATCAAAGGAGATAGAGGAAATGAAGGCAGTTCCTTATGCTTCGGCTGTCGGAAGCCTAATGTATGCTATGCACGAGATCAGAAATATGTTTTGCCGAAGGGCATAGTTAGCAGATATCAAAGCAACTCTGGACAAGGACATTTGTCTGCGGTACATAAATATATTGAAGTATCTTATAGGCACTAGAGATTATATGCTAGCTTACAAGGTAGATAATTTGGTCCCTGTGGGTTGCACGGATTTTGACCTCCAATCAGATAGGGACAATAGTAAGTCGACGTCGGGGTTTTGTGTTTACTTTAGGAGGTAAAGTCATAACTATGGAAGAATGATAAGCAAAAGTGTTTTTCCAGACTCAACCATAGAAGCTTAGTAAGTGACAGCCTCTGAGGCAGTCATAGAAGCTGAATGACTCAGTAACCTCAAGATGGACTTAGATATGATTTCTGGTTTGTCCAAAGATTATTACAATTTATTGTAATAATAGTGGTACAGTAGTAAACTCGAAGAAACCATGAGTCTATAAGGCGAGTAAACACAATAGAGCGCAAGTACCACCCAATACAAGAAATCGTATAAACGAGGAGAAGTTGTTGTTAGAGTGTATACTAAAAGCCTAGCTTTTGTAAACATTTATTTAAAAGAATCACATTGGTCAATATCTGCATTAAATGTAATTGTTCAATTAATTTATATAGTAGACAACATGGAGTGTGGTGTCACACTCAGAAGATTATGTTGTCGGTTCTCTATAAATTATAAACAGTTGCTCGCGACTAAGATAGAAAAGAACAAACTATCAGTATAGTCGTAGTGTAATTAAGTATTAATTTATCTTGACTAATAAATTACACTAATACACTTTAAGTGTATTGAGTAGGATCATTTAGGTATGTTCTTTTTGTACTGACTTAGTAAAAGAATTAAACCTTAGTTATTATGGAAGTGTGTGCTCTTAATCCTAATATAATAACAAGCACATATATTTAATATTTATTTCTTTGATTTATCAAAGGGTGAGGTTTAGCTCGATAAATCAATATGTCCGATAAGTTGGGAAATGATATTACTTATAGTGTGTGTTGTTGATTATAGAAGGAATATGTGTCATAGTTATTTAGATTGAGAATGTCCCCAAGAGGAGCTCATAAGGATTGCCATGTTAAACCCTGCAGGTGGATCTAGTCCGACATGACAATAAAGTTGAGTGGTACTACTCTTGGAGCTAGATATTAATTAAGTGAGTTGTCAGTAACTTACTTAATTAGTGGACATTCATAATCTTAAACACAGGGAGACTAACACACTCATGATAAGAAGGAGCCCATAATGTAATTTGGGATTGGTGCGGTAGTGCGGTAATAACTCTCTAGTGGAATGAGTTATTATCGATGAACTTGAGTTGTGTGTTCGGGGCGAACACGGGATACTCAAGCTCATCGGAAGGCCAAAACCAATTTCTCCTCTAGGTCCCTGTCGTAGCCTCATTATAGTCTCAAGTCCATCCAAATGTAAGGCTCTTCTTGGTGTCCAAGAAGGGGGCCGGACCATTGCTTGGTGACCAAGCAATGGCCGACCACATCCTCTTGAAGGGGTCGTCCCTATAGCTTGGTGACCAAGCTTGTAGGGGCCGACCATAATAATTCAAAAAGGGAGGTTATTTTGAATTTTTAAAATCTTCTCTTTGTAGAAAACTATAAGTTTTAAAAGAGAGATTTTAATTTTTAAAACTTTCCTTATTTGAATTAAGCCACATGTTTAAATAGAGAGTTTAAAAGATTTTAAAACTTTCCTTTTTAACCATCCTTATGGTTTAAGAAAAAAAAGGAAAAGAAGTTTTAAAATTTAAATTTTCTATCACCATGTTAAAAAAGGAAATTTTATAAGAGAGTTTTTAAATTTTAAAACATGGTTTTAATTTTTAGAAACTTTCCTTTTTTAACTCATACTTTAGGAAAGAAAGCTTGTAAATTTTATAAGAGGATTTCTTCTTGTAAAATTTTTAAAAAATTATTTTTCCTTTCCTTTTAATTGTGGCCGACCACCTTGCTTGGTGCCCAAGCAAGGGCCGGCCAATAGGATTAAACCAAATTCAATCCTAAACTAAATAGGATTGATCTCAACCATTGATTGATGATTGATTCAATCAAGAGGAAAGAAAAGGAAAAATAAAAAGGAAAAAGGAAAAACTCTAGGATGATTTTATTTTTTGTAAAAGGTTTTTCCTTATTTGCCTTGGGCAAGTAATATAAAAGAATGGGTGAGGGGGCTTCATGAGACACAACTCTTATTCTTTTGCTTGGGTGATCTCTTTGTGTGGCCGGCCCTCTCCCTTCTTCCTCTCCCTTTGCTCTCTTCTCCTTGGTGGTGGTGGTGGCCGGATTTTAGAAGAAGAAGGAGGAAGCTTTTGGGTGGTGTTCATCTTGGAGGATCGTCGCCCACACGACGTCCAAGGCGAGGCGAGGAATATGGCAGAAGATCTCAAGGTCATTAGCTTACAAAGAGAAGGTATAACTAGTATTTTTCTTCCGCATCATACTAGTTATTTTTCTTTGTATGAATTCTAAATACAAGAGGCAATTAGATCTAATTTATCGAATTTATTTTTCGATTTTGTGTTTTTTTCTTTTTCAAATTTGTGATTCGATTGTTCCTTTTGGTTAACCTAGAGTTATTTAAGGAAATAAATATTAGCTTTCCTTAAAAGGCTTTGCCTAGGTGGTGGTGGTTGCTCCCATATCCAAGAAGGCCATGTGCCTCGCCATGCAGTCTTGGAAGCCAATTTTGGAAATTAATATTTATGGAATTAATAACCTAGGTAGATTTGAATCAATAGTGTTAAGTTCCACTTGCGATTCAAATCTAAACCATTAAGAACAGATAAGTTAAATTTGGAATCAATGATGTTAAGTTCAGTCTGTGATTCCTTATTTAACTTCTAAAGAACACAATATGTTATTTAAGGAAAGGTTCAACACTTGTACAAAAATTTTTGTACAGTGAAACCGGTACATTTTCCTAGGTTTAACCAACAGTTGTTGCCGCCTAGATTGTATCAGATGATGTCCTATAGATCTTTTCACTAAGGCCCTTAGGGCAAGAGCTTTTGATGGGCATGTTGAAGGGTTGGGAATCAGATGTAAGGCAGCAGATATGACAGCATAGTCTTTTAGTATAAGTGGGAGATTGTTGGAGTGTCTACATTTATAAGAATCACATTGGTCAAATGTCTACATTTATATATACCAAATGTAGATGTTCAATTAATTTATATAATAGATAACATAGTGTGTGGTGTCACACACAGAAGATCATGTTATCGGTTCCTTATAAATTATAAACAGTAGCTCACGACCAAGATGGAAAGGAACAAACTGTCGTAGTGTAATTAGGTATTAGTTTATCTTGACTAATAAATTACACTAGTACACTCTAAGTGTATTGAGTAGGACCATTTTAGGTAAGTTCTTTTTATACTGATTTGATAAAAGAACTAGACCTTAGTTATTATGGAAGTATGTGCTCTTAATCCTAATATAATAACAAACACATATATTTAGTATTTATTTCTTTAACTTATCAATGGGTGAGATTTAGCTCGATAAATCAATAAGCCCGATAAGTTGGAAAATGATATCACTTATAGTGTGTGTTGTTGATTATAGAAGGAAACTGTGTCATAGTGATCTAGGTTGATAATGTCCCTAAGAGGAGCTCATAAAGATTGTCATGATAAACCCTGCAGGTGGACTTAGTCCGACATGACGATAAGGTTGAGTGGTACTACTCTTGGACTAAGATATTAATTAAATGAGTTGTCAGTAACTCACTTAATTAGTGGGCATTCGACATCTTAAACACAGGGAGACTAACACACTCATATTAAGAAGGAGCCCAAAAAAAAAATGTAATTTGGGATTGGTGTGGTAGTTCAATAATAGTTCTTTAGTGGAATGAATTATTATTGATGAAATTAAGCTATGTGTTCGAGGCGAACACGGGATGCTTAATTTCATCGGGAGACCAAAACCAATTCCTCCTCTCGGTCCCTATCGTAGCCTCTTGTATATAGATATTTATACCCACCGCATACCCACCTTCTTACCCACTCTTTGGTAGCCGGCCAAGCTAGCTTGGAACCCAAGCTAGGGTCGGCCAAGACCCAAAGGTTGAGCCAAGTTGGTGGCCGGCCAATGCTTGGAGTCCAAGCATGATGTGGCCGGCCACATCATATTAAAAAGGATTTTATTTATAAATTTTTTTCTTATGTGGATTCCATGGTTTTAAAAGAGAGTTTAAAATTTAAATCTTTCCTTTTATAGCTTTCTACAAAAGTTTAAGAAAAGATTTGAAATCTTTCCTTATTTGTAGATTAAAAGGTGGATTTTAAATTTTAAGAAAACTTTCCTTTTTAACCATGTTCATGATTTAAAAGAGAGTGTAAAAAATTAAATATTCTCTTTTATAAGTTTCTACAAAAGATTAAGAAAAGATTTGCTATCTTTCCTTATTTGTAGATTGAAAGAGATTTTAATTTTTAGAGATAACTTTCTTTTTATCCACATGTTTAAAAGAAAGTTTTAATTTATAAAATTTCCTTTTTATAATCCACCATGAAGGGAAAAATTATTGAAGAAATTTTTTATAAAATTTCCGGAAACAAATTAGGAAGTTTTAATTCTTGTGTAAATTAAGATTTCCTTGATTTGGGGATTGTAGGTGTCCGACCATGGATATTAAGAAAAGAAAATTATTTTTAATTAAATAATTTTTTCTTTTTCATGACAATGGAATTAAGGAAGTTTTTATTAAAATTTCCTTATTTGCCAAGACCAAGGAATATAAAAGAGGGGGTAGAAGTGCCTTCATGGCTAACAACTCTATTCTTTTCTTCCTCTCTTTTTCTCCTTGGTGTGGCCGGCCCTTAGAGGTTCTCCCTCTCCTCTTCTCTTCTTCTCTAGTGGCCGGTTTTATCCCCTCTTGGAGCTCTTGATGATGGCCGGTTCAAGCTAGGAGAAGAAGGAGAGAAAGGAGATTTTGTTTCTTGCATCCCTTGGAGCTTGGTGGTGGTGGCCGGACCTCTACTTCTCATGGAGAATTCTTGGTGGCCGAATCTAGCTTGGAGAAGAAGGAGCTTGGTGGTTCTCGTCTCAGAAGATCGTTGCCCACACAACGTCCGAGATAAGAAGAGGAATACGGTAGAAGATCAAGAGGTTATTTTACTTACAAAGAAAGGTATAACTAGTAATTATTTTCCGCATCATACTAGTTTTCTTTGTATAGTTATTTATGGAAATACCAAACATAAGAGGCATATGATTCTAGAGTTTTCAAAATAGTTTTTTTTGAGTTTGTGTTTTCTTCTTTTTCGAATTTGTGATTCGATTGTTCCTTTTGGTTAACCTAGAGTTATTTAAGGAAATGAATATTAGCTTTCCTTAAAAGGCTTTGCCTAGGCGGTGGTGGTTGCTCCCATATCCAAGAAGGTCATGTGTCTCGCCATGCAGTCCTGGAAGCTAATTTTGGAAATTAATATTTATTGAATTAATAACTTAGATAGATTTGAATCAATAGTGTTAAGTTCCGCTTGCGATTCAAATCTAAACCATTAAGAACAGATAAGTTAAATTTGGAATCAATGATGTTAAGTTCCGTCTGCGATTCCTAATTTAACTTCTAAAGAACACAATAGGTTATTTAAGGAAAGGTTCGACACTTATACAAAAATTTTGTAAAGTGGAACTGGTACGATTTTCTTAGGACTAACCAACAATTGGTATCAGAGCTAGAGTTTGCCTCTGTGTGTTTGGTTTTCAAATAGGTTATGCACATGTCATACATAATTTAGGCACATGTCTTCAATTGGCCTAGGGTTTGTTCCTTTCCGGAACATGACCTCACTGTCACTCCTCTCCAGTTGCTTACTTCAACCTATTTGCCAAACATTGGTCCTCCAAACCTGTTTGGATTTTTCTGCTTAGCATGAGATTGACTCACCAAGACTTCCTCTGGACCTTCAACCCTACAGACCTATCGAGCTTCTCTGCCAAGTGTCGACCACCCACTTGGGCTTCCTGCATGATTTCCATGATCTGCTAAGAATTTTCCTTCCTAGCTACAACTAGAGCTTTCATAGCTGATTAAGTAAACAGTATACACATTTAGTTAACTTGTTAGACCATAATAAGACTTAAGTTGAACCTTTGACAACATCAAAACTCAGGTTCGATTCTGGTGCACCTTGTACCAATAATCTTCCCTTTTTTGATGTTTGGCAACTAAGGTTCACAGTTAAGTTAGTAGCATATAAAAAGATAACTAAACAAGCATTTTCTAACTTCACTCTTCTCCTGAGTTTAATAACTCTCTCTGAATTCACTATCTCTCCCTCTTTGATACACATCAAAAATAGGGGAAATATAATTAATAAGTTTTAAAAATTGAGTTTAGAGAAAAATAACTTAAAAATTTTGAAAATTTCCTAAAAGACATGGTGGTTTTAAAATCTTTATAAGATTGCTAATGTATAATTTTTGAAAATAAATTCGAACCATTCCAATATGTAAGATTTAAACAGATGGTTTGAAAATAGTGATTGGTTTTAAAATTTTTAACAAGAATACTAATGTTAGATTTTTAAAATCTAAATATTTTAAAATGATAGAAAATTATTGTAAGGATACATTCTAAAAATTTGTAAAATTTTGAAAATTATGAAAAAAATTTAGTTTAATAGATAAATATATGAAAAAAATAAATTTTGAGAAAATAAATTTTAAAAATATTTGATAATTTAGAAAAGATAGATTAAAGATAAACTTGAAAATTTTGTAAAGATTGAAAAGTATCTTGAAAAATTGGTAACTAAAGTACAAATTATTAATGATAGATCGACCTTATAGTTATCGTTGACAATGAATTTATGTTATTAGTGGACTGAACCAGGTGTTCGATCGACTGATTGGATATATTTAACGTTTTGCAAAATTTACGCTAGGTTAGGTCGACCGAATCGAGGGTTCGGTCGACTGAACTTTTTTAAAATAAGTTTCAAATTAAATTTGTTTAAGATTAAGGTATTTGAAAGTAATTATGTTCATTAAGTAATTAGTAATTTTAAGTTTTAAGTTATACTTTAATTTGAATTTTTAATTAAGTTTAGTTTTAATCTAATTAAGTTTAGTATAATTAATTAAGTTTAGTATAAATTTTAATTAAGTTTAGTTTTAATTTAATTTAAGTTTAGTTTTAATTTAATTTCAGTTAAGTTAATTTAATTTAAGTTTAGTTTTAATTTAATTAAGTTTAGTTTTAATTTATTTTTAATTTAAGTTTAGCTTTAATTTAAGTTTAGTTTAAATTTAAGTTTAATTTAATTATGTTTAGTTTAATTTAATTTAATTTAAGTTTAGTTTTAATTTAAGTTTAATTTTAATTTAATTAAGTTTAGTTTAATTTAATTTAAGTTTTGTTTTAATTTAATTAAGTTTAATTTTAATTTAGCTTTAATTTAATTTAAGTTTAGTTTTAATTTAATTTAATTTTCTCAGAATTAATGTTGATTAAACTCAAAAATTAAAGTATTAATTAATTTTGGTTAATTTTGAATAAATGTTTTAATTGATTAAGTTAAAAAAATTTATCAAAAAGGTTGTTTAGCTTCCTAAGGATAAGTTTTCAGTTAGTGACGAGGCATATGACCTTTTTGTATATCAACGGTGGATAACTTTCTGAATACTTTCCAAAATAGTCCTGCCCAAAGAATTTAATACTAGATTTTGGTCTAACTAGCCCATGTTTGACTGGGGTAGCTTCAGTCAGATCCACTAAGTCTAGTGCACCAGGTAGAATATACAAGATTCAACCTAAACATGCTTTCGACAAAGCTCCATTGACGTACTATCATCTCAATCCATTATGATGCTATGTTATTAGAGTTTAGTAAACTTTTTTAACTAACCGTTCTAAACTAAGCAGAAAAGTAAACCTAATTCTAAGCATGTATAGTTGATTAATCAAGTTGGTTGAACAATTTTTCTATTTGTTCTCTTTGAGTTACAGCTTAGATATGGTCTATCTAAGTAGTGAGTTTGACTCTTAGGGATCAAATATTTGTTTGGTTTGATTGTTTTGGTTAAGCATTTTTTAGGAACTTGGACTTGATTTCTAACATTTTAACTAATTAAATGTTGGATCCCGTAGTTGTTTTGATGTGATCAACCAAGTTTATGTTATGTCATGTTTGTCTGATCCATGTGTCTAAGTGTGCAGGAGCGCAGGAAGTCGAGCGAAAGACGCAGCTAGCGAGAAGGATGACACAGGAAGGGAGCCGACGAGCTCGGTGCGTCCGAAGGACGAGATAGCTGCGGAAGAGTACACCGGTGAGCGTGAAGAACATGTGCGGCGTTCTAGGGACGTAAAACCGGGACGGAAGACTGCTCGAGGAGAAGGCCGAGAATTGAGTTCGGGTGAGCCCTATTCCAGTTGGTCGAAATCACCCAAGCAAACCGAACCAGAGCAAGTCAACCGGGAGTTGACTTGACAAGTGTTCGGTCGACCGAACGCCAAGATCGGTCGACCGAACTCCTATCAACAGAAGGCAGCCGTTGGTGACACATTAGCAGACACGTCAGCAACCAGCTGTTGGATGATTGGTCGACCGGATCCTCTGATCGGTCGACCGAATCCTCTAATCGGTCGACCGAACCGGAGATAAACCCAAGACTCAGTCAAGCATTCTGATCGAGCCAGCTCAGGGAAAGATCGTTGGCTGATCGGTCGGCCGAACAATGGGATCGGTCGATCGAATGCAGGCTCGATCCTCACAGTCTGCATTTGGACGGAAGGCTGGCCAAGTACGCAAGTTCGGTCGACCGAACCTGGGGATCGGTCGACCAATCCCTCTCGAAGTCAAAACCTGATCCCGAAGATCAGGTGATCTGATAAGCTCTGGAACCCCTATATAAAGGGGTCTCGAATAGTAACGAAAGTACAACTCTGTACTTTGATTTCTTAGCAACTTCTGTGCTTTTCAATTGTGTAAAAGGCTTTTCCGCCTTCAGAGAAGGAGACTCTACTAGTGCGCCTATTCAACCGCCTTGGATTAACAACCCTCTTGGTTGTAACCAAGTAAAAACCGCTGAGTCGTCTCTTTTCTTTTCTGTTATTTATTTTATTATTCCTGTTGCTTTATCTTAGAGTTGACATTTTGAGGAGGGTATACTTTTTGTGTTACAGGCAATTCACCCCTCTCTTGCCGGTCCCGCTGCACCAACAAGTGGTATCAAAGCTCAGCAGCCTCGGTAAGACTAACCGCCGTCTGAAGCACAAAGATCAAGACAATGGTCGGCGCGAACATTCATCCCCCGAAGTTCGATGGAGATTTCGCTACATGGAAGCGAAAAATGGAGGTATTTTTTAAAATTGAATTTGATATACTCTTAATAATGAAATATGGATATGAAGCGCCAAGAGACAAAGAAGAGTACAACTGGACGAAGAAGGAGCAGGCCGATTTCGTGGCCAACGGAAAGACTGAGTTCCACCTGCTCAACGTTCTGCCACCTCAGGAGGTAAGTCGGATCGGAAGATACGACTCCGCGAAAGACCTCTGGGAAAAATTCCTGGAGCTTAACGAAGGTACCTCCGAAGCGAAGCTTGCAAAGCGTGACATCCTCTGGATACAACTAACAAACCTCCAAATGAACAATGGCGAGAAAGTAGCGCAACTTCAAGAAAGGATTAAGGAGCTAATAACTCAACTAAGCAACCTTGGAGAAGAAGTAACGAACCGAGACTCGATTCGGTACGCACTCAACGTCTTCCCTAGAACTCCAGAATGGGCGTCCTTAGTAGATGCATACTACATCTCTAAGGACTTCGAGGTAAGTACTTTAGAAAATTTGTTTTCTACTTTTGAACTTCACGAATCTCGAGTTGTAGAGCCCAATGGAGTAGAGAAGACTAGTCAAAACATTGCCTTAAAGTCAAGAATAAATGGTTCTGACTCCGAAGCCTCGATCGACGAATCCGAAGTGGCTCTATTGGTAAGACGTTTCAATAAATTTTTAATACTAATAAATTTAAATCACAATCGAGGAAACATCAACGCAACAAAAGGACGGTCCTAAACTACAACGAGAAGGAAGTCGAGCGGAAGACGCAGCTAGCGAGAAGGACGACACGGGAAGGGAGCCGACGGGCTCGGTGCGTCTGAAGGACGAGATAGATACGAAAGAGTACGCCGGTGGGCGTGAAGAACGTGCACGGCAATCGAGGGACGTAAAGCCGGGACGGAAGACTGCTCGAGGAGAAGGCCGGGAATTGGGTTCGGGTGAGCCCTATTCCGGTTGGCCGAAATCACCCAAGCAAACCTAACTAGAGCAAGTCAATCGGGAGTTGACTTGACAAGTGTTCGGTCGACCGAACGCCATGATCGGTCGACCGAACCCCTATCAACAGAAGGCAGCCATTGGTGACACATTAGCAGACACGTCAGTAACCAGCTGTTGGCTGATCGATCGACCAGATCCTCTGATCGATCGACCAAACCGGAGATAAACCCAAGACTCAGTCAAGCATTCTGATCGGGCCAGCTCAGGGAAAGACCGTTGGCTGATCGGTCGACCGAACAATGAGATCGGTTGACTGAACACAGGCTCGATCCACACAGTCTACATCTGGATGGAAGGATGACCAAGTACGCAGGTTCGGTCGACCGAACCTGGGGATCGATCAATCGATCCCTCTCGAAGTCAAAACCTGATCCCGAAGATCAGGTGATCTGATAAGCTCTGGAACCCCTATATAAAGGGGCCTCGAACAACAACGAATGTACAACTCTGTACTTTGATTTCTTAGCAACTTCTGTGCTTTCCAATTGTGTAAAAGGCTTTTCCGCCTTTAGAGAATGAGACTCTACTAGTGCGCCTATTCAACCGCCGTGGATTAACAACCCTCTTGGTTGTAACCAAGTCAAAACCGCTTAGTCGTCTCTTTTCTTTTCTGTTATTTATTTTATTATTCCTGTTGCTTTATCTTAGAGTTGAAAGTTTAAGGAGGGTATACTTTTTGTATTACAAGCAATTTACCCTCCTCTTGCCGGTCCCGCTGCACCAACATTAAAGACAAATATGGTTTGCTGGTCTTATTTGGATTATAATCAAGTCCCGATTTGTTGTACACAGCTCATTGCGACCAAAGTACCATATTTAGACACTTGGATCCCAGTTTAAACTTTTCCAACATTTTCCTGAGTCGCTCAACTTGACCTTTCAAGTTGAAATTTTCTTCCTCGTGTTTTACAACTTGAGTTGAAGTTCCAACTTGAACTTGGTTAGTCGAGTTACTCAAGTTAACTTGCTCCTTAAGGTGATCTATTTCCTTAAGTAGTAAGTTATCTTATTTTTCAGATTTTGATAATTTTTTAAACAAGCATTTAACTAATTTAAGTAAGTTTGACTTGGAATAAAAAGTTACCATATTGGGACCTTTGAAAATGAATATGGATCGGTTGCTTCTCTCGGACTCTGTGTCGGTCTTGGACTCGTACTCTTCCTCAGACTCGGAATTTTCATTTCTTGCCATAAAAGCAAGATGGCTCGAGTGATTCGGCTCTTCAGCATTGGACTCCTCGGAGGATGACTCGTCCCACGTTGTTTGGAGGGCTTTCTGTATGATCGAAAAGAATTTAGATATCTTCACAATGACATGATATTGTCCACTTTGGGCCTAAGTCCTCATGGTTTTGCTCTACCCAAAAGGCACCATTCCAATGGAGATATCTTTTCTCTTATAAACTCATGATCTTTCCCATGTGTTTTCAATGTGGGACTATGTTTGCAACCTTACAACCCCAACAATCCCCCCCTCAAACAAAGGACCACAGGCTTCCTATGTCCGATCCTCGACCCACCATGTCTTCCTGTGCCTTGGTCCACCCGACCTATTAGGACTTTCTTACCTAGCCCATGATCTTTCTCATGTGTTTTCAATGTGGGACTATATTTGCAACCTTACAACCCCAACAATCCCCCCCTCAAACGAAGGACCACAAGCTTCCTATGTCCGATCCTCGACCCACCATGTCTTCCTGCGCCTTGGTCCACCCGACCTATTAGGACTTCCTTGCCTAGCTGCAACTAGGACTTCCTGCATGGTGTCTGGTCATCTTGATCCGAACATAGAAGCCCTCACTTTCTTTGTTCAAGGTCAATATTGTACCCACATAGCTCAATCAGACCATAGCTCTTATGCACAGTTGGCAGTTAAACCTTCTTGCATTCCGGGCTCTGATACCAATGGTAGGATTGAAAAGAATTTAGATATCTCCACAATGGCATGATATTGTCCACTTTGGGCCTAAGGCCTCATAGTTTTGCTCTTGAGCTCTACCCAAAAGGCCTCATTCTAATGGAGATATATGTTCTCTTATAAACCCATGATCTTTCCCATGTATTTTCAATGTGGGACTATGTTTGCAACCTTACAACCCCAATACTTTCTTCCTTCTAGTTGATTTTGGTTTTTCCTCCTTCCGATTAGGGCATTCGTTTTTGAAATGCCCCTTCTTGTTTCATTCATAACAAATCATTTCTAATTTGTTTTGCATCTGGTTGATTAGTGCTTTCTTGGTGCTCCTTTTGAACTTCTTTCTTGTTAGTTGTTTTCAGACTATGTTGACCAACTCTTCTTCATTGGTTGAGTTTGAGTCAGACTCACTTTCTAGTTCATTATTGATTCTGGTCTTGATTTCTTTGCTTGATCTTGCATACAAAGCAATACCTTTCTTGGCTTGACTCAAGTTAGACTGTTCGTGTAATTCTAATTCATAAAAATGTTCGTCTAATTTAAGAATTGAAAGATCCCTTGAAACTTTGTATGCACATACTATTGATGCCCACAAAGAGTTTCTCAGAAAGGCGTTTAGTGTCTACATTATTATGTTACAATTCTCTAGGTTGTGTCTGACCAGATGTACACCGTTGAGAATATCTTTTAGTCGAGCATGTAGTTACGTGATCGTCTCTCCGAAAAGCATTTGAATATTAAATAAATTATTTAATAGTAAATCTCTCTTATTTATCTTAGATTCATTGGTTCCTTCGTGTAGCTTTACCAGATGGTCCCATAGTTCTTTTGCATTTTCGTACGGCTCGACTCGTTTAGTTCTTCCATGGTTAGCCCGCATTGGATGGTATTGATTGCCTAATAATTTAGTTGCACCTTCTTGATCATCGGAGGAGTCCAGTCTTCTGGTTTTATGGGCTTTCCATATATTATTGGAGGAGTGTATACTTTGAGTATGGTGAACCAAAGCTCGATGTGAACTTAAGGTAACACTCCATTCTATTCTTCTAGTAGCTAAAATTCTCCCCTTTGAATAATGGAGAGTGGATGGTACTATACCCTTCTTTGTAGGAGTTCGACATCCTTGCTATCAAAGAATAAAAACAGAAAAAATTTCTAAGACTCTCGTCTTGGGATTAGTAGTGCGAGATAAAGAATTAAGTAAAAAAATAAAGGAAAAAAAAAGTTTTTTAAAAAAAAATGCTCAAAAAATGATTAAGTAATTTCAGAGCTACAAGGCTCTGATACCAATTAAAGGATTGAAAGATGTGATGGGGGTGGGAGGTGAATATCGCACGTTAAAGACTTTATCTTTTGAAGCGTTGAAACAAGAGTAGTGCAGGGAAAACTAAAGAACACGTTTTGATTATTTAGTTCGGAGCCTAGGTTGACTCCAACTTCAAGATCCGCGATCCTTGATCGCACAGTTGGGTAATCCACTAAAACTTTTCTTTCTGAAATCTTCAGAAGAAGCAATGCGTACAATATGAAGAATATAAGATAGTAACACACTACTATATTTTGGAAATTATAACAATGCAAGCTTAAACAAAAGTTATACCGACACTAGGTAGAAGATGAAGCTCGGTAGGCACTTCTAGATAGAGCAGCTTGCTTGTGAAGATGAAGCGCAGAGTAGCAGAATGAACAGGAGCTTTGCATGATGTTGACTTCAAAAAAATGGATTCCTTGCCTCGGACCTTGAGCTCTGCTTATATAAGCCTTAATCAGTCGACTGAACCCTGTGTTTTCCTTCCTTGCTCAGATCTGATGTTCGCATATTTATGAGCTTTAATGGTTTGGTCGACCGAACACAGGGATCGATCGACTGAACAGTCAACTTTCCTTGTTCGTTGAGATTTGCACTTAATGCACCATTAATAAGGTGATCATTCGGTCAGCCGATCCCCGTGTTCGGTCGACCGATCCGCCTGACTTCCTTCTTTGCTTCGGTTTGATCTAATCTGCACTAAGTGTCATATCATCAAGGTTCGGTCGATCGATCTGCTGGTTCGATCGACCAATCAGGCTTTAATTGGACTCTACTTTGTTTTTCTCTGATCTAATATCTGGTCTAAGTCAATCTGGTTCGGTCTACCGATCCCCAGGTTCGATTGATTGATCATGTCAGCTCCTGCAAAACATAGTTAAACAATATATATCCCTGAAAAATAAAGGTTAGCACAGTTATATGATGCATGAGTAATATTTGACAATAATACTGTCTTGATCTTAACTTGAAAATCTTCCCAGTTTCTTCAGTTAGATCAACGACCTAGAGTTTATTCCTTTCCGGAACACGACCCTACTGTCGTTCCTCTCCATTTGCTTACCTCAAACTACCTATCAAACACTAGTCCTTAATGTGCATAGATTATATATAATATTTTGTACTGTTTAGTGTGCATCCTTCTTGTATTCGTTACCTATGATCTATATTTTTGCACCCTTTATCATGTTGATTTCAGCATAATTACTATCTTACGTCCAGAGATCTGCTCGGTGCTTGTTTTAACTTTTAGGAGTAGTTTAGAGCGGAAAAGAATGCTAAAGACATAAATGAAGATTAATTGAAGCAAGGAATAGAGTGAGCAACTCATCTCAGAGGAAAATTAGACGTGACCATGCTTTAATTCATGGCCAAGGACCAAGAAAAGACACTGGCTATGCCAAATAACACGACCAAGAAGTGGACTCAGCACAAATGAAGACTAGGTGAAGCAAAGCAGAGCTGCTCTGCTTTGGCCGTGCCAAATGACCCTAGTGAGTGAAGGTAGGTTGTGGAAGTTCTAGTGAGTGAAGCCGGACCCTAGTGAGTGAAGCTAAGTGGTGGAAGTCCTGGTGAATGAAGCTAGGACCTAGTAAGGGAAGCTAGGTGGTGGAAGTCCTGGTGAGTGAAGCCGGGCCATAGTGAGTAAAGCTAGGTGGAGAAAATCCTGATAAGTGAAGCCAGACAATGGAAGTCCTAGTGAGTGAAGCTAGGCAACCCTAGGGAGAGATAACCCTAAGTTATATGTGACCAACTAGTTTCCAGTCAACCGCGTGCGGTCGACCATACCAGCAAATCTTGAATTCTGTTAACACTGTTTTACCTTACCATTTTATCTATTGTGCTAACTCAGTGTTACAGGGAAGTTCAACTAGGTTGACGGGCCAACCAGATAGCTGGCATGAAGTACAGATTGGTCGATGGGCTGATCGGATATTTGGCAAAAGATAAGTAAAGGTAAGTTACTGGAGGAGAGTGACTGTGAGGATGCGTTCCAGTTGAGGGACAGTAGACGTCGGTCCAGTTTAGGTCCATTTGGGATCCTTAAGCTGAGACCTTGACTAGTTCCTGGTCTTGGGAGAACGGGAACTAATTACTCTTTTTATTATTTGTCTATGTTTGTGTTAACACTTGTCTTGTAGTTTATTTGGACTAACACTTGTTTACAGAGCAAGAAAGCAAGCAAGAAAGCAAATCTGCCTTTGGATGAACAGTACCTAATGGCGCCTTCCATGGCTATGGAAGGCGCCTTCCGCTGGATAAATCTTGGCCGAAGTCTTGGATAAGCACCGTAGTGATCAGGATTGATTTTGCCTCATTGGAGGCACACTCCATACTTATGGAAGGCGCCCTTCAAGCCTTTTATAAGGCAGTCTCGAGTGTGCATTGAAACATCAACTACATACGAGCTACTGCGTGCACATTTGAACCTCCGACTGCTCCTGGTTCCTACTGCGACTCTACTGCGAAGCTGCTGAGCCAGATGACTACTCCGAGGAGTTTTGATCACGCTCGGTAGATAGAAATCAACACAAAGCGCTGTCATTTCTATTATTGAAGTGTTGGTAAAAAAAAATTTTGTACTTAATTACTATAAAAGGACAAGTGCAGGGTGTTGCACTTGGCCTAACTTTTCTTATACTTGATTCTCTCTCCGGGGGTACCGGAAGAGATTTTTAGTGGATTACCCATCGATAGATCCGCTGGACCTGGTCCTTGGAGTAAGAGTCACCGAAGGCTCCGAACCAAGTAAAAACCGCTTGTGTTCTTCTCGTATTTTCTTATCTTCAAACTTCTTACTTTACGTTGCGTACTCGTGTTTTTAAAATCGGAAAGAAGAGTTTTAGAAAATCACGTGATTCACCCCCCTCTCTCACATGTATTACGATCCAACACTTCTAACTTTTGATGATTGTGTACTCATACTCTGGGGACCCCACCAATCTCTCATAATAATTCGATTTGTTTGCTTTTAGATGCTCTAATTTTGTCAAGTGATTCTCTAATTTCTTTCTTAATGTCATCTGGAACACTAACACAAGGTGCAACCCCTTTATGAGTTTGAGCTAAATGTTCTATTGGGACCTTGACGCCGCTAGGGGGGTGAATAGCATCTCACCAAAACATCGCTTTCTACAATGGTTAGTACGCACAGCGGTATACAAAAACAAATTCTAACAATAGAAAGCAAATCTAACACGTTGATTTAACGTGGTTTGGAGATAAAGCTCATACTCCACGGTTGTCCGTAAGGTGGACGATCCCGATCCGTCGATGGATGACTCCCAGGAGAACTTTCGGCTAGCTCGCGTAGCTCATTGTGAGTGGAGAAATCTCGCCACAACCTCGTACAAGCATGTTAGATCACTTGGGCACTTGGAGACTCTAATTAGGGTTAACCACCACTAATTTCGTCAACCTTGGCCAAGCATCCCTAGTACTATTAAATAGAATTCGGGAGGAAAATACCTACTATTTTCCCCACCACCAGTCGATTGGTACAACCACCAGTCAACTGGTTCTAAGTGAAATTCGACCGTTACAAGTCAACGATCGGCTACCAGTCGACTGATGAAAACACCAGTCGACTGCTACAGTAACACTACAGTGTTGTTACAGTAAAACCTTAATCCTAGGATTTAATCCCCAAGTACATTCACTCAGCACTCGTTCTCACCCGACCAACCTAGACCTAACCTTCTACCCTCCTCCATCAGCCCTGCGTCCCTCGGATGCCTCCCCATCCTTCACGTCTTGTCTTCTGGAGTTTCCATCGACCTTGTTATTGTTGTCGGGTCTTCCTTTGCCAAGAGGCCGCACCTCCGGGACTTTATCCATTGCCAAGTCACACTTAGACTTACGTTGCCAAGACTACATGCTTGGACTTACACTGCTAAGACTTATCCTTGGACTTTCCTCTTTTGCCAAGATCACACTTAGACTTTCCTTGTTGTACATGTATCCTGCACACTCACAATGCATATCAAATACAATAATAAACCTAACTTAAATTTTTGCTCAAACATCAAAATCTAGGGTCACTAGATTGCTCCAACATGTTCTTTCAAGAGAGTAATTCCTCCATTCGATATATGATGACAAAATTTGCACCGAACAGATTCCCCCCCCCCCCCCCCTCTCATTTTGATAACAATATTTCCAACCAATATCTTTTTTATCCTTTTTTGACAAATTCATAGACATTGCAAATTCTAACTAGACAATTAAAATCCTAGAAAAACAAAAGAAAAAAATTAGAACAAATAATTAATTAATTAGAAATAAATCTACAAAAAAAATTGGAATCAATCCAGGGCATCTGGATCGATCATTGGATTGATCCAAGGAATCTGGATCGATCTTGTCATCGATCCAGATGCCCTGGATCGATTGAATGATCGATTCAGATCCTTTCTATTCGAACAGAAAGGATCTTAATCGATCACTCGATCGATCCAGATGTCCGACTTTTGGAAATAGCAAAATCTCTTTTGCTCCTTCGAGAAACAAAAAACGAAAAGTAAAAACTAAACAAAGAAAATGAAAGGAAGGAGAAAAACTGACCTCCAATCGTTGTCCCTCGCAGGCGTTCACAAGTCATCGCTCGCCGCTCGCCGCTCACCACTCACAAGTTGTCGCTCGCCGCTCGCCGATCACCCGTTCCTAGTCGCTTGTCGCCTGTCGCCTCTGCCCTACCTTCTCGACGGTTACGATTCCACTTGCCTTTGCCTCCTCGTCTTTGCCCTAGCTATTTTGTAAGCAATTTACAATGATAGCACTCGCTATGGGCCGCTAGGTCACGATAGCGCACGCTATGTGCGCTATCGACGTTTTTGTCCCGAATAATGTGGGCTATTCGGGACAATCACTAATCAGTGAATGCTCCACAGCATTCGTTAATCGTAGGACGCGATAGCCCTATTCGCCGCTATTGAAAACCTACTTTTCACTACTACTCTTAAATTACAAACCTCACCTTAAAATAATTCAAACTTTTTATTTAACTTTTTTATTTTACAAACCTCTCACGTAAATTTTACATTGGAAATGCCTAAGAACCCTTTCGTTAATGTAGATATTACATTGGAAATGCCTAACAACCCTTATCATTAATTATGACATGTAGATAAGATCATCACATCATAACAATTTACAATATTCTATATTTAATTATTTGAGTGCATTGACACCTCATACAATATTGTCATTATGCAATCCTTGTTGATCAGCAGCGGCAGTAGAAGTAATGTTTGCAGCAATGTTATTAGAAGAGGGTTTGCATTCATGCAGCATAAAATTGCATGCAGCAACAGCCTCAGCCACAGTGAGGAAGATCCATTGCTGCCCAATACTTTGCAGCAGTTTGGCCTTCTCCAGCTTCCTCATCACCTCACTTCCAGGGTTTGCAAGCACCAGCTGCATATAGATAAATTCGATAATAAATCAACCATCTGCAATGGTTTTAGCTAGGATGGAAGAATATATAACTAACTATGGTTAATTACGTACCTGAAGCTCTCTTCTTTCCAAGTTCTTCTTCAGCTCCTCCAGCAGCTCAATTCCACCTGTGTCAATACTTCCAACAGCTGCCAAAATATATATAGGGAACAAATAAGTTTTAAAGGTTATTCTTTTGTTTAGAAGAAAATTGAAGGGTACTTAATTAGAAAACTCACCACCCAAGTCTAATATCACATAGTGTAAGCTTGTCTCTCCATTACATTTTAGCTTCTCCTCTTCTTCATCGATCCACCTTGATATCCTAAGTGATCATTATATTTTCAAATTTATATAACAATATCGATGAAGAGGAGCTTTGACACAACGGTAAAATTACTACTACTTTGAGTAGTAATTACCTTTCTCTCAAGTAGCTTGCATTAGCAAAGTACATTGGAGCATCCACTCGAAGTATGAGCACACCAGGCACACCTTGAGCCATGGAGTATTGATCCATGCGCCGATAGGTCGATGAGTTAGGAAGGTTGCCTAGCGATGTCGTCCTTGGCCTCGCGACGAATAAGAGAACCCTAAGAAGGGAAATCACAACCTACATACAATTTGAATTAGTGAATCGGGGCGCTCGGGTGGGCATTCGGGCACCCGATCGTCCAAGAGTATGCAGGGTAAGGAGGTACAAACTATTGTAATGACTAAGTAAGGATATATACTTACTGCAAGGACTAATCCGATCTCAACGCTCCCAAAGACGACGCCAAAGTAAGCGGCCATGCAGACGCAGAAGTCGACCTTGTCCACCTGCCACAGGTGAATGGCTGCCTCGTAGTTGATAAGGCCGACCATGGCGGCGACGATGATGGCGGAGAGGATGACCAAAGGAGTGTAATGAAACAAGGGCGTCAAGAACAGCAAAGTGACCATCACTGCCGCCGCCATCACCACGTTTGACACCGCAGTTTGGCAGCCGGCATTGTAGTTCACCGCCGACCTTGAGAACGGCCCGGTCGTTAGATAGCACGAGGTCAGAGATCCAACGACGTTCATCGCCCCGAACGCGACCATCTCTTTGTTGCCGTCGATGTGATAGTTCTTGAACATGGCGAAACTCCTTCCGACGGCCGTCCCTTCCTGCAGAATCAGTGAATCTTAATCGTTCATTCTGCCGCACGCGATTTATAATCAAGACGAAATTAGCGAGAAATGATCGAGCACCGCGAGGGCGATGATGCCAGTGACGATGCCTGTCTTCAGAGCAACAGCCGTATGTGGCCCCGTGAACACTAAATCGCTCAGTGAAGGTGGATTTATGCCCTTCTTCAGATACCCAATCTACATATATACATATATTCGATCGAAATGAACAAAAAATTAAAAGAATAATTAAGTGAAAGAAAGAAAGAAAGAAAGAAAGAAAGAAAGAAAGAAGACTCACAACTTGTACGCCATGGTTTTCTGCATGAGTGAGATAGACGAGAAGGCTTCCAAGGATTACTGAAAGCAATGGCGCCGCCGCTGATATCCAAAAGAATTTTGGCCCCTTTTTGCTCTGTTTTCGAGTATAAAGTTCAATTATTAATTATTTTCTCGAGACAAAAAAGGAAAAAGATTAGCTAGGGAATAATTAATAGTTAATTATTTAATTCAAAGAATAGGAATGCTCACAAGACAACGTGTGAGGAGGAGGAAGAAGAGGAAGCAGCTGCCGAGAACAATACTTTCCCACCGCCACTGTAACAGTTGAAAAAAGTTATAACCACCTCCAATAATTACATTATTTTATTCAAAGAGAAAGAATCTGCAATACTGTAGCTATATACTCCACTGAAAATTATCATTAATTATTCATGTAATTTTAGGTATAGAGATAATGAAGAACCTGGTGGGTTTGGGAGAAGACAGAGTGCAAGACAGAGACGAGGTCAGTGGCTGTGGTGAAGTGTGGGAGGCCGAGCATGGCCTTGAGCTGCTGAAGGCACACCACTGTGGCAGCTCCGCCCATGAACCCTACAATGGTTGCATGGGAGAGGAAGTCCACTATGAACCCTAGCCTGGAATTTTAATTAATTGATTAAAATATTGAAGTTGAGTGAGGTTAATTATCAGCTCGAATTGAAGGCGCTTCTTGCCTTAAGAGGCCGAGGGAGGCTTGGAAGACGCCGGCGAAGAAGGTGGCGGTGAAGGCCAAGTGCGTGTACAGCGTCGGATCCTGTGCCGGAGAAACCTCCTTCCCGAGCATCGAGGCGATGAGCAGTGACGCCACCGCCACCGTCCCCACCGCCAGGTCCTTCGAGCTCCCCATCATCGCGTACACCAGCGGCGGCACAAAGCTCGAATCTACTCCATTAATTACCTCCTTATTCATGCCGGATTAAGATTAATTCTTATTAGTTGAGTGAGTACGTTGGGAATTGCGGCTACTCACATAGGCCCATCACCGGCGGCAGGTTGGCGAGCTTGGCGTAGCTGATGCCCTGCGGGATGGCGAGGCTGGCGATGGTGATCCCGGCGACGAGGTCGGACCTGAAGAGGGAGAGGTCATAGCTGGGAGCCCAATTGAGGACCGGGAACAGGTAGGCGAGGCTGGCCACCGTGCGGCGGCGCCACCCGCGCGCGTTCCGGAACTGCCGCAGGGGGTCGTCGGGGAAGAACGTTTCCTTCAAGTTATCTCCCAGCGCCTCTGCGAATGGGCGCTGTGGGGGAACCGGCACTCGCCGAGGGAACTCCGGCGAGGGTACGGCGGCGGAAGAGAGGAAGACGGCGCCGGGGTGCTCTGCCATTCCCATTGTAAGCGGCAGAGGATGGGGAGGAGGGTATGGAAGTGGGTGGGTTTATATAGAGGAGGAGGAGGCGAGGTTGAGTGGGGAGTGGGAGGTGGGACCCGGGCGGTGAGAATTGGGTGGTCGAGATTATGGACGTTGGAGACTAACGCTTTGCTAGTCAGTCCAAACCCAAACAAAGCAGAATTAATATATTTATTTTAAAAAGAATTAAACAAAATCGAATAAGCATAATTGAATGCGAACCAAATATTAAATTCATTCAAATTCACATCTTAAACTTCATAAATTTTTAAATTTTATTAGTAAAATAGTTTTTATTAATCGAAATTTATTTTTAAAAGTATATATATATTTGAGAAGATATAGTGGTGGGCCAGCATGGAGGAGAGAATCCGTAAAGAATCTGAACGTGTGGATGGATCCATGGAACGGGGCTTGTAAAACAAGATATCTTGCACTTGGTTGGACTTGGCGCCGCGTGGCAGAACAGTGGGGATATGTGTCGTGCTTTGATTTGATTGGCTTTACGCCCAACTAAAGAGGACCGTTTGGTACAAAATATTTTGACCAGTCAACGACATTTGAAAGGGAATCAAGCACCACCAAATTTAAAACTCAAACTTAAACTTAAACTTAAACTCAAAATCAAACACACTTCAACTGAGCGAGTAAACTCTTAGGGAAAATATCAAATTTAAGTTATATGTGTAAAATAGGGTTTATTGGCATATATAAGACTTAGATGAAACCTGATTATCAAAGTTCATACGACATGGCGCGACTTAATGCTTAGATTATGACAATTCAAGTCTATAGACACTAAAACGTTTAAGGAAGAAGGATTGATCTATGGAAGTTAACACCTTCCTCAGATATACATATGGCACCACCATATAGTGCCCATTTTACTAAAATTACAAAACACATAGTGAAAGTAGAATAGACTAAAAATGCAATGAATACAACTTTAAACTCGTGTGGACAATATATATAATAAAAAGTGAATGGGTGAAGGATACTTAATTATAATTAATATGACTTATAATCCTAACAAAAGTTAGTGTAATTTGGTGCGATAATGGAGTTGATAATGATAGAAGCACGTAGCTAGCTATAGGTAATTAGTTAGTAATTAATTATAAAGTAATCAGATCGCCAAAAACATCAATTCGCCTTCACTAGATGAATCAAGGCAAGTTCACTTCAACTTCCCCTGGATCTCTTCCAATCCCCCACTATCTCAAAAGAATGAGGTATGATTCTTAGTGGGAAGGAATTGAATAGCTTAATAAAATTATAAAAATGTTTATGTGGTGATTCTTTTAACTAACATTCTCATAATGATCTTATGATAATTTTGAGTTTGTCACACGTGTGATTGAATACATTCTTCACTAGATGATGAGTAATGAATGAAGTTGATTTCGGTTTGCCTTTGGTCACTTACTAACCCCCCACTTCTTCAAGAAAAGGGGAATAATTCGTGGTGGGGAGCAATATTCACCGACTAGGGTTTGACTTTGAGAATGAATAATAGTTCACCAATTATGTATGGAACAATAATTGTATGTGTGTGTGTAAAGTTTAATGATTATCCATTTACTTGAGGGAGAACAAGTTGTAAAATTGAGCTGAATAAGCATTTAATTTTCAATTTAAAATGATTAAATTTATTATTTTTATTTCTTTTAGATTCTATTGGTTCTTAAATTATTGTGGTGTTTCAAAATCATTCCTTTTTTTTTCTCGTTCTTTCCTCCGGGATGATTATGTCGATCCCCTCACATATGTGAAGGAAGATAAATTAAGGAGTCAATTTATATATAATTGACTGTTAAATGACTAAGAATAATTTCCCGATGACATGCCCTCTCTCTTGCTCCTCTTGCATGACCTAATTGAACTAGCCCTTAATTGTTTTTCTCAATTAAGTTCAATTTGCTAATATAATCACATTTTTATTATCAATCCTATTAAACTGAGAATTTAGTTGTTATTTCATTCTCGACGTTCACCGAGTGTGAACAATGAGGCTTCAACTCGATTTGGTTGCGATCAAGTGAAGAGAAGGCTATGTTCTCATTTTGTTACCCTAGCTAGGAAGGCGGCTCTATGATTTACCCTATTTCAAAATGTATGAAACCGTCTGAAAAACCGCTAAAATGACAACTTTATTTCTACCGCCAGAGTAAACATGTAAATGACAACCGGAGAACAAGTAGAACACACTACCACCAGTGTCATGAATCTGACTTGAAGAAGTTGAATAGAATAGAGTTAAGTCGAGTCAAAGTTCACAAGAGAATGGTAACCCGTCAATGAGTCGATTTTTTGCTGAGCCAATTCGACGGACTGGGCTAGTAATCGATATGAGTCGGGCCTAAATTTAACTGACGGATTTGAGGGTTCGAATGGTTGGTTCAACCAGTGGTTAACCACTGGTTTTAAATCGCCCATTCAACTGGTACTGGTTAACCGTAGATTCGGCTTTATTTTAATAAAAATAATAATTTTAAAATTAATTTAAGGTGGTGTTTGGTTTAGGGATTTAGGAACGAGGAAATGAATTCATTTTCAAACTTTATATTTGATTGATGGGAATGAAATTAAAATTTTGGAATGAAATAAAAAAATTTGGGTTTTGATGAAATCCACTTCTTCCTTTGAGTTTTGATGGAAATGAAAATGAGAATTAAGTTTTGGATGAAAATACCCTTAATATATTTGTTTAATTTTTCTTTCATATCACTTTTTCTTTCCTTGTTCTGTCTCATCATACTTTCTCTCTCCTCATCCTATCATCACACTTTTTCTCTCATCAATCTCTCCCATCATACCCCTTTTCTCTCTTAATTTTCTCTCATCACACTTTCTCTCTTTTCATTATCTCCTATCATACTTTATCTCTCATCATATTTTTTCTCTCCTCATCTTTTTTCACCATACTCTTTCTCTTCCATCACACTCTCTTTCATCATTTTTTTTTATCATACTTTCTTTTTCATCACACATGGACTCTCTCCTCTCATTTTCTCTCATTATATTTTCTCTCTTCATCATCTCTCATCATAATGTCTCTCTCATCCTGCTTTCTCTCCCATCACCCTGGGACAGGTTGGCGAGGGCTGGGGGTTAGTGTATTCGCCTTTTTTCACCATGCTATCTCTCCCATCACACTCTTTTTCATCTTTTTTTCTTATCATACTTTTATCTCTTCTTAATTTCTCCCATCACATACTTTTTCTTCTCATTACACTTTCTATCTTTTCATTTTTTCTCATCATACTTTCTCTTTCATCATATTTTTTCTCTTCTCATCCTCTATCATGCTCTCTTCCATCATGTTCTTTTTCCTCATTTTCTCTCATCACACTTTCTCTCTTCATTCATTCATCTCACATTTTCTCTCTCATTATATTTTCTCTTTTATCATTTTCTCTTATTATATTTTTCTTTCACATTCAACTTTCTCTTACATCTAATTTTTTACTCTAATTTTCCTCTAAGGGTAAAAAAAAAATTTATGTTTATTTTGATAGAAAATATTTAACTAAATAAATATTATTTTTAATAATGATACTTATGCTCATATTCATTCTCATTCATAATATTATGATTCTTATTTCTATTTTTATTCTTAGGAAAGAACTAAGGCTGTGTTTGGTAGCATGTAATCTATCTTGTAATGTAATCCAGATTACATTACAAAGTCGATTATTATGTTTGGTTTGATTTAAAACTTGTAATGTAATGTAATCTGGATTACAAAAGGTAGTGAAGATTTGTAATCTTGATTACAAAGCAAATGCTATGTAATCCGATTACATTACGAGGTCATTGTTTCACCAAAGTTTAAATGCCGAATATACCCCTAGTCTGTTGTCGACCGCCGCTCGCCACCGGTCGCCGACCTTCGTCGCCGGCCGCCGCCGATCGCCGTCCGCCTCCACCACCGTTGGCCGCTGGTCGTCGCCCGCCGTCGCCCGCCTACCGTCGCCCATCGCCGCCGATTGGCGAAGACGGTGGCCTGCTGCGGCGACCGACGGTGGCGGCGGCAGCTGGTTGCCGATGGCTGCCGCAAACTCCGGCAGAGGTGTGGCGACCGCCGATAGAAGTCACAGGATATTTTTTTTCATTTTATAATAATATGAATTACATTCCTTATAAAAAATAATGGACACCAAACAAAAGAATGTAATCACCTTTGTAATCAAATATTACATACATTACATTAACAAACGTAGTAATGTAATCAAGATTACATTACATTACATTACATTACAAATTTGATTACATTACAAGCTAGATTACATTACACCCAACCAAATATAGCCTAAACGTCATCTAAATTTTTCAATAAAAACTTTTCATTTAATAACATTTTATAATATTTTAATGATAGTAACAATGTGATTCAATATAAATCAATTCTTTTGCTTTAAACTCTTTTAATTTGAGACTATTTCACCTCCCTATTGGAGTTAATTCTTTAATTTATTGACCTGAAATTTTTAATATAAGCTTATTTTACGTTTCCATTAAATCAAAATTTCAAACTATTTACCCTTAATTTTTTTAACATGGACTATTCTATCTTTAAATTATCAATGCTATTAATTAACTCACTTAATGGGTGAATATGTCACTAACCTTAAAATATAAATAATAATTTTGAATAGTTGGGAATCATAAAACGAATCATAGTTAATGATTTTGACTGTGAATCATAACTCATTTCAAACACTAAAACTTTTACTGCCAATTCTGAATCGTCATTGCCAAGTCTAGTATACATGTGAGGCTAATTCTTCATTTACTCTGGCACAGCAGCTTTTTTATATGATCAGACACCCAATAAATTATTGGGTACTCACTAAAAATTGTCCTTAATATCTATTGGAGCAATCAAACCCCTAGTAGATAAATGATTATCGATGATCACTTTTTCCACTCGCTTAGGCTTCTCTCCAGAACGCGAGATCGGCTTTCCACTTTGCGAGATCTAAATACTCTGAGATATAATATAGATTAGAGCTTGGGTCGGCTTGTCGGCACGATCCCTCTGATGTTCAAGTCAGTAATCGAGCAGAGATGGAAGAAGAAGGCTAAAGAGGAAGAAGATGAAGAAAAAAGCAAATGGAAAGAAGTCGTCTCCATTTACGATAATAAGAGAATCAATCTCACTTTACCTCTTCTATTGCTTATATAAATAACTGAACGAAATCTCCATGTCATTTGTTTTTCCACCTTTTTACTTCTTCCCATCTAAGTAAGTGAAAACGAGGTTTTCTTATAATCGTTATCATTATTCTACTCCTTGATCGCCATGTAAGACGAGGAAGACATCAAGAGAACTACCTCTGACATCCACTACTTGCTCTCCATTCACCAATTGCTACGTATTATGAAAAAAGAATCAAGGGAACTATTAACAATCACTATTTGTCTTTCTATTCATCAATCGTCATGTGTTAATAACCAAAACTTCCTTGCTTATACTATTTTGAAGAAATCCATCTGTATTGATCGAAAAGGCTTAACTATATTGCTCGAAAGAACCTATCTATATTGTTTGATGGAACTTATCCAAATTGCTCCGCAAAACTTATCCAAATTGTTTGGAGGAGCTTAACTATATTGTTCTGTGGAACTTAGTGATATTGTTCGGTGGAACTTAATTAGGGATGTTTGGTTGATGGGTTTGGGAATGAGGGAATGGAATAATAAAAAAAAAAATAGTGTTAAATTATGGATTTAGGAATGACAATTTAGGAATTATTTCTAGATTTATGGGAATAAACCAAACTCATATAATTAAGTGAGTTTTATTTCCATTTTCATTTCTATTCCACATTACTATCAAACTCATACTCATAGTCATTTTCATCATTTAAACAAACGCCACCGATATATTACTCTAAGAAACTTTAATAATGTTGTTCTGCGGAATTTAAAGATATTACACTGTGGAACTTTAGTAATATTACTTTGTGGAACCTAATGATACTGTTATGTGGAATTTTATGATATATTACTTAGAAGATCTATACTACATTGTTCGAAGGACCTTATTTTTTTTAAATAGAAGATCTTGACTCATAATGTTCAAATGACCTCATTATCTTTAAATAGAGAATCTGAATCTTTAACTTATATTGTTTTGAAGACGTTATTATCTTTAAATAGAGAATTTTGACTTATATTGGGCGGAGGACTTCATTATATTTGAACAGAGTTTTGACCTATATTGCTTAGAGAACCTCATTATGTTTGAATAGAGGATTTTGACTTATAAATGAGAACCAATTATGTATTATTGTATTTCTAAGGTAAAATCACAGGTACCATCAATTGTATATTACATCAACCACAAATTCACCAAGTCCACCAAGCTGACTATTTGTCTCCTAAAGTAAGGTCAACCCATGCTCTTTGTGGGACCTAATCTTGTTGAATTAACATGATCTTATGTGTGTCATACATGCTTCAATAGTTAAGCCATGGAACCCTCGGAGATGCTACAGCGATAAGGCGTTTGGTGGATTTACAAAGTACCGCAGTTCAAAACTCAATTAGTTAAGAGCAAACTTTACATTGGATTTTCGACTGTTAAGGTTGCTAAGTAAATTACCACGAATGCTTTCAAATTGATCCAGTAAACAAATCAGGTGAAGGCCGCTCACTTCGAAGATTTATCAGATCAGGATACCTAATGATCCTGTCCAGAAGCTGAGTCGGATGAAGATGTCGATGACGAGAGCTAGAAGGTTAATAGGGAGAAGAGCCAGGCCTGGGACCAGCGGAGAAAGGAGGGGAGGGGAGTGATCGCTAGTGAAACACACGAGCCTACAAATACCACAGACTAAGCGCCAAGAGCGTTAGAGCTAGGGATGTAAATGAACCAAACGGTTCGCGAGCTATTCAGAGCTCGATTCGGTAAAAAGTGTTGGAACCCCAAGGTGTTTTGATGTGATCAAGCAAGCTAAGTTAGGTCTTGCGTTTGTTTAACCCTTGTGTCTAAGTGTGCAGGAGCTTAGGAACACAGGAAGTCGAGCGGAAGACGCGGCTAGCGAGAAGGACGGCACGGGAGAGAGCCGACGGGCTCGGTGCGTCCGAGGGACGAGGTGTCCGCGGAAGAGTACACCGGTGGACGAGAAGAACGTGCGCGGCGTTCGAGGGACGAGAAACCGGGAAGGAAGGCTGCTCGAGGAGAAGGCCGGAACATGGGTTCGGGTGAGCCCTATTCCGGAAGGCCGAGATCACCCAAGCTAACGGAGCCGGAGCGAACAGACCCGGACCGAAACGAGCTAAACCGGAGCAGTGGAACCGGACCACAAAAAGTCAACAAAGTTGACTTAAGAGGTCCGGGCGCCCGGAATCATTCCGGGCGCCCTGGGCGCTATTGAGGGTCCGGGCGCCCGGAGCTGGATTTTGACCAGGATCGCGTCAAACGTGATCTGATTGTTGGGGATAGAATTTTATCCCCTCCAGGGCGCCCGGAACTCCTTCCAGGCGCCCGGACCAGTACTATAAATATAGTACTGGTCTGCACATTCAGAACAACTCACTTGTAATCAATTCTTTCTGTGCTTTCAGTTGTGTTCTTTTCATTTGTGCTGTCAACGTTGTAAAGAGACTTCTCCGCCTAGAGGAGATCATAGTGCGCTTACTTTCCTTGGATTAGCAATCCTCTGATTGCAAACCAAGTAAATCTCTGGTGTATGATTTCTTTACTTAGTCTCTACTTTTTATTACAAGTGTTTATGTTATATAGTTGAAATCCGAGAAAGGTTCGAGTTTTATTTTGTAGGGCAATTCACCCCTCCCCTCTTGCCGGCCTCCAAAGGGACCAACAAGTGGTATCAGAGCAAGGCGCTTCAGGTGGACTAACCGCCGATCGAAGCAACAAAGATGGCCGGACCAAGCATTGTTCCACCAAAATTCGAGGGGAACTTCGCAGACTGGAAGCGTCGTATGGAGGTATTCCTAAAAATAGATTTTGAAATTCGGTTTATCATGAAATATGGTTTTGTAGCTCCAATAGATAAAGATGGAAAAGAAAAAGAAGAGAACGATTGGACAAAGAAGGAGCAGAATGAGTCGGTAGCAAATAGCCGTGCGGAACATCACCTGCTGAGCGTGTTACCGCCTCAAGAGGTCAACCGCATCGGAAACTATTTATCTGATAAAGAACTTTGGGAGAAGTTCTTGGAACTCCACGAAGGCACGTCCGAAGCAAAACTCGCTAGAAGGGACATCCTCCGCAACAAACTGATGAACATCCGTCTGGAGAAAGGTGAGAAAGTAGCTGGTCTACATGCGAAGGTAAAGAACTAGTTACTTGTCTCGAAAACCTTGGTGAAACGGTAACAAACCGGGACATTATACGCTACGCGCTCAACGTGTTTCCAAGAACTCCAGAGTGGACATCAATCACTACAAAAAAACAGTCTATTAGGGACGACGGTTTGCAACGAATTTAAAATTTGTTCCAAACTTTCCAACAAAATTTGCAACAAAATAATAAATTGTTCCGAATTATCAACAAATTTACCAACAAAATAAATTCGTTGTAAATTAGCAACAAAAGATAATTTGTTGCTAATTTTGTTGCAAGTTAACAACAAAAAATAAAATTTGTTGCAAATTTTCCAACGAATATTTAGTTCGTTGCAAATTTTGCAACGAATATTTTGTTCGTTGCAAATTTAGAACAACTCACTTGTAATCAATTCTTTCTGTGCTTTCAGTTGTGTTCTTTTCATTTGTGCTGTCAACGTTGTAAAGAGGCTTCTCCGCCTAGAGGAGATCATAGTGCGCTTACTTTCCTTGGATTAGCAATCCTCTGATTGCAAACCAAGTAAATCTCTGGTGTATGATTTCTTTACTTAGTCTCTACTTTTAATTACTAGTGTTTATGTTATATAGTTGAAATCCGAGAAAGGTTCGAGTTTTATTTTGTAGGGCAATTCACCCCTCCCCTCTTGCCGGCCTCCAAAGGGACCAACAAAAAGCTCGTTCGAGTTCGTTCGTTTATCTTATCGAGCTGAGCTCGAGCTTGATTTCAAGCTCGATTTCGAGCTCGAGCTTGATTTCAAGCTCGATTTCGAGCTCGACAGTTTTATCGAGTCGAGCTCGAGCTTAAGGATATTCGGCTCGTGAGCTCATAAACATGTTCGTTTCTAGGCTCGCGAGCCAAAAAAACGAGCCTTAAAACGAACCTTAAACCGAGCAAAAAAATGAGCTCTAAAACGAGCCTTAAAATGAGCTTTAAAATGAGCCAAAAAAATGAGCTCTAAAATGAGCCCGAGCTCGCTTAACGAGTTAGGCTCGTTAACTTTGATAATCGAGCTAATAGCGAGCCGAGCTCGAACTGTTCACGAGCTTGATAATTCTAAAACGAGCCGAGCTCGAGCCTTGTGATAAAAGCTCGATTCGAGCTTGAGCCGAGCTCGAGCCCGAATATAACTTAAACGAATCAAGCTCGAGCCTAATACTATTCAGCTCGGTTCGGCTCGTTTACATCCCTAGTTAAAGCGAGAACTATGAAAGATGTCTCTAACGTAGATTCTCCGACGCTCA
Source organism: Zingiber officinale (assembly GCF_018446385.1). Classification (NCBI taxonomy): domain Eukaryota; kingdom Viridiplantae; phylum Streptophyta; class Magnoliopsida; order Zingiberales; family Zingiberaceae; genus Zingiber; species Zingiber officinale. Next base: position 136,184,110 of record NC_055995.1, on the reverse strand, counting down.
AGTCAAAAACACTACAAAAAAAACACCCATATAGAAGCGGTTTATTAGGAGCGGTTGTAACACCGCTCTTGGAAATCCAACAACAAAATCAATTTGAACTAAACCGTTTCTATTGTCTTACATTTTCAGAACGGTTTTGCAACCACTCTTGTTGAATAGTTTTAGCACTAATTTGATTAAACCGCCGCTATAAACCACTCTTAATGATATAACTTTTAGAAGCAATCTTGAAACTACTGATATTGGGTATCTTTAACAATGGTTATATTTCAAACACTGCTATTAACCGTTTCTATTGCTCTAACTTTTAAGAACAATTATCAAACTATTCCTACTAAATACTTTTAACATCATTTTGTGTAAAGTGCCATTATAAAAGGCTTCTATTGCTCCATTGTTTTAGAATTAATTTTCAAAGTGCTCCTATTATATAGTTTTAACATCAATTTGAATAAACCATCGCTATAAACCGCTCTTAATGATATAAATATTAGAAATAATCTTGAAACTACTGATATTGGGTAATTTTAGCAATGGTTCTATGTCAAATGTTGCTACTAATCATTTTTATTGCTCTAACTTCTAAGAACAATTATCAAAGAATTCATACTGAATACTTTTAATATCGTTTTGTGTAAAATGTTGTTATAAACCGCTATCAAATCATTCAAACTTTGGTCGGTAATATTTAATTTGTTGTTATAATCAAAGTTAAATTTAACAGGTAATACATTACTTTTTACTAACCAAATTTATTTTTTCGATAATATTTAATTTATTATTTATCAAAATTAGATTTGAACGGTAATATTTAATTTTTTTACTAGTGTAAGTTAGGTTTCACTAATAAATTAAAATATTTATTGGTTATACTTATTATTAATTTTTTATATATTTTTTTTAAAATTTGGACATAGCATTTTTATGTTTAATTTTTTAAATAAAAATATATTTAATATTAAAATAGATTATTTCTCTTTAAATTTTATTTCTTTCACAATTTCTATTTTTGTTATCAATTTTTATACTATTGTTTTCATATTCTCATTTATCCACTAATTATTATAAATATTTTTTTTATATGGATGCTAAAAAAGAATTAATTACTAATTAAATATTTTTGACCAAATAAATTTAGTTAATAACTTATCGAAGTTAAAATTTATCAATAATATTTTTAAAAAATAACAATTAAAGTATATCAATCCGACGAACCCAACTTAACGGACCCAACTTAAATCGATAGCTCTATCCCGAGGAAATGGTGCAATGGATCACAATACATTGAAATTATCTACATAGCAACAGTTTTGTGTCAAATACTGCTACTCACCGTTTTTATTGCTTAACTTCTAGGAATAATTTTCAAATCGCTAACAACATTTTATATAAAGTGCTGCTATAAACCATTCTCTCTTCTAATGGATAAGAATTAGTGCAGCAATAAACCACTTATATTCTCTCCTCTAATGGGTAATGCCCTTAGGGCATAACACAGATGGTGGGCGCATGACATCTCTAATGTAATGGTCAGGAGTCAATTACCAGGAACTGATGACCTGTGGTCACCCACCATACGTTTAACACCTGTGTATCTGTTGGGGTTGCAAGGTTGCAAACATAGTCCCATATTGGAAACACATGGGAAAGATCATGGGTTTATAAGAGAAAAGATATCTCCATTGGCATGAGGCCTTTTGGGTAGAGCCCAAGAGCAAAACCATGAGGGTCTAGGCCCAAAGTGGACAATATCATGCTATTGTGGAGATATCTAAATTCTTTTCGAACCTACAGTATCTACATTTACCTTCTTTCATATTCATGGGGTCGACATGAGGGACTCGCTAAGGTAGTGGATCTATTTGCTTTCTAATGGATAAGAATTGATTTGTAAACTATACCTGTTTCAAAAGGCACTCGTCTAAATTATAGTAGTACATAAATAAATAATATAAAAAAACTTGTAAAAAATTAAAAAAGAAAAACGTGTAATTTTTTTTAAAAAATAGAAAAGCGTGTAAAAAATTAAAAATAAAAATAGTGTAAATAATAAAAAAGGAAATATATTTAAAAATATAAAAGGGAAAACGTGTAAAAATTTAAAATAGGAAAAATGTGTAAAAAAAAATTAAAAAGGGAATAGCATGTAAAAAATTAAAAAAGGAAAACCGTGTAAATAATAAAAACGGGAATACATGTAAAAAATATTAAAAAAATAAAAACATTTTAAAAATAAAAAAGGAAAAAATCAATGATTGACTAGATCGTGCTATTATCATTTATTATTATTGATAATAGAAGATTTGTAGAGCATGTTTTACTTAATTGGAAAGGGGATTACCATCATGTGAAAGCTAATAGTGACAGTCGAATATCTAAATTTCTTACATCATCTAACGTCTTTAGTTGTTCCACGCTGACAATCCGAGTGACGACCCATTCAATAAAATCATGTGAAAATCCTACCCATCTAGCATCCATCGTTGCTGCTATTTTTTTCCCTGTCGAATAGCTTCGATCTCTTGTGATGAGTTTGACGACAGTGGGGGCGACGACGACTAAGAGTTGTTGGTGCAACATCCCTCAGGTCAAGGTTGACCTGGTTGACCAAGCTGAGTCTTGGTTTGAGTTTAGATGTTTGACAATAAGAAATTGATTGAAGAAGAGTCAAGTAGGTCAAGGTTGACTGGATACTTGACTGGGAAGTCCTAACTGGGATGTTAGGTAGAATGGAAGTCCTGGTGAGTGAAGCCAGGCAGAAGGGAAGTCCTAGTGAGTGAAGCTAGGCATATTGAAAACCCTAGTGAGTGAAGCTAGGTGAAAGTCCTGGTGAGTGAAGCCAGGCAAGGGAAAATCCAGATGGATCAAGGACGATCGGACATCTGGTGTTGGGAAGTCCAAGTAGGTCAAAGGATTGACTGATACTTGGCACGAGGAAATACAGATAGGTCAAAGGGATTGACCGGACATCTGGTGGAAGTCCAAGTAGGTCAAGGGAGTGACCAGATACTTGGCATGAATAGAAAAGTCCAAGTGGGTCAAAGGGATTGACCAGACATTTGGTGGGAAGTCCTAGCAGGTCAAAGGAGTGACCAGATGCTAGGCATGATGTACCAACGGGTCAAGGTTGACCGGATGTTGGTTTGAGAGGCTTGGGACTTGGTTTTGGGCAAAAACCAAGTGCTGGATCGATCAGTGGATCGATCCAGGAGATGGATCGATCAGTGGATCGATCCAGGAGATGGATCGATCAGTGGATCGATCCAGATGTCCCAATCGATCAGTGGATCGATTGGGACGCGGCTGCTTCGCGCGATAAGCGCTGGATCGATCCATGGATCGATCCAGGCGTTTTTCCCAGAGCACAGAGGCGCTCTGGATCGATCCGTGGATCGATCCAAAGCCTCCCCGATCGATTGGGAACATTCGAATCGATCGGGATTCGGCCGTTGCGTCGGCTTTATAGCCACAGGCGAACGTTGTCTTCGGCATCTTTTCTCCGATTCACTCCAGATCTCTCGCCAGCTCCTCCACAGCACTCACAAAGCTCAGATCGCCAGTTCTTGAAGGATCTTGGAAGTTCTCCAAGTCAAGAGGCGGATCAAAGCCAATAAGAGAAGCTAGGGTTAGAGTTTATACTCATTGTAAGCTTGTAAGCTTGTATTTCTTGTATCCTTTCCCTCTCTTCTTGTATAGAGTCTTGTAGGGCTTCTCCGCCCTTGGTAGTTACCATAAAGGAGAGTTTTATTTAGTGGAGGGTGCGTGCGTGGTGTGGATCCTTGGACTAGTCACCTCTTGTGAGGTGGATACCAAGTAAATCAACCGGGTTAGCGTTGTGTGATTTGTTTCTGTATTTTCCACTGCACTTCTTAGAAGAAACAAGCAACGCCGAGCAACGAGCGAACGCGACGAGCTATTCACCCCCCCTAAAGCTACTTTTGGTCCTAACAAGAGTGGCCATAGCAAGGCCAAGGGGACGAAGGTTGTTTCTTGGTTGCAGAAGGTTGGCCTCCAGTTCCCGATGGGGTGCATCACTCACTACCTTGGGGTCAATCGATACTCTTAGCGCGTTGGTTCCGGTGCACCGGTCTCTCTCTATAGTTCTCAAGTACATAGATGCTGACGTAAGCTTCGTTGTTTTGTTCTTTCACTAGAGATCTCCTTCTCTAACTAAATTTATATTTCTTTATTGTTCAAGGTGTTAGAGTTAGCCAAAAATGACGCGTCATCCCAAAACACATTCAATTGCTCATGAAAAACAATGAGGAGTTTGGCAGGCTCCTAGCTTGTGCGACGATTTCCAATGATGGGTCGTGCCCAACATCCATCGGTCTTTACTGCCCAAGAAGCAAGGCGGAGGGAAAAGTAAACCAGAGATCAGATCACCCTCACAAGAATTCTAGGTTTTTTTTTTGTTCATCTTCATGTTTTGATTGTAAAAGAATCTTTAGAGTTGTAATTAAAAACATCTTTTAATTGTAGTATTCACAAGTATCTAATCTCAAATCATGTTGATTTATTCATCATCAGGCACAATTAACATGATAATTTTGATTTACATAATTGATCAAGTAGCTTAATCCGTAAAATTATTTAGATCACTTTTAATCAATCAATAGGTTGTACTTTTAAGCATAGTTTAAAACAAACCTAAAATTTCTAACATCAATTTTGAAATTACTCTAATTTTCATGACATGTAAGAGCACGGGTTCAAGAGTGGTTTGTAGTGCTCTTAAAGCATTTAAGAATGCTCCTTTATCCATGACATTTAGAAGTGGTTTGAAATCACTCATATATTGTGAAAACTGTTATTAAACCTTATGAGTTCTAGAGCAATTTGAACCGCTCCTATATTTCTAGCTTTAATAACGTTTTGAAGTGCTCCTATACCCATGACATTTAGAAGTGGTTTGAACCGCTCCTAAATTTCTAGCATCAATAGTGTTTGGAAATCGCTCTTATATTCATGGCATGTAGGAGCGGTTTAAAATTGTTCTTACACCTAAAGGGTTGTAGAGCGGTTTAAACCGCTCCTGGATTTATACCTATAGAAGCGGTTTGAAATTGTTGTTATATGCACAACGTGTAAGATTGGTTTCAAACCGTACCTACATAGAATAATAGGAGTGGTTTTTCACTTTGTACCAACGGTTACAAAAACCACTACTATAGGATATAGGGACGGCAACAAGAGGAACGGTTTTACAACTGTTAGTAAAAGTGTAAGAGCGCTTGAAACCCGCTTTTAAAAGTAAAAAAAATGCTCTTATATGGGTGTTTTTTTGTAGTGAAAGTGACCGAGTGGAAAAAGGTATGAAAGGAAGATTTAGTAAATGCATGCGTATGAGTGATTGTTGGCGCGTGAGAGCATACCAATGGAGAGGACCTCCATTTTTATACTACCTTTATAACCTCCGTCATCATTAGGCATTAGAGAATGTTGGGTGTTAGGATATGTTGGATGATAGAGGATATACGATGAACTCCCATTGGATGGAGGAAGGTTCCGCTTCATACATATGACAGAGCCTCCGAATATTCTTTGAGGAACAATCGTTACTCTGACCGGTGGTTGCGATTTCATGACAGCGTTGTCTCCTAATAATAGTTTGTCTGGTATTTGTGTCGGACAAGAGTAGATTGGAAACTACGCAATGGAATGGGGTCTTACCGAAATTGCGGCCAGAAGAACAAGGAGACTAAGCTCTTAGGGTCCGACCGGCATGGAACCGGCCTGGAGTAGATGGGAAGTTGTGCCCGAGAGTAGTGCAGGGGTTGAGCCCTTGGGATTTGATCGACATAGAGCCAAGCGGGAGTAAACAGGAAGCTACACTCGAGATCAGTGAGGGGATTGAGCCCTTGGGGTCTGACCGTCATAGAGTCGGTTAGGAGTAAACGGGAAGTTGTGCCCGAGAGCAGTGAGAGGACTGAGCCCCTGAGGTCCGATCGACATGGAGCCGACCGGGAGTAGACAGGAAGCTGTGTCCGAGAGTAGTGAGGGGACTGAGCCCTTAGGGTTCGACCGACATGGAGGCGACCGGGAGTAGACGAATCTGATCGGTATGTGATGCAGGAGAGAATCCAAATTTGATTTTTTTTTAAAGTAGTTATATGTTAATTAAGTTTAATTTAGTTTTTATATTTAATTTTGTCCTAAATCTTAGGAACTCAGTCTTGATAGTTAATTTATCCTAAATCTTAGGGAATAAGTCTAGTTAGCTATTTTTCTGTTTAGATTTTTTTGAGGGTTTTGAGAGATATATAAATCTATGCTTAGATGATATTTGGGGACAAGTTATTTTGATATTGAATCAATTAGTTTCGCTTAAGCCACATTATGACTACATCTCTTTTGGTTTTTATTTTCCGCTCTTATTTTCTCAAGAAGATTTTTTTTAAACCTATCTTGAGCTACTTCTTATTTCGTTATTTCTCTCTTATTTCTTTTTAATCTCTTTGTAACTTCACGCCCCAGAATAATCTATATTCTGCTCAGCGTCAGTTGGTATCAGAGCTCATTAAGATCCAATGGAGGGTCGTCGTGGACGTGGTCATGATCGTGAAAGGCAGATTTCGACTAAGGAAGCCTCACATTGTGATCGTAGCACCCAAGACGAGATTCAGTATCTATAGAGACAAGTCACAAAATTATCTCAACGTCTAGCGACACGAGAACGTAAATATCGTAAGTTCCTTTATTCCCCTTTTGAAAAATCTCTAATTTCCAATCAAGAAGAGTTGTCCAAGCACAAGTTTGGTTTCGAGAAATATGGGTTCAACCATCCCACCACCTACAACTTCGAGAGAACACCAAATCCCTAGTGCCTCTACGTCCCCCCTTCCTCTCACGGCGACGGAGACAACCATGAGGATGCGGACCTTGACAACATCGAGTACGATAGTCCTACTCTCACAATCATCCAATTGCAGGAGGCAGCGAAGACGACGACAAGATCAAATTATTCGGTGATCCAATTTAAGACGAAGATGAGATCGAAGCACTAGGCGAACCGATATTTGATGATAAAGTTGATGAGGTACTCTATGGTGATAACCATGAGATTTTGGTCTTATTTGAGGATGTAGTTTGTGCCATATCAGAAGACAATGCGAAGAAAAGGGAGACTATGGATGTTGAAGACATTATTTTGAACTCGATGACGAGTTCTTTTCAACCTAGGGTGTCTGATGCAGGAGCATTCAGTTATACAATCATCTTGTACCATCCAACATAACTATGTTCCCCTTGGAGTTGCTACAAGAAGAAAATAAAGCTACAAACTTTCCTTTTGAATCTAGAAGAAGGATGATCGATGCTACTTACAAGGAAGATGATGAGTTCGTGGTCTTTTGACGTGGTTGCACTTTATTCGAAGTCTGGACGAGATGGAATCCCTTCAGATTTGGTAACTAATAACTCTACACTACTTTCTATATCCAGATTTTTGAACAAGATGAAGCATGAAGACATGGTCTATACTTTGCTTCCTTACAAAAGCGATAAAATAGACCTAGACTTGGATCTACCAGCTGAGTGCAACAACTCCTATCCGACTTTGCTAATTTGTTGGTTGAAGACCTTCCTCCAGGACTTTCCTCTAGGAGAGACATTCAACACCAGATTGACCTCGTTTCGGAGTAAATCTTACCTAACTGGCCAACATACCGTGTTAGCCCTAAGGATTGTGAAAAACTACAACGACAAGTTGTGGAGCTATTGAGACAAGGTTATACTTGTGAGAGTATGAGCCCTTGTGTAGTCTCTTCCCTACTTACTACCATGAGTATTAAGGTTACCGACTTTGGATCTTTCTCAGATATGTATGTTGATGATCCCTCCTTTGGTAAGATATTTCAGGAGGTAACTAATGGACTTCACAACGACTTTATTTTGCACTATGGTTATCTATTTTGTGGACTACGATTGTGCATTCCAGACTGTTTCTTAAGGCTGCACATTATCAGTGAATTGCATAACGAATGACACTTTGGCCGAGACAAGACATTAGTCCTCATCTCTTCTGACTTCTATTGGACCAAGCTAACCAGTGATGTAGCTCATTTCATGGACCGTTGCTTTGTTTGTCAGTAATCTAAGGGAACCCTCACCAATGCTGATTCTATTCTAGTTGTGGTGGACAGATTCTCCAAGATGGCTCACTTTGTGGCATGCAGAAAAACCATAAATGCTACTCGGATTGCCACTCTCTTCTTTAAAGAAATTGTGTGTTTACATAATATTTCTCGAATTATTACTTTGGATCGTGATACTAAATTTGTCATACAATTTTGGAAGACTTTATTGGAAAAGCTAGGGACGAAGAAAAACTTCAGCGGCGCCTATCACCCTCAGACGGATGGTCAGACCGAGGTAGTGAATCAGAGCTTAGGAAATCTTTTGAGATGTCTCACAGGAACCAAATCAAAGCAATGGGATCTGGTTTTACCACAAGCAGAATTCATATACAACAAATCAAAGAACATGACCATTGGTTTGAGTCCTTTCGAAGTTGTTTATGGGCGAAACCCATCTAGGGTACTGGATTTAGTCCCTATTTCACGTCCCGGACAAACTAACCCCAAGGCTGAGGAGATGGCCGAGCATCTTCGAGTTATTCATGAGCAGGTTAAGCAAGCTATTCAAGAAAGTAACACCGAATATGAGATCAGGGCAGATCGGCATCGACGCCAGGTTCTTTTTGACATTGGTGATATGAATTGGGTTGTATTAACTTGTGATCGTTTCCCTGTTGGTGAATACAACAAACTCAAAGATCGAAAGGTTGGACTTTGTGAGATAATATAAAAGATTAATGACAATGCCTATAAGTTGCGACTTCCTAGCCATTTAAAAACTTATGATGTTTTTAATGTAAAACACCTAAGCCATTATGCTCTGGAGCTGGATACACTCACCCTAAACTTAAAGACGAGTTCTCTTCAACTCCAGGCGACTGATGTAGGAGAGAATCCAAAATTGAGTTTTTTTTAAGTAGTTATCAGTTAATTAAGTTTAGTTTTTTTTTATATTTAATTTTGTCCTAAATCTTAGGAACTGAGTCTTGATAGTTAATTTATCCTAAATCTTAAGGAATAAGTCTAGTTGGTTATTTTTCTATTTAGATTGTTTTGAGGGTTTTGAGAGATATATAAACCTATACTTAGATGATGTTTAGGGACAGGTTATTTTGATATTGAATCAATTGGTTTCGCTTAAGCCACGTTACGACTACATCTCTTTTATTCTTTATTTTCCGCTCTTATTTTCTCAAAAGGTTTTTTTAAAAAAACTTATCTTGAGCTGCTTCTTATTTCATTATTTCTCTCTTATTTCGTTTTAATCCCTTTATAACTTCACGCCCGGAATAATCTATATTCTGTTCGGTGTCAATATAGAGCCGGTTGGGAGTAGACGGGAAGCTGTGCCCCAGAACAGTGAGGTGATTGAGCTCTTGAGGTCCGACTGACATGGAGCCGACCAAGAGTAGATGGGAAGCTATGCCCAAGAGCAATGAGGGGACTGAGCCCTTGGGGTCCAACCGGCATGAAGCCGGTCAGGAGTAAATGGGAAGTTGTGCCTGAGAGTAGTAAGAGGATTGAACCCTTGAGGTTTGACTAGGGCTGCAAACGAATCGAGCCGGCTCGCGAGCTTTTCGAGCCGGCTCGAAAAATATTCGATTCGTATTCGAATTTATCGAATTCGAGCCGAACTCGAACATGTTCGAACTTTTTTTCGAGCCGAACTCGAGCCCAAATTATATTGTTCGAGCCGCTCACGAGCCTTAATATTTATTAATATAAGTTAAATATATATTAAATAAATAAATTTCGAGTCTTTCGAACCTATTTTCGAGTAATAATTCGAATAGTTCACGAACATGTTCGAATATTTTGAGCCGAATTCGAACCCGAACCCTAATTCGAACCGAACTCGAACCAAACATTTTAAATTTTTCGAGCTTCGAATCGAGCTCGAACTCGAATATACCTATTTCGAGCCGAATTCGAGCCTTAAAATTTTCAGCATATTCGACTCGATTCGATTCGTTTACACCCCTAGGTTCGACCAACATGGAGCCGACTGAGAGTAGACGGGAAGCTATGTCTGAGAGTAGTGAGGGGACTGAGCCCTTAGGGTTCGACCGACATGGAGGCGACTGGGAGTAGACTAGTTTGACCGGTATGGAGCTTGCCGGGAGTAGACGGGAAGTTGTGCTCGAGAGCAGTGAGGTGACTTAGCTCTTGAGGTCCGACTAACATGGAACCGACCAAGAGTAGATGGAAAGCTATGCCTAAGAGCAAGAAGGGAACTATGTCCTTAGGGTCCAACAGATATAAAACCGATCAGGAGTAGACGTGAATCTGTTCCAAAAGCAATGAGGAAACTGAGCTCTTAAAGTCTAATCGGTATGGAGCCGACAGATCGATTTAGACACACACCCCTTAATTTTGACCGTCACTATATTCTTAATTTTTTTATTACCACGTCACCTTAATTCTTGGCCTTATGGTATCTTAGGAGCCCCTCGTAAACTCCTCATCACCTGGATTAAAAAAAAACAAAGTGAAGTCAGGCATAGGCACCCAAAAGGCTAGATTCCTTATATTTGACCCATTTGTGATTTTACTAGTTGGTTAGCTTATAGAAAAATGTTCATAGTTGAAGCATAAGAAAGATTATAGTTCTCTTACCTTAATGCTTAGTGATTAACAATTTGAGTCGAAGGTAGATTCTTGCGACAGATAGTTTTTCTAATTGAATTGAATACTAACTACTCGAGCATATTACATTTATAGGGACAGCCTCTCAATTATCTAAATCAATAATTATATAGAACAATTTAATTATGAAAAAAAACTACTCATCTAACAATTTAAATGAAAACAATCTAATAAAGAGAGAAAAAAAGAAAAAAAACAAAAAGGATCTTTCTTAATATTTCGTAATATTAATTAATATATACGAAGATGGATATGGACATCTTTTCAATTTGTATAAAAGGAGAGTAAAAATAAGAATAACATGAATATTATTTAATTTAATAATTGATCACAAAGTAGGCAAGATAAGAATGTTAATTAAAAAATATTTTAAAACTTTATATTTAATAATCAATAAAAACAAACTAAGACAAGAAGCGCCTGTAGCTCAGTGGATAGAGCGTCTGTTTCCTAAGCAGAAAGTCGTAGGTTCGACCCCTACCTGGCGCGTAATAACTCTATTTTTCGTAATTTTAAAATGATTTGCGTGTTTCTCGAATGATGAGGCCTAATTACGGTTTGCGTATTTAGATCTAGGAGCTGTCCTCTATATTCAGCCCGGGACGAAACGATCAAAATAGATCCTTAATTTTTTATTTTCATAAAGTAAAGATTATTTACAATAAATTTTTCTAGCTTTTCTAGATGTAAAATCATCTATAATATTATTAATTTCAAGATTTTCTAAAATATCTTTTTCAATATATAAAATTACTAATTCATTCAATCTCTCTTGTGACATTGTTGATCTCATGTATGTTTTTAACAATTTTAATTTTGAATAATTTAGAGAAACTTTATCTACATATTTACTGTATACCAACCACTTTCGGTCTTTTACCTTTCCATTACTTAATTTTTTAAAATAATGAGTACTTGCAAATGTCTAGAGTAATGATCAAAAGGAAATATGAGATTCATTTCTCTTATAAGCCCCTTTTCAACTAAAATATTATGTGTATTATTATCAAGATTATCCCAATTCCTTGGATCATATTATGTGTATTATGTGTAATAACTCTATTTTTCGTAATTTTAAAATGATTTGCGTGTTTCTCGAATGATGAGGCCTTTTGTGGATAATTACGGTTTGCGTATTTAGATCTAGGAGCTGTCCTCTATATTCAGCCCGGGACGAAACGATCAAAATAGATCCTTAATTTTTTATTTTCATAAAGTAAAGATTATTTACAATAAATTTTTCTAGCTTTTCTAGATGTAAAATCATCTATAATATTATTAATTTCAAGATTTTCTAAAATATCTTTTTCAATATATAAAATTACTAATTCATTCAATCTCTCTTGTGACATTGTTGATCTCATGTATGTTTTTAACAATTTTAATTTTGAATAATTTAGAGAAACTTTATCTACATATTTACTGTATACCAACCACTTTCGGTCTTTTACCTTTCCATTACTTAATTTTTTAAAATAATGAGTACTTGCAAATGTCTAGAGTAATGATCAAAAGGAAATATGAGATTCATTTCTCTTATAAGCCCCTTTTCAACTAAAATATTATGTGTATTATTATCAAGATTATCCCAATTCCTTGGATCATATATATCAAGTGGATGAATAAATTGTTTATCAATATTATTATTCTCATTATCTACTATATTAGTAACATTTTCATGCTCTTTTAAATTATCTCTATCCTTATTAACATCATGAATTTCATTAAATTCATCATTAACATCATGAATTTCATTAAACTCCTCGTTATCATCATGTATTTCCTTAAACTCATTTATATTATCTCTATTTAAATTTTCTATATTTTCATCAAGAATTTATTAAAAGCACCTCTTTGTGATTCACTTAATTGTTCTATTCTTTTTTTTTTTTTTTCTTTTTTCACATCGAGAAATATATTTTCTAGGCAACATATTATAATGCACAAAATTACAATAATTACAATACTATAATTTAAATCAACTGAAATAAAACTATAATTTAAATAAACTAGAATAATTGCACATGGATGAAAAAGTTGAGTAGATGACAACCCGCAATCGTCGCAACTAGCAAACCGCAACGCAAACAGTAGAGGTTCAAAACTTTTAGGTGCAGCGTGCAGGAGGTGCTGGTGCAGCCGTGTGTAGAGAAGAGGCAAAGGCGCAACCTCACTGTAATGTCGTCGCGGAGTCGCCGGTAGAAAGAAGAGCAAACAAAAATGAAAAGGGAAGAGAGAAAAGTGATATAATTGTAAATAAATTCAAGAGAAAACTGTAAAATAAAGAGAATATGGAGAATATGAGAAAGGAGAGGCCGAAATTACAACAGCTTGTGCGGCGGCCGAGGATGTGCAACAGTGAAAGTTTACAACTATAAGTTAACCTAATTCTCAATTAATATATGCATATATAAATTATATAAATGTTTTAAAATTGTGGGCCCCTCCCAAATTTGGGCCCTGGGCAATCGCCCAGGGTGGCCCGGCCTCTGGGCCGGGGCTGTCTATATTTAAACTAATTCCAACCTGCATCACTATGACACCTGTTCTTACAATAATCTTAAAATCAACGGGCCTTATCGTAAAAGTATTGCATAAGATAAGACGATAAATTTAAATTGTTATTTTTATGGGCCTCGTCATCTACTGAACTAGTTCTTTCGAGCACCTTCCTCCTCCTTCCCGTCTCTCAAACCCTAATTTTTCCTGTCCGATCTCCAGGCCTACTTGTCATCATCGTCATACTTGGCGGAGGCTTTCCACATCCTTCCCGCATTTATTGGGTGGCGCTGTGCAATCACACCTTGACACCCTACCAGCCTACCTCAATCTATTGCGATACCTTCCGACGGCGATTGTTAAAATCAATAGGTAGAGGAAAGAAATAATATAAAGCTTTTTGATAATCTTATTACTCAAGACAATAGACTTATTTATACAAATTATCCAACACAATAATGGAAAGATTAGATAAGACATACAATTATAATAATTATAAACATAGTAATATAAGAGATTTGAAAATATTATTTTTCCTATTTAATTCATGTTGATCTTTATTGTGTGCCAAATATAATAAATCTCAACTAATTGAAATCAATTAAAGATTATTTTCATTATTGTTATTACCCCCGACAAACTCAACGGGAGTGCCTGAACGTTGAGTTTGATTGCTAACTTGATGAAACATTGTCTAGATAATAACTTAATAAATATACCAGCAATTTGATCTTCCGTGGAGATATAAGAAACCGAAAGTTAACGAGTCGCCACACGTTCGCGAACAAAATGAAAATCAATCTCTACATGTTTGGTATGAGCATGAAAAACAGGATTTGCCGCAAGATAAGTTGCTCCAATATTGTCACACCATATGCTAGACATAGCAGTTGGGAAAAAGTGTAATTCTGAAAGAAGAGATTGTAACCAAATAATTTCTGACGTTGCGTTAGCGATAGCTTTATATTCAGCTTCAGTACTCGAGCGAGAGACTGTAGGTTGCTTCTTTGAATGTCAGGAAACAAGATTTCGCTCAAGAAATATATCATATCTACTAGTAGAACGTCTATCTTCGGGAGATCCAGCCCAATCTGCATCACTGTAGGCAATCAACTCTCGTGAAGACTGACGATATAAAAGAACACCATGTAGAATAGTTCCTTTGAGATATCAAAAACTTCGCTTAACACATTCTCAATGATATTCAGTAGGAGCATGCATAAATTGATAGGCATGATTCACAGCAAAAGCAATATCGGGTCGTGTAATTGTGACATATTGTAGGACACCAACAATACTACGATAGATCTAGGGTCAGACATCGAAGAGGAGGATGAAAGTGCAGTGAAACCACCCTCAATGATTGGTGTGGAGATAGGACGTGTACCATCCATTTTAGCTCGTTGTAGGAGCCCAATAATGTATTTGCTCTAAGAGAGAAGGCAACCTTCAGAATGTGAGAGAAACTCTATGCCAAGAAAAAAACGAGCATTGCCAAGATCCCGAATAGGAAACTCTTGACGGAGAAGATGTAGTAAAGTAGTAATGCCATTTTGATCACTACCAGTTATTAATATATCATCCACATAAATCAGAACAAATATTAAAAATTCCTCATGACATTTGTAGAATAGGGAAGAGTCTATTTTTGAGCCAGAAAATCCCTGAGTATGAAGCCAGGTAGATAGACGATGAAACCATGCACGAGGTGCTTGTCGAAGATCATATATAGATTTCTGAAGTTGACACACATGTATTGTAAGTTGCGGATGGATGAATCCAGGAGGTTGTTCCATATAAACAGTTTCTTCAAGGTGTCCATGAAGGAAAGCATTGGAAACATCTAATTGGCGTATTGGTCAATTGGAGCTTATAGCTATAGATAGTAGCAATCTGATAGTTATAATTTTGACGATCTGACTAAAAGTATCATTAAAGTCAATACCTAGTTGTTGATTAAAGCCTTTAGCAACAAGACGAGCTTTGTAACGTTCAATAGAACCATCTGCACGATACTTAATTCAGTAAACTCATTTAGAGCCGACAATATTCATATATGGAGTACGAGGGACTAAGCTCCAAGTTGTATTACAAAGAAGAGCATCAAATTCTGTAGCCATCGCAACACGCCAATTTGGATCTTTGACTGCCTGTGTAAAACTAGAATGTTCAACAAAATTTGAAGAAGCGATAAGAGCACTAGAAGACGATAACAAGTGGAAACTGGTTGACATCGTGCATAAATATCGCTTAGAGGAAGCATTCGTCGAGGAATATCAACATTAGAGCTACTTGCAGAAGAGTGGTCAGACGGATAAGAATCAGAACTAGAGAGTGGATCACCACTAGCCATCGAGTCTACATGAACTTGTGGAGATGGAGCAGGACTCAAGATATCATCCCCCCTTGTACTTTCAATATGTCCTGATGAATTAATATGTGGGGCTTCTAGTATGTTGCTTGGTGATATTAGATAGTTGCCTTGATTATATGGAGGATCTGAGGTAGCAACTGCAAACGAAAATCTAGTGTCTTCGCCTGTCTATGCTTCACTCATTACTCCGTCACCTTACATCGCTGCCTTAAGCAAAATCTGGAGGAGAGGGACTCGGTCGCTCGTTGCCTCTCCTGCTTCGACAACGTCGAAGGCAGTGGCGTGGATGAGTTTTCTAGGGTTGACATAGAAAACGAGGCGGAGGCCCTCGCCAGCCACAAGAAGTCAGTCCAGAAACTCTTGACAGAGCTTGAGGAGGAGTGGAGCGCCTCGTCATCTCCTGTCACCGAGGCGATGTCGATGATTTTGTAGCTCCATCGCGAGAAGGCGGAGGCGTAGATGGAAGCGCGATAGTTTCGGTGCCTCGCGGAGGAGAAGATGGCCCATGACCAGCAGGAGATCGCTGCCCTCGAGGATATCCTCTTCAAACGCGACTAGGCTGTGCAAGCCCTAACCTGCGAGGTCCAGGCGTTCCGCCATCGCCTCCTCAGTGTTAGGATCGATGGACGCGGCTAGAGAGGGGGGGGTGTGAATAGCCGCCCCAAATCGTTCGTTTCTTTCTACAAGTTGACGTTAGCGCAGCGGAAAATAAAACAAAGAAACAAAGACAAGAAGATCAAACCTCAACACGCGTCGATGTAACGAGGTTCGGAGGTGATACTCCTACTCCTCGACGTGTCCGTAAGGTGGACGAAGCCTATCAATCCGTCGGTGGATGAGTCCCCGGAAAACCGGCTAATAAGAACTCCTTCTGGGTGGAGAAACCTCGCCACAGTGTCTTGCAACAACAAGATAAACAGGAGTACAAGAATACAACAGGAAACTAAGTACAATACAAAAATGTAATAACCCTAGCTTGCCTTCTTATCGACTGGATGAAGCAGCAGCTTCAAGCGACGCCTACAACAGCAGGAACCAGCCGATGAAGCTCACACGAAGCTTCAAGCAGAAGCGAGCTCAGCAAAGCTCAAATCACAGCAGTGAAGAAGAAGAAGCAGAAACTTCGAACCAGAAGCAGAGCAATCGAGAGAGTCCACTGTAGAAGCCCTCAGCCCTTTTATAACCTGCACTACATCTGCGAAGAACAGAAGACAGAAGACTAGCCGTTATGAGCCAACGGCTAGGGCCAGACCGATCAGGCATCACCCTGATCGGTCTGGGGCTGATCTGATCGGTCGTGGGGACCGATCAGGCTCTGTGCTGATCGGTCCCCAGACCGATCAGAACGCTTTCACAGAGAGTTGCCCAACTCTCTGTGCGTACCCTGATCGGTCCCGGGGACCGATCAGGCTTCCTGCTGATCGGTCCCCAGACCGATCAGTAAGCTCACAGAGGCACACTGATCGCTTTCTGATCGGTCTCCAGACCGATCCAGGTCTTGGTTTTTGCCCAAACCAAGTCCAAACCAATATCCGGTCAACCTTGACCTCTTGACCTTCTCAACACCAGATGTCCAATCACCCTTGATCCATCTGGATTTTCCCTTGCCCGGCTTCACTCACTAGGGTTTTCACCTGGCTTCACTCACTAGGGTTTTCACCTGGCTTCACTCACCAGGATTTCCAATATGCCCGGCTTCACTCACCAGGACTTTCCAACTGCCTGGCTTCACTCACCAGGGCTTTCCCACTGTCTGGCTTCACTCACCAGGATTTTCACCTAGCTTCACTCACTAGGGTTTTCACAACTGTCTGGCTTCACTCACCAGGACTTTCCCACTGCCTGGCTTCACTCACCAGGACTTATCCGCCTGTCTGGCTTCACTCACCAGGACTTTCCACATCCGGTCCAGAGAACGAGCTACCGAACCCTCTCCGACCACAGTTCGGAGAACGAGCTACCGAGCCCTCTCCGACTTCCATCCGGTCCAGAGAACGAGCTCCCGAGCCCTCTCTGACCACAGTCCGGAGAACGAGCTACCGAGCCCTCTCCGACTTCCCATGTGCCAAGCTTCCATACTTGGACTTCTCCGTGCCAAGTCTCCATACTTGGACTTTTTCCCGTGCCAAGCTCCCTGCTTGGACTTTTCACCATGCCAAACTCCCTGCTTGGACTTTTCCCATGCCAAGCTCCCTGCTTGGACTTTTCCGAGTCAGGTCAACTCACCTCGGGTCAACCAGGTCAACCTTGACCACGGGTTGCACCCACAATCTCCCAAGCTTGTATCCTTGTAAAACATCAAGGTACAACTTTTCTGTTCACTTCAAACATAGTCAAACATAACTCGTCAAACATCAAAACACAACTCGAGTCAAGTCAACTCGAGTCTGGTCAACCAGGTCAACCTTGACCTAAGGTTGCACCAACAATCTCCCCCTTTTTGATGTTTGACAAAACTCATAATCAAACCCATAATCAAGTTAGGTTAACCCGATAACCTAACTTAGGTTTTCCAATGTTCTTCCCTAAACATTCTCTATTCTCCTCAAACCTACACTCTCCCCCTTTTTGACACACATCAAAAAGAGTGAATCAAGGTCAAGAGTTTCTTCCTAATGAAAGTCTCATACCTTTCATTGAAACTCTTAATTTCCCCCTTGATATTAAGGTCAACAATTAACTTCGTGATAATCTCATATCACTCAAGTCTTTAGGCGTAAAAACTCCCCCTAAAAGTCAACTTCCCCTTGACTAATAGGTAAAACTCCCCCTAAAGATCAACTCTCCCTTGACCATTGCACCAACAATGTCTTGGAGAGTTTCAAACCTTTAGAACTCTAAAACACCACTTCCATAGCTGCAATTTCAGACAAACAGTCGAAATTCAGCAGGTTGGCACGCCCAGACCGATCAGGCTCCCTCTGGATCGGTCACAGTGACCGATCCAGGCTCCCCTGGACCGATCAGAAACCCTTCTGATCGGTCCACAAACCTGATAAAGGTCTGATAAGTTCTGATTTCTCTCCACGAAATTCAGAAACCTCTAGAAAATTACAGAAAATTTGAAAAATTGTGAAATTTTGAGGATACATTCCTCATACCACATACTATCATGGAAAAATAGTTTTCTATGAAAATATCTTTCATTTTTCAATCTTGATACAAAGTTCAAAAGACTTTGAAATAGCTCAAAGTTAAGTCATCTTTGTATCAACTTGTTCAATGATGAAGGCTATTACTAGAAAAGCTTCATCAAGGTTTTTCAAATCAATTTTGAAATGATTTTAAACTTTTTAATTTAGGACCACAATCTTTGGGCTAAATGTACATGACTTGTACATAAGCTTTCCCTATGATCCCCAATTTCGAATTAGGCTCATCTAGGTACAAGAACTATGCACCTTGTTCCTAACTCATCATCCTAATATCTCACACACATCTAAGGTGTATCAAACACATCCAAGTCAATTTTGATGTGAGATATGGGTTTAGGTTAGCTTATTCTAAGTCCTCATGCATTTTTCTAAACAACAATTTGATCTCCATATCAAATTGTGTTTCTTATCCTTAAATCAAGTTAATTGATCATTAATGCACAAGATGATGACATGACATATAATTGTATCATAAATGGAAATATGTGCCAATGTCATGATGTCATGGTATAAAGTGTGAAACTTAAATAAAGCATGACATTTAAACTAACCTAAGCATTATTATGACATTTTAAATGATCATAAAATAAATATGATGTCATGACATGGCATATGGCAAACAATATATGGCAAGTAACATGTAAAGGTATAGAAAATACCTAATTCTAGCCTTAGTTGTCATTTTTGATAATTTCGATCATTTTGCCATAGATTCTATATTCCTAAGTGTAATAGACCTAGCATCTTATACCAAAGATTTTTAGATCACTATGTGCCAATTAGATTGACTCTAGACAACTCCTCAAATTTGATTGGCACATTCTAATCACCTTAGGAATAATTCTTAATTTCATTTTCAAGGCTTGATTACACCTTGAAAATTCCTAAAGTGTCACCTTTTGCCATGATTAGGTTAACTACCTAGTCAAGTAAGGTTGGCACACCCTAACTCATCTAGCATGATGGAATCACGCTCCTAGGAACCCAATACCTATTTGAGTTCATTGGGTTCACTAAATATTCACTAGGGATGACTTCCCTAGCAACCCTCCTAATGACCCTCCTAGGCTTTGAAACCTTGGTCATTTGGGACTCATCAAGATCAACTCTAGGGGTGACTCCCCTTGTGACCTTGGTGATGGTCTTCCTAATCCTAGGTTTTGTTCCATAATCGAATGGAACATCATGGTAAGTGGGCTTGACCACTTGGGACTTAGGTTTGTGACCCAAACCTTTCTTGTCCTTGGACTTGGGTTTTTGACCCCTAGACCCTAGAGTCAAATCCTCAAGAGCCTTTTCTAGAGAGTCAAGTCTTGACCTCAAGACTTGATTTTCTTTCTCTAATACCTCAAGCTTTAATTTATCATTTTTCTTTGAGGTATTCCTAGGCATATGTCTAGATGATTTGAGATTTCTATCTAGGTTTCCCTTAACCTTAGATGAGTTAATCCTAGGGTTGACATTTCTAGAGTTGTCCTTATTCAAGCTAACATGTTTAGCACCTAAGCACATATATTGATTCCTATAATTAACATGCTTATCATTATTAGCAATTGCAATAAAACTACTAGCATGTGTCTTATTAGAATTGCAATGATGAGCCTTAGAGATTACCTTAGGGTTTGCCTTAGCTCCCCCTATCGATGTGCTTGGTTTCTTGTCCTTGTGAGGTTGCCTCCCCCTCGGACATTGGCTCCTATAGTGTCCCTTTCGCTTGCATTGGAAGCACACCACGTGCTCCTTGCCCTTGCGTGTTGGGACTCCGGCTTCCTTGACCTTTGGCGCCGGTGGAGTCTTTCTAACCCTCTTTGGACATTTACTCTTGTAATGTCCAAATTCCCTACACTCAAAGCACATTATGTGTAATTTGCTAGAAACTAAATGACTTGAGTTACCTAGAGTTGAGGATGGATGAACACTTTCTTCTTCATCCCTTCCGGAGGTAGAAGTTTCTTCCTCTTGCTCCATTCTTGAAGAAGAACTCTCCTCCTCTTCTTCTTTAGATGTTGAGTGGCCCTCAACTTCTAAATCCATTCCTCCATGAAGTGAACTCCTTGGCTCACTTGACTCCTCTTCATGACTTGAAGTGGAGTTCCCCTCATGGAACATAGCCAAGTTGTTCCACAACTCCTTGGCATTGTTGTATCCACCTATCTTACATAGAATGTCATTAGGTAATGAGAATTAAAATACTTTCATTACCTCATCGTTGATTGTGGAATGGTGGATTTGTTCCCTTGTCCACTTCTTCTTCTCGAGTGGTTTTCCTTCCTTATCCATTGGAGGCTTGAAACCTAATTGAACACAACTTCAATTTTCAAGGTTAGTCATAAGAAAATACCTCATTCTTACCTTCCAATACGCGAAGTCGTCGCGGTCATAGAAAGGTGGAATGGTGATGTCTTCTCCGAGTTGATCCATCTCTAGCTTATGCTCCCTCGGGTGTTAATCCGGCGAAGAGTGACCTCGCTCTGATACCACTTGTTAGGATCGATGGATGCGGCTAGAGAGGGGGGGGTGTGAATAGCCGCCCCAAATCGTTCGTTTCTTTCTACAAGTTGACGTTAGCGCAGCGGAAAATAAAACAAAGAAACAAAGACAAGAAGATCAAACCTCAACACGCATCGATGTAACAAGGTTCGGAGGTGATACTCCTACTCCTCGGCGTGTCCGTAAGGTGGACGAAGCCTATCAATCCGTCGGTGGATGAGTCCCCGGAAAACCGGCTAATAAGAACTCCTTCTGGGTGGAGAAACCTCGCCACAATGTCTTGCAACAGCAAGATAAACAGGAGTACAAGAATACAACAGGAAACTAAGTACAATACAAAAATGTAATAACCCTAGCTTGCCTTCTTGTCGACTGGATGAAGCAGCAGCTTCAAGCGACGCCTACAACAGCAGGAACCAGCCGATGAAGCTCACACGAAGCTTCAAGCAGAAGCGAGCTCAGCAAAGCTCAAATCACAGCAGTGAAGAAGAAGAAGCAGAAACTTCGAACCAAAAGCAGAGCAATCGAGAGAGTCCACTGTAGAAGCCCTCACCCTTTTATAACCTGCACTGCATCTGCGAAGAATAGAAGACAGAAGACTAGCCGTTATGAGCCAACGGCTAGGGCCAGACCGATCAGGCACGTGGGGACCGATCAGGCTCTGTGCTGATCGGTCCCCAGACCGATCAGAACGCTTTCACAGAGAGTTGCCCAACTCTCTGTGCGTACCCTGATCGGTCCCGGGGACCGATCAGGCTTCCTGCTGATCGGTCCCCAGACCGATCAGTAAGCTCACAAAGGCACACTGATCGCTTTCTGATCGGTCTCCAGACCGATCCAGGTCTTGGTTTTTGCCCAAACCAAGTCCAAACCAATATCCGGTCAACCTTGACCTCCTCAACACCAGATGTCCGATCACCCTTGATCCATCTGGATTTTCCCTTGCCCGGCTTCACTCACCAGGACTTTCACCTAGCTTCACTCACTAGGGTTTTCACCTGGCTTCACTCACTAGGATTTCCAATCTGCCCGGCTTCACTCACCAGGACTTTCCAACTGCCTGGCTTCACTCACCAGGACTTTCCCACTGCCTGGCTTCACTCACCAGGACTTTCACCTAGCTTCACTCACTAGGGTTTTCACAACTGCCTGGCTTCACTCACCAGGACTTTCCCACTGCCTGGCTTCACTCACCAGGACTTTCCACATCCGGTCCAGAGAACGAGCTACCGAGCCCTCTCCGACCACAGTTCGGAGAACGAGCTACCGAGCCCTCTCCGACTTCCATCCGGTCCAGAGAACGAGCTCCCGAGTCCTCTCTGACCACAGTCCGGAGAACGACGACTTCCCATGTGCCAAGCTTCCATACTTGGACTTCTCCGTGCCAAGTTTCCATACTTGGACTTTTTCCCGTGCCAAGCTCCCTGCTTGGACTTTTTACCATGTCAAACTCCCTGCTTGGACTTTTCCCATGCCAAACTCCCTGCTTGGACTTTTCCGAGTCAGGTCAACTCACCTCGGGTAAACCAGGTCAACTTTGACCACGGGTTGCACCCACAATCTCCCAAGCTTGTATCCTTGTAAAACATCAAGGTACAACTTTTCTGTTCACTTCAAACATAGTCAAACATAACTCGTCAAATATCAAAACACAACTCGAGTCAAGTCAACTCGAGTCTGGTCAACCAGGTCAACCTTGACCTAAGGTTGCACCAACACTCAGCTACGGAATCGGCGTCAATGAGTGCGACACGCCTTCTTCGGGACTGCAAACACCTGGCACGACCACCGCAACCCCCACTTGCGCCTCCGTGGAGACCCCTCGTGTCGACGGATACCTGGATTGCAATGCGCTGACAATTCCGCCACCGACCTCGACAAGTACCCCTCCGTGGAGACCCCTTGTGTCGTTGATCGATTCACCCCGCGATCCATTTTGTCATCGCAACTTCCAGCGGGAGCGAGTGCGAAGCGACAGTTTTCGCATTTACAAGGACACAGGAGTCTCAGTGAGGGTGCCTCCGCGTCGGTAGTGGAGCTATCTGAAGAGCTTATCCTACAGAAGCTTAACCTCCCACGCCGAACACCCGGTCGACTACGTATCCGACTCACTGACTGCGGTGCGAGCCACAACATTAACGACAGAGTCTACACCGTGGATGCTCAAAATATTTTATGAGTTAAATCATATTCTTATAAATTTAAACATAATAACTGTGTGATGTTATGAGCATTATGTGATTAATAAAAATTTTTATAAACTAACAATCTTTTTTGGAGGTTCCAAGAGTTTCGATCCAATGGTAAGTCACACTCATATACAAATATGTTTGTCAATGATCACTCTAAATATCAGAACATAAAGAAATTTTATTATCTAATTTACTAAATTCTTCAATTAAATTCTTTTTTCCTTGTTTTACTAATTTTTTAATTATACGAGTAAATGTAGTCATAGTAACACGTTTAGCATATGGATTAAGAGATTATTTACAAAAATCTTCAAATGCGCATTTAGATCCAAAACTAAAAGAAAAATATTCTACGAAAAAAATTTAGCTATTTGATTCTCTTAATTTATTATCCAAATATAAAAATAAACCGGAATCAGTACTACCGCTAGTTGAAGAAAATCTTGATAATTGTGTTTGAGAATGGTCAAGTCCATATTCCGTCGGGTGCTTCGTTTCTACATGTCATTTCAATGACTCATAGCCGCCATGGGCTTGGAATTTGTAGGAAGTATTGCAGTGCTTACATTTTGCACGCATTTCTCCCTACGAAAGAGTGACATTTTCAAAATATTTCGTAAAAATAGAAGACTTTAGAGGAGGAAGTTCCCGAACCTTAGAAGTAATTGCATCGGTATTTCCTTGTGTTTCGGGTGTCGGATTTGGAAGGTGCTCAATTTCATCATCGATGGATTGAATGCTGGGGTCCTCCTCCCGCAGATTCATTATTTCCTTTTTCTTTCGAGGTCGAGATGATGCACCTCCATGACCTCCTTCCATTGTAATTAAAAATTGGAAACGAAAGCATATAAAGAATACGAAATTGACATTAAGAGTAGAGAAAATGTGTGTGAAAATGATGAAATGAGCTCTCTATTTATAAAGTTTGGATAGTAACGGACACTAAATTATAGTCATTGATCAAAAAATGGTCAAATGGTCCTAATCATTGAAAAAAAATACCCAAACTGGAGTTCCTAGCCGTTGGAACCACCGGTTAACTGGCGGTTCAAACCGTAAAAAAAAAAAATTGGTTGAACTGGCGGTCGGTAGGGTTTTCAACAAAGGAATTGGAACCGGCACGACAACTTGCCGGGCCGATTCTGGTTCAACCCGGCAAATTGGGTCAACCGGCAATCGACCCGTTGACTTGGTTACGGGCCCGGGTCGGGTCCGAGCCAAACCCGACCCGAGGTCGAGTCTGGTGTCGACATGCTTCAAGATTCGTGTTCTTGATTAACTGCTGTGATTGCATCAATCCAAAGTGTAGAGGATACGATGAGACGTCACACCTAAATATTTAGTACGACAAATAGAACATCCACAGTGCTCCTATTAACGGGGTGTTATAACATCCTTCACAATGATAGTATGGGGGTGAGCCAGGATTGACCCACCCATGAGTGTATTATTATTATTTTTCAATTTTAATTATTTAAAAGAAATTATAAAATTTTAAATTAAAAATTGAATAAAATAGATAAATAATAAAATATGAGTATATTTTTTAATAATATTATTATTTATTGTTTTAACGAGGATCTTCCCTTATATTACTGGGAACTAATTATATATTATGGTGTTGATCGGAGGTAAAATCTCAACTGCCATCAATTGTATATTACATCAACCACACATTCACCAAGGCCATCAAGTTGACTATTTGTCTCCTAAAGTAAGGTCAACCCATGCTCTTTGTGGGATTAACATGACCTAGTGTGTGTCATGCATGCTTTAATAGTTCAGCCATGGAGTCCTTAGAGATGTTGCAGCGATAAAGCGTTTGGTGGATTTTCAAAGTATCACGGTTCAAAACTCAGTTGGGTAAGAGCAAACTATACATTGGATTTTTAACTATAGAGGTCGGTTGTTGGACAAATTACCACGAATAATTTCAAATTTATTTAGTAAATGAACCTTTAGAGGGCCGTCTACTTCGAAGTTTTATCAGATAAGATACTTAGATTTAAAAAAAGAAATGAAACCATGGAGGAGGCACCCTAAAGTCTAGATTCCTTATACTAGTAGTGAAGTCAATGTGTGTTTTGATCCATTTATGTTTTTTCTAGTTGGTTAGCCTATAAAAAAATGTTCATAGTTGAAGTATAAGAAAGATTATAGTTCCCTTACCTTAATGCTCAGTGATTAACAATTTGAGTCGAAGGTAGATTCTTGCGACTTATAGTTTTTCTAATTGAATTGATATTGACTACTCGAGCATATTAATTATATTTATAGGGACAACCTCTCAACAATATTATCTAAATCAATAATTATATAGACCAATTTAATTATGAAAAAAAAACTACTCGTCTAACAATTTAAATGAAAACAATCTAACAGGGGAGAAAAATAAAGAAAGGAAAAAAAAGGATCTTTCTTAATATTTCATAATATTAATTAAAACATACTAATATGGATATGGACATATTTTCAATTTGGCCGCTGGAAGTTCCATTTTTTTTATTTTAATTAGTAAGGCCTATTAATCCTTTTAATTTATTTTTAAAAAAAAATATAAAAGGAGAGTAAAAAAAAAGAAGAACCTGAATATTATTTAATTTAATAATTAATTACAAAGTAGGCAAGATAAGAATGTTAATTATTGTGAGGAAAAAAATATGTTAAACCTATAAATTTAATAATAAAAGCAATTTGAGACATGAAGCGCCTGTAGCTCAGTGGATAGAGCGTCTGTTTCCTAAGCAGAAAGTCGTAGGTTCGACCCCTACCTGGCGCGTTATAACTATTTCTCTCATTTTTTCCGTCATCTGCTGAACTAATTCTTTCGATCGCCTTCCTTCCCCTTCATCGTCCTCGTACGAGGCCCTTCATCGTCCTCGTACGAGGAGGAGGAGGCCTTCCACATCCTACTCGCATTCATTGGGTGGCGCTGCACAATCGCACCTCGACACGCTACCTCAATCTATTGCGATACCCTCCGGCGGCGGCGCTGGTGTCTTCGCCTTCCTATGCTTCGCTCCTCGCTCCAGCGCCTCGTCGTCTGCAGTCACCGAGGCGATGTCGATGAGTTTGCGGGTCCAGCGCGAGAAGGCGGAGGCGTAGATGGAGGCGCGACAGTTCCGGCGCCTCGCGGAGGAGAAGATGGCCCATGACCAGCAGGAGATCGCCGCCCTCGACGATATCCTCCTCTTCAAACGCGACCATGCAAGCCCTAACCTACGTGGTCCAGGCATACCGCCACCGCCTCCTCAGCTACGGAATCGGCGTCATTGAGTTCGACACGCCTCCTTCGGGACCGCAACGGCCACTTGCGCCTCCGGTTCCCAATTCGACGGATACCCGGCATTGCGATGCGCTGACGATTCCGCCACCGACCTCAGTACCCCTCCGCGTCCGCGGAGACCCATCGTGCCGCTGATTCACCCCGCGATCCATTTCGCCATCGCAACTTTCAACTGGAGCGAGTGCAAAGCGGCAGTTTTCGCATTTACAAGGACACAGGAGTCTCAGTGAGGCTGTCTCCGCGTCAGCAGTGGAGCTATCTGAGGAGCTTATCCTACGGAAGCTTAACCTCCCACGTCGAACACCCGGTCGACTGCGCAAAAAAGGGAATTTAAAAGACTTGACACGAGGTTGCAGGCGCTAGAGGTGGATAGGGAGTCGATGCCTAAGAGTTTAATCTCCATGGGCATGGACAAGGCTCAAATAGCACTTCTGAGAGAGATCGCACAACAAATGTGCAAAGAAGCGGCAACTGAAAGAAAGGTGGTGAAGAGGTCCTCTTCCATCAAGAAGTCTTCTTCACTTATGTCAAAGATTAAGGTACTAATTTTGCTTTCTAAACTACGAGTTTATTGTTTATGTTTTCAAGTGCAATGCAGATACTTTTACTCGAAAAAATTAGACAATAAGCAATATTTGTTTCACTTAAAAAAAAAGTTTATTTTCTAGACATATCAAACTGAAAAGACACTAAGACAACAGTTCAAATCTGAAACAAATGATTCCTTCAGATAAGTGAGTCATTTCCTAAGGCACTGTTATTATTAGTCAAAATTATACATGGAATTGACTATGTAAATTTCCCCTTTTTTTCACTTTATTGTTTTAAATAGTTAATTACTTGGCAAATTCTTTCGCATTTCAAGGATGTGATACTTTGATATATATGAAATGACCAAATAGATGATACTTCTACAAGATTCCAACATATAGTTACTGAAGGGAGGTTGTCCTTGATTCAAGGTGCATTCACTATGTTTTGGTACTACTAGAATGAGAAACTTTATCTGTAGGTTGATCGGTCAAATATCTCCCTGGTTCCAAATTCTTTTTCTGTGTGTGTGTAGGAAAGAGTGTTTGTGGGAAATAGAGAAATTGTTATACAACTAGGTTATTCATTTCAAGTATATTGAACTAGGGTTGAGTTTATTTACCTAAAAGGAATTAGGTTAGAGTTCATTCCCTCCAAATATGACAAGTTAGCTAACTGAGAGGGAGAAATCGCTATAATGCAGATGGAGATCTTAGTTTCAGCATGCCTCAGGTCTATCATGACAAAGAGGTACCTTCCTAACTCTAATACCATCTTGAATTAGGGTGCACTCCATTTCCTGTCCATCTCAAGATATATTAGTGACTCAAGAGAGACAAGCTTCTTGTTGATGTGTAACTCGCAATACTGGCTTAATTCTCATATCATATTGAATCTGGCTGAGGCTATACACAAATGATTAGCTACTAACTTTGATAAAATGTCGAATTAGGAATTTAGGATGGAACTCATTTTATCTCAAGAAGGGGAGTCTTGGCGCAACGGGAAAGTTGTTGCTTTGTGTCTTAGAGGTCACGGGTTCGAATCCTGGAAGCAGCCTAAAACATGGTAAGACTACGTATAGAGGATCCTTTCCCTCATGCACTGGGTTGCCCTTTTTTTTAACTCATTTTATCTCAACTTATTTTTATCTCAGAGCTATATATACATAATAGTCCATCACTCATGTATGACTAATAGACATGAAGCATTCTATCTTCAACAAAATGGTAGTTTATGATAGATAATATTTTAGACTCAACAAAAGCTGAGTCGTTTATGAATTTTGGCTAAGTAATCTCGTCTGAACTCCTCAAGTAAGTTTCCATGCTTCAGTCAATCTGCTAATTTAGTCTTAGGCCAACATCACTTCAACTTATCGTTTCTATTCTACCAGATTTACCTTTGGCTTATTATCCAACAATGCTCGACTAGTGCTGCTGCTGGAAAAGTCCTCTTCCCGTTTGAAGCACAAGAGGTTCCTCCCAAAAGCACAGGGATGACAAGCTGAAACTGCCCATCTTACTGGCTCTTGTTCTCTGGTTTGCTTTCAAAAGTGCAATTCTTTCCATTGAGGCTTCCCAAGAAGAAAGATCTAGTTTCAACTCTCATGTTGGTGTACATTGGGTACTCAAAATTGTTGAATGTATCCATTCTTCTTTAGCACAGCACGTACTGCTCGTATTGGAGATTTGTTTCAATTTGTAATCACGAGTCCTACAGAAAGGTCCACCAAAGCATTTTTTTTTTTGTTTTTGTTTTTGCAATAGAGTGTATTCTGCGTGATTTCGCTCACTGCCCCCGCGAGATGAAGGGGGGTGTATCATTTTGCTTTCCAAGATTTGGCCAGAATTCGACATCGACTGCTGATGGCTTTTATCGGTGGTAAAAAGGTGAATATATTCGTCCCAGCGTCCATGTCAACCCGTCCTAGGGTCAACACGGAAGAGATAATCATGGGCGGTTATTAGTCTTTGGAATAATGATTAGCACATAAGGGAGGTATTTATTTCGGTTTTATCGAGATTCGAACCCCATACTTCATTGGTGGTAACATCTCATGTGCTAGCCTAGTGATCCATCCGAGGGGACGTTGATGACTTTTATTATGGTAAAAAATGAATACGCTCGCCCTCAATATCCTCGTTAATTCGTCTCAGGGCCAACATATTGATGGCCTTTATGTGGCAAAAGGCGAAATCGCTCGCCCCCAGCGCCCCCGTTGCACCCGACCCAAGGTCATCACGAGGGAGGTAAATCACAGCATCCTGAGCTAGCATGTGGCAGGTGGGGTGAGTTGCACAGGGACCGGGGATTTACACTCCGACTACCCTGAGTTTCGACACCACGACCTTATGTGGCAAGCATCTAATCCTTAGCGGTTACGATTAAATTGTTCATTAACTTTCACGAATTTTTATTTAGCTCGTACCACACTATTTCAATGGACACCATATATGATCAAAAGTAAGTACAAGATAACTTTTAAAAATTGTTTAAATAAGTTTCTATGAACGAAGCCATTTTTAAACGGCTAGATTAGCGTCATGCTTCAAGATTCGTGTTCCTAATTGATAGCTGTGATTGCATCATTCCAAAGTGTAGAGGATACGATGAGATATTCCACATAACTATTCAGTACGGCATTTAAAGCTAATACCTTGCATAATGATAGTATGGGATGGGCTAAACTGGCCCATCAGTGTATTATTATTTTTTTTAAAAAAAATTTAATTATTTAAAAAAAATAAAAATTGAATAAAATAGATAAATAATAAATTATGAATGTATTTTTTTAATAATAATAATAATTTTTTTTTTTAACAGAGGATTTTTACTTATTTTGCTGGGAACCAATTATATATTATAGTATTGATTGGAGGTAAAATCTTAGCTACCATTAATTATATATTACATCAATCACACACTCATCAAGTCCACGTAAGTCGAATATTTGCTTCCTAAAGTAAGTTCAACCCATGCTCTCTATGGGGTATAATCTTGTTGAATTAACATGACCTTCTGTGTCATGCATGCTTCAATAGTTACTAATTAGGCCATGAAACCCTTAGAGACACTCAGCGATAAAGCGTTTGATGTATTTACAAAGTATCACGGTTTAAAACTCAACTGGATAAGACTTAAGAGCAAACTTTACATTGGATTTTTCACTATTGAGGTCGGTTGCTGGGCAAATTACCACGAATAATTCCAAATTTATTTAGTAAATGAACCTTTAGTGGGCCGTCTACTTCGAAGTATTATCAGATAAGATACTTAGATTTTTAAAAAAAATGAAACCATGGAGGAGGCACCCTAAAGTGTAGATTCCTTATACTAATAGTGAAGTCTATGTGTGTTTTGATCCATTTATAATTTTACTAGTTGGTTAGCCTATAGAAAAATGTTCATAGTTGAAGTATAAGAAAGATTATAGTTCTCTTACCTTAATGCTCAGTGATTAACAATTTGAGTCGAAGGTAGATTCTTGCGACTTATAGTTTTTCTAATTGAATTGAGATTTACTACTCGAGCATATAACATATTTAATTATATTTATAAGGACAGCCTCTCAACAATATTATCTAAATCAAAAATGATATAGAACAATTTAATTATGAAAAAAAACTACTCATCTAACAATTTAAATGAAAACAATCTAATAGAGGGAGAAAAAACAAGAAAGAAAAAAAAGATGATCTTTCTTAATATTTCATAATATTAATTAATACATACGAACATGGATATGGACAGATTTTCAATTTGGCTGTTGGAAGTTCCATTTTATTTATTTTAACTAGTAGGGCCTATTACTCCTTTTAATTTGTTTTTTTTAAAAAAATATAAAAGGAGAGTAAAAATAAGAATAACCTCAATATTATTTAATTTAATAATTAATTACAAAGTAGGCAAGATAAGAATGTTAATTATTGTGAGAAAAAAATATATTAAAACTATAAACTATATAATAAAAGCAAATTGTGACATGAAGCGCCTGTAGCTCAGTGGATAGAGCGTCTGTTTCCTAAGCAGAAAGTCGTAGGTTCAACCCCTACCTGGCGCGTTATAATTTTTTCAAAATTTTAAAATGATTTGCGTATTTCTCGAATAAGGAGGCCTTTTCTTACAAGTTACAACCAGCGTCACTAGGACACCTGTTCTTACAATAATCTTAAAATCAACGGGCCTTATCGTAAAATTATTGCATAAAGTTAAATTGTTATTTTTAGGGGCCTCGTCATCTGCTGAACTAATTCTTTCGAGCGCTCTCCTCCTCCCCCCGTCCTTCATGTCTCTCAAACCCTATTTTTTCCTGTAAGATCTCCAGGTCTCCTTGTCATCGTCGTCGTACGAGGAGGAGGCCATCCACATCCTACCCGCATTCATTGGGTGGCGCTGCGCAATCGCACCTCGACACCCTACCTCAATCTATTGCGATACCCTCCGGCGGTGGCGCGACAGTTCCGGCGCCTCGCGGAGGAAAAGATGGCCCATGGCCGGCAGGAGATCGCCGCCCTCGAGGATATCCTCTTCAAACGCGACCAGGCTGTGCAAGCCCTAACATGCGTGGTCCAGGCATACCGCCACCGCCGCCTCAGCTACGAAATCGGCGTCGATGAGTTCGACACGCCTCCTTCGGGACCGCAAACACCTGGCACGGCCACCTCAACGCCCACTTGCGCCTCCGGCTCCCAATTCGACGCATACCCGGCATTGCGATGCGCTGACGATTCCGCCAACGACCACGACAAGTACCCCTCCGTGGAGACCCCTCGTGCCGCTGATTCACCCCGCGATCCATTTCGCCATCGCAACTTCCAGCTGGAGCGAGTGAGAAGCGGCAGTTTCCGCATTTACAAGGACACAGGAGTCTCAGTGAGGCTGTCTCCGCGTCGGCGGTGGAGCTATCTGAGGAGCTTATCCTACGGAAGCTTAGCCTCCCACGTCGAACACCCGGTCGACTGCGCATCCGACTCACCAACTGCGTTGCGAGGTACGACATTAGCGACAGAGTCTACCCATGGACGCCGTCCATGGAGCGAGAGAGAACTTCGTGAGTTGGCCGAGAGAGCTCCATGGCAACACAGGAATTGAGGATGAGCCGCAAAAAAGGGAATTTAAAAGGCTTGACACGAGGTTGCAGGCGCTCGAGGTGGATAGGGAGTCTGATGCCGAAGAGTTTAATCTCCATGGGCATGGACAAGGCTCAAATAGCACTTCTGAGAGAGATCGCGCAACAAATGTGCAAAGAAGCGGCAACTGAAATAAAGGTGGTGAAGAGGTCCTCTTCCATCAAGAAGTCTTCTTCACTTATGTCAAAGATTAAGGTGCTAATTTTGCTTTCTAAACTACGAGTTTATTGTTTCTGTTTTCAAGTGCAGTGCAGATACTTTTACTCGAAATAATTAGACAATAAGCAACATTTGTTTCACTCTAAAAAAAAAGTTTATTTTCTAGACATATCAAACTGAAAAGAAACTAAGACAACAGTTCAAATCTGAAACAAATGATTCCTTCAGATAAATGAGTCATTTCCTAAGGCACTGTTATTATTAGGCAAAATTATACATGGAATTGACTATGTAAATTTCCCCTTTTTTCACTTTATTGTGCTAATTAGTTAATTACTTGGCAAATTCTTTCACATTTCAAGGATGAGATACTTTGATATATATATATATATATCAAATGACCAAATAGATGATACTTCTACAAGATTCTAACATATAGTTACTGAAGGGAGGTTGTCCTTGATTCAAGGTTCATTCACTATGTTCTGGTACTACTAGAATGAGAAACTTTATCTGTAGGTTGATCGGCCAAATATCTCCCTGGTTCCAAATTCTTTTTCTGTGTGTGTGTAGGAAAGAGTGTTTGTGGGAAATAGAGAAATTGTCATACAACTAGGTTATTCATTTCAAGTATATTAAACTAGGGTTGAATTTATTTACCTAAAAGGAATTAGGTTAGAGTTCATTCCCTCGAAAAATGACAAGTTAGTTAACTGAGAGGGAGAAATCGCTATAATGCAGATGGAGATCTTAGTTTCTGCATGCCTCAGGTCTATCATGACAAAGAGGTACCTTCCTAACTCTAATACCATCTTGAATTAGGGTGGAATCCATTTCCTGTCCATCTCAAGATATATTAGTGACTCAAGAGAGACAAGCTTCTTGTTGATGTATAACTCGCAATACTGGATTAATTCTCATATCATATTGAATCAGGCTGAGGCTATACACAAATGATTAGCTACTAACTTTGATAAAATGTCGAATTAGGAATTTAGGATGGAACTCATTTTATCTCACTTTGATAAAATGTCGAATTAGGAATTTAGGATGGAACTCATTTTATCTCAACTTATTTTTTTATCTCAGAGCTATATATACATAATAGTCCATCACTGCATGTATGACTAATAGACATGAAGCATTCTATCTTCAACAAAATTGTAGTTTATGATAGATAATATTTTAGGCTTCAATCAATGTTAACAGTAGTAGCAAAAGCTGAGTCGTTTATGAATTTTGGCTAAGTAATCTCGTCTGAACTCCTCAAGTAAGTTTCCATGCTTCAGTCAATCTGCTAATTTAGTCTTAGGCCAACATCACTACAACTTATCGTTTCTATTCTACCAGATTTACATTTGGCTTAGTACCCAACAATGCTCGACTAGTGCTGCTGCTGGAAAAGTCCTCTTCCCGTTTGAAGCACAAGAGGCTCCTCTCAAAAGCACAGGGATGACAAGCTGAAACCGTCCATCTTACCGGCTCTTGTTCTCATTTTTGCTTTCAAAAGTGCAATTCTTTCCATTGAGGCTTCCCAAGAAGAAAGATCTAGTTTCAACTCTCATGTTGGTGTACATGCGGTACTCAAAATTGTTGAATGTATCCATTCTTTTTTAGCTCAGCACTTATTGCTCGTATTGGAGATTTGTTTCAATTTGTAAGCACGAGTCATACAGAAAGGTCCACCAAAGCTTTTTATTTCACTCGGTGCCCCCGCGAGAAGGGAGGTGTATCATTTTGCCTTTCAAGATTTGGCCCGAATTTGATATCGACTGTTGATGGCCTTTATTAACTAACCATTAGCGGCTAGGATTAAATTGTTCATTAACTGTCACGAATCCTCTTTTTGTACTCTAAACTAATATTCTTATTTAGCTCGTACCACTTTAATGGACAATTGGACATGATATATGATCAAGATCAAGTACAAGATAACCTTTTAAAATTGTTTAACAAAGTTTCTATGTACCACTCCATTTTTAAAACGGGTAGGTTAGCGTCATGCGTCAAGATTCGTGTTCCTGATCGACGGCTGTGATTGCATCAATCCTATGTGCAGAGGATACGATGAGACGTCGCACCTAACGATTCAGTACGTCAATTACAACTCTAACACGAGAAAGTTACGTCACAGAAACCGAAACAGAGAGACTGGCTGTTCTATGAATTCATATGGCTGACTGGACCCTACGGTTTTTAGGGAGCGAGAGAATTGCCTGTTCTGTCGTGAGCAGCGGATCCCTACCCGACGCCAGCGTAGACGGCAACGCATCACCCGACTGCTGGGAGCGGCGCCATGATTGGGGCCCTCCGGACGGTCCAGATCTTTTCTCCACTGGCCCTTCGCCGTCCGATATGCCTCGCTCTCCCGCACACCCACGTTGCCTCCAGCTCACTCTGGGAACTGCCTCCAACACCGCACCACCGCGTCTGTCGCGTACCCTCATTATGACTGTACGATCGGTCTCCTAACGGCATATAGTCCGTCCGATCGATCTCCCGCACCGAAGTCCTGATGCGGGCCACCCGCGGAGAGGAAGTTCCTGTTCCTGCGGCGCTGCTCCAGCGAGCGCCACATCATCGACCACCCACGTTCGCTTCTCCAAAGGTTTAATGGACCAAATTGTCCTCCATCTCGAATATCATTTCGGCAAAAATGGGTATTTATTAAACTGTTAGTGGTATTTTAGTAAATAATGGTGGGTTTGCATTTAGTATGAAAAAAAAAATCGCCGAGCTTTTTCTACTGGGGAGCAATAGGGAGAGCTAGGAGGCAGTGCTCCGAATCCGAGGAGATCGCCGGCGGCCAAGCTAAGGCTATCGATGGGACGGAATTTCCGGTGCTCCGGTAAAGGGACCGGTCGATCTCCGAGTGGGCGTCGGTTTCTGGGAGTTCGGATTTAAATTTCCGAGCGGTTTGATCTCGCAACGTTAAGTGCGGACCGCTGCTGCTCCCTCGTGGATCAGTCTGCCCTCCTCCGGATCCCCTTATCTCTTGGCGCGAGCCGTTAGTGAAGGTATGTTCTCCCTCCTGCTGTTTGTTCTTGACAACGATCTCCAGTTCGGTTTAGGTTAGTCACAGTGTGGAATTTGGATGAGATTTTTCGAGTTCGGATCTCTATTTTCGGTATCATTACTTGATAATGTTGGATAATTCAGTTGGATTAGCGCCAGGCCGGAGATTTTTTCTTTCATTTCTGTTTAGAGGGAGATGTGTGGAGCCAGAGCATTGAGCAAGGAATATAATTGGACCAGATTACCATGATTTTCTTTAGGATTTCTGATACAGTTTTACAAAAAAACGTAAAATCTTGTAATGAAATTTCGCAGAGTTAAACTCACGGTTGGTGTGGTAGGTTCCTTTGCGGAGATGGAGTCTGGTGATGGAGTTGAAGTGGAGCTTATTAAAGGATCTCTGGAAATATTTCCGGAGGCCAACGGATTTAGTTCTCAAGTAAACAAGGAGAACGGAATTGTAGAATGCGGTGCTGATGCTGTTCTTGCAAGCAGTAGCTCTCAGGACACATCAAAAATCGAAGTCCCTGATTTCTCTGAAGACAGGAAAGAAGACTCTGAATCGATTAAGGAGAAGAAAGCATCAAATTCCACCAAGGCAATTGGTTCTTTTCTGTAGTCTGTTTGCACAAACATGGAAAACTGTGTTCTGTAGAAGATGTGATTTTCACTATTTCTTGTGCAGAAAGGTGGATCTGATGCAATTAGTCAAATCAAGAAGACAAAGCAAGGTCCCGGTCTTCTAAATGGTTCTCTGGGTGAAGCCCACGAGAAAAGGAAGGCTCTTTCACAGAGTTTATCCTTTCCTTCTAAAGGGTCACGTAAGACCTTAACTTCCACAAGGCAGGCTAAAGTTGCATCATCAAACACAAATGGTTTGATTTTCTCCTACTCTTTTAATTTGGGAATAAATTCTGTTTTCCTGAGTTATCTTGCAAGTTTGCAGGCCATCTTACTGCTAAGATTACTGCATCGGGGGTTCAGAAAACATCGGTTAGTACAAACATGGCTGGTTTTATTGTTTTTTCCCTACACTACGTGAAGAAGGTTATTCTAACAAAATACCATTTACTTTTGTCAAACCTTTATAACCATTTGCTCACCCAGGCAATGAACAAGGACTTAGGAGAGGCAATTATTAGTGAAAATTTTCCTATAAATTGTCCTTCTGCAGAAGATGGAAAGTAAGTACTTCTGCTTCTTTTTGCAAAACAAAACGACACACACACACACAAAAAAAAACCTTTGCATGTTTCCCTTACCTTCATGTAATTCCTGTGCTTTTGTTACTTTCTAATACAACATTAGTTATGGTTTTATCTATTTCTTGTTGAATAATCTGTTATTTGGGACAATTTCTTTGGATATGCTTGGGGAAATGAATTAGAACATTAGAGAATAGAGATTAATCCATATGTAACTATGCTTATATTTTGTTTTAATATAGGGTATAATTTCATATGCACAGAACTTTTTTTGTCATTGAAACTGCTGCAAAAATTGCATGCTTGTCTACGCACCTGATCCACAACTTGAAGCAAAATATATGCTTAAAAATGACTTAACCATGTAATATTATTTGTCTTTAACTTTTGTAATAAGTTCTATTTGTTTTTCATGTAATGCAGGGCATATGATGTCAAAACAAAATTCTCAGATAGCTCATTTTCAACCAAAAAGGATGATGATGCCCACTCCACTGCGTCGTAATTTTCATGCTTATCTAATGCCCTCATGTTTTAACCTTTTAGACTTAGTTTGAGGTTTTTGTTATGTTTATTCCAGAAGTACAACACCACGTGCAAGAAAGAGCACTGGCTGTGGTTTTAATTTTAGGTTGGATAAGCGTGCTGAGAAACGCAAAGAGGTGAGCGATTGGATTCATTTGTCTGAGTTATTTTGTTAAGAATGTAAAGAACTAATATCCAATCTTTATTTTCTTAGTTTTTCACGAAGCTTGAAGAGCAGAATCATGCAAAGGAACTTGAGAAGACCAACTTGCAGGCAAAATCTCAGGTGCTCATTTTCGTTCAATGTGGGTTTTTTATGTTGTCCTTCAAAAATCTCCTGACTGGATGACAATTAAGCTATCGAGAAAAACAATATTTTATAGGAAAATCATGAGGCTGAGATTAGACGATTGAGGAAGAGCTTGAACTTCAAAGCCACTCCAATGCCAAATTTTTATCAAGAACCTAGTCCTCCCATAGTTGAATTGAAGAAGGTACGGTTACCATCTTTCTTATGACAACCTTAATTAGGCATTGGTAAGGTCATTCATTCACAGGCTTCCGTGTTCTATCACAAGTTTATCTATGAGTTATGATTGGTGATGCCATTATCATCAAATAAATAGGCCTATCTGAGTACCGTCCTTTGTCTCCTAGGATTTTTTTTTTTTTTTGAATATTTACTTAGCGCATCTACTTTAAGATAAATAGTTTCCAATTCTTTGCAAGAATATTTAAGCATATCTTTGATTTTATCACACTTGTCATTAATGTCTGGACTACCATCTCCTCGATATCTACAGGATGAATACTTATGCTGAACTGCAAAATTCTGAGTTTATAGTGTAGAGTTGCTTAGGTAGTCTATACTTTATACTAGGGAGGAAGTAAGAAAGGGTAAAAAAAAACATTCTTTATTCGTGGGGAAAGGGAAGATTTGCCTATCATAAAAAATGCAAAATATAATTGCACATGTATTGAAGATATATACATGAGCACGTAAAGAAAGCATCATGGGGGAATATACCCAAAAAAAATCCTGTTTACTTGGAGGAAATACAGGGGGGCAGATGTGGAGCAGAAAATTTGGCCTAGTTTTCCTCAAAACTAATTTAACCTATTAAGCTCTTAAAACTCACCAGGACAATGGTTTTTGCCTTCAATATTTCTTTTTTAGTTTTGCACGTCCAAATATAATGCCTTTAAACAGTTTATTTTGAACAAGCACTATGGTCGCTAACCTTGATGATTTACAGATCCCTCCCACACGCCCCAGGTCACCAAAACTTGGGCGTCGCAAATCATCTGTCTCTGCAATAGACAATCCGTCAGAAGCTGCCAACTCATGTGAGAATTCGACCAAATCCAATGACATTGCCGCAACCAGCAAGGGTCAGGCAAATGGCATGTCTTCCAAGAACCCAAAGCAAAAGGTACTCACCAAGCTCCCATCCCAGAAATCGAAAACTAGCAGGGCGGACAAAAATGTGCCAAACTCAAAGCCTAAGGTCGAGATGCTTCAGATAGAGAACTGCACAGAGCATGTAGCAGAGCCAATTTCTCCCGAGGACAATACTGAGGAAGGTGAGGCAGTGGCTAACCTCCCTGAAGCCGAAATCATGCCCCAACAGGTTTCAGTGCTGGGTTAAGTAGCTGTTGAATCTGCCATACTCTTAATTGTTAATTTTGTGGCCGTTTGTGAATAGAGAGGTTGTGTGCTACTTGAAAAGGTATGGTTCCTGATCTTCGTTGCAAATTTCCTTGTTTCCAATTAATCGATACACTCCAAGAGACATGCACATCGTTCATATGTTCTGTTGTTTGATTGATTTATGGTAAAATGTTTAAGCGTATCTCCTTCAATTGAGTTCATGAGATAACCTAGTATTAGATTTAGTTTTGATCAAGGGGAATAACTCAATTAATTTTACTCTTGAATTTGGAGAAAATCTCATCTTAACTCTATTAGGTATAGTATTGATTAAAAAGTTCATATATTTTGTTGTTTGATTGATTGATGGTAATATGTTTAAGTAAGTCAACCAACCAAAGAGTCAGCACCAAGAACAAAGACTTGATTCCTCCCCCAATTTCCAGTTCCACCCCTTTTCTCAATGGAATCAAACATGGGAAATCTTCATCTTTCACAAGGAGAAATCTCAAATTCAAGTGGGATTGATCACCAAGAACAGAGCATCTAATCCAATCAAAGATCGCATCTTTTGATGCTGTTTTCTTTTGTTTTCGATCGGAATCTTCTCTTTTTTGTGTGTTTTTTTCTTACTTCTCTTTTTGCGAAGGGCTGCGCCAGAATCCTGCGCCGTAGAACTTCGCGATCATGTTCTTGTCTAACTCGATCATCTCCTCGGATGGCGGATTCGACGGCGAAGCCGCGTACGCCGCCGTCGAGATGAACACGCCGCGGCTGTCGTCGTCGTCGTCGCGAACGGTGGTGCCGACTTTGTTCCCGGCGGCTTTCGTCTTCTTTTCCTTCAGGCAAAGAAGCTCCTTCCTCCGCTGCCGCCTCCGCCGGACCCTCCGGATGATCGCGGACGGCAGCTTGACGGCGGCGGCGGCGACCAGGTTCGCCAGGCAGCAGGGGCAGCAGCAGAACACCGCCGCGCACTCCGCCGCGGTCTCCCCGGCGGCGGCCCGGAACCGGGCCCCACTGCTCCGAATCCCCGACTTGATCACAGGCCTCCGGCGATCGGGCGGCGGTTCTTCTCGAGGCTTCTCCGCCATCGCCGGCCTCTTTTGGTGCACCCCCTTTGGCTTCTGGAAACGGCGAGATATATAAAGAACAAGAAAAAAGGACCACACGAAAGCGGCGGGGGACGTCCGCGTTGTAGCCTCGTGGCGCGGGGTGTCTTAGAGAATCTCCCGCTAACTCACCGGATTAATTGCCACTGCGCTCGTGCGGGACGCTAGTTGTCGGATGGAAACGGATCTATCTGGAGCACGAACCGAATTTGTTAGATTGCGCTGGGAAGTGATATATTTGGCCTATCTATTTGACCTATGGGTGTATTCTCCCGTTATATCGGTTTTCCAAGTCAATGGAGGTGAAAATATTCGGTTCACTTTTAATTTAAATCTAAAAAAAACCAATACCAGTATTAAAAATTCATGTATTTTTAGGAAAAAAAAAAGGAGCTTGTTACGCTAGAACATATCAATAATACATTGATATAAAAAATATAAATATATACATAAAAGTGAGCTTATTGGACTATGCCATTGTCCCAAAATACCTAAATAAAAAGTCATTGATTTTTTATTAATCTTGTTGACAAATTAGAGTAATATACTGTTTTCATTCAAATTAATACGAAATAGAACATATGATTTCTTTAAAATTATTCATTTTTATTAGTTTGAGCTAAAAACAATCCTAATTTTATCAGTTCGAGATAAAAATCATCCTAATTCAAAAAAAAAGAAACTATATAAATGCTCATTTCAAATTTTGGGGTTTGTTAATTTAGGTGGCATTTGGTTCTCTCTTAGGAATCGAAATGGGAATGATTATCATAGTATTATAGAATGAGAATAAGTATGAGTTTGAGTATCAAAAATAATATTTGGTTAGTTAATATTTTCAATCAGAATGAACCTAAATTTCCTTTTTTACTCGTATAGGAAAATAAGAGAAAAAATTAGATGAGAGAGAAAGTTGAATGTGAGAGAAATATATGATGAGAGAGAAAATGTGATAAGAGAGAAAGTGTGATGGGAAAAAAATGAAGAGAGGAAAAGTATAATGAGAGAAAATGAGGAGAGAGAGCATGATAGGAGAGATTGAGAAGAGAAAAAGTATGATAAGAGAGAAAATGTGCTGAGAGAAAGAGATGAGAAAAAAATGAAGAGAGAGAAAGTATGTTTGAGAGAAAATGAGAGATTGAGAAGAGAGAAAATATAATGAGAAAGTGTGATGAGAGAGAATGTATGATGGGGAAAAATGAAGAGACGAAAAGTGTGATGAGAGAAAATCAGGAGAGAGAATGGGATGGAAGAGAATAAAGAGAGAGAAAGTATGATAAGAGAAAATATGGAGAGAGAGTATGGTAAGAGAGATTTAGAAGAGAGAAAAATGAGTAGAGAATAAAGAGAGAGAAAATGAGGATAGAGAGTGTGCGATGGGAGAGAATACAGAGATAAAATGGTAGAGAATATGTGATGAGAGCGAATGAGGAGAAAGAAAGTATGTTGAGAGAGAAAGTGTGATGATAGAATGAGAAGAGAGAAAGTATGATGAGAGAGAACAAAGAGAGAGAGAGTGAAATGAAAGAAAAAGTGAACAAATATACTAAGGAAATTTTTATCCAAAATTTAATTCTCATTCCTATTCCATCAAAACTCAAGGGAGAGGGTGAGTTTCATCCATACTCAAGTTTTTGGGTTTCATTCTAAAATCTTAATTCCATTTCCATCAACCAAACACAAAGTTTAGAAATAAATCCATTTCCTCATTCCCAAACCCCTAAATCTAACGCCACCTTAGTCAAATAAAAAAAAAAAAAAACCTTGGGCCTTTAAATGTAATGGTTTCCTATTATCACTGAATGGTTGAAAGCAATGTTTTAAAATAAGTGTTTGAAGGCTAGTGTGACATTTCAAATAAGGTTGGAAATAAATCAAACTTTTGCGAGAAAGTTTGATATTTAACTTAGTAAAAATTTATTTATGCGTTCAATATATAATTAATTACATGAATAAATTTGAATAATTTATTAAACTAAATTAACAAATTTAAATACATTCAATTATCATTTCATTCAAGAATAAAGTTTATGAATCATGTTGATGAATTAAAATTGTGATCTATTCACTTATTAACAAAGTTTATAAATCATGTTTATCAATATAGTAAAAAAAAAATATTTTTTAAAATAAATAAATAAATTTATATTATCCAACATAACAACCAATCAAATAAACCTAAAAATATAAAAATTTTAAATAATCAAATCAGTTTAAATTAAAAGTTCAATAACATTCAAATCAAACTAATTCAAGCTTAAATCAAGCTCAAACTCCTAAACAATTATTTCAGTTGCTTGATTCATTTTAAGCCCAACTTAATTTAATTTGATTATCTTATTGGACAAGTGTCGACACTACCAAACTTGGCATGACTCAACTCATTTACAACTATATTTTCAAGTCGGCTTAATTTTTTTTTTAAATAATTCAAATATTTAAGATTCACCCTATTAATTTAAAAGTAGACGACCCCCTTTTCAAACCAGCTTGATCGGCCTCTGGATCCTGATCAAACTAATTGAACCAGTTTCTAAAACATTGTTCCAAATGATTAAAACAAAATTAAACTTCACCAGAAAATGATTTGCCAAATCAAGCTGCAATTATATACTAAGATTTTAGCAATGCAGTGGAAGATATTTCTGCAAAATCACACCAGCCCACAGGATTAAACACATAAAGGTTCAATCAGACCCTGGACTGCAACTGCCAAGACAGCTAAAAATGAGGAAAAAAAAAAAAATGGAACCCTCTACAAGAGATGAGATGCTTTTCCATAATCCTTCAATTATGCCTCACGTCTCCTTCCAGATCCTGCCGGAGACTCGCAGCTTCAGCACCTTTTGATCACCGCCAGAGAAATAGATGGCCAAGTTCCGGTGAAGCAGTAGCCCATCGTGGCTGTCTCGGACCACCCTGTGGTGAGTCCTGATGCTTCGAGGCACACCCTGCCACTTCATCTTGCGTCCATGACCTCCTACTTCAAGGCAATAGTTGAATTTTCTAGCTTCGGACTCTTCCCCTAGGAAACGGATGAAGGCCATATAAACCGGCTCACATCCCAGCACAAATGCCTCGAAGTGCAGGCAGAAGTAACGGTCAAAGCAGTTGAATAACTGAGGGCAAATAACAAATGGAAGTGATAACAATCAACATGAACCGAACAAAAGATGAGAAACTAACCAACGTGCATTGAAGTAGTCATAGGAAAAATGCAGTATGACATGGAAACAATTTTGCTTACAGTTAGAGTCCATGAGCAATTGTCGACAGAACGAGGATC
This sequence comes from Zingiber officinale, assembly GCF_018446385.1. NCBI lineage: Eukaryota > Viridiplantae > Streptophyta > Magnoliopsida > Zingiberales > Zingiberaceae > Zingiber > Zingiber officinale. Next base: position 136,140,777 of record NC_055995.1, on the reverse strand, counting down.
CTGTTTCACATAACGGTGATGGAAAGTGCTTCCTACTTGAAGATCCAACTTGTGGCATTGTCTCAGATGCGACAGAAGTTCGCGAATGTCTCCGGTGAAGGGACAATCTGAACCAGGATGGGGGCATGTGTAAGGCCGGTAAATGCACTGTGTTTCGTGTTGCAACTTGCTGTAATAGGGAAGCATTTCTTTGCAGCCGAGGCAGTGGTATGAACAACATAAGTGGAGTGAAGCGGCAAGTTTTTCCAGTGCTAAACAACGGATGTGACCGATTTCCTTTCGGCAGATTGGGCACTTGTTGTTGACTTTGTTTTTGCAAGAAAAACACAAAGTGTGCCCACTTGGACACTGCAAAAACATAAACCAAAGGTATTAGTTTTTGAAAGAAGCGCTCAGATGTGAATTCTAAATAACAAGATTAAGGAAAAACACACACGCACAAGCATAATCTGCAGAAAAAAGATCCGTTAAGGCAAATTATTGCATCACTCTATCATATAAATTTCCATGAAATAATGATCTTCCAGTTGATACTCAACAAACCTGCTGGATAGGAGGAAACATTGCATTCTTGCAGACAGGGCACTCCAATAATTCATCGATGTCACTATTTGGAAGTATAAAGGATGATTTCCCATGTGGTAAATTCACTGCAGACTGAGGTTGAACTTGTTCCTTTGGCTTGACAGAATTAAGATTCATAGGTGAAGAAGGTGGCTCCATCATACTTGTAGGCTGAACGTCACAGGATGAGCTCGCAAAGGTTTGCTTCTTTCCTAGCTTAAAATTGGTCATCTTGCAGGAGAATAGAAGAAAAGCCTCCTCTTTATTCAACTTTATGGATGCTCAAACAGTTCATCATCACATAGCCTGCAAAAATTTCAAAGGCAGGGATAGGTAAATTAAGCCAGTAGCTAGTAAATGTCTTGCACATCTAATAGAAACTTCCATACTAGTCCTAGATCTTTTACACTTATCGTAATAGTAAGTATAATAATAATAAAAAATGAAACATGAAATCCTACTTCATAAAGGTTGAATTGCTTGACCGTGGGTCTATAGTTCCAGGGTAACATAAGAAACTTGAAGACCAAAAAAAATCACTTTAGCACGCTTAACAGTACGAATGATCTTTACAAATGCTACCAAGGGTATGCATTAATAGATTAAACATAAAAATATAGTTAAATGCCTTTCCTACAAATTCAAGATTTTGGAAAGAATAATTAGTCAATCAACCTTGATATGCTATCATAGTAATCTTGACTGTGACAATAATGTATTAAGTTTAAGGCAATCATGTATGTTTCCTAACATCTCAAGCCTTTAGGAATAAATGGTTGATCAACCAACCTTAATATTATATAGATCACAATGGCAAAATTGATCCATGTACTCAACTCAAAAATGGGGCAGCGACTGGTTACAGTTGAACCCAATGCACAAGTCATAAACGATAATGATCAACATGGAGAAGATGAATCACCCAACCCAGCTAGACCATTCAAACCAAAAAGAGATTGTCCTATGAACAAACTAGTTTAAAAAATGTAAAGTAGCAACTTTCACAAGAACAGATAGCGATGCTAGACATTGAAACTGCTTCTGTCCATTAAAGACTGTCATAACAATTAAACTAAATCCACAAGTTGACACTTCAACCAAAAAATCTGATATTATTTGCATATGCTCTAAAAAAAAACTTGGCTTTATCGAAGCATTCTTTTAGGAACAAAAAAAAACACATGCGACTCATGCAGAAAATGAAAGAATAAAAAATTCTACTACTACATTGCAAGAGTCTTCGACAATTATTGAATATACTTAGAACTTAGTATGCTCCTTGGATTCCTTTTCTTCCTAAAATTCAGGATTTTACTGCTTAGTCACATGCATAAAGGTATACATTTACTAATAACAACAATAAACTATCAAATTGGAGCCATTAATGCCAACTAATAATCAATTAAGAAACATATTTAACCATGATTCTGAGACAAAATAAAAATTAGAACTAACCCAACTACCTTATATGAACTTCCATTAAATGTTTTTCTGAATAATCACGGCTAACAGTAAATTTGAAATGCCAAAGAGCAAACTGAACTGATTCAAACTCAAGACAAAAACTTGATTCTATTGCCAGAGATGCACGTTCAAACAATTCCACAAGCAAACCATAAAAATGGCAAAGGTATAGAGGCGCAAACAAGGATATCGAAGCCATAAGACAAAATATCACAAAAAAATCAACATTTGCTTTGACAAATTCCAATCCCACAACTTCAAATTAAAGAGAAAACGAAGAAGAAAAAGATCAACTGCCCATGCGTCAATAAGATGATAGATGAAGAAAAAAAAACTAATACATCAGAGATAAAAACAACATAATCAAAGTCATTACCCCCCCATCATATACTCTTGAATTAGTAACCCTAGAACATACAACAAAAAACACAAATCGGGAATCGCCCGCCCCATTCGCAAAGCAAGACAGACAAAATGCAGGAGAGAGAAACTCCCTCAGCCATCAAAAACAATAAAAACATATTGCAGCAAAAGATCGAAAGACAGGATTCAAAAAGCAGATGGCCGCACGGAAGAAAGAACCCAATACGACTAAAAATGCAGAAGCAATTTAAGAAGGCTAACCGAAGAATTGAAGAAGAATCCGAGGACGAATCGCTCAAATTGCCTCCCGTTTCCTTCTCCTTCGACTCGATCGCAGCGATCCTATTTTTCGATCTCCTCTCTCTTCTCTCTCTCTCGCTCGCTCGCCGCCCTCTCAAAAAAAGGGAAGAGCAACAATCGGAAGAGTGTCGGAAACGGGACGGATAGGAACGGAACGCAGAGGCGTAATGACTATATTACCCCTACATGTCATAGATATTACAATGTTAACTACCATAATTGAGGAGAGAGAATATATTAAGAGAAGGATAGAAGTGGAAGTAGCTTGTGCGGTTGTCTTTTTCAAGTAAATCGGAAAAGATTCCGGGGATTTAGGACGTTAATTGTTAACTAATTGTCTCGTATCGCAAGGGGTTGTTGTAACGGTGTTAATTGACGGAAACTTTTCATTTTGACCCGGACAAAGTTTAGCCCTTTCAAAATAACCTCCACATTTTCAAAAATATATAAAACTTCATAGGCCGGACCAACCGCCACGTGGTCCAATGGCCATGATGGGCACCCGATTACAAAAACAGGTCACGCGCAAATCGCGTGACACGCAGTAGGGAGAAGGCTTCCTATATCCGTCTGTCTTTCGACCGTTGGCAGCCGCATCGAGGAAGACGAACTCTTCCCCGTCTCTAGGTCGTGGGCGAGCGATCGAGCGAGAGGGGAGGCGATGGTGGCCACTCGAGGCAAGGCGGCTACAGTCGAGGCATCGGCGATCCACTGGAATCAGGTGAGGGATAGGCGGCGGGGGAGCCCCCCCTCCTCCCCTCCTCCCCCTCAGGCGGCGCTATCGCCGACGGCCCCGGCCAGTCCCGCAGATTACGAGAGGCTGCGAGGTGAGAGGATCAAGGAGAACATGGAGAGGTTGCGGAGTTTCGGCATACTCGACCTCTCCCTCCAACTCAAGTCTCATCTTCCAACGAACCCCTCCCCCCAACGCCGCAGGAGGAGGGGAGACGTCACCGGCAATTTTGGAGCGAAGAAGTTTCTGATTTCGTCAACATCGAAAAGGCGATCCTCCAGGTGTTTTTTTTCCCCTTCCCTTTGTTATGATTTCTGGGGGTGATACTATTACTACCTTTCTTTGGTTGCCACTGGTAGTCTCTCTGTTTAGGTGTTTTCAAGGGGACACTAAAGTTTTCCGTTCTCTGATCCAGTTCATACAGATTATCCTTCTATGTTTTGCAACTCAAGGGTTTTGTCTGCATTGGCCGTAGCTATTTTGATTTGTTTAGATCATGGTTCGTTAGAACGGATGGCGTTCCGGCACAGGAACACGTCATGCCGTGTCAAATTTCCAGTAAATAACATTGATTGTTATGAGACACGTTCTTGGGCGTTGTAATGACAAAAAAAAAACATGGAAACGGCTTGAACAGACTTTGGATTCTTTTTTTTACTGTTTTGTTTGCATTTAAGGTAGATTTGACCTTGCTTTGTGTTTTTTTATTAATGTTTTGTTTGTATCCAAAGAAAAAAAGAAAGAGTTGATATGTGCATTACATCACTATCTTCTTGTTTTCAGCATTTTGCAAACAATACAAGACTACTGATCTACCATACATACACATATTAAAATTTGAACATATTCATTTTTGGCTTATGGTCATCGGTTTGATTTTGTCTATCATCATTTCAGCAAACAATCTTGTTTAAGGTAAAATTTTAATTTTTTTTAGTTTAATCTCCTAAGTTATTAAGAATTCTTTATTTTATGTGGTTCAAAAATAAAATATTAGCTATATATTTTTATTATATAAGCATGATTATAACCAAGTTGTTAGTTAAATAGAAATGTAATGCATTTTTGATGTGAGAATTAAGATATGATTGTTTATCATTTATTCTTATTGTCTTGTTTAGTATTTAAGTGCATCCTCAAACTGTTTTAGGCGCATCTTCAAACTGTTGGCACATTATTAAATGTTCAATATGTTCTCATTATCTTCATTCTTAAATTATCAATACTCTAAACACTAACTATAAGCTTCAAGATCTAATTATAAATAAATAATAATTTATAATGTCAGTTTTTTAAAATTTTATGAGTTAAAATTATGTATCATTATTTATTTGTTTAGAATGATACCAGACCCTAATATTGGTGGACAATTTGGTTAAATGGTGGGTGATAATTGTAAAACAATACGATGTAAAAATTGCGGAAAAGTTATAATAAGAGGAATTATGAGATTTAAATAGCATATTGCACATGTTACTGAAAGTGTCAAGGTGTGTCACAAAGCTTCTAAGGAAATATTATTAATGTTACGAAAACATCTTCAAAACTTTAAGACAAGGAGAAGTTTAATGTAAAGAAAAAACAAATAGCCGTAGAGTCAATTACACAAAACATACGTGTATCAAAAAGTGGTAGCAATGGTAAGATGACATCAAAGATATAGAAAATCGAAAATTACAAAAAGCATCAAAGAAAGTCATAAAACAAGTCATCGAAGAGGAGATGTGTAATTGTCATGGTCAAAGTAAACAATATATAAATAATGTTTTGACCATAACGATTTTACGACTTTCTTTGATGACGTTTTGTAATTCTCGATTTTCTTTGATAATCTTCGAAATCATTTTCACTCTACCACTTTCTGATACACATATATTTTGTGTAATTGACTCTAAGACTATTTGTTTTTTTCTTTACATTAAACTACTACTTATCTTAGAGTCTTGAAGATGTTTTCATAACATAGATAATATTTACTTAGAAGCTTTGTGACATGCCTCAACATTTTCAGTAACACGTGCAATTTGCTGTTTTAATCTCGTAATTCCTCCCGTTATAACTTTTCCACAAAATTTACATTGTATTGTTTTATGGTTATCATTCATCATTTGACCAAATTGCCAACCAATATAAGGGTTTAGGGTTTGATGTCCTTCTATACAAATAAATAATGATACATAATTTTAACTCATAACCTTAAAAAACTCACATAATAAATTATTATTTATTTATATTGATGTTTAGAGTACAGGTAATTCAAGAATCATGATAATGAGTACACATATTGAACATTTAATGGTGTGATAACAGTTTGAGGATGCGCCTAAAACTCTAAACAAGACAATAAGAATAAATGATAAACAATCATATCTTAATCATTCATATCAAAAATTTAACTAACAGCTTGATTATAATTATGCTTATATGATACAAATATATAGCTAATATTTTATTTTTGAATCACATAAAAATAAAGAATTCTTAATAACTTGGTAGATTAAACAAAAAAAAAAAATCAAAAACTTACCTTAAACAAGATTGTTTGCGGAAATGATGATAGAAGAAATCAAATGAAGGAGCTCAGCGGATGGCCATAAGTCAAAAATGAATATGTTCAAATTTCAATATGTTTATGTATGGTAGATAGGTAGTCTTGCATTATTTGCAAAATGTTGAAAAAGAAGGCAGTGATATGATGCGCATATCAAATCTTTTTTTTTAAATGCATACAAAACATTAAAAAAAAAAGAATCAAAACAAAGTCAAATCTGTCTTAAATGCAAACAAAATAGTAAAAAATGAATCCAAGTCATTTCGTTCCATGCCTTTTTTTTGCTATTATAATGCCCAAGAACACCGTCCCATAGCAACCAACGTTATTTACTCAAAATTTGACATGGCATGAGACATTCTCGTCCGTTCCGACAAACCATGGTAGCATACGCCTAATTTGTGGAGGCTTGCTTAATTACTTCTTTGTGTATTGGTTAACTTTGTTCACTTGTTATCAACTAGATTGCAAAATGTAGCCCCAGTTAGCTATGCCGAAAATGGTCATAAAAACCTGAACTTTAAGAAGAGCAACTCAGTTGAAGCAGGTGCAAAGGAAGAGGTTTATGCAGTTGAACATGAGAAGTTATTAGGCACATTTGAGACGAGTTGGACACTGTTAGTGGATGGATATGGTAAAGATGGAAGGCGCATATATGATCCTATAAATGGGAAAACATGCCATCAGTGCAGGTGAGCAAGTATATATGCTACTTTACTCTTCTAATCCTCTCACTTCATGCAAAATTTTATAGTGTTGCAAGATTTGAGCCACTCTACTCAGTTTACTAACACACTCACAGCAAAGTTAATTACATTTGGGATTGTGACATCGGGAAGACAAAACTTAAAGCAGATATTCTGCTTTTTTTGCTAACTTAACGCACCTCAACTGTCATTTTTAGCATTGCCCACAATACTTGCCTTTTTCCATCTAATCCTAAGTAGACATTCTATTTATGAATTTGTGTGCTTTCAAGCATTATTTGTTCTGCCTAATACTTGATTTTTTTTCTTTCTTTTTCAACTGATGAAATTGTACCCAATTGCTTGGAACTCTACATATTCTGCATAAGTTTTGTTGTCCAAATACATTCTGTAGCCAACTATTATGAAGATCTCAACTACTTCAAATATAAAACAAAAACTCCATTCAAATTAATTGTTCACGCTACAGATAAGTTCAAAGTTAAGTTCATCTTTTAGTGCCAGCTCTAAAACTAGTCAAGTGTCCATTTACAGCATTGCCTTGGTCATATGATGCTCTCCATGTTCCATAAGCAACAAATATGTAAAACATATTAATATTGCAAAATGATAGCGTATAAAATCACGAGCTGTGCCAATCGAGACCAATGAAACTTTTTGTTTTGTCCGTTGAGTGCCACGTGAGATTGTTGACGTGGATCTTCATTTGCACAATTATCTTCGTGTTTGCCTCCCCCACATCATAGAACCCATCTCCATATCATGGGTCTCCCCCCTAGGCACTAGAAGTCACAATGCAAGCTTTGCGCCAAACCCTTCTCCTTCGCGCTGAAAGAAATTGAAACCATAGCTTCCCCTTCCTCCTTTGGGTAGCCTTGTCTCCTACTTTTCTTTTTATTTTTCACTGCCACCCTTCCTCTTCTCCCTTTCACTGACACTAGTGCTCCTTCTTCTCCTTCGACACACCTACACTGATGTCGGCTTCTACTCCTCTTCGCTTCTGTTGGCATACCTCCAACAAATATTGGCACTGACAATACTATCTTGAGCCATCCAGGCATTGAAACTCTGATTTGGCTCGATATTTCAATCCATGCTTAATGATCATGTTGCTTATATACTTTTAGCTTTCAATTTAAGTTTTCATTTAAGAAAGTCAAGGTGGTGTGGTATTAGCTTTTTGTTCCACTTTTGCAGGCAAAAGACACTTGCTCATCATACTCACTGTAGCAAATGTCAGCTACTCCAGGGGCAATTCTGTGGAAATTGTTTGTTTACGAGGTAATTTTTGTTCTACAAAAAGAAGGGAGGAGAAATCAATAAGATTGTGCTTATACATTATAATCTGGTCTTCTAGCAAAACATTTGTTTCTGTTATCCAATTTATTCTTTTGTCTTGTATGAATAATCTTCTTGGGCATCATTTTAAAGTTTGTATCCTACAAATATGGTATTTATTGTGGTAGGTGCTACGGCATTCGAATGATTTTAACTTGTTACTTTGAACCAATAAGTTTATGGTTCTCTGTTAACCTCCATAGTTCCTAACAGTTACTCATTTATATCATATGCTAATCAGTTCTAAGCTGCACTGCCCTTTCTAGATACGGTGAAAATATTCTGGAAACCAGCAAGAATCCCAATTGGATTTGTCCAGTCTGTCGAGGCATCTGCAATTGTAGTTTATGTAGAATCAAGAAAGGATTGACCCCCACCGGCATTCTATACAAAAAGGTGAAAACTTATCATGCCCCTCGAGTTTGCTCCAATTTAATTTTCCCTCCAAAGTCAATGATGTCAATTTGACAGTTTATTTAAGAATAATTAACACTTAATGATACCAACTTTGTTTGTCTAGTAGATGTTCCTTTTTGTAAAGTAATTGAAAAAATATGATTGGGAGTAATTTGATACAAACTTTGAAGCGAACAATTTGTTCTCATAGGGCAAACTGATGTTTTGTAACATCTAAGAGCTTTTAGTTTTAGTAGTGACCACCATTTTGTCAGTGTTGCCAGTATTTCCAAAGATTTGAATGTAGTTGAATTTTCTTGATCAGTTTAAATCTTACTAGATATTTGATAATTTGTTCTAAAACAGGTTGTAAATTTGGGATACAAGTCTGTGGCGCATTATCTTATTCAGACGCAGCAGCAGCAGACAATTTCTGGTGATTTAAGTTCTCCCAAGTCGGCCTCTGCAGAAGATTCATCTTGTGTTCACAATGATCCTGAGGAGAATAAAAGCAAGGTAGAAACCGGAAAGATCACTGAAGAAAACTACTCGTCTATTGAAGCTGGGGTAATTAGCTCAGATGAGCACAGTGCAAAGAATGCTGTGGCTAAGAAGGAAAACAAATCGTTTGAAGATGTAAATCCTGCCATTGGCAGCATTGCGAGCAGAATAAGAAAGCGGAACATCGCATGAACATGCTTTTCTACTGTTTCAGTATCTTGTAGACGTTATTGCACAATTAGGAAATCAGATAGTTGAGACAGATGATTGGCTAATTTTGTGGCTTTTGAAGTAACACTTGCAGTGCCAATTCTAGAAGCATTTTCAGTTCCCTATTTAAATAGAATCGTCTGTCAAAGTTTAGGTAGAGAGTGAACTGTATTGTTGTCATATTTGCTGTCATTGCACGTTGTATTATCATCATGAATTTGTTTTAGTTCTAAATACAGCTCAGCTACTTGGTGTAAATTATTATTATTATTATTTTTTAATTTGGGTATCTTTTAACTCTGGATACCTTCAACATTAATAATCATTTAAAAATGTTTTTAATTCCTTTTGGTGATCAATTTACTACTGATAACAAAAAGAATGATTCATCTCTACGCTTCATTATTCTCAACATAGATTCTAAAGATAAGAGCACTTATTCTTTGTTTTCCATGATTTTAATGTTCAGTTTACTATTAATAACAAAAGAATGACATGTTGAATTTACTACTAATAAAAGATGAGCTCTCTGCCTAAAAACATTTGCCCTAGGGAAAAACAAAAAAGAAGATGCTTCTACTGCTTCGTGGACTTCGATTTTGAGATTTCTCATTTTAGGTATCTAACTTTCATAATATCAAAAGCCAGCGCATTTTCATTACACCTCTCCATCTTTTGTGGCTCTCAATAGTTTATTTTCTCCTGTCCATTTACAAATTTACGGTTCTTAATTTACGTTTTTAAATTTAGATAAGAGGACATAAAAATATTAAGGGTGTGTTTGATTCAATTTATCATGTATAATCTTGGTTATGTGATTACTAGGTAATTAAATAACTAAGGTTATGGGGAATAAAACATAATCAAATATTATTTGGTTCAACCTAGTTAATGCAACAAAAACTTATTTGTTTAAAGATTTTAATGAATACTTTAGTTTAATATTTTATCGTATTATCCTCCGTTATAAAATCAACTATACATATTATTATTATTATTATTATTATTTATTTATTTATATTTTTTTTACTTTTCTTTTTTCTGGTATATTTTTTACTTTTTTATGTGTTTTTTATTTTTTTAATGTTTTTATATTTTTTATATTATTCATATTTATATATTTTTATTTTTTTACATTTTTTAAATTTTAAATTTTATTTATTTATTTTATTTTTAAATTTTTATAAATTTTTTATTTTTTAAATTTTTTTTAGATTTTTTAAATTTTTTTAAAATTTTAAATTTTTTTTTTAAATTTTAAATTTTATTTTTTATTTTTAAAATTTATTTTATTTTTAATTTTTTTTTATTTTTTTAAAAAAAAATTAAAATTTTTTAAACATTTTTTAATATTTTTTAATATTTTTTTACATTTTTTCTCTTTTTTCCATATTTTTTTTTATCAGAGGGTATTTTTTATAAAAAAAATTCGTTAACCCCGGACCAAACGCACCTTAAGGAGCTCTTAAATTTAGATAAGATGACATAAATATAGTAAGGAGCTTCGATGAATATATTGATTTTGAATGGAAATTATTCAGAGTTTTTTAAATTCATTAACTAGTATTTTTTTAAATTGATTAATAAATTTATACTATTTAAAAATTTAAAAGTTTAATAATCTTTTAAATTAAATAAATTTTAGGACCATTAATCATATTAATTAATGAATATCAGTGTCCTAAACTTTATAATAATTTTCCTTCTTGTTTTAGTATTCTCTTTCTATTCTTCTTTAACCAAATACAAATAGAGTAAAGTAATTATAATTAAAATCAAAAGATATTTTCAATTATTAAAATTATTTAAAAATATCTTTTATTTTTTAAAAAAATTAAAAACAATTCAGTATATTTATTTATTAATTAAATTTAAATTAATTAAAACTATTGCTGCTATAACAATTTCACAATTTTAATTTTTTTAAAATGATATTGATCAAATTTAAATAACATTTGACCAATTTATTAAGTAATTTTTTATATATAATATTTTATCAAATTGAATAAAAAAATAATCTATTTTATAATAAGGTGCATTTTTCGTTTTTTTTAAGTAATATATATTTAAAATTCTGATAGTTTTTATATTTTAAAAAGGGGCTCACTTATGATGACAGCACATCAAAAGGATTATAACACTTGAACATGTGTTGAACGACGACGTAATTAATAACTACTCAATTCTTTAAACGGGCCCCACATCACGTGCCCCAATCATGTGGCCGCGCCCGCTGCCGCCCTCAAAACTGCTGCTCCGCTTTGCATCTGATTCCACTCGCAGGTTTTTGGACAGCGACAAAGAGAGCCCCGAGGAGTTCGGCCGCCGGCGATGGACGCGCCCCAAGGATTCGCCTCCCGCCTTGGACACCTTCTCGCCTTCATTCCTTTCTTCCTTCTTCTCCTCCTCCTCGCCATTGTCAAAGGTATGCGCCGGAACCCTCCTCGTGGTCGATCGATCTATCAATCTATCAATCATGGTTTCCCTTACTCTTTTCACCATGTCAGCGGCGCTTATAGCACCAATCGTGTTTGTCACCGTCTTCGTTGGGATAACCGCCCTCATCGTGGGACTCTACCCATGCCATGCCTTCTGGACTTGTTACTGTGTCGCTAGGTTAGTCATTGATCATGATCCATTTGTGTGCTTCTCTCATAATCTGAATGCTATATTGTTGTTTTTATCTTGTGATTCTACCCCTGAAAGCGATAATTGAATGCCAGCGGGATTCAATGAGGATACATCTCAGTTGACATTTTTTGCGCATACAAACAAAAAGTTCTCTCCTTTGAAGGATACGGGAGAGCCACTTTGTCATAATTGAAGCGTAAATTTCGTTGATTAATTACCCATTTTCAATTATAATAATGTCTATGTTTTGGAATGTTTTCTGTCCTACAGAGAGATTCCATCAGACGCTTTTAAGCTGCCTTCTTCTTCAGTTTCAAGATCAGGACCTTTATTCACATGCACATTAGTCCTAATATAACGTGACAAGGTCTTATGAGAAATTGATAACTATTATATAAGGGGTCGTGGAGAAGGCAAGAAGAGATAACCGCTATCTTCTAATTTTTTTTTAAAAGAAAGTTTTATTTAATATTTGAGGATTATTTCCTCAAACAACTAAACATGTATAAAACTCAAATAAAGGAAAGACATCTTAATATATATACTACAATTCTTAACTTGTAAAGAAATGAAAAAATTCTTAAAAAAAGAAAAAATTATTTACAAACTCACAATCTTAAAAACTCTAACCAGACTCAAAATACAAAACAGATAGAAATTACCAAAAATATCTTAAATAATAAAAAGGTGAAAATTATAAAAAATAATAATAAAAATCTTCGGATCCTCCTGCATCAATCACCCTGGGATGAAAAAAACTTGTCTTGAATTTAAAGTAGCATCAGGTGGTTGCCCCAGGAAGATCATTTGATACTAAATCCGTAAAATCTACTAGTAGTTGGACTTTGGGAAGCCTTGTTGATTCGTTGATGAGCATGATATTGTGGGCGTTGTTCTTGTCTATGTTCACGTCCCTCAAGCACTTCTCGTATTCAACAATCGGTATCATTAGAGGATTTGATTTATTTTGTTCTTGATCAGATTCCTCAGTAAGATGAAGGTCATCACCATCATCTTCTTCCTCTATTAAATCCAAATCATCAGATGTCCTCTTGGCATGTTTTCGCTTTTCGCTGCCAACAAAAAGTTAAGGAGAAGTTGGACCAGGAAGAGGTGGTCTAGCTATCTTGGAATTAATGCAATATATGGGTTGAGGCAAATTTGACCTCGGAACAAGGCTAATTTGCTACTGGATATCTTCCATAGGTGGTACTCCAGGAGGAAGATTTTCTAGAATAAGTTCAACACAGTCTGAAAGTAGTTGTTGTACCTCGTCAACTCCGTCATCATTGTATATCGGTTCGTAAATCTCTTCTGTCTTGCCTTCTTGGTCTTCCTCAGATGGTTTACAATCAGTTGCTTGATGTAATTTGATAAAAGGTTTATAATTACCTTGCTGGATAGAACATGAATTTGGAACGAATAAAGGGTCATCGTCAAGCACTTTGTCTGCTTCATAATTGTCATATACCGGCTCACTAATCACCTCGATCTCATGTCCCACATCTTCCTCAATCAACAAACTCTCAAGAATGATTAAAGTCTTAGGGCCATCACTATAAAGTACCTTATCAACTTCTTCTTCCAAATCATCTTCGAATCCGTCAAAGTCATCTTGGACTTTATAGCTATCATTCTCCATGGCAAAACCTATTTGCCTGGAACGAAGTTTAAGTGTACCCAAAAGGAAGAGAGTGATCTTTCATATTTTTTTTCATCTTCTCCAATCCTTGATCTTGATTTTTCCCTGTCTGTCTCATGAGCGCCGCAAGTGCTCCCACCATGTTGATACTCGACCCTTGAGTCTGATGACAATCAGCTTCACTTTCATCCGATACGAAACTTACTTATAATCGAAGATCTGCTCCATTTTGTTGATCTAATCAATATAATTCTATGTGATATACCAAAAAATTCACGTAGATCAACTCGACATTTGAGGTATTCATGTCAATCTTCTTGACCACGTATCTCACGATCTTCAAGTTTTTACATCACCGCCGCTACACGTTGGGTTAAATTTGCTACTTGTCTCTGTAAATTCTTAATCTTCAAATGTTGGGTTAAATCTACAACTTGTCTCTATAAATTCTCAATCACATCTTGGGTGCTATGACCATGATGCGAGACTTCTTCAAGAACCTGCCTAAAACGACTACGGTCACGATCACAATTACCTTTAATTGGATCTGACACTTGACTTCTTCAATTGGAACTTGCCAGCTCTGATACCAACCAACGCCGATTATCCTGCGGGCTGATGAGAAGAGGGGGGTATTTTTCCAAAAAAGGAGATTTTATTTAATATTCAAGGATTTATTCCTCTAATAGCTAAACATGTGTTCATATAAACTCTAGCGCCTAAAACTCAAATAAAGGAAAGAAATCCTAATATATAGACTACAATTCCTAACTTGTAAAGAAAGGAAAGAAATGATGGAACCCTAAGGTAGTTTTGATGTGATCAAACAAGTTAGGTTAGGTCCTGTTGGGTTTAACCTTGTGTCTAAGTGTGCAAGAACTTAGGAGCACAGGAAGTTGAGCAAAAGACGCAGCTAGCGAGAAGGACGGCACGACAGAGAGCCGACGGGCTCAGTGCATCTGAGGGACGAAGTGCTGTGGAAGAGTAGGCAGGCAGACGAGAAGGAGGCGCGCGACATTTTCGAGGGACAAGAAGCCGGAGCGGAAGGTTGCTCGAGAAGGTCAGAAGTTGGGTTCGGGTGAGCCCTATTTCGGATGGCTGAAATCACCCAAGCGAGCGGAGCCGGAGCGGAAGACCCGGACCAAGGCGAGCGGAACCGGAGCGGAAAACCTGGACGAGAAAAGTCAACTGTGTTGACTTCTTGGTTCGGGCGCGCGGACCAGGTCGGGGCGCCCAAACTTGGTCGGGGCACCCGGAACCAGTCCGGGGCGTCTGGACCATCGGGGCGCCCGGAACCCTTCCGAGAATACAAACTTTATCCAAATCGACGTGGCATTTAATCGTTACGTTGGGGATAGAATTCTATCCCATTCCAGGCGCCTGAAACCCTTCCAGGCACCCCGACCAAAGCTATAAATACAACCCTGGTCCAAGAGGTTTAGAGCAACACTTGTGATTCATTTTAGTTTTGTTTTGTTTTGTAATTGAGTACTTCAACTGTTGTAAGAGGCTTCTCCGCTTGAAGAAGATTGTTTTCTGAGTTCCAACTTCCTTGGATTAATATCCTCCCCGGTTGTAATCAAGTAACCCTTCCGTGCCTTTTTTCTTTCAGCCATTTATTTTATTTATGCAAGTGTTAGATTAATTAAACCGTAAATTCGGGAAAGGTTCTTTTTATTTGTCAAAGCTATTTATCTCTCTCTAGCCGGCCGCCAATGGTCTTACAAGAAATTCTAAAAGAAAGGAAGAATTAATAATAAACTCACAATCCTAAACAAACTCAAAATATAAAAATACCTAAATTATCAAAAATATCTTAAATGCCAAAAAGGTGAAAATTATCAAAAATAATAATAAAAATTTGCAGATCCTCCGACATCAATTTGTCAAGTCTCTCAAAACAAACATGCATCTTACAGGGCTGATACTTGAAGGTGAAATCATCTTATTTTTTTTTCCTTTGAGAAACATGAAAGAAAAGCACCTAGGATATAGATGGAAATGTTATGAATACATAGTCAGATGCACAAGTGAAATTGGAGGAATGCACATAGGTGCATATTCAACGAGGTCTGGGAGTGAAAATCTTAGATGTTCTTGTATGTTGGGTGACTTTTATCCATAATGTAACAGTTGCATGACTTTGGGTGTTTTTATCCTCTACCTTTATCTTCATTCTAAATTTGTGCAAGCGTAGTTTTGTTTTGTTTGCAATTGTTCTGGAAATGTTCTTCCTTCTCCTCTACTATGATTGAGTATTATTTTACCTTTGGGAAAATCATCTAGAAATCTCCTCCTGCCTTTTATTGTTTGTTAATTTAATTTGAGCAATATGGTATGTCTTATTAGCCTTCTGGTTTTTAATTTGTCAGGACAAAGAAGTTTGGTTCACTGCTGAAGGTTCTGTTACTAATGCTAATGCCAGTTCTCCTCCTGCTATGGCCATTTGCTGCAACGATTGGTGCTTTCTTAACAGGTCTAGGATTTGGAATTGCTTTGCCACTGATGGCAACATTTGAGGTTATTAGGGAAGGGGTCCAGAATAAGTTCACTAGTTGCTTTAAGGTGTGAATCTTGGTTTTCTTTCCTATTCTCTTCTTCTCCTCAATTTCCCAATTAACCTTAACTAATTGGCACTACTTTACATGTTAGAGTAAGGATATTGATTGTCTATATGATAAATGTAGGCTGGCACTTGGAGTTCGATTAAAAGAGGGTTTACCATTGTCCGAGACTTTAAGGATATTTGCTTTCATACTTATTTCTCTATTATGGATGGATTACTCGAGGCAAGTGGCGAGACAATAATGGACATGAGGTATCCTTTTGAGATTCCAACCTTGCATTGTTTTTTTTTTATATCTATGGCGTAACAGCAAAGTTGTGATAAGTTGCTGCTGTGTGACGAGGAGATTACGGGTTTGTGTCGCAGAAACAAACTCTTGCAATGCAGCGTACCATTGCGTACGATAGACCTAATGCGGTTTCACCCTTCCCCAGCACCTCGCATTGAGTGGAGTTTTGTGCACCGGGATGTCCTTTATGACTCTCTATGAATTACTTATCTTAGAAATTGCTTACTCGCTTAGTTTATCTTAAACTCCTTGCCTAAAATATTTATATGTATTTGTAGACATAATCTCCCATAAGAATATTGTACATTTTATTTGTCATTATTAATTATCATAAGTCATGCCTGTTATCATATCAATGTAAACTCAATGCAATGCAACCCAATACAATTATACATGCTAGATTTTATGTAGTCAATGTTCAATTGCGATTGACCCTAAAAGTAAAAACATTCAATATTAAGTTCCACAAATTGAATAGTCGACAATTATGATAATACTATTTTGTTTTCTGCAAGCTGCCTTTGAATCACAAAGTGAGTGACTGTTGAAAAAAACTTAATAATGTAAGGATATTTTTTTTTGTCTATGTCCGTGACATTAGTGTTATAAATGAAATTTAGTCTGCACTTCATATGGGAAATCTTCTAATCTAATATTTGAATAAATAGTTGTAATATTTAAATAAATAGTTGAGAGTTCTTGTGGAGACTATAAACATCAGTTACACGACTAGTTATAGGATTGACAAATCCTTTCTAATCCTATGGATGTCTGGATCTTGGAGGAGAATCTGATCTATCTAACTGAAGATCAAATAGCAGTGACATGTTTTTGCCTCAGTATGTAGTCTTCATGGCCATAAAAGTCTAGCCGAGTACCAAATAGTTTTAGTTCACTTCCAAACTCCCAATTTTCATTACGAGGGTCATGATGCGCACTACATGTATTTCTGAAGACCTTTCTTGTTATATGCACTTCTTCGTTTATATGGATATTATGCTTTCATTAACTTCATAATGTAATTTTCAGAACAAAGATGGTGTGAGGTGTGGGGGTATCTGCTCATTTTCCCTTATAAAAATATACATGTGTTAGCACAAACAAATAAAATCGAAGACCAAAAATACTTTGCTTTCATATATACAAAATTTCAAAAAGTTATCATGTAAATTTTGTCAAGTTTGAAAATTAAATTAATAGCAATGCCTTATAGATTAAGACTCAGTGGAGACTTTGAATTAGAGCGGGTACATGGAATATCCTAAATTCCAAGAGTGGCACATATAATTTACCTGAAATATTGAGATTCATTAATAACTCTGTTTCACTTAGGTATGTCAGTAAGATTAAGAGTAGTATCTACAGTAAGATCAAGAGTAGTATCTAACTACTGCATATGCAATATA
This sequence comes from Zingiber officinale, assembly GCF_018446385.1. NCBI lineage: Eukaryota > Viridiplantae > Streptophyta > Magnoliopsida > Zingiberales > Zingiberaceae > Zingiber > Zingiber officinale. Next base: position 136,123,116 of record NC_055995.1, on the reverse strand, counting down.
CAATATACAATTTAGTGAAGCACCGAATATGCATATATTATCTTTTGTGTGATTGCATGAAACACTTCTTTAAACAATGTATAAGAAAATCGTAACCAACTATTTGATATGCTACATAGACATCCTATCATTGAACTCATTTAAGGTCACATCTTGGTTAAAATTAATCATAAGGAAATATGTTTGTGTTGCATCTCATAAGGAAATCTGATACCATTACTCATTACTTAATGAGCCTTGAATTACTCATATGCAGGATATCACAGGTGCCTGGATGCTTGCTGGCAGGACTCTTGGGTGCCTTCATAGATGTGCCCATGATTAGCCTTATAGTACTTTACAAAGCACCTGTTATGCTTCTTAAAGGATGGGGCCAATTGATCCAAGATCTTCTGGGGCGGTCTGGTCCATTTTTGGAAAGTGTTTGTGTTCCGTTTGCCGGGCTTCTGATTTTACTGTGGCCTCTAGCAGTTTTGCTGGCTTCTGCTGCTGGAATTTTTTCAAGCTTATTCCTTGGATGTTATGCTTCTGCTGTTGTATATCAGGTACAACATAGTGAAAGTTCTTCATGCAGAATGTCCTACTAGAGAGGCAATATCTTTTTGAATAACATTTTTTTTTTAAATCTTGACCATAACTATGATCCTTTCATTGGTTATGATGAAATTATGTTTCTTGTGTTAGGAAAACTCTACAAAGAGCGGAATTCTTTATGTCATAGCTGTGATATCTATTTTTGATGAGTTCACCAATGATTTCCTTTACATGCGTGAAGGTTCATGCTTTCCAAGGTATTATTAAGTCTATCTTCGCATATATTGTTTTTACAGTACGCCTGCCTTCTATTAAGTCTAATGCGTCACCTTTCCCTCAAAGCAGTCTTCCATTTTCAACAAACAAATTTCGTAATGTTGAATATACAATGCTAGTAGTTCTGTACTCTGTAGTTCTTGTCCTTTAAAGGATGTGTATGTTGTATCACCCAGACCAAAATATCGCCAAAAGCCTTCTGTTTCACGCTCCCTATCACTTCCGCTGAAGAGGGCTCCCAGTTCTGCTGAGCCTATTCATCTAAAACATCGATTAATTAAGACACCCTCAATGAAGATGCAGGAGCTAAAATCAGTTGTGGTAAGAACTAAATATGGCCTTTTAAATTTTTTGGCATTACTTTATCTGATAATTGGATTCTCTCTTAGATATGGGAGAACTTTTTCAAGTCATGTGAGAGTGTAGGAACCGAGCTTGTTCAGGCTGATGCTATTCATATGCCAGATCTGGAGGAATGGCAAAATTCGAAGAACAAGATAGTTAACATTGGGTTACCTTCCTGTGTAATTCTGCAATGTTGCATTCGTTCCATAAATTGCGGTTCCGTCGGCTTTATCATGCGTATGAGGCCTCCCTGTATCTCTCTATGATTGGTTTGCATTTCTGTCCTCTTCAAATATTCCCTTACTGAATTGTTAATGTTAATCACTTACCATTCGTTTGCAGGGGATAATCTTGAACTCACATATGTTAATAGACCTGAGGGGAAGATTTTTGACTGGCTTTTTGAGCCTATGCTTGTTCTTAAAGAACAAATTAGTGCCGCAAAGTTGATGCCAGAAGAAGAGGAATATCTACAGAAGCTGGCTCTTTATTGTGGCGACTCTCGAAGGGTTAGTGCTTGGCAAAACGGTGGAGTCGCACCAGCTGATGAAGTCAAAAGAGCTCAGCTGGAGGGGTTGATAAGAAGGTAAGACTTTGATTCATGAGTATCGATTCCATGAATGGTACTTCCATTTCCATTATTAAAAAAGCCATTGTTGCTCCATCTTTGCCTTGTTTACCAGTAACAACCTTCCACAGGCTGCAGGGTTTCAGTTTGACCATCTCGAGGATGCCAACCTTCCGGCGGCGGTTCGAGGAAGTTGTCGACAAATTGAAGCGAGAAGCCAGTCAAGGCTCCCATGGAAATGGCAACAGCATTGAAGGCAAAGTAAATGGTTCTCATTATTCTACCAGCGTTTGAAGTAATTAATATCCTCATTTGATTAGTGGGTGCATCGGTAAGGGCCGTAGAGGGGGTCAAATCTTGGCGAGAGATTTCATCATCCATGTACTTGCCCGTCGTTTGGGTTCGTATTTGACCTCCCTCCCTGTCTGATGTGACAGTTTTGCATTTTTTAGTATCCTCATTTGATATGATTTTACCCAATAAATTTATAGTCACTTTGTGTTTATTGTTTCATTAAATCTCTCTTATTTTTTTTTTTTTTAGTTTTTTTCCCTTTTTTCTCCTTTTGTTATTGGAGGGGAAAGATGGGATTCTTGTATTCTGCCTGGGCAGACCGTTTCAATATTGTTCATTTTTCAAATTTTGATCCGGGAAAAAGCACTAAAATGCTCATTTTAGTCATTAAATACACAAATATAATTTTGTTATATAATTAATTAATGATATTTCAAGCTGATCCGGGGCATGCCGTGTTGTGCTTGCTGCCGTATTATGTATGTGGATAATAAATTGACTACGCGTGGCGTGTGACTGCTTTTGTTTTCCTTTTTTATATATATAAAAATATAAAGCAGAGAAGAAATGACTGGGAAACGCGGTCATTCTTTTCCGTCACGGAACCCTACGCCCCAATTGCGTATCCATGGCGCTCCAATTCGCGTCCTCGGCACTCGATATCTCCCGCCGCCGGCGCCGGTGGCTCATCCTCGTCGCAGCCGTTGGGTTCTCCGGCTATGGCGCCTACAAGCTCTACCACCTCCCCTCCGTCGCGCGGAGGCGGAGGCAGCTCGCCAGGCTCTTTAACGCTCTCGTCTCCATCTCCGAGGCCGTCGTACTCGTCTCTGATGACTTGAACCGGTTCCTCCGTTCGGAAAAAGACGAGATCCCGACCAGCTTGAAGCAGCTGGCCAAGATCGCAGCGTCGGAGGAGTTCACCGCGTCGGTATCGAGGTTCTCGGAAGCCGTTACCGTTGGGATCGTCCGGGGTTTGGGTTCCGATTCAGAACGAGGTGGAAAGGTTGGATCGTGCGGGTTGGGGCCTCAAATTGCCTCCCCTGGCTTCTCCGATCGGTTCTTTGAGAAGCTCTGCTCCCCAGCGGGCACGGGATTCGCCTCTATAGTGGTGGGAAGCTTCGCGAGGAACCTCGTGCTGGCTATCCGTTCGGGTGGTCAGGGTGGTGAATCAGTTGGACGGCATAGTGATGAAGCTATCCCGACTTGGTTTCGGTTGCTTTCTGATGATAATTCCCGGGAGCTCATTGCTGATTGTATTCAGCAGTTTGTGAGCACTGCTGTCACGGTGTACCTTGAGAAGACTATGGTGATCAATCCGTATGATCAGATTTTCTCTGGCCTTACGAACCCCAAGCACGAGGCAAAGATGAAGGACATATTAGTTTCGGTTTGTAATGGGGCTGTTGAAACCCTTGTCAGGACTTCTCATCATGTGATGAATAATAATGGCTCCTTGACCTCCTCAGTGAGCAGAGTAAACATTACTGGGCGAGAAGGAGAAGTGTTGGAACAACTATCTAATCGGCAAAGGAATTGTCTTAACGATCACAATGCTAACAATAGTGTTGCATGGGCTGAACGAGTCTCTTCCACATTGGCAGTTCCCTGCAACAGGAAGCTTGTTCTTGATGTCACAGGTAGAGTGACATTTGAGACCGTGAGATCGTTTCTTGATTTTCTATATTGGAAATTGTCTGATTCTGCAAGGAAAGGGGCTTCAGTAATTCACAGGGAGGTAGCAGAAAGAGGTTTGGAGGTGGTGAGATATGTCAGTGCTAAATCATTGGCTTCAATCACTATATGTCTTGCTTTGTGCATGCAATTATGTGTTGGAACAAGATTCTTGACACCAGCATAAGTATGTTTTTTAGCATTGCAACTTCTCATGTTTGGAAACAACAATGCTCTTTGAACACATGGCGATAAGGTGGACAATATTATTCCGTTGGAAATTCATGTTACTTTTTGTTGGCATGATTGTTTTCATGATAATTGTTCAAAGTGCAATTTCCGGGTCTTATCAAGATACATATATGAAGAATTGAGGGTCTTGCTATTCTGTTTTTCAGAAGAAAATAATGCAGATAATACATTAGTTGATGAATTAGGATAGAAGGACAAATAGGGTAAGTTCGATACTACCAGTAAGGGTAGTACCTGAACCCACTCATTGTTCGCCGTGTGTATACCAATTACCAACTTTTTTTTTTAAAAAAAAAGTCATATGAATTGTTAATTGGTATACACATGGTGACCAATGAGTGGCGTTAAGGCACTACCCTTACTGATAGGATCGAACTTACTGACATATAGATACAATGCCAAGGTGCTCCATTAGTATCAGCATACATTGTGCAAGAGAAATATAGAAAATTATCAGAGTGATAGTGGATTCTGCAAAATGTTTATCTAATGGAAGCTTGATCATTGATCCTATGTGCTAGACAAATTGCGTGCCAATGTACATGATGTTATGTCAAAAGTATCTTGATGATGTAGACAATAGTACAACTGCATTATGCTTTACATATATGTCGAAAGTCAAAAATTATATCTTTGGAAAATTCCATAAAACTTAATGTGAAAGTACATGATGTTAGACGTAGTGTGTGCCAGTGTACATATATTATGTTGAGAGTATCTTGATGTTGTAGACAATAGTACATCTACATTATGTTTTATGTTGAGTCAAATTTTAAATTTTGGAACCTAATGTGAACGTTGTCTTTCAGAAATATGTAGCTTAAATAGCAAATTCTCTATTCAAATCATGAGTGCTTTACCTTTTTTACTTTTCAACATAGTTCAGGGTTTATTGCGTTCTTGAAATTTTATTTTGTGTGCAAATGGGGTATTGCCTTCTTATGCATTATTTTTTTTTAAAAAAAAATACACCTGTGTAAGTCACACATATTTCACTTGTTATTCATAATACTACGTTCTTCGAGATTTGTTTTGTTTGTTTGAAATATTAATGAAAAAGTTATCTTTGTCAAATAGATTTATTGTAGCACCATAAGAAGTTACTATTTTTCTACTTGGGGATTACAATTACTTATAGACACCAGCATTATGATACTCTTTGTTTCATGTAGGCATAAGAGGAAATAGTGGGGAGAGAAGTAGATGAGAGTGGTTTTCTTTTCAAAGAGTTATACGATAGGACTTTACAGATAGTTGCTGAACAACTATAAGGCTATCCATTCTCTTATTGTCTCAAATATTCCAACTTTTTTCAGAATAAACAGAAGGCAACTAGCCTACTAAAGATTCATCTAGAGGTTTCAAACTGTTTGAACTTATTCTAGAAAATCATCGATTGGGAGTACCTACTTTGCATGTAGTCACCACCAGCAGCTCTAGAAGCACTTTACTATATAAATGAGACCTTCCATACAATGAAATTATTTACTAGTTGATGTACTCTGGAGTAGCATACTGAAGATGTGTTGATGAATTTTAGCATGGCATTCATGTTATTTGATTACCCATCTGCTGCACATGTTGAACAAAAAGCCTATCAAAGATTATCCTTCACATTTCAGAAGACAATTTTTCACTTAGTAATTACAAAATAGCATAAGCTTGGTCAACTATCATGTATTTATGGCAACCTACCAAACTTTTTAAAGTTTCTCTGTTGGAGATTAGCCTATCTTCTAGGTTAACTCCCATTGTGAAAAACTCCAGTATGTGAATGAGAAAAATTACATCCATCTCTTAATTGAGGTTATTGTCTATGGGTCCCCAGGCTCACTAGTGAAGAGCAGGGATTGACTCTAATGATATCATTTGTAAAAGGGTAAAGGATCCACCAAGCTAAAATGACTGACCACCTGATCTGCTTGTCTGTCTACCATATAAACTTATAAGATTATCTCTTTTTAGTATATACAACGCTATCATGTCAGAAATATTGCCTGTCAGTTTGGTCATGGCATGGATCACCTTGCTTTGGAGACGAAGCTAGTTATAATCATACAACATTTATTCCCTCTTCATGGAACTAGCATGCACTCGAGTTGGGACAGCCCTGATCCAACAGCCGATACACCCATGATAAAGAGGTCTGGCTCTGATACCATCGACTTTGTAAAATTCTACAGAAAAAGATCTTGTAAGTTGTGGCTCATATGGTTACTAATAACTGGCAATGTCTGAATACCCTTTCTTTTTTCCTTACCTGTAACTTACTTTTCAACCTGTAAAAACTCAATATGACACTATATGGCCAACTCTTCTCTGTGGAAGGTGGATTTGATGTTGTTATGGACAGTCCCAAGGGTAGTGAATTGGATGTTTAGTGTACCACATGTTTTACTTGGAGTTTTTTTTTTTCAGGCTTGTTCTTGAGAAATGTATTTGCAATCATTCAGATGAATTGATCTTTGAGTAAATGTCTTGTAGTCAATATTTTTAAGGTTTGCATTGCAATTGGAATTTGCCATATCTCTTATCTCTAATAGAATGAACACAATTGTTTTTAATTTTGTCTGTTGTCTTGCAGTATTTTAATCCTTAGTTTAATCCGAACTTCATTATTATGAGATTTTATATTTTTCATGTGTTCTTATTTGTCTTAGGTATCTATGTACAAACTATCTATGACTTGCATTGTACTTTGACCAGTGCCCGAGTTCTTTAAAATAAGATGATTCTTTTTCTTCCCACTTGGAAATTTTCATTCTTGCTCACTTGCCCACTTGCAATTCTAACTCGAGTTGAGCCACATCTTTAATTACAGATCCTGCATAAAGTGCATGCTTCTGTGCTCCACCAAGATCTGCAATGAAGCACAAGGTCAACGCTGACACTTTCCTGAAAGCAAAGCCTCCTCTAGTTGCCATTGGAGATCCACCAGCGCCACCACGGCCACCACTGTGTGGATACCAACTAAAACATCATTAATGCAATCCATTCCTTCATGACTTTTCACTTGTGGTTAAACCACTTTGCATCCTACTTTGTGGCATTACAGGATCAGGATGAGGCCTGAAAAAGAAACTCCACACTTCATGGCATCATACTGCATCCAGGTTTGCGAGATTAAATTATTAGCATTCAGTGTGGCTCCTTTTTAGCTTTAGCTTAGTATGGTGGATTCTGGAAAGTTGGGTGTCTTGGCCACATATCTTTTCTGCAGTGAATCTTAAAATAAGTATAGTAGAAAATTTGAAATATTTTATCTGATCGTAGACATCCGATTTTGTGTGTTTAAGATGCATTGATGTAGTGAATATAGGCGAACTGTTTAATAAACATGGATGCCTCAATTTTGTAGACTTGTATATATTATTGTATAACGAAAAGAAATGAGCATTCCACTGGTCACTGGACTATAGATGCATTAATTCTATATTTCAAGATGTATCCACGTAAGTGCAACAGTATGATATTCTTGCATATAGTGTGCAAGTATGATGAAATATGTGTATTTTATCAATTATGTACTCCATAATTTACTAAATTCGTGGGTGCATGTAGACCAATTTAGTAGATATGGATATACCAATTTTATAGTTTTATAGATATCGTTTCTGCAAAACAAGTGTCATGGTGAAAGTACCCTTTCATTGGATCATTGGTAAAGAGGAACTTTAGTCTTTAGCCAAGTTTTGTCTGTGGATTCTGCAATCTGCTTTGCGTAGTGACTAAGTAAAAATAAAATAGAATAAGAATCATGGCTTTTTTGGTGATTGATTTTTTTTATTATTATTCTTAAAATTTTATTCAAACTCCTACAAAAGTCAATAGAGCAGTAGTTTAGTTCTTCAATTCCAAAATGCTTAAATAATTAGTACATTTACTTTTATCTTTGACTTGAGATGAGATTGATACAATCTAGGACTCAGCATGCACAGCAAACCATGTCCTTAATTAGAACTCGGCTGCCCTTCTCGAGAGCCATTAATGGAGATTTTATTGTGTGTCCCAAATTTAGTGTCTCGAGTCATAGGAGATAAAGGAGAGACATGCAGTAAACTGATTTTTAAAAAGAGTAAATATCTATTATTGGCCAATTTAATTTTAGAAATTGAATACTTTAATTGATTTACACTGTCAAAGTTAACTCAGTATCTATAATGTTCATAATGATGATACATTGCCTTTTTTGTTTTTAGAACAAAAAAAACTAAATTTAGTGTGTTGCAATCAATAGACAGCATGAATGCAATCTTATGCATTTTGGCCTAAGCATAATATTCTTGACTCACACCAATTTAGTGTTTACTGTTTTATTTCTTGATTTACTTAAGTAAATTGTTGGATATATTGCATCGTTTGCATTAACTT